>NC_063442.1:8752408-9449408 GCF_020379485.1 Brassica napus
TTTGGAAAAAAAAAGGAGTTTAAAGATTACCGCTTGCTCCTCCATTTTAACAATGTTGTTAAGCAAATCTTTCAAGATACTGATAAATGGAGTTGCACCAATGCCAAGACCAACCAATAAGAGAACATCATATTTTCTATAGTCTTGTGCTGGTGCACCATAGGGTCCATCTATCAACAGCTTTGGCAAACTGTAACAACATTTGACTAAACACATCAGAATGTGGGTAATTACAGTTTTTAAGTCTTTGGTTTATTTTTTTTATTATACCTTTTCTTTGTTGTTTCATCGGCTCTGAGAAGTCCGCTTTTACCGGCAACCGGTGGCTCACACACTTCAGAGAATACTCTTTTGAGTTCTTGAGTCCAATCTCCGAGCTGTCTAATGTGAATACTGAGATAATCATCTCCAGGAGCTGAAGTAATGGAGAATGGATGCCTAAATCAAATACAAATTAGAAAGAAAGATTTATTTTAGTTTACAAAAAAAAGATTTATTTGATTAATAAGAAAGAATGTTTTTGTAATTTTTACCATTCAAATGGAGAAACTGCTGGACATTGAACGAACATGTACTGTCCACTTTTGTAACGAAACTGAGATGGTTTCGACATTTGCAGCGTCAGAACGTTACCAGGATATATAGCAACCTAAGGGAAAAATGAAAGGAAATTAGAATTTTTAAAATCGAGATATGATTTAACAATAAAGAAAACAGAGTACTCTGTTTTTGGTTTCATTCACTAACCTTTAGAAGTCGAACCGAATAAGAACCAGACCGGAAGTACCTAAGTGTTCTTTCTCCACCATAGAGTAAAACTGGTACTGCAAGATACATCCATGTCTACAAAAAGAAGAAAAGCATATTACATTTTTTCAACAATTAATGAGCTTTAAGTCAGTTTAGAGACTTACCGTGTGAACATACCAAGGTTTGGCGAAATAAAGGAAGATACCGTGAAGCACAAGCAAGACATAGACGATGATGAACAAATGGTGCGAATACCAAAAGGCGTTAAAACCAGTAAGACGATCAAATGGCTTTGGAAGCTTGACGAGGTTACGTCGAAACCATCTCGTTGCTAATGTGAATGAGATAGCCATCAGAATGATCATTAAAATCCCTGTGATTCCTTCAGGTCCCTTAACGAGGTCAAAGTACGTTGGCTGTTTGTGCTGAAAGTAGTGAAACAGATAGCGATTGTAATCATATTCCGTGGCTCTAACGATTCTTGGGAAATCACAAGCAATATGGTCTCCAACATGAAGGATCACGGCTACTAGAATGGCTCCTGCTATTGTCTGCACATTACACAAAAGATAAGTGAGTTTAAAACAAAAACAAAAAGGTTCCCTTAAAAACGCTTTTTCAAACCGAAACAAAAAGGGAAAGCGAAGTATAGCTGTTTAGCTGTCAACTTCCAGTGCGTGCACAAAGAATATGAGCCCCACATTATCAGCTTTGCTAGACAGACAGCACATTGCGTTCGAAGAGGGTTTTGTATTTAATCAGTGTTGTTTTTGACTTATAGAGTCACGAAAAGAAAGTTCTAATGGGACCCTAAGAAAATGCTAAAAAGTAACAATCAAATGGAAACAAACAAAATAAAAAAATAAAGTTTATATTTTTCAGGGTTTATTGTATAAGTTCACTAACCTTGTGGAAGTTGATGTTATCATCAAAAGGAATAAAGTAGGAGAGTCTTGTTGATCTGAGCCAAGTAATTGTGTTTCTGCAAACTGGGAAAAGTATAAGAGCCATGTTGAACTTAAGTGTCTCTGCTGCTCCTTTTGCTGTGAGTAAGCAATAACCCATCACATGAAATGCATCTTTTTGCTTGTATTGGAAGAATTTCCACAAGAACAATCCAATCATGATCATGATCCATAAAGACAAAACCCAGATCCTTTTCCAATTTTCTTGCATGAAGTAGACGAAATCCGAGCTCATTCGATGTATTCTGCTATTCTTTCTTAACCCTTGAAGGTTTTGGCTCAATGCTTGGCTTGTATAGCTCAATGCTTGACTGTAGTTGAGGTATGTGTCTTTCTGTAGAAGCAGAGTCTCTAGTTGCCATAGCTACACAAGAAAACAGCAGCATGAGATCTGTCTTATTGAACTTTAATAACAAAAATGCTTATGAGTTAGATAGTAACCGGACAAGCTTACACAGTGATATGTAATAAATTTAAACTCTATTCTACCTTAATTGGACATTTGCAATAGTTTAATTGTTGTAACTACTTCACCTACAAATTCAGGTCATTATTGAATGTCAAACTTTAGCTAATGGATTAGAAAAGGAAAGGAAAAGTTTATACAATATTTGAGCTACTGAATAGAAGGATCTAGGTGTCAGCAAATGAGATAAGAGTAGAAAAAAGTAAAACAGAAAATAATGTAACGCAAATAAAATTGTATTTTATAAACCATATAAGTATTGAATTCTATTTATGGGCGGCGGTTTGGCATACTTTATTCGGTTTGTGTAACGAAAGTTGAACTCTTTTTTTGCACTATAATATTCACATCATGCAAGCACGGAAACAAAACATGTGATGGCATGAAAATTCAATTCTCATTTTGTGACATATTTGAGATACAGAGTATTGGGACCAACCAACCTCAATGTAGCCAAGTCTTTCAGGGTCTAACTCCTCCATAATCAAAGCTGCATATTCCTCTGCTTGTTCTTTCAATCTTGATAGCTTATTTGCAGATGCACTCAGCATTATAATCTGTAATAATCAATTTTCATTTTTGCAAAAAAAGGGATAAGGACCTTTCATAATGTTAAGTAAGACATCTCTATTACATATTGTGTCACGGTCTAAACCAACTTGAATATTTAGTCAAAACCAATTAAAAAATAACAAATTTCAACATACATGCCACCTTAGTTACAGATAAGAATCTAAAGACGTTGGTAAAATACGAAGGACAAGAAAATTCGCATTTTGTTTCTTTTTATTTTTATAATATAGATGGAGTGGTTAGTATATCAGCATTTCATGCGATTTAAGGTCACCAAATCCCCGCCTAACTTTGAGTATATATAAAAAAAAACTAGTTTGAATTTTACGAATAATCTAAAATTTAAATATTTGTTTAACTGAATAATTAATGACACAATCAATGACGTTAATTGTCTGTTTCTTATAAATATGGAGTATTTTTAAAACTAGTCAACATTTAATTAATTACCTCCTTTACTTCCTCTTCTGTAATTCTCCCATCTTCATTCTTGTCCACTCTGTAATTTCCGACAAGAAAAGGTGATTAATAGATTATGATCGATTGCGTATTAATTAAAGTCAAAGGTTCTGTAATAAGAAAACGAGTTTAGTATAATTAAAACATACGCATCGTCAGGAACAATAATTCCCGCACACATGCAAATTACCATTATCATAATTAAGAAGACTGATCTGGAGGGATCGTTTATAGTAAAATGATTATTATGAGCTTTTAAGATAATGATTATTAGTAGGAAAAGCATGATTACGAGTAGTAATCTCATTACTTAATCATTAAGTAACTTTCTCTTTTCCATTTCAAAAAAAAAGAAAAGAAACTTACATGTCGAAGAAGATCTGGAGACGAGAATCGAAGCTATCGTCGTTGATTTGCAACCAATACTCGTAAAGCTCATCGTGGCTGATCTTCTCAACTTTTAATCTCCTTCTCCTGCTCAATGCGTCGTATAGCTCCAATGCAAACTCCTTTGAATCTTTCATTCCTGAGGACAGAAAAAAAACAAAATCAACTTCTTGAAAAAAACATAATCGAGTTCTTGAAAAAAAGAACATGATCGAGTTTCGAACCTATGCACTGGGCGAAGTCGGAGCGATAGATGTAACCGTTCTTAGCAAGCTTTTCGAAGTTGGTCTGAACATCGTTCCATCCTTCAACGTTCTTGTTCTTATTGCTTATGAATCTTAACCCACGTAAAGCTCTCTGAGCACTAGACCGAGTCCGATCTAGCTGAGCTCGTTGTTTCCGCAACGCTCGTGCCTCTAGCGCCGAGTTCACTATACCTCCTCCACCGCCGTTTTGGTTCGCTGAGGTTAACGTGCCGGAGAAGGAACGAGACCACGAGAACCGCTTCAGCTCATGCGATAGCTGCTTCGCCTTCGCCACTGCCTCCGCCTTGAGCTCCTGCGAGAACTGCCGGAGCCGATTCGACGAGGTGCGTTTCATCGTCGGAGATCTCGAGATCGATGCCGGAGTCATTATCCCCCCGCCGGCTCCACCACCGGCGGTTTCGTCGGAGATATCGATGTTAATGGAGGTTGCTGGCTCGACGCTTCGAAGGACGATGGTGTCATCGTCTTGGAGATCGATCGTGACCTCAACGAACTCTTCACCGTAACCGCCGTTGGAGCATTCGGTTCCGGGAGAGGTGGATGCACTTCCGACGGCGAGTTTTCCGGCGGAAACGGAATCAAACGACCACCGGCGACGATCGTTCTTGGAGAACGGCCTCATGGAAAGATCCGGCGAACACTAGGGATGAAACTGTTGGGGGAAGGATGAATATACACGTAGCATATACAGTAGTATATATATTGGTAGGTGGAATCTTTGAAAGGAGGAGAGGGAAAGAGAGAGAGGGAGAGAGAGAGATCTCAAACGCGTCGTGGCTCAGTGGAGAAAGCCATTTTTCACGCGCTGTGCATATCTGTGCTTTATAGGCGAGGGGAGAGAGAGAGAGAGAAAGTGATGCAGAGGTAAAAAAGACTAGAGAGAGAGAAAGAGAGAAACGCACTGAAGCAGAACGTTGACGAAGAGAGAGGAAACACGGCCCATGAGGTTCGAACTGGACCGGCAAAAAGTTTGCGCAATATACTCTTTTTGAAAAAAAAAAACTTTACAATAATAACATTGATTTTTTAATGTTTTTATCCGAATGTCCTCGAAAGAGATCTGACTACCGCCTAATGACCGTCTACCGGAGTTAAGCCGGAAATCTGCCGAAAATATCTAAGAGGCAATGAAACTCACAGCTGTTAACTGTTTACCACAAGACCACGAGCGTCCGGTTTGATTTTTAATGTTTTTATCTTTTTATAATTTTATTTTGTTATTGATTGACAAAAATATTAAACTATATTTTGTTTACCAGAATTTTTTTTATTCTCCTTCTAAACTTGAGCACATCAAATTTACAATTTGCAAAATAGAACAAATTATTTTGTAAAAATACATGTTGCTCCTAAATCAAACTACAAAGAAAGTTAAATATTATGTTTGGGTTCTACGTTTTAAATTCAGGGTTTAAATTTCCTTTTTATTATGAATTTTTATTCTTTTGATACTGAAATTATACAGTTTAATTAGAATTCTAAATTTGGTGTTAGGTTTAAGGTCTGGGACAAAAAAAACTAGTGCTATTTTGGAGAATTTATCTTTTCCTTTTTCAAGTTTATCCGTAAATATCACTAATAGTTTGCTCTTTTATGAAGTATGTAAGACATGTATACTACTGTATCCATGGCGTTTTACACAAGTGAGAAGTGACTGTGTGAATGTAATTTGTCTCTCTGTTAAGTCTACTTAAGTCTATTTCGCCTGACGCGTTTTTGCCAAAGTTGTGCTTGTAAATCTCTGAGAGAAAAACAAAAGGGACGACTTTGAATAAAAGCTTGGACGAAACTTTTGGATAGAAGTGTTGTAGTGATTGATGTAGTATATCGTCAAGTCCACGACGACGACAAATATATTCTCATAACTGAAACGAGTTTAGTTTAAGAAGAGCAAACTAATTTTGATAACAGCATTTTTAAAGTGATTCAAAATATTTTACATCAAACTGAGTATGTTTCATGGGTCGTCGAATAATCTTGTATCGCGGATACTCACATAAGACACGGAGTTGCTTACCAATATATTATTTATAGGAAGGCACACATGCCAATTTATATCTCGAGTGGTTGTGTGCGCCTCTTCATTTTTTTCATAGAGATTTCAATTCAAATATTAGGCTGTGTTAAAGTTGTAAAATAAAAACAAAAAGCTCCATGCAAGTATGAAAGTTAAATGTGAAAAATTTGATGAAGATCTTTTGTCAAAAAACAATTTTTTTGATGAAGATTTTGACTGTACTATACCTGAACCTGATATTAAAATATCGTGTTATTCTCGGGGGCGGACGGACGCCTACGGTAAGGGAGTCACGTACACCCAACTGTTTTTTTTTTCCTTTGAATGTTCTATGTTAATTTGATTAAAATTCTTTTAGTTTACTGAATAAACAACAAAAGTGCCTCCAATTCAATTTTGTTTCTGTTGTTTTTAGTATTGTACCCCCAACTAAATTTTTTTCATCCGCCACTGGTTATTCAATATAACGAGCCCACTTATCGTATAATTGGTTATTTACTGAAGCATGATTAATGATAGATTAGTATATCACACGTTAGAAAAACACAATGAAACCTTCTTTTATTCCAGCAGTTTCATACATGATACATCTATTCATCAATAAATCTTTTTTGGTGAACGCCGCTAGTTGTGGTAGCGACTAAAATTATAGTAAGATGAAAAGCAAATTTAACGGCACGGAAATTAAAATGAACGCTGATAAACTGTCGAAAGTACAAAATATGGGGAAGCAGCTGATGTTGAAATATTCAGCATTGCATTTACTCTTCGCGATCAGCCGCAGCGTCAAGAAAAGCAGGCTGGCAGTGTTTCACTGGTGCTGTGTTTTGCAGCAGTGATAGCTTAAATTTTCAGTCGCTGCCGCAACTACCCGCGTTCATCAAAAGAACAGCCCTAATATATTAGTATCTATTTTTTTATGTTGGCTATATTAGTAGCTGGTTAGATTAATTGGTTTAATATTTAAGCAATAAATCTGTGGGTTAGTGATTAACTCAAATTAGAAGGTTATTTAACTTTCCATGCGTCTAATCAGTTTTTAGTTTTTACCCTGGTTTATGATCAAGAGTCAGTGGGTTTCGTTATGTTTCATGTATGTATGCAGGTGTGGTTCAATGTTTCAACTTCTTCATGAACTAAGTAGAAATCAGAACTTATTAAGATTGCGACTTAGCAACAAACTAATGTGGACTAATTGGACATTCTAAACTTCAAAACGAAATGTCGATTAATCTAAGAAATATTTAATTAGTTTCTTTTTAGACGTTTACTGAGGAACTTTGTCTCCTTTATTTTTGTTAGTCTTTGGAAAAAATTTCGTAATCTACCAAGTAATTACTTATATATATATATATATATAATATTTGTGTTGATTGATGAACTGAGCCACACATGATAGTTTGAAAGCTAGCTAATCCGTATATTACGATGTGTGTTCGACCCTAATTGACATCAAAATTATTATTTATAGAAAAATGAAACTGTATTATGACATCTCATACTAGAATCATACTAGAACCAATGAGTACGATGGTTCTAATTTTTACGATTTACTTGTTGATCATCTCCTTGAAAATTAGGGTAAGTGATTGGTAAGGGCTGTAACTTTATATTTTTGACTGTAAAATTTAACCCGTAGATTTATTTATCGTAGATTTTTCTGCTATAACTTTGAAAACAAAACTATCTATATCAATTTTTAAATTTTCTAGAAATGTTTTTGTTGAAGGTTTTTTATAGAATTTTTTTTGATTGATTGACATATATAATTCTGAACTAAATTTTGGTTTCTAAAGTATTTACAGTAACAACCAATCACTCCAATATGTGAGTTAATATTCTAAAGCAGTATGTTAAGATGTTGTCAAATTAATCGGATTGTAAAAGTCAAGCTTGATTCTAGTTGCTATAGAAATATTTTCAGACATAACTAACCTCAATTTAATAAAACTTGTCTTTTCACGCTTAGCCAATTACAATTTAATAAAATATAATTGTTAATGTAGCCACTAAACAAGTTCTTAAAGTTATGTGGATGAACAATCATAGGTTTTTAACAAACTCGTATTTAAGAGAGAAATTGCGTATATAAACACACTTGGGTATATATATATATATATATATTTAGAATTTTTGTCATTCTATATTCTGCAACTTTTATAATTTCGTAGGAAAATAACTTGTCCCAAGAGTTAGTAAAGTATGCATCTGAACTCCAAGGTTGCAATGAAGAAAAGAAGTCTACTGAAAGAAAATATATTTAGATTAATATACGAGACCTTAATATACTTACAACATTTTCCCTTAACTGCAGATTATAAAATCTAAGGGGAGTTAACCCACCTGCTTGACTTTCAGGCTTTCAAATTTTGACTTATCATGTGCTTTTCGATGAACTAAACTGTTAATTACAAAAATAGGTACCTTTATTGATTAAAGCCAAACTCTAACTGTTGCTTTGTTTAATTTATTGTGTTAATGATTATATGTTTTGCAGAATATAAAGTTCCCCTTTACGTAGGTACATAACATAAACTTACCAAAATTAATGGTCACCAAGTCAAAAGTTTTTTTTTTTTGTAACATGTCAAAAGTTTGTAATATGTTTATAGACGACAAGTTATAGACTTACTGTTATATTATTTATTTTTGAACCCAAAACAAACAATGTATCATCCAAACTTCTGGGCTTCTAGAAGAAAATTACGTGATGGAGGCCCAATACAATGAGAGAAAAGGGGCCCACCATATATCTCCGAAGTCAATGACCCAACTACTTATAACTTACAAAAGAGGATCTATGCCATCTTATTTATTTTTATCTTATTTATTTTTATTAAAAATCTTTGAAAATTATATATTTATCGTCGTTGCTTATTTTATTTAACATTTACAGTTCTTTTTACCCTCCCAACTTTCACTAACGAGGAAAAATGTATGATTATGCGGATTTAAGTCTAGACGATGACATAAAGCTAGAATTAGTAAAATACTTTCTTATCACAAACATATAACTTCTTAGATCAAGAAAATTGGCTTGATGCAAAAAGCAAGAAAACGATAAAAAATGGAATAAAGTATTTGATCCAAAAAAAACAAATGGAATAAAGTACGAACAAATTGGTTTGTCGCCAAAAAAAAGAAGAACAAAATGGTTTATCATAAATCATTTTCTCGTTTTACAATTTTGTGTTAATGACTATCAAATTTTAAAGCGGTTATACCAGATATCAAGCTTATAAATTAATATTTTATTTTAAGAAGTTTCAATATGTTAGATTTGATTGAATCAATATTTCAGTTGGGAATTTTGTTCTCAATTGTACTTCAAAATAGAGTACAATTTCACATTGTAGTCTCTGGTGTACTATTTGATAGAGAATTTTCTATTGTACTACTTTGATATGATGCTTTTAGAAAAAGTTGGTAAAATTAATTCTCCGGTTTCTATCAAACTCATAGATTCAATTCCTCGGTTTTTCTGTGAAAACTTAAAATGTAATTCATTTAAATAACCAGTAAATAAAACATAATTTCAAAAGTATGTTAAAACACGTAAGAAATACGAACTCTCCGATCGCGATCGGTGTGACACCACATACATAAAGTTTGAACTAGAGCCGACCTCATGATGGCTTTCCAAAATTAAAAATATATTATCTTAGGTTAAACTAACTATTTATAAACAACCCATTAGTTACACATGTGTAGCGTATGCCTTTTCAACAAATAAACAAAAAGTTATTCTATCTTTTTTGTGGTTGAAAGAATGTTTAAATTAATCCTCAAAAAGGATGTTTAAATTAAAAACAGTTAAATGATACAAGACTATGACTTATGATTTATGAGCCAAACAGTATTTTACAAGGAACATAAGATAGAGGAGGTTCCTAAGAAGAGGAGGGTAAAGATTACATACAAGTTGACCCGTTGAACACGAGTCTTGTGGTAGTCTTCCACAATCACGACTCCCGCAACCGCTACCGACGATATGAAACTAATATACCACGTCTTGGAAACTACTTTTGTGGACAAAAGCTTTTTAGCGTTACACGGCTTAGGCGCCTGAAAATTTGGAAACAAGAACAAGTTTGAGCAGTGACGCGTTCACTGCGTTTGGTGAAAACGTAAAAGGCCACTATGACTATTAAATTTTAAGTCAATTATTTATTTTTAATTTACTAGTTGTAAATATAAAATACTTCAAATTCATGAGAATCTTATTTGTACGCGTCGTCTGATTTGTGACCAAGAATACTGTGTTGTTGGTGGAGACTAAAAAGAACAATTCCAAATTTAGGAGTTGACGAAATTTTCAAAGCTAATAGTCTAAATGTGATATGATAACTAGAAGCAGACCAAACTCTAACAACCATCTATATTGTGACAAAAATGAAGCCTCCTATTTTCTGTTCAACACGTTAAAGGGACATATTTTAAATTGTTATTCCCCTCTCTTTCCAAAAGATATTTTAAAATGTTAAAAATATTTTTAATTTTTAGTTTTTATAAAATTTTAAAGTAAACAATTTCCACTGATTCTAAACCAATAGCAATTAACAATTTTACTACCGTCCATAAATATTCTTAATAGTTAAAAATTGTTTATATTAATTAATGAAATGTGCCTTTAGATTTTTTAATAAGTTTATCTTTTAAGATACAATTAACAATGTAACTAAAATATTTTTTGGTATCCACAAAAGTGGTGAAATACATCTTACATATCCAGTACTCTGTGTGCCAAGAAAACTGACCATTATGTCTATGAAAACACCACGTTAAAATAGTTTGTTGCAAAAAGCCACTTATAACATTCATGCACTCCATTACCCGTGAAACATGAAAATACTACATCAAATATTCCTAGCTCCATTTGACCAAGAAAAAAGAAATATTTCTAGCTCCTATTATTGTTTCTTCTACTCTTTCCTACTGCAAAACCATCTCTAACCTCAAAATTTATCTGAACTTTCCAAAGCCTCATCAACGTAACATGGAAATCTTTATTTGAAATTCAATACCAACCATATGTGCGCACAAAGACCAATAATGGTAGTGCATACATACTACTACAAAGATATTGAAGTTGGGATTTATATCATTAACCTCGTCGAATTAATAATCTTTAAACACAACAGACCTTAAAAGAACTGTGTGGCTACAACTACAAATGAAAAAAATTTGTTACAACATTGAAGGCAATACATATATAAACTATATATATATAGTCTTCTGCACCTCCTAAACTGTGCAAATAGAGAACTTACCTTACACCGTGACAACATTCATATTTACATACGACTCCTACGAAGTGGTTTTGTCCCCTTGTAATACCAGACCGGCTTTGTGTAAATAAGATTGGTTTTTATAATGGATCTATCAACCGATTCCTGGAAACCTCCGAGCCTTATGAGGATAAGTGGAAGACTTTTGGAGTGTTCTCGTTGGTGGTGGAGGCGGCGGCATCATCATACGGGAATGATTCTTGAACTTGCTTGAAGATGAATGTTTTCTATCTGACTCTATTGCGGATGCTGATGAGCTTGGGAATGATACTTTCTTGTTCTCCATTGTCGATAGTTTCAGTCTCTTTGAGGGCTTAGGAAGATGGTGGCGATCATGATGATTATGCAGCGCTGCTGAATCTTTTCTCACGTGGTTGTTCTTCTTGCTGCTTGAGATAAGATGTAAGGAGGAGGATGACTCAGTTGTTCCGTGCCTTTCAAGAGGCGTTTCTATTAGTTTGGATTTGCGGGCCTTCATTGACTTCTGAGAAAGCTTCGTTGGCCACCTGAGGATTCCGTTTGGGTTGTTGTTGTGGTTTCCGGATTGGACTGCAAAGTCACAAAGCGTTTGAGCAGCTGCTAGTAGCTGAGGACAGGATCGAGCTGCAGGAAAACATAGCATCAATCATAAGACTAGGTGATGAGAAATTGAGTAATAGCATTTGTGAAAACATACCATCGTCTTGAACATCTCGCGAGCCCTCTGCTTCTGCATTTGATGAGATACAAATCCATACCATACAATTTTAGTTAAGAGAATAAAAGGGTGAAAATTTAGATTCTTACCTGTAGGAACACATGACGCTTTTTGAAAGGTAGACACAGATGCTTCTGTGCACTGGCACGAAGTGGTCTTAGTTCCAGCACCGGTTTGCTTCTGTACCGGAAGGACTAAGCTTTGGTTGAAAGTGAGTGAATCCAAATTTGCGAAATGATTTGTTATACTCTCGTGAGAGCTCATAGTAGTCTCCGCTATTCTTAGCCATCGTCCTTGACAAAGCGTTTTGCCGGTAAGAAGCTTTGCAGCTTCCGAGTTGGTTCTAGAGCTCGCATTATAAGCCTGTGACCAAGGGAAATGTGGCAATCCGCCACGTAGAGGTAGTTGTTTAGCTGAACGCTGCTGATCTGACATGTTCTTAGAGTTCTGAGAAGGTTTTGAAGCGTCTTGGAGTAGAGAGTCTAAATCTTTCGGCGAAGGAAGCCCTAATCTTTTCAATACATCGCCAGACTCGCATAATGGAAAATTAAGTGGTGAGGAAGGAATCTCAGGATTGACACAATGATCCTGAAAATACACAAGAGTAGATAACTTTTCAGTTGAATCAACGGAAGCATACAGAAGCATCTAAGGCCATGTCAGAACATATATGAAATTTCAAAGTATTGAATTAGGTAACACACCTTAGAAGATGAGGATAGATCTCCATCAAGAGCATTTACTTTAACGCTGTTTTCACCATTTACTGTGGCAGAGATAGAGCTAGGCGACTCCAGAGATCTGCTGATGCAAGCGTCCAATTCAGCAGAGATTTGTGATTGAACAGGCCTTCTAGTTGGAAGAACAGACCAAACATTTCTGACTACACTCAGCAAAGTGTCATTATTAGTCTTGTCAAGTTTCTTCATTTTGTCTTTGCCCAAAGGAGGACACTCATAAGAGCCTTCAAGAAGCTTGTTCAGTGACAAATCTTCAACGAGTTTGGTAACATCATTTATATCAGGCTTCAAGCCATAGGCACCTGCAGGCAAGGCAGATTATGACTTATGAGGTACACAGAACACTAGAAAAAGATCATAGCATGTCATGACATGAGGACAAGACCTTGCCATATCAACAATGTCGTGTTTAAGTGAAAATACTAGTGAAAACACAGGTGCTGTGACTCTCACATAGTCCCATTGGTACTATAGAGATCCAAAGAGTATATCAGCCAATGAAACCTTTTCAGTTTGATGTTAAGGAGACTAAGAGAAAAGAGCCTGAAAATCACCACACAACCAAGGGAACCTCTAGAGCTACATCAAAACAGGTTCACTTGTAAATTCACTTCAAAGTTCAGATTGAAAGTATACAAGAACTAGCCAAAGTAAATGGACCAAATTGAGGACTCATGGTTAAATCAGCAGCCTAGTACTGTTGGATACCACATACCAAAAAAAGCATTCTCGCCAGTGGCTGTATTGACGGTTGAAAAAGTTCTAGTGAGAACTTTTGGAGTCCTCTTATCACTTCGCCTGCCATTACAGCTGCTTCTTTGCTTCACTGCTAAGGGTTTATCTACGCACAACATTAAACAAAAAAAAATAATAAGTAACCAAATTAAAAAAGTAGCATCCCGAATCAAACTTCAAGAACATATTACATACTCTTAAGTTACCTGAGAGAGTAGATCCTTGTCCACATAACTCCTTGGAGTCATTATCTCTGACAGTGTCATCTAAAAGAATCAATCTAGACCTTTTGGAAGTAAGGTTACTACTACTACTTCTCGAAAGCTTTCCTCTTTTCCTAGAAGACTCCGCACTTTCAGGACTGGCCATAGGTAGATACCCGTTCTGAGGCTCGGAAGAACTCTCAACTCGGAGTTTGGTAAGCCTATCATGTACAAAGTCGTGTGAGTGCATTAACTTGCGCCATTGAGACGGATCTGATACCCCACTGCTACTCCCTCCTCCTAGAAGAGTAAAACAAACAAAGTTAGCAAATTTACCAAATCTCAGATACACTTTGGATCTATAAAGTAATAAAAGGTCAAACCTTTCTTACTAATAGAACGCTCAATCTCGACACGAGTCTTGTCACAGTTGTTGTTGTTGTTGTTGTCTGCTGTTTTATTCGACGAAACCCTAACTCCGCCGCACCCTTCGGATCCCATAAGCTTAGCCTGCGACGAAACCTCCAAAACGTCCATCAGAAGACGACATCGCAACCGTGAAGGCTGCGAGACGAAAAGGACATCTCTTCTTTTCTTCTTCAAGCTAAAAAGAGGTTCGATCGAGGTCGAGAGAAGCTAATTTAATTCGAGTGGGAAAATCGAAAGCTCGAAAGGAGTGAGATTGATTTAGGGATTTGACGATTTGGGGGAAGAAGGCGATGGTGCGGCTGCGTGGTTGATTTTTTCTAGGGCAAAAGAAAAAAAATGAAAGTGGATTAAAGATGAGTATTTATAGTTTTTGGAAAATTAATTTTGTCATCTTTGGATATGCTCTGTGTTCCGGTGTGCTCGTCTGCACCGGTGTGCGTGACGTGTTCACTGCATTATTGCTGTAGAGAGTGATTCGCAACCGTTCAATGCATACTGGTGACGAGGATTTTGTGATCTAACGGCTTTAAGAAGTCGTGTAGGCTTGGGCACGTATATTTTTTTGGTGAGTTTCTGAAATTTTCCCATGGAGTGTTCAGGTGTTGGCTTGGGCATATTTATTCGACAGAATTACCCCTTGTCTGAATACCAACGCCGTTAAATTCTCTAGTGTCCGTTAAATGTTTATATTTTTTTTTATTATTTGATTAACTAAAGGGAAATTAACATATATAACCATAAAAAAAAGTATAATTCGTTTTTTTTTCATAAAAAAGAAGAAGTATAATTCATGTTATACACAAGTGATATAATATGTTATATGAACAAAACTTCACCCCTGTGGTAAATTCTCTAGTTCACTTTATTTTTTTGACACCAATCAAAACGTCATGCAGGATAAATTAAAAAAAATAGCTATTAAGAAAAAAAAGAAGATCACGTTCTATTCTTCTTCATTGCCCACATATATAAGAAGCTTTGTTTGTCAAATTTGAGTGTCGAATTCTATGCTTTCAAATCCGATTTCGATTTCACCTTCTCCAAACCAAATCAAGCCATGTTGCCTTATGAGATAGAAAGAGCAGCTTGTGTCTGTAAAAGCAGAGCAGCTTATGTACTCCTTAATGCAGTTTTAGGGATCTTTTAGACTCTTTGATCTAATCTTTTCAAAATTTCAGATGCAGGGATAAACAAAGGAAGGAGGCTTCACGGCTTCAAGCTGTGAATAGGAAGTTGACGGCAATGAACAAGCTATTGATGGAGGAGAATGATTGGTTGCAGAAGCAAGTGTCACACCTGGTTCATGAAAACAACTACTTCTGTCAACACATTCCCAATGTAAGAATCCTTATCTTGAAGATTAGTAGTTTGTTTTACTTTAAAAGAGAGTTCCATATTGATTTTGTTTTATTTTTTGGTTCAAGGCTTCACTTCCAGCTAAAGACACAAGCTGTGAATCGGTGGTGACGAGTGGTGACAAGTGGTCTAGAGCCTACAAGGGTATGTGTAGATAGAACCATTCCTATGCAATGCTCTACTACTACTACTACCTTACATATGTAGCAAGACTGATCTACTATTCACTTCATGTATAAATATGTGAATAATCTTTCATATATTTATGGAAATTTATTGTTAGAGTAATTATATAATAGATTATGGGATAATAATAAAGAGAAAAAGACCAAAATAGCACTAAATCAAGTTTTTGTTCCCAAACTAGCACTCAAGGCCAAAAGTCACAAAAATAGCACTCAAAGGGTGGGGTTTAGGGTTTAGAGTTTAGGATTTAGGGTTTAGAGTTTAGGTTTTAGGGTTTAGAGTTGAGAAGTGAGGTTTCGGGGATAAGATTTCAAATTTTGAAAAATAAAAAAATTTAAATTTTTCAAAAGATAAAATACTATTTTGGTCATTTTAGTTTTTGAGTGCTATTTTTGTGATATAAACTTAAGAAGGTGTTATTTTGGAGATTTGCCCAATAATAAATGAGTTCATTTAAATTATGTAAACTATTTATATACTTAGAGAAATATAAGGTAAGACCAAATAAATAGTTAAGTCTAATGAAATGGTTTAACAATCTTGTTTAAATAGATTTTTTTAGGACTCGTTTTCTTTTAATAGTATTGATACAAGAAGTTACAATAGGTCGAAGTGGATGATTCCCAAAACCCTAGTTCCACCTTCTCGATATATATATTTATATATATATATATGTGAGCGCTCAGAACAAAAAAAAACATAAAAAAGCTAGAAAGATGATAGGTCGACGATTAGCAACCGGATACTCCTTTCTTTCAAGGATGAGTTCGAAGATGAAGACACAAAAACTTAGCACATCCTCAGAAACAGCAGATATGTCTGTCTTAGAGATAATCGCAAGTCCCTCTCTGTCAAAGAAGGAGCTGCAAAAAGCAATGAATAAACAAAACGATGCTGACTTGGTCCTTACCGGTAAAGTGATTGCTTCAGAAGCAAGAGACTCAAATTTCGTCTTCTCTCCGGCATCACTCAACAGCGTCCGAACCATTGCGGCTGCCCGCTCCGCTACTGAAGAACGTAAGGCCGTCTTTAACGAGACTGCTACCGTCGCCTTTGCTGATGGTAAGGCGAATGGTGGCCCCAAGATCACGGCGATTAACGGTGTTTGGGTCGAGCAATCACACTCCCGGTTGATCATTCGCATAAAAATCTTTTGGTGAATGTCTTCAAGGCTACTTTCACTCAAGTTGACTTCATGTCCAAGGTAGGTTTCCCCCCAATGCCTTAGTTTTCTTTTTGTTTGACAAAAGTTCCCATGCATTAGTTTTATATGCGATTATATTGAATTAATACTAATATATTTTTATTGTTCTGAAGGCTGGACAAGTGCGTACAGAGCTGAATAAATGGGGTTTCAGATCAGACCAATGGTCTCATCAAGGATCTTCTTCCTCCTGGATCCGTTGATAACAAAACGGAAAAAGTTTATGGAAACGCATTGTACTTCAAGGGAGCTTGGGAAGACAAATTCAGCAAGTCAAAGACGAAAGACAGAGACTTTCACCTTCTCAATGGAACCTCAGTCTCTGTGCCGTTCATGAGCAGTGGTCATGATCGCCAATACGTTCAGAGATGTGGTGGTTTCAAGGTCCTTGTGCTTCCATTTCGACAAGCCTTGATATCAACCGCAGTTTCTCAATGTATTTCTATCTTCCCGACAAGAAAGATGGTTTGGATAATCTTGTTAATAAAATGACATCAACCCCTGGTTTTGTGGATAATCACACTCCGACATGTCGAGTTAAACTTGGCGATTTCGCAATTCCAAAGTTTAAGATCTCTTTTGGGTTTGAGGCTTCAAGTGCTTTCGAGGGAAGTCTGGTTTCAGAGGCTTTGTATCATAAAGCTTGTGTCGAGATCGATGAAGAAGGCGCTGAAGCTGCTGCTGCTACTATGTTTCCTGTGCCAAGAAGCATTACTAAAGCTAGCGTTGATTTCGTGGCTGATCATCCCTTTCTTTTCTTGATTAGAGAGAACACAACGGGAACCGTTTTGTTTGCTGGTCAAATCTGCGATCCTTCCCAGTCTTCTTAACCGGGCCGAGATCAGATTCAACTTGGCAAAGTTTGTGTCCTAGCGGTTATGGTTTTAGTTTTATGTTCTAGATTGAGAAATTATATTTAGAAACCAAAAATTAGTTTCAGTCTATTAGTTGAAGTTCATTGAACCGATATGTGATATGTCTAAGAAGATTTGATTCAGTCCATATCGATTTGATTTGATGTTTTCTACGAATTTATATTTTATTATTATTTTGGTCAGCAAAGTTTGGTATTTCTTTTTCGGGAAATTGCCATGAATATCATATTCATATATACCATTTTTCATGTTTATACTAATCATTTTTACACTCACTTTTAATGAAAGGTAAATTACATTTTTTCTGAGGTAAAAGACACTTATATTCTTAGGGTTAACTAATCTAGGTTCAGGGTTAATGGATGGGGTATGATTTTTGAAATGTAAAATTTAGGATTTTAATAAATATATAAATAAATACTTGAAGAATATAAGAAAAGAAACTTAAAAATAGTTTCAAACATAATTTTTGATTTTCAAAAAAGAATTTTGAAAAAAAATTCAAAAAAATTTAAAAAGTCGAATTTGAAAAAGTATAATTTGAAGACATAAAAAAAATATATCTTTATTTTTTAAATTTTAAAATAATGATTTATTATATACATAGATAACAAGGGTATAAAATTCTTTTGCTACTTAATGAAGAATGTATTTTTTAAAATGTCTTTAGTGGTGGTAAATATGAAAAATGGTACTATGAAAATAGTAAACATATAAAAATAATTTTTAGCAGCTTCATAAATTATGCAATAAGTTAACTAACTAAGAATTACATTTTCTCACATTTTTCTTACAATATACATTAATAATAAATATACATCTATACTATTAAAACATAAACCATAGCTTATTTTATGTATAATTTTTTTCATTTGGAGTTTGGACCATTCCTTCAAAAATTAATCAAAATTTACATAGATTAATCATAATTTATTTTCTATCTATACTATTAAAACAGAAACCATAACCTATTTTATATGTGATTTTTTTTTTTCATTTGGAGTTTGGACAATTCCTTAAAAATAAATTCTTTTGGATAGCCCTATTTAGTTTATTTTCACAAAATAGCCTCTCAAGGAGAAAAATGACCAAAAGAAGTTTTATTAAAAGGTAAAATATGCATTTATACCCCTTGGATTAACTAATATTGATTTATGGTTTAGAGTTAAGGGGTGGATTTTGGGATGGGGTTTCAAATTTCAAAAATAAATATTAAAAATTTCAAAATAAAAAGATGCTATTTTGGTCATTTTATTTTATGAGGTCTATTTTTGTGGCAAAACTTAAAAAATGCTATTTGAGAGAATTGCTCTTCCTTAAATAATTAAACAAATTTTACATAGTTATAATCTATACTATTAAAACATGGGGAAATTACATGTTTACCACTTTCATGGTACCACTTTTCATTTTTACCACCACTAAAGAGATATTTTCAAAAATACATTTTTTATTAAGTGGTAAAAAACTACAACAGGTGAAACCAATAAGAACACAAAGGATTCAAGACCAACTGTCTCTTTATTAAGAATCACTTAAACAATCTTTTACAAAGACTTGTCTAATCTGAATTACACAACACCACACACGGCTTGTCACATACCAATTCTTAATCTACCTGTGAAGATCAATCTCTCTTCTTCAAGATCGTTATCACGCAAACTCGGGAGCACACACACGAGTGTTCACCCGGTGTTCACCGCACCACTCCGTTAACGAGGAATGGCCGCTATACTTCACCGGGGCCGGGATTGAACCGGCAATCTACTATGCCTTCAACGGATGAGCTCACAAGCCGAGCCACCGTCTTTACAAAGCGTTCTCCTAGCTCTCTCTCACTAGATGATTCTTGATCACTGATCTAACAACCTAATCAGCTCAAGTCAACAATCTTATCCTCTGCTAACTAACTCTTATATGTTGAGCTAGCTAACCTTTACACACGCGCACAAGCCACACGTGTGAGTACTATCTAAGGAGAGAGAACTCGGTCCAATACAATTACAAGCTTAACCGTTCTAAACCGAAACGAATCTAAGCCTAATCTATTGAATCCTAAACCGAACGTAAGACTTGAATAATACTCAACAAATCTCCTCCTTAGGCAAGTCTTCACTCATCACAAGCTTAGATGACAACTTCATTCTCAAATCCAGAATAAAAACCTCTTTTCTCATATCACATACCTGATACTTACCGAAACACTAACTTGAAGCTCTTCACCGAACTCCTCCTTGAGTCCTTGACCGGACTTCAAGACTTCTCCTCAGACTTCAGTCTTCAGTAACCCGAAGCACCTTCAATGCTTCTCTCATCTTGAATACTGGCAAGACCTTAGTAAAAATATCCGCCGGATTGTTAGCAGTAGCAATCTTCAAGACTTGTACCTCTCCTACTTTAATCAAGTCTCTGATAAAATGATACTTAGTAGCCATGTGTTTGGTTCGCTCATGGAACACCGCATTCTTCGATAATGCTATAGCACTTTGACTGTCACAGAATATTTCAACTGTATCTTGCGGGAAACCCAACTCCTCTGCAAATCTCTTCAACCAGACTCCTTCTTTTACTGCCTCAGATAATGCAATATACTCTGCCTCAGTTGTGGATAGAGCCACTACTTTCTGTAGAGAAGACCTCCAGCTAACAGGGTTTCCTCCTGCTGTAAAAATCATTCCAGTTGTTGACTTGGCATGATCTAAATCTCCTCCGTAATCTGAATCACAGTAGCCTCTAACTACAAAATCACCTTTCCTTTTAAAACTTAGCTTAGTACCAACTGAGCCCTTGATGTATCTAAGAACCCACTTCACAGCCTGCCAATGTTCCTTAATTGGCCGTGACATAAACCGACTGATCACACCAACTGCATAGCCTAGATCAGG
Organism: Brassica napus; assembly: GCF_020379485.1. Lineage (NCBI taxonomy): Eukaryota > Viridiplantae > Streptophyta > Magnoliopsida > Brassicales > Brassicaceae > Brassica > Brassica napus. Next base: position 8,772,890 of record NC_063442.1, read on the forward strand.
TCGAGTTCCAACCATTGAGTACATCACGCTACCTACTGCATTCTGATAAGGAATCTTCCTCATGTACTCCTCCTGATCCTGAAACTCCTTATCTGTTGCAGTCTTGAGTGAAAAATGAGCTCCTAATGGAGTAGCCACTGATTTACACTGATCCATCTCGTATTTTCCTAGAACTTTCCACAAGTACTCTTCTTGTGACACAGATAGTTCTCCTTTAACTCGATCCCTTGCTATCTCCATTCCTAAGATTTTCTTGGCATCTCCCAAGTCCTTCATATCAAACTCCTTTCCCAATACAGATTTGAGCTTCTGAACTTCAGCTTTGTCTGTAGACGCGATAAGAATGTCATCTACATATAGTAGCATGTAGACATATACTTCTTTATCATTCTTCTTGAAGTAAACACAAGGATCATACTCACTCCTGATATATCCTTTCGATCTCACAAAATCATCAAACCGCTTATTCCATTGTCTCGGACTCTGCTTTAACCCATACAACGACCTGTTGAGTTTACAAACTCTGTTTGGATATCTCTTATCTACAAACCCCTCAGGCTGCTCCATCACAATGAATTCATCAAGATTTCCATGCAAAAATGCAGTCTTCACGTCCATCTGCTGTAACTCCATGTCAAAATGCGTGACTGCTGACAACATGAATCTTATAGAAACATGTTTTACTACAGGAGCGAAGATCTCTTGATAATCTATCCCTTCAGTCTGAGAGTACCCCTTAGCCACCAACCTAGCCTTATATCTCGGTGGTTCTACTCCAGCAATGCCAGCCTTTCTCTTGAATATCCATCTGCACCCTATAGCCTTCTGACCCTTTGGTCTCTCAATGAGTTCCCATGTCTCATTTACTTCCAGAGAAGTCATTTCGTCTTGAGCTGCTTCTGCCCACTTGTCACTATCAGGATCAGTCATCGCCTCTTGATAAGAATCCGGTTCTGTTATGGTGTCTTCAGACATAAGACAAACAAGACCCGCAAACTGATCCTCTCCTTCACCACTGTCACACTCATAATCTGTAAGTCTTGGAGGTGGCCTAGTTGTTCTTCTAACCCTGTCTCGGGCCAACTGATACTCCTCCAAATCTTGCTTCTCCTCCTCTATTGGTTCTGTAGTTGACGAAGCTTCTTCCCCTGTAGATGTCACTCTTATTGATTCTTGACCTTTGCTTTCAGAATCTAGCAACTTTAAGTCAATGATGACAGACTCAGTACTCAGCTCCGTTTTACTATCTTCTTCATTCTTAAAGTCTTTATAGACTCTCTCTTCCCTAAAGACCACATTCCTACTTATTACAACCTTCTTTTCTTCCAGAAGCCACACTTTATAACCCTTCACTCCTTCTGGATAACCTGTGAACACACCTTTCTTGGCTCGAGGAAGAAGTTTCCCTTCTGAAGAATGTACATACGCCAAACATCCAAATCTTCTAAGGTTACTCAAATCAACTTCATGTGACGTCCACATCTCTTCAGGTACTTTAAATTCCAATGCTGAGGACGGTGACTTGTTGATTAAGTATACTGCTACTGCTGCTGCCTCAGCCCAAAACTTCAGCTCCAGTCCACTCTCACTTAGCATACTACGAACTTTGTTCATGATAGTCCTGTTTAACCTTTCAGCTATACCGTTTTGCTGAGGAGTGTATGTGCATGTCCTGTGTCTGACAATTCCTTGTTCCTTGCAGAACCCATCAAACTGTCTGTTGCAGAACTCCAACCCATTATCTGTCCTCAACCTTTTAACCTTCCTCTCGCTTTGTGTCTCAACCATGGCCTTCCATGTAACAAAACTTTGAAATGCCTCATCCTTGAACTTCAAGAAATATAACCACACCTTTCTCGTGTAATCATCTGTGAATGATATGAAATACTGATTTCTACTGAGACTGTGCGGTACATTTGGAGATCCCCAAAGATCTGAATGAATGTAGTCAAGCTTGTCCTTAGAAACATGTTTCGCTTGACTAAAACTCACTCTATGTGTTTTGCCTATAACACACGCTTCACAGAACTTCAACTCTTCAATCTTACTGTTCCCAAAAGCTCCCTTCTTGTGTAAGACCTCCATCCCTTTACGACCTAGATGACCAAGTCTGCTATGCCACAGATGCGTGACATCACTCGCATTCTCTGTTGTTGTAGCAGAACTGGTTTCTCCCGTGTGTGAAGTTTGCAACTGAGACTTGGCTTGCAAAATGTATAGAGATTGTCTCCTAACCCCCTTCATCACCACTGTACATCCCTTTATGACTTTGAGAACACCATTTGCCGCTTTGAACTCGCAACCCTTCTCTTCAAGTGTTCCCATAGAGATTAAGTTTCTAGCAATGTCTGGCATGAACCTGACCTCAGACAAGAGAAACGTAGTCCCATCATTATTCTGAAACCTGACTGATCCTACACCTTTCACATGAGACACTGAGTTGTTTGCCATCCTGACTCTTCCTTGTGAAGTCTCTTGAAAATCCACAAAGACATCTCTTCTTGGAGTCATATGAAAAGAACACCCTGTGTCTAGTACCCACTCTTCATGGTCTGCTTCCGCTGCATTTGCTTCAGCTACCAAAAGACCAACAAAATCTTTTGCATCATCTCTGGCTAATGACGCTTCACCTTTTTCTTGGCCATACTTCTGTTCTTTGTTTCTTTCTAACCACTTGTGACACTGCTTCTTAAAGTGACCCTCTTTACCGCAGATCCAACACAATCTTTTGCCTTCCTTGCTCTTTGAACGAGCCCTGAACTTGTTCTTGCTTCCAAAGTTGCTTCTGTTCCTGCTCTCTGATCTGCCTTTGACAAAGTTTCCTTCTCCGTTTGACTTGGTGGATGGTGAGTCTTTATACTCCATCTCTTTAGACCTTGCTGCGCTGGCAATCTCATCCACCCTGATTGCTTCTCTGCTATACTTCAGAGTCTCCTTCAATGAATCATATCTGCTAGGTAGAGCGTTGAGCAGAAGTATAGCTTGAACCTCCTCGGGAATCTCTATGTTGAGATTGTTCAGATCCGTTATCAGCTTGAGGAAGTCATCAACATTCTGATCAATAGTTCTTGCATCTTGCATACGAAAGGAATAGACCTTAAGCTGGGCATGAACACGATTAGGCAAAGTCTTCGCCATGTATAGCTTGTCAAGTAACTCCCAGGCTTCTGATGCTGAATTGCATTTGTCTAGCTTCCTCAATACATGATCTCCTACGCTCATGAAGATTATGTTCATCGCCTTCTCATCTCTTTCGGATCTTGAAACTTCTTCAAGATCTTTCTTCTTCTTGGAGTCTTCATCTTCATCGTCTGTCTTCGTCGTCACTAAAGCTTGTGATTGAGGTGACAGAACGTCTTTCAAACCTTGGACGCTTAGATTCGCAAGCATTCGCTTCTTCCAGATTCCGAAGTCGCCGGTGCCATCGAACATCGTCACTCTCAACTCCATCTTGTGCGTCGTCATCGTACTCTCCATCTCGTCGTAGATTCTTGAGATGTGAAACTACGATTGAGAACTCGAAATCGAAGAATAACCCCGCTCTGATACCAATTTGTGAAGATCAATCTCTCTTCTTCAAGATCGTTATCACGCAAACTCGGGAGCACACACACGAGTGTTCACCCGGTGTTCACCGCACCACTCCGTTAACGAGGAATGGCCGCTATACTTCACCGGGGCCGGGATTGAACCGGCAATCTACTATGCCTTCAACGGATGAGCTCACAAGCCGAGCCACCGTCTTTACAAAGCGTTCTCCTAGCTCTCTCTCACTAGATGATTCTTGATCACTGATCTAACAACCTAATCAGCTCAAGTCAACAATCTTATCCTCTGCTAACTAACTCTTATATGTTGAGCTAGCTAACCTTTACACACGCGCACAAGCCACACGTGTGAGTACTATCTAAGGAGAGAGAACTCGGTCCAATACAATTACAAGCTTAACCGTTCTAAACCGAAACGAATCTAAGCCTAATCTATTGAATCCTAAACCGAACGTAAGACTTGAATAATACTCAACACTACCCTTTGCGTGAACCAACCCCTGTTGATCACGTTTACAAATCACTCACTTCCTGAAACCCCAAAACCCCTGTTTGTATTTCTGTGAGAATATAACGTTTCATATATTTCTAAGAGGGAACTAATTCATTTACCTCCTTATAATTTTTTTTATTTAATTATATTTATTACAATTTGGAGCAAAACATACTTATGAGTTATGATCCTTTGCAACCTCTCGAGATATTTCCTCCGCTTGATTTAGCAACCAGGCCGAAAGCATGACAATGACAATGATACTTCCGAATCTTCTTAACCGGGCTTAGATCAGGCTTGACCGCGTTTCGGTATGGTTAGCGTGGTAAAAAAGTCGAAGTGGATGATTCCCAAAACCCTAGTTCAACCTTCTCGATATATATATATGAGCGCTCAGAACAAAAAAAAAACATAAAAAACTAGAAAGATGATAGGTCGACGATTAGCAACCGGATACTCCTTTCTTTCAAGGATGAGTTCGAAGATGAAGACACAAAAACTTAGCACATCCTCAGAAACAGCAGATCTGCCTGTCACAAAGATAATCGCAAGTCCCTCTCTGTCAAAGAAGGAGCTGCAAAAAGCAATGAAGAAGCAAAACGATGCTGACTTGGTCCTTACCGGTAAAGTGATTGCTTCCAAAGCAAGAAACTCTAATTTCGTCTTCTCTCCGGCATCACTCAACAGCGTCCTAACCATTGCGGCTGCCAGCTCTGCTACTGAAGAACGTAAGGCTGTCTTCAACGAGACTGCTACCGTCGCTTTTGCTGATGGTAAGGCGAACGGTGGCCCCAAGATCACGGCGATTAACGGTGTTTGGGTCGAGCAATCACTTCCGGTTGATCATTCCTTTAAGGATCTCATGGAGAATGTCTTCAAGGCTACTTTCACTCAAGTTGACTTCAGGTCCAAGGTAGTTCACATGCCTTCGTTTTATATGCAACTATATTGAATTTATTTTAACATGTCTTTATTGTTCTGAAGGCTGAACAAGTGCGTAGAGAGCTTAATAAATGGACTTCAGACCAGACAAATGGTCTCATCAAGGATCTTCTTCCTCTTGGATCCGTTAGAAGCAATACAGATCGGGTTTATGGAAACGCATTGTACTTCAAGGGAACTTGGGAAGATAAATTCAGCAAGTCTGAGACGAAAGAAAGAGCCTTTCACCTTCTCAATGACGCCTCAGTGTCTGTGCCGTTCATGAGGAGCTCTAAACGCCAATACGTTCAGCGTTTTGATGGTTTCAAGGTCCTTAAGCTCCCATTTCAACGAGGCCTTGATATCAAGCGCAGTTTCTCAATGTACTTCTATCTTCCCGACGAGAACGATGGTTTGGATAATCTTGTTAAGAAAATGACATCAACCCCTGGTTTTGTGGATAATCACACTCCGACATGTCGAGTTAAACTTGATGATTTCGCAATTCCAAAGTTTAAGATCTCTTTTGGGTTTGAGGCTTCAAAGGCTTTGTACCATAAAGCTTGTGTGGAGATCGATGAAGAAGGCGCTGAAGCTGCTGCAGCTTCCTTTTGTGAAAGACACAGCTATACTCCTAATAGGAACCGTTTTGTGGCTGATCATCCCTTTCTTTTCTTGATTAGAGAAGACACAACGGGTACCGTTTTGTTTGCTGGTCAAATCTTCGATCCTTCCAAATCTTCTTAACCGGGTTAAGATCAGGTTTAATGGTCTATGTCTTGGCTGTTATGGTTCTAGTTTTATGTTCGCATTCCGAAAACTAGTTTTAAGTCTAGTTAGGTTTAGTTTATTGGTAACTTTGGTTCATTGAACTGATATGTGATTTGATTTTTTTCTACGAATTTATGATTGGGGAAATTACATGTTTACCACTTTCATGATACTACTTTTCATTTTTACCACCACTAATGAGACATTTTCAAAAATACATTCTTCATTAAGTGACAAAAGATTATTATGTTCTTGTTATTTATATATATAATAAATTATTATTTAAATAAAAAATTAAAAATAAAAAAAAAAATAAAAAAAAAAATAAAAAAAAAATAAAAAAATAAAAAAAATTTATTTTTCGAAATATACTTTTTCAATTTCGAATTTTTTTATAAAACTTTTTTTTTTGAATTTTTTTTTGAATTTTTTTGAATTTTTTTTTTCAAATTTCTTTTTGAAAAACAAAAATTATGTTTGAAACTATTTTTTTAATTTTTTTAAGTATTTATATATTTATTAGAATCATAAATTTCACATTCCGAAAACCCTAACCCACCCCTCAACTCTAAACCCTAAGTCTAGATTAGTTAACCATAAGGGTATAATTGTATTTTACCCTTCATTAAAAGTGAGGGTAAAAGTGGTTAGTGTAAACATGAAAAGTGGTATTATGAATGTGGTATTTGTGGCAATTTCCCTTTATGTTTATTATTTTATTATCAAAACATTATTATAAGCATTAGAGCATCTCAATTGGTGGGGATGGTGATTTGAGGTGCTTAACATTAAAAAGTTAAATATTTTGATGTGTTATATTTGTGTAGTTTAGTTTAATTGCTTTGAATAAATATTGGCTAATGAAAGAGAAACATGTGGCATTGAAATTTATTAACCGGTCCCAAAAATATGTGTTCAGAAAACCTCATGAGGGCATCTTTAGTGGCGGATTCTTCCAATATTTCTCAACAAAAAATATATTAAATAAATTAAAAATACAAGAAAGAAAAATTTAAAGAGATGAGTACAAAAAAACTTGTAAAAAGGCAGATGTCTCTATATAAATGGTGGTATTGGATTTTAAACATTTAATTTCAATTCATAATAAAACTCTGTTTAAAACATTATTATGATATTATCTAGAGACTGAAGTTGAGAAATTAGCCAGTGATGCTCTTCAATGATTTATCTTTCTTAGTTTTCTATATTTTTATTACTATTTTTTTTATTAGTTACCCGGGTAAGTTACCCCTCTACAACTCTTAGATCATCCACAGTGAATGTTAAAGCTCTTCCAATGATGGTGTTGAAGTCTTGGAACAAATCCACGTGACATCAACTGATGTTGTAAACATTCAACAGCTGAAACTTTTTTCTATGATCAGTTTCGCTATAAGGCGCAATTGGATTGAGAGAAATTGTTGGACAAATTTTTTAATTTTTATTTCCACCTACTAATTCAAACTCATTTATTTTATAATAGAATTTTTATTAAAAAAAAATAAAAAATTATATCAAAATTTATGATTTTTATGATCTAAAAATAGATACTATTCTCATATCATTTGGATATAGAAAGAATCATTTTTCATTATAATCAATTATTTTAGTGTTTTAAACATTTTTGTTAAATGGATCATATTTGTTTTAATAATATTAATTTTAGTATTATATTTTTAAAAGTAAGGTAAGTATATAAATAAAAGAGAATTTTGAAAATTCTGTTATTTTATTATAATTTAATTACAATCAAAAATATTATAATGTGTAATTATTATATTATAAAAGATAAAAATATGAAAACGGTGGGGTAGGATGTTAATTTTTTTAAAATAAACTATTGGATGTGGAATAAATTAGGTGGAAGAGAGAAAGAAGATGATGTACAATGTTAAAAAGAGAAAAATAGGGGTTGAAAATGAAATAGTAGTGGAAACCGTTGTATATGGTCATATGCTCCTTACTATCCAGTCAATAATTATTAAAAAAAAACGTTTAGAATAGCAATTAGAAGATACAAATTCTCTTCAATGTTTTTTGCCTTATGATTTCATATGAAACTTTTCATAGAAAATTTGCATTAAAAATCTATTAAAATTTTATAGTAATTTATTTATTTTTATTTAATAATATCACAAAATTATTTTGTATCCAAAAAGTAAATTATTATTATTTTAAAAAATTAAAATAAACTTGGTTTAAACTTTTAAAACAATAATATTTCACATTTAAATATAATTAAATATATTTTATTATTGTCAATAAAAATTTAAAAATGATATATATATATATATCATAAATAAAAATATATTTATATTATTTTGAAATAACCAAATTGTATATTTTATTATTGGTGATTTTGTGCATATCGTATTACAGCTCATTTCAATTATCTTAAGATTTTATATGCACAAAAGTAAATCAAATTTTGCGGATTAGATTTTCAGCTTTCGATTTGTTTAGTATTGACGCTCCATAAGTTATCATCTAATATTAAGAGCTCAATAATTTTTCAATGCAAAATTTAAAATTTACATATTTATATTTTATAATATATAATTAATTTAAATGATATATATATATATATATATTATGAATATTTACTAATGAGACTTCATATTCATACAATTTATGGTCATTTTTATCTTGATTGATTAAAAAAAGTAAAACCATTTATCACAAAATTTTCAATATGAAACTTTTACAATTTTTATTCATTTATGATCATTTTAAAAAATTCAAAATATAACATATAAAGAAAAATATAAATTTTTATTATATATTTAACGTGATTGGTTGATTTCTTTTAATAATATAAATTAAACAAAAAAGAGAGGTTACAAAAATTGTTATCAAATATGTATTATTCATAATCATTAATTATCATATATATGTTATTCATATTAGGTAATTCTATAACTTTTATTTAAGAAAAGTATTGAGAATATTGTTTTGTACACTACTAATCAATTTGATAATTAGTTTATTAAAAAAGGTAATATATATTTATATGAACCGACTTATTTTTCTGAGAATTATAAGAATTATCCTAGTTTATGTGTGCTGTTCTATACAAGCAAACAAAATTTAGATCGTACCAGATAAATGTCATAGAAAACTAAAAATTTCCACATTTCTGAAGCTTTACTTTTAAAATATTTAAAATATTTTTCTCTCTTAAAAATCAACTACAGATCAAACCATAGATAGAACTAATATAGGATTCGTATGCAAACCCCTAGATAGAACAAATATCTTGATATATTTGTTTGACACGACATAAACAAAAACTCTAAAGATGCCATCTTTAAGATGGTGATCTGTTGTGATATGTTGGAAATTGGAATCCCACTACATGCTTTGATCATGTTCAATCGAAGTAATAAAAGACAAACTGATCAAAGAAGTTAAAGGCTCCTGCCTAACTTTTGACGTACATATGTGGCGAACAACAACGGAAAAAATGTTAATTTCAAACGCAACAATTTTAGTCGTGCTAAATATAATTTAAACAAATAGTCAATACTAAATATGACCATAACTCAATTATAATTTTAAAAAAAATTCTTAAAACATGCTTAAATTCCATACTTCAGTGTCTTTTGTTTCATTTTTTTAATTGTTTTTACATTTCTTTTGCCTTTCTAAAACATTTTATTTTTATCTTTTTTATTAAATTTTTAAAAATGGTTTTAATGTATGTTTAATTTGATTAATGAAATGTTGGTTTTGGCATTATAAAAAATATTATACTATAGGAACATGATATTATTATACTAAGGGGACAACCATCCTAAATTTTTGTTCTGTTTTGATAATTTTTCCTTCATTTATTCCGTCTCCTCCTTTAAGGTTCTTTTTCTATTTCTTTCATAGCAAGAGAGTGTAATGTAAGAGCGGATCTTCTGGCAAAAAATGTCCGTTCACAAAACTCTATTTTCTCTCACGTAAACTCTTTAATTCCGGTGAAATTGGATTCAAAGGCTAACTATTTCACCTGAATTGATAATGCATATGGAGTTTGACGTCAAAAAAAAACAAACAACATGATGAAGCAATAAAATTTTAAAACTTATGTTGATGGGTCCTCATTCAGATGATTTGTAATTTTAAACTTAAACAAACAATAATCTCATTTCTATCCAAATGATACATTTTGATCGTGAAAAGCATGCCCTGACAAGTAACAACAGTACAAATTATAAACAAAGTTCAATTAAATAATTATGTGCTTTTGTTTCAGAGAAACTCGGCAGCAAGGAAAATGTTGAAGCAAGGTGGGATTGATATGAACAGTTTGAAAGTTGATGAAGAGAGTAAGATACAAAGATCGCGTTGGTGAATTCAGAATTCCAAAATTTAAGATCGAATTTGGGATTGAAGCTTCAAATGCTTTTGATGATTTTGAGCTAAATGTGTCATTGTACCAAAAAGCTTTCATTGAGATCGATGAAGTAGGTACTGAAGCTGCAGCTGCAACTGCCTGCTGCGGAGGTGGTGGTGGCCGTCCGAAGACGATAGATTTCGTGGCAGATCATCCATTTCTTTTCTTGATTAGAGAAGACCGAACCGGAACTGTTTTATTTGTTGGTCAAATCTTCGATCCTTCCAAATCTTATTAATAAGTTTTAGCTGAATCACTAATTAATTAATTTGAGAAAATATCTGTAATGAATTTCTATATAATTAAAAACAAACTTTGATTTAATAATATTTAAATATATGTTATATTAAAATTCTTATTTTCTTATTAGGTTTTAAGCTTTTATATAGGTCATTGATTTATTATTAGTTTTTAACTGAGTATTTATTAATTTTCATAAAACCCGTAATGAATTCTATATATAATAAGTCACGAGTTTTATTTTAATAATATTAAATTATATATATATGTTATATTAAATAATTAATTATAAACTAATATAATAAAATTGTGAAAATATATTTAAAAATTAAGAGAATTCTTATATATATTGTGTTACTATCTGAAAACAATAATTTTTATTATAAAGTTAAAAATTAAGATATAAAACAATTTATAATTAAATATTAGTCAAACAAAAATATTTATATAAAGATATTTTGTAAACTATTTTTAATAGCTCTAGTTGGTGACGATTAGAAGAATGAAAAAAACGAACAAATAAAAAATGAAGAGAAAAGTACAAAGACACTTGTAAAAAGGCAGATGTCTCTATATAGATGGTGGTATTGGATTTTAAACATTTAATTTCAATTCAGAATAAAACTCTGTTTAAAATATTATTAGTTACCCCTTTACCATCTGCCGACGGAGAAGCTCTTAGATCATCCACACTGAATGTTAAACCTCTTCCAATAATGGTGTTGAAGTCTTGGAACAAATCCACCTGGCATTGTAAACATTCAACAGCTGAAACTTTTTTCTATTATCAGTTTCGCCATAAGGCGCAATTGGATTGGGAGAAATGGTTGGACAAATTTTTTAATTTTTATTTCCACCTACTAATTCAAACTCATTTATTTTATAATAGAATTTTATTAAAAAAAATAAAAATTATATCATATTTCATGATTTTTATGATCTATAAATAGATACTATTCTCATACCATTTGGATATAGAAAACATCATTTTTCATTATAATCAATTATTTTAGTGTTTTAAAATTTTTTGTTAAATGGATCATATTTGTGTCGTTAAAAAAAATGGATCATATTTGTTTTAATAATATTAATTTTAGTATTATATTTTTAAAAGTAAGGTAAGTATATAAATAAAAGAGAATTTAGAAAATTATGTTATTTTAGTTTTAATTTAATTACAATCAGAAATATTATAATGTGTAATTATTATATTATAAAAGATAAAAATATGAAAACGGTGGGATAGGGTGTAATTTTTTCAAAAATAAACTATTGGATGTGGAATAAATTAGGTGGAAGAGAAAGAAGATGATGTAAAATATTAAAAAGAGAAAAATAGGAGTTGAAAATGAAATAGTAGTGGAAACCACTGTATATGGTCTTATGTTCCTTATTATCCAGTCAATAATTATTAGAAAAACGTTTAGAATAGCAATTAGAAGATACAAATTCTCTTCAAATGTTTTTTGCCTTATGATTTCATAAGAAACTTTTCATACAAAATTTGCATTAAAAAAATCTATTAAAATTTTATACTAATTTATTTATTATTATTTAATAATATCACAAAATTATTTTGTATCCAAAAAGTAAATTAATATTATTTAAAAAAAATAAAAATAAAATTAAACTTGGTTTAAACTTTTAAAATAATAATATTTCAAATTTAAATATAACTAAATATATTTTATTATTGTCAACAAAACTCTATTTTCTCTCATGTAAACTCTTTAATTCCAGTGAAATTGGATTCAAAGGCTAACTATTTCTCTTGAATTGATAATGCATGGAGTTTGACGTCAAAAAAAAAAACAAACAACATGATGAAGCAATAAAATTGTAAAACTTATGTTGATGGGTCATCATTCAGATGATTTGTAATTTTAAACTTAAACAAACAATAATCTCATTTCCATCCAAATGATACATTTTGACCGTGAAAAAACATGCCGTGACAAGTAACAACAGTACAAATTATAAACAAAGTTCAATTAAATAATTATGTGCGTTTGTTTCAGAGAAACTCGGCAGCAAAGAAAATGTTGAAGAAAGGTGGGATTTATATGAACAGTTTGAAAGTTGATGAAGAGAGTAAGAGAGTTAAATAAAGGGAAAATTGGAAAAATGGGACACTTTGAACTTTTATTTGTCACAATAGGATTTCTGATATTTTGGACAATTCTGGACATATTTTACCCTTTTTAATAGAAAAAATAGTAAACTGAATTTTAAAAATGTTAAAAAATATCAAAACTATTGGAAACATAAGTATGACAATATATATGTTTAAATTGTTTTTTTTTTTAAATGAATCATATTTTATTTCATCTTCTAGCTACAGTTACAATACTCATTCTGGTCATCTACTTAGTCTAGAATTCGGCTACTAATGTTTATACATAGATATATCTTTGGTATACAACGTAACCTATCTTTTCTTATATATTCTAACCAAAGCTAGGTTACGTTACGTTATAATCAAGAAAGATGTCTTTCTTATACCTTTAGCTTGATAACGACATGTAGCCACAATGCGTTGATATACCTTATCTATATTTGGAGCCATGATATGGTCTGTCTTTTACCTTATGTGGCGCCTAGGGAAGAATATGTTTCACATCTACTCTACTGTGTTCTGACTTACATAGGTTATACATTCTACAGGAAATCCGAAAAATATGGAAACTTCCATAATCGGTTAAAGATGTTTCCTAAATCTAAACTAAATCTTCCCTAAATATCTCCAAGAATATTTTCTCCCACGTTTTTCTCCTTCTCCCACGATCTTTTGTCGTCGTTCTTTGTGTTTCTCTCTTCTTCATCGACATAATCATCTCTCTTTTCTCTATCAATACAACATGGTTCTAATCTATGTCAAATCGGGTGAATGGATGTGTAGTCGCGGTGATGACTGGAGTTTCGTGGTAGACAAAGAAAGGCGTGGTCGAATGGTAACATTAGCAACTACTACTACGTTGAAGCAGCTCAAGATAATGGTGTGTGAGGATTATGGGGTGGACCATAATGCCATTAATGCCGAGTTCAGTTATTCGTTGTTGAATCAAAAAGGGAATCCTCCTATTATTATCACCAATGATCGGCAAGCATCTAATTTTGTGGGCTATGCAAAGAGGGAATCGTCTACTACCTTGTGTGTGATGTTCTCTGTTTCTGGTGTAAATCAAAAGGAACGAGTCAATATCGATTTGAATAAGGAGCCTTGTGATTCAAGTAATGTTGAGGATGAAGAAGTTCCTGAGATAAATCGAGCAGAGTTTGTCAAGCCGTCAAAGGAGTCTTTTGTTAAAAGAACGAATCATGTCGCTGCAGATGGTTGCGGTCCTTTAAGGAGTGAAAACATTGAACTTTGTCAAAACAATGGAGACAGTGATAAGGATGGTCGAGCTTGGAGAGGAGACTTCGTGAAGAAGGATCAAATTTTCACAAGTAAAGGGGTTCTGAAGGCAACAATGGAAATTTTGGCGATGAAGAATAATTTCGATTACACTGTTATCAAATCCACGAGAAAATGGTGGTATATTCGATGTAAGGATGCATTGTGCAACTGGACTGTGCGTGCAGAAGGAATAGATGGGTCTACATATTTCATGATCAACCAATGTGATGGAAGACATTCATGTGCTCCTTCAAAGAAAAGGAAATTCGGAAAAACAGCATCAGCAAGAACAATTGGGACTCTGATACAACATCGATTTGATGATGCAAACGATGGCCCAAAACCGAATGACATCATTCAATTTATGAGAATGGAGCATAGTTGTGAGATTACTTATTGGCACGCTTGGGAAGCTCGTGAGTTTGCTATTGCAGCTGCTAGAGGTATACCAGATCGCAGTTACTCTAAAATACCAGCATATTTGCATATGATTAAAGAAGCAAATCCTGGTACGCATACTCACTATGAAACTAATGAGAAGGGAAGATTCATGTATCTATTTATGTCATTTGGGCAATCAGTTAGAGGATTCTACAATGCAATGCGAAGGGTGATTGTCGTTGACGGAACTTTTCTGAAAAATAAATACAAAGGGACACTTCTTGTTGCTACTGCTGTAGATGGTAACTCTAATTTGTATCCGATTGCATTTGGGGTTGTTGATTCAGAGAATGACGATTCATGGGGGTGGTTCTTCAGACAGTTGAAAGTGGTTATTGCTGATTGTCAAGACCTAGCTTTTGTCTCAGATAGAAATGCGTCTATTTCTAAAGCTATTGGGACTGTCTACCCTCGATCAGCACATGGAATTTGCATTCATCACTTATTGACCAATGTGGTCTCATTTTTCAAGACAAAAGGATTGACTGCGTTGGTGGAAAAGGCTTCACGGGCATATAGATACACTGAATTTCAAGAACGTATCACCGAAATTTTTGATATGAGTCCTGAGCTTGGAAGATATCTACGGGAGGCTGATGTGCGCAAATGGGCTCGTTCTCTCTTCCCTGGCTCCAGGTATGACATTAGGACCACGAACCCTGCAGAGTCTATAAATTCAGTTCTTAGAATACCTAGAGAATATCCGGTTATTCCTTTGCTTGATAGTATAAGAGAACTGTTGACTCGATGGTTCTATGAGCGTCGCTTGTTAAGCTCAAAGCATCTAGATCCTTTAACCGCTAAGGTGGAGAGAAAGATTGATAGGAGAATTGTGAAGGCAAAAGGATTCCAGGTTTACAAGGTTGACAACTTCAGATCGGTTGTAAAAGGAGACATATATGATTGTCATGTTGATTTGGAAAGAAGAACATGCACATGTGGTAAGTATGATATAGGAAAAATTCCTTGCCGACACGCCATTCCTGCAATTTATTCACGAGGTATGGAAGTATAAACACATGAATACTTGAGAATTATTTATTTTCGGGATTTTCATCATATAGACTTCATATTGATCAAGTTTTTTTTGAGATTGACAGGTATGGAAGTGCACAGATTCACTGACGCCTTATACAGCACTGCAGCGTGGAGAACCGCCTATGCAGATTCCATTAATCCAATAGCAGTTGTAGAGTAAGAATGGAATGTCCCTGCTGAGGTTAAACTTGCAAAGGTTTTACCACCAAAGACAAGAAAGAGTGCTGGTCGACCAGTAAAGAGAAGGTATGAATCAGTAGAAGACAAGATCGCATCTTCTCAAGGATCAAAGAAGAATAAAAAGCATAAGTGTAGCCGTTGTGGAACTGAAGGACACAAGAGAGGAACATGCGATTTACCCATCTAGTTTGTTATGTGTCTGCATCTGTCTCTGTTTTTCTTTATTGCTTTTGAAACAATTTGATCTTCTGTTTAAGAACCTATTTGACAATTTGGTATTTGCTATACTATAGAGACAAATCGATTTATTCTAGTAATAACCAAAGTAATTGCAAAATAATTCGTTTCAGTAGATGATGATCACCTCGAAATAACAAGAAACATGGTCTTAACTTTGAAAAAAAGAAACAACAAGTTGAGGAAGCACATAAAAGTAGTTGTGCGCGAAGTCGCTGCCTTTGTTGAACATCATGCATAGATATGGTACAAGAAGACCATCACCAAACAACACACAAACAAAGCTTTTATGCCCCTAAGTTCCCTAATGCATTTCGAGGTCTTCTCTTCGCAATGGCACATTGCATCTTCCATCTCTTGAATTCTACTCTCATGGCGTGTCATCATGGCCTCACCAGCTCTCACTGATTTCTGAAACTCGGAATTGTCAACGAGTAACACGTCAAACAGGTCTTGGAAGTCTTCAATCTCCTCAACAACTGACTTGTCAGTCCATTTGAACAAGTGGGTTTTGTCCTTCATCAGTAACATCCAATACACAATTAGATTGACTAATTCTACTCTCATCGGACAACAACGAGACAGTTATATGATAACATGACTAACCTTTTGAGATCCCAAAGGACAACAATGAAATAATCTTCCCGGATTTTGAATTGTTTTTGAAGTGAAACGATTCACTGCCTCACCGCAATTGCATCTTGTGGGAATTCCCCGTTGTTTCGCGAGGCGATCTCTTGTAGTGGATGAAGAATTTACTGAAGACATGAGGGAGTCGATCTCCAACTTTTCGCCGCTGCAATCTCTCTGTCGAGGAAGAATGAGGAAGAAAAGAGATTAGGTCAAAAAAATAACCAAAACTACGTCGTTTCATACTCCCATAACGCGTATTCTAGCTAAGGCAGAGCAGAAAAAAGTCACTAAATTTATCGATAACACCACAAGAACTTTGTCTTTGAACCCTCTAAATTAGTGTTTAAACATCTATCAAACATAGTGGACGGACGTACTTAGATAGTGACCAATGTACAAAAATAATCAATAAATAGGTGTGTGTTTGAGGCGTTGGATTAATTTGTACTTTGGTTTTAGTTAAGGGTTTGGTTAGAGTATGTCTACGGTTATGGTTTTAGAGTTTGTTTAGGGTTAAGGGTTTGACTATGAATTACAGATTTAGGGTTTGTTTAGGGTATGATTAAGAATCATGATTGTATTATGGTTTTAGGGTTTGGTTAGGGTATGTCTATGGTTATGGTTTTAGTTAAGGGTTTGGTTAGGGTATGTATATGGTTATGGTTTTAGTTAAGGGTTTGTTTAGGGTTTGGGTCCTCAGTTTTTATGATTTTGTTCTTTATAGGGTTGTTTCATAATTTATACAAAATCAAAGCTAGAGTTGTTTCTTAATTCAAATCAAATACCAAAGCCAAAGTTGTTTTCTAATTCTAACAAACCAAACTACTAAAATCACAGTTAATCAATCATCCTCCAGGTCAAAGACCTCAGACCTCTCCCATGGTGAAGGCACATATCGTGTCATAACCTCAGCAAAGATGGGGTCGTGTGCAGCCTCCCATAAGTCCACTCCAATCTTCTGTCTACAACCCATAATGATTTCATCATCCACTAAACTGACGTCAAGACCAAGCAGCGAGCATTCCAAGTGCTTCAGAGCGTATGCACCGCAATCACAACAACTTTTGTTCAATCTCAACTTCATAGGCACATCCACGATAGAATATGATGAGAGGAGTAGCTGCTTCTGTCTTTCTTGTGGTGCAACGGACTTCACTATCCTAGGAATGATAGCAGCAAACTTCTCAACGTACTGTCTGTTCTTTCCCCGACCGCAATCAAAGACTTCCACTTTTCTTTCAATGATGTTGACACAGACACCAACCCAGTGATTACCTGCGTTCGAGTCCACAAAAATTTGTAAACGAAGAAATGTATACTAGGATGTAAAAAGAACTGAATGGTTACCATTTACAAACAGAGGAAAGTAGAGTCGATCAACATCAACACCCCAAACTAGATCAGTCCGCCCATGAGATGGAAGCTCTCCTCTGCCGTACCCAAGAAGGAAATCAGGAAATTGATAGGCTTTTTTGTTTGGTAAAAACTTCTTGTATGCAGCGTCTACTTGGAGGCAAAACATAACACTCATGAAAGCAACACGTCGAGGGGCCCAACGATTCAATGTAGTGTTCACACGCCATATAAACATAACCGCATCCATCTCCTAAAAATTTACAATGAAAGTTAAGTAATATAGCATATAAGAAGTGTTAGGAAGATAAATTGACTAAAGGTTAGTACAAGATTCATTACCTTGTTTCCAAGCCATTTTCCAGCACTTACTACTCTTGTAGCTACAGACAAATTAAAGCATGTAGGACCAATTGTTAAAGGTATAGGCTTTAATGCCCATTCCGTGAATCCTTTCCATGACTCTTCGGAGATATAATAAAGTGACGCCTGCGGAGAAGCATCTTCTGGCAATGGTGAATCGCTAAGCTGAAGTCCATGACCTTTTCTTTTGCACCATTTCTCCCACTGTGACGGCGGTGGAGCTGTATTCATCTCTGTCTTTTCTTTCTTTACTGGATTATCCACTGAACCTCGGACCGAAGTCATTGGAGTCCACCAGTCTTCTTCTTTTTTGTCCTGAGATGGATCAAAGCCTGGCACATACGACGTCTGAGAAAGCCCTTCAACCCCTTGTGTACCTATCCCGCGACCCAAATCATCTGCTTCACTATAATTCACATCGAATGTAGTCTCGGAACCATCCTGTTATATCATGACAAATAAGCAATAATTGAGACACCAAAATACATTATCATTACATAATTATTTTACATAAAAGTTCCAGACCATTACATAAGTTCAAACAAGACACTTACAAACCAAGGACACTTACACACCAAGCACACATACAAACCGAGACCTTATAAAGTACAACAAAATTCAGGCCGATAACTTAGATGCCAATAAAACAAACAGACACGCAAACCACGAACTTAAACAAGACAAAATAACATTGAAGAGGATGGTGAAGACTAGTGTTTGTTTACCCCGCGTGTGGACCTCCTCAACGGTGCCTGGCTCGTCGATGGCTTTGTCGGTGAAGGCTCTCCAAGCTCAACTTCAACGCTGGCTTCCTTACGTGATTGTTTAAGCTCTGTCCGCATCTGCTCAAATGTCTCGGCCATCTGTTTCTGTATCCTTTGTTCCATTCCAGAGAAGTTGTGCTCAAACAACTGTGTCATAAAAGCCTTCATGTCTTCATTAAAAGGAGCTTGCTTTGCGCCACTTGCGAGAACCTTATGCTTTCTCTTCTCCATACCACGATCGGGAAGCCTCTTTTTACCCCTCTTTGATCTAGAACCAACGTTTTTTGATCCTTTCGGAGTCTGAAAGTCGTCATCACTCTCGGCTGCTTCAACATTCACGCTTGCTTCATCATTCACAGCTGATTCGTCATCGAGAGATAAAGAAATCACTTCATTTTCTTCAGTTTCCCAAACATGCTCACTAAAATCATGCCCCTTCTTTATCATCTCCATCAGAACCTTGATTCTGTCATCCTCCACATCATCATCTCTGCGAAACGCCTGAGCTTTGACAACATCATAATTTCCTGTCCATGAGATGTATGGGTAGATGTCATCCTACACAAGAAAGGGAAATACAGTTAGATACTAACTACTCATTTCAAACCGGAAAGAGTCGTCATAAATAGATAAAATTACCTTGGGTGTAATAATCTCCTCCAAGCGAATGATCTCCTCATATGACACCTTCGCAGCTCCCATCCAGTTTATGCATCTAGGACCGTCCTTGAAACCCTTATCCAGCTTTTTTCCACAAAGCTTCCCGATTTTTGGCACCGCTTCCATTGCCCAAATCTGCAAGGCGTATGAGAAGCCATCCAAGACATAGCTAGTGGTCTTTTCCTTCAGTTGGGAACGATTTTTGGCTATGGATTTGCAGAGAAGGTCATAAGCAGCAACTCCCCAAGGATACCTTCGAACTCTGTCAAGATCCATGACCACCGCGATGTACTTCAGGGGGATATTAGCCTTCTCATCTCTCGCCAATACCACACAAAGAATGATCGCCAAGTAGATAAGACGTATGCGATCTGCATTCCTCCATTTCTTTACAGCTTCCTTGTCCTTAGTCCACAGGTTGAAGAGTGTAATTGTTCCATCTTTTCTCCTCAAAACCTTGCTCCAGAAACCACCATCATATTTCCACTCTTCAAACTCCTCAAGCGAGATATGAGTATCGCATTCAAACCCGGTTACGGCGTGGAACTCTTGCAATGAGAATCGAAGCTTGTGCTGTAAGAAAGTCACCAGCTCCCTACACAAGAAGCTGTGTATCACCCTCGCAGAGTATCCAAGACCATTCTCATGGAGCTTAAAAATCTGATGAAAAACCGGGTCTTTCTTCACGACATCCAACTCCTTTGGCAGGCACGCTTGGAACTTTCGGATTATGTAGTCGATCCTGCAGTTGTTGTTGATCTGAGTAACTCGGGGCTCCTCGCCCTCCTTAAAAAGCCTCTTCGGTAGCTCCTCAGACATAGCTACAAACCGTGACAAAATTATTAGTTCAACATGTAAAGGTTTCAATATCATCACACAAATAATAATGTATAAGATGTTTAACCAATCCGTGAAACAAAATTAGTTTAAGAAACACGCCAAATCATTTAAAAAAAAATCAAGCTTTAATGGAAGAACACTTCGATTTCGTTTAATATGAGAATCTATAGATGTAATCCAATACCTTCTGTGAAGAATTGTGAGATTGAGAGGCGAAATTGATGGAAGAACACTTCGAAAATCGATTTGACCCGACGAAGAGGAAGAACGATTCGCAGCCGTTGTGTCTTCAGTGAGATCGAAAAGGATGGTGACGGAGACGAGAGTAGAGACCACGGGCTGATGAAACACCGACGAAGAACAGAGCTTCTCACCGTTGAACCCTAAATCGCCGTGGGAGAGCGACGAGTCTACGACGGAGAAGACAAGGAGAAAGGGGAATTAGGTTTGCGGCATCCCGCGTCTCCTTTTTTCCCATTTAGTGTTTTTTTTTATTTTTTAATTTTTATGGATTTTAATTTTAACATTAAAATTTATTACGAAAATTATTATAATTTATAATTTAAATTCAACATAATTGGTAAATTAAGGGTACTTTGGTATTTTACAAGATCTAAAATCCTATTTTCCTAAAATATCTTCTAGAAATCCTAATGTGACAAATCCAAGTTCAAAGTGTCCTATTTATCCAATTTTCCCTTAAATAAAATACTCCATATGTTTCATTATAAGTGTCGTTTTAGGTTTCTTCACACGGATTAAGGAAACAATTAATTTTATATATTTCTTATATAAAAACACTATTACCTATACACCTAACCATATTATAACCAATAGAAAAATAAATTTTACATAAAATTAATAAAGTTTGCATTGAAAATAAAAAACGACACTTATTTTGTAACGAAAAAAATTCTCTAAAGCGACACTTAATATGAAACGGAGGGAGTAATACTTTTGAAGGAAAAAGCATTGTTTTTTTTTAAATCATCTTTCAGTTTCTTCATCAGACAATGAGATAATATAAAATGTATGAGTGATCGGGAGAATTTTGTATGTTATATAATTTTTTTTGGGAAAATGTATTATTATTTTCAGAAAAGAATGTCTAAATTAATTTTCTTTTCAATTTGTTTTGTGAGGTTATATATATAAATACAAGTATATATTTTAAATTTTTTTAAATATTTTCTTTTTTATTTGTTTAGAGAAAATATAAAAACAGTAAAATTTAATTAGTTTAAATATAAAAATCAGTATATTTATAAATATCTGTAAATATTTCTCTTTTCTTATTTATGGGCATTTGTAGAAAAAGGTAACTTAATTAAATTTTTTACTAGATATTAAAATAAAAGTAAATTTAATGGAAACTTCTAGGAAAATTAAATTATAGAATAATAATCTTCTAGATATATACATAATAAAGTGATAAGTTTCCAAATTTCGATTGTTTCTATCTTATACATATACATTTTTGTTTCTTAATTAAAAACATTCCCTTTGATTTTTTTCCTTAAGAAAAAGAGCTAAACCGACTATAGGGCGACCTCCAAGACCAAGAAAGAAGTAGTGTATATATATGTGCATGTATTAATGTGTGCTCACACAAAATAAACAAAACCCCTAAAGACGGTGATGGATAACATAAAGATGAAAGAAAAAGTTGGCAAATCACAAATCGCAGATCTCGCTATCCAAGAGACAAATCCAAAGAAGAAACAAAAACTTTGTGCATCACAAGTAACCTCAAGTCCTTCCCTATCAAAGATTGATTTGGCAGAAGCGATGAAGAAGCAAAACGACGTATCTATGTTCCTCGCGGGGAAAGTAATCTCAGCCCTAGCCAAAACCTCTAACTTGGTCTTTTCACCGGCATCAATAAACGCCGTGCTCATCATGGCGGCTAATAGGCCAGAAGAAGAAGAAACACTAAGATCCTTCATCCTCTCCTTTCTTAGGTCTTCCTCAACCGACGAGCTCAACGCTGTGTTCGGTGAGATCTGTTCTGTGGTTCTAGCAGACGGCAGTGCGAGCGGTGGCCCTAAAATCGCAGCAGTCAATGGAGTCTGGATCGATCAATCACTCTCGGTTGATTCCTCGTGGAAGGATCTCTTAGTAAACTTCTTCAAAGCTGAATTCGCTCAAGTTGACTTCAGTACCAAGGTACTTTTAGTATTTATAATTTTTGGGATTTTCTATAGGGTTTTGATTATTTCTGAAACATATATAATCTCCGTCCGGTTGATGATTTAAATTTTTTGTTAATTTTTTTGGGATTCTCTATGCATTTTTGGGAGAATTTCAAGGCAGTTGTTTTGTTTGATTTTGATAATTTTATAGCGATATACACTTCTTTGTTAATGATTGACGATTTTGCTGTTTTGAAGGCGGAAATAGTGCGGAAGGAGGTGAATGCGTGGGCTTCACGTCACACAAATAATCTCATCCAAGATCTTCTTCCTCGACGATCCGTGACAAGCCAAACCGAATGGATTTATGGAAATGCATTGTACTTCAAAGGAGCTTGGAAAAAGAAGTTTGATAAGTGTCTGACTAAGCACAAACCATTTCACCTTGTCAATGGCGAATCGGTCTCTGTGCCTTTCATGAGAAGCCATAAGAACCAATATGTAAAGGCTTATGATGATTTCAAGGTCCTGAGGCTCGGTTATCAACAAGGCCGTGATGATGCCGACCGCCAATTCTCAATGTACTTCTATCTACCTGACAAAAGAGATGGACTGGATAATCTTTTGAAGAGATTGACATCTACTCATGGATTTTTGGACCGTCACATACCGAGATACAAAGATCGAGTTGGTGAATTCAGAATTCCAAAATTTAAGATCGAATTTGGGTTTGAAGCTTCAAATGCTTTTGATGATTTTGAGCTAAATGTGTCATTGTACCAAAAAGCTTTCATTGAGATCGATGAAGTAGGTACTGAAGCTGCAGCTGCAACTGCCTGCTGCGGAGGTGGTGGCCGTCCGAAGTTGATAGATTTCGTGGCAGATCATCCATTTCTTTTCTTGATTAGAGAAGACCGAACCGGAACTGTTTTATTTGTTGGTCAAATCTTCGATCCTTCCAAATCTGATTAGGTCTTGTATTAATTTTGCTGTTTCTAGGTTTGGGTTTTAATTTATTGTTGTTTAGCCGAGTTTTTTGAAATGTTCATGATTTTAATTCACTTAGATTTGGTTCTCCTCGACTAAGTAATATTCTGAATCATTTCTTCACATGCAGTATCTTCATGATTTATTCGGTGTTAGCGGTCTTGGGTCAAGGGTTTTACAAAAAGATCATAGACCCTTACATTAGTTGAGGATTAATTTCCAAGCATCCTTTGATTATCTCTTGCAACAGATGAGTCACGATCTCTACTAGAAATCCAACATATGATTTTTTTGTAAAATTTGCACAAAGTTACTTTACCGTATATATTAAACGATTTATCAAAATGAATTACAGGATTTGTATGATTTGAAACGCACTAAATGTTCCTATACTTTTGTAAAAAAAGGGTTGAATTACAGTATTAGTAAATAACACAAGTATGAAACTTTCGATTATAACAATTTCAGAATAAAAAAAGAGAATAATATCATACATTATTATATATACTTACAAAAAACAAATGTAATATGATATATATTGTATTAAAACAAAATACAAAGAAGAATAACACATAAATTAAACAATTAGCACCACAAAGTTTTTTTTGGTAAAATAAAAAGATGTTTTCACCTTTTTGCATGAAATCCAAATGTTGTAAATAGTTCTTCCCAGCGCGAATGAATCCAGGTGGCGATAGTTACAGCCGCAATCCCTTTACCACTGGGTCAACTCGTCAACTCGACGTCGGTGCACCACAAAGTTAAGCAATTGATTCGATTAGACAATACAAACAACATGAAGCAAGAAAAACCACTAACAATAAAAATTATAAACTGAGTACAATTAAATAATTCAGTGGATTTGTTTGAGAGAAAATCTGCAGCAAGGAGAATGTTGAAGCAAGGTGGGATTTATATGAACAATGTGAACGTTGATGATGAGAATAAGAGCTTGAGTTATTGTTGAAGGAAAATGCATTGTTCTCTCTGCAGGCAAGGAGAACAAAGTGGTCGTTAGAATTTCCTGACTTTTTCTTATGATGAGTCTTATAGATTAAAATTTATATTCTTAAAATTGTTTCGTTAAGCCGCTTTATTCAGTCGTCGATAAATACTACACAGCAAGGAGAGAACAAAGAAAAAAACAAACAAATACCATCCCAATAAACATGAAAATCCTATAATTTAAGATTTGTTTTATACATTTCTATTGGGAAATCGATTGGGGTCAAGGGATTGGTTTTGTCAATGGAGTGATGAAATCATGATTAATATACATAATTACACAACTAAATTATATTTACAAATCAGAAACTCTGGTGAGGAACTGAAGTTGCCGAAGGAGAGGACTAAGAGTCTCCATTAGCTTCTCACAAGGATGATTGTGAACACCTTCGTAGGTTGTTACGACAACTTTTGGATCTTTTGCCAACCTTTGCACTTGTTTCTTCACGTTGCATGTATGGTACGTGCATCTGTAATAGCTCCTGCAATTTATTACGTAGCAAACACAAATGAATAATAAATCTGTTACCTATATGATATTGTTAGCTACGAAGCTACCATGCCAGGTTATTCTATATGTTATGCTGTTTTTTAGGTATAGTGGAATATATATGTTATCTGCTAAGTTTTTGAATTTTTAAAACTCATTCCTACATATACTTTTTAAAAATAAAACCTATACAAAAGGTTTGAATCAATCTGTTTTGCTGGGGATGAAGCCTATACATAACACTCTAGTTCAAAGACACGAGCAGTAACCTAGCCTAAATCAACCGGACTAACACAATTTGAATTCGATCGTTATAGGTTGTTAAGCTAATGTTTCCAACCAAGATAGACACGTGACCAAGTGTGTGTGAATATATTATCTTTGGTCTATTTCGAAATCTACTTTTAAGATGTCAAATATGTTTTTAAACACGTCATAAATGTATATATATTTAGATGTAATTAAAAGAAGAACCTGGGATGAGCATTGTTTTTGACAGATTTTTGACCGTATTTTCTCCACCGATAACCATCATCAAGAACATCATCATCGCTCCTCGTATGAAACGCAATTCTCTGCAAGGCCGACGATCTCTTGCCTTTCCCTTTATTATTGTGATCATTTAATCCTTCCATCTCCATCGCCTCTCCTCCTCCTCCGCCTTGAAAGTTCTCTGGCTGAGAAGACATATGAAAACTCGCTGGAGAACAAGAAGATGTGCCCATATCGCCGGAAAACATTAAGGAAGGAACCATCATCATTAACTGTTTGCCGTTAAAAGAAGAAAAAGGGTTGTTTTCGCCTTCTTCTAGTGTTAACATGGAGTGTGTGTTGTCTATCCCTTCCATTTGTTTTTGAAGCTTCCTCTATCTAGATTTATCTCTTTCTCACGCTATATGCAAGTTTGTTTATGTATATGTTTGGGGATATCAAGAAGAAGGAGAAGAGAAGAAGAAAGGTGATAAGGATATTTGTAGGGAAGAAAGAAGAAGAATGAGAGTAAAAGGGTATATAACATCGAGGCCAACTATATTCACCTAACTTTTTGTTCAACTGCCTTAGCAAGCTTTTGATCAATATTATTATTTGGATTCATATATTACCCTATAATGTATGTAATATACCAAATTAATTAGTGGAAAGTTAAATAGTATATATCTGTATTAAGAAAAAGGAACATAAATCAACTTTGATAAATAGTGGTATAAATTGATTACTATATCAAAGTTTTAACGTGCGTCTCATAAAAACCAATCAAACACATCCGCTTATATATGCTAGTGGTCAACGTTCTTGTTGATGTCTTCCCATGACAAAGGGAACGTTTTGTAATGGCTTCTTTGTCCTTTTGGATATAGCATGTATATAGATTCACATTCCCTTTTTGGTATCGTTTATGCGTTCTGAAATTTATATATAGGAACTGACATATATATAATATATATATATATATATACTAAGTTTGTTTTTTTGGTTAAATACATATATACTAAAGTTTATTTCATATATGAAATATATAGTTTAGGTTTATCAAACTAGTACTAGACATGATGAAGTCGCTTAAAGTGTTGGGGCATTAAATATGGATAAACGAACTTAAGCAGATTATCGTGGTTGTAGTTGTTAGGAATCGAATATATAAAAATAAAAATAAATTAGCATAAATAAAAGAAAAAAACACTAGCAAAACTACTGCACGCACGTGGAAGCTTCTCGTAATAGTTCATATCAGGACCGTCTCAAATTAATTTTAAGTCTTGTTCAAATTTTTTTTTAATCGTACATTTTATCAAGTAATTTTAAAATTTAATAATTTTGTCCGATTTTTTTAATTATAAGTTATAAATTTAGCATTATATCTAAAATTTTAAAGTTTCTTACCATAAGTTATCTATATATTTTGAAAAATCCTTCAATCTTTTATTTTTATATTTCAGGGTCCTATTCGACTGTTCTACTTGTGTGTGCTGTTAGACAACTCTGGTTCATATAATAAATCAAATGTTAATAGATCTTTTTTTGTCAACAAATGTTAATAGATCTAGCGTTTTAACTTGTGTCTTCGCAAAATTTCGGTTCAACTTATTGCTACACATACATCAATATGCATATCTTAGATCAACTGAAATTCACTTGATCTCAAAAAAAAAAAATCACTGCTACATATATTTACTTTTATATATGTAGCTTCACGTTTTATATTGCAGAATAGATACAAGCGCAATCAATTTTACAAGTTTGGATTATGCATATTAAATTTAACCACAGCAAAAACTTTAGATTATATACCGGATGCATGTCGGTTTCCTCTGATTGATACGACATACAGTCTAAAAGCACAGTTTGTGATTATATATAGGGTTTTAGTAATTAAACCCCTCAACTAAGATGAATCGTAAATTTTTTTTTTTTAAAATCCCGTGAAATAAACCTTCAACTTTAATTCTGTTAACTTATGTTGCACTCCGTCTAAAAAAAATGTGACGGAGGGTTATATACATTAACGGTTTATAAGTTGAGGGTTTATAATATTGAAAACTTAGTTGAGAGTTTTTTTTACGATTCAAAAATAGTTGAGGGATTTTATCACTAAAAGTCATTAATTATTTTAAAATATTTATTATCATTTATAATTTTTTTAGATTGATTTATAAACCTTTAAAACTAATTTAT
This sequence comes from Brassica napus, assembly GCF_020379485.1. Classification (NCBI taxonomy): domain Eukaryota; kingdom Viridiplantae; phylum Streptophyta; class Magnoliopsida; order Brassicales; family Brassicaceae; genus Brassica; species Brassica napus. The sequence continues at coordinate 8,800,440 of NC_063442.1, forward strand.
AAGCCTTTAAATTTTAAGCCTTTATTATCATCTATATATTGTTTTAGATTGATTTATAAGCCTTTAAAACTACTTTATAACCGATTTATAAATCTTCATAAACATTTAATACTTTTACATATGATTAATATGGATTCACAATTATTTTATAAGTTCTTACAATTATTGCTATTTTTAGGATAAAATAATCTAACATTATGATACTATTGAAACATAAAGTAATACAATAACTCAAAAATAATATATCAAATATATTATTTTATTGATCAAGAAAACAAACAAAAATATAACGGATTGGAATAAAAATAATCATGCATTATTTTTTGGGATAGGAGAAAGTATGAACCAGATGTCAAAAATCATGAAAATATGAAAAAGTGTGTCCTAACTCTAAATAGAAAGATTGATTTCATGTATGAATTATCCTCCACAATTTGTAAGACTTAATATAACTTAGAAACTTTAAATTATTTGATATTTGACAATGATAATATAAACACAAAAATTTTCTTATATCACTATTGTCAAATATCAAATAATATAATACTTTGAAGTTATATTAAACTGTAAGTAGTGTTTAAAATTATTAATTTAGGATGCATAAATTAATTTTATAATAAATTAATGTATTGAAATTTATAAATTAGTTTTAAAGGCTTATAAATCAATCTAAAACAATGTATAAATGATAATAAATATTTTAAAATATTAAATCACTTTTAATGATAAAATCCCTTAACTATTTTTGAATCGTAAAAAAATCTCTCAACTAAGTTTTCAACATTATAAACCCTCAACTTCTAAACCATTAATGTATGACATCCTCTGTCACGGTTTTTTAGACGGAGGGTAATATATGTTAACAAAACTAAAGTTGAGGGTTAATTTCACAAGATTTTTAGTTGAAGATTTTTTTTACGATTTATCTTTAGTTGAGGGTTTTAGTTACTAAATACTCTTATATGTAATGTTGCCGTAGATCAGTCAACATGGCCGGCCCTGGACCAAACCCATTGAAACATTTGTCTTTGGCCTCTATTTTTCAAAGATCCCATTTAGAAAAAAAAAATCTAATATACATCATATAATTATTATTTTTTAAATGAGATCACACACATATTTGGCAATATCGCGTTGGTTTAAACAACCAAAATCCATTTGAATGAGCCAAAGAATACATTAATGCAATAGCCCAATAAATCAAAAAGAATTAAAATTCACAAAGTTAACAAATTTTTCTGACTAACGTGTTTCTCTTTTTTTTTTTTGTCCTGGACACTTGCACTTCTTATTTTCTTAGGTTTTTTCCTTTCCCTGTCTTAACCTGCAAACCAAAAACACAATTTCATTATTGTTTTGTCAATTGCTTGTGTCTGCTTATATCAGAAGCAAAATCTCGCCATAAGTCATGAAAGGTATTCAAAATTCTGCTACTACAATTATAAATATGATGATCAAGCCAATTCTTCAGAAGATGTAAACTATCGGTTCATTTGTTTTTTTTTGTGTATGGAAACTAATGTTTTGTCACTGATTTAGTACTTTATATATGAAACTATGTTTATGAATTTGTTTTTGGGATACTTTTGTGATGTAATATATAAAAAATTTTACACCCAAGGACACTTTATGAGTTTCCAATTACACTTGGAGACACATTGAACTTTCCACACACATTATATGTGTCTAAAGACTCTAATACCCTTAGACCAAATTTCACTTTTTCTTTTCTCTTCTTTTCTAATTCATTACGGAAGTTCATCATCTCTCCTAATTTTGTTTTTGTAACCCTCTCTCCTCATTCCATTTTACTTTCCCAAATGTTCAGATCCTAATCCAAATCGATGAGTGTGATGAAACAAACTTTGTCAATAAATCGATTGTGATAAGCTTGGGATTTACCGTGGATAAGCTACCATGGCTATTACTAGAAGCAAATTCAAGCTTTCTGGACTTGAACAGAGGAGATTTGGAGAGTTTAATGAAGTCACAGAGGAGAGTGAATTCCAAAATCCAGCTCCGGTGACTAAGGCAATTAATCCGTCAAGAAGATTCGAATTGAGACTGAAGTTGAGAGCAGTGAGCTTTTGAAGCTTCAGCGGAGATCTGGGATTGTGGTTGAGTCGCTGAGGAGATCTGAGTTCCGATGAAATTAATTATGATGACTTAGGAAGGTGGTTATGGATATGAAGATGGTGGATACTAAGGTGGTTGCTCGAGATGAGGAGATGGTGGTGGAGATGGTGGTTGACACCGGATCAATGGCTCTCTTGGTCAATGTGTGCGTGAATATTGTTTGATGTGGTCGGAAGAGTTGTGGATTGGATCAATGGCTCTCTTGGTCAATGTGTGCGTGGATATTGTTTGATGTGGTCGGAAGAGTTGTGGATGAGGATCTCGTTGTCAGTGGTTGTGTTGATGTTGTTGATGTGACTGGAAGAGTTGCAGATGAGGCTCTCAGTGGTGGATACGAAAATGGTAATAGAGGGAGAGGAGAGACTGGAGGTGGTGATTAATGGAGGTGATGGTAGCTCGCTTGGTCAATGTGTGTGTGGATGTTGTTGATGTGGTCGGAAGAGTTGTGGACGTAGATCTCATGGTTGTGTGTGTGGATGTTGTTGATGTGGTCGGAAGAGTTGTGGACGGAGATCTCATGGTCAGTGTGTGTTGATATTGTTGATGTGACCAGAAAAGTTGCGAATGGAGCTCTCGGTGATGGACGAAAGTGGTAAGAGAGATAGACGAGATAGTCGAAGTAATGATTCAAATGGATGTGGTAATTAAAACGAAGGTGGTAACAGAGGTGGATGAGATAGTGGAGGAAGGGGCGATGGCAGATATGAAGATGATGATGGAGGTGGTGATTGAAAGGGGGATAGTGATAATGAAGGTGGAGGAAAGAGACACTGGTTTAGTCCCGTAGAAAAAACAAAAAAAAATGAAAAAAAAAATAACTTTTGGATAAAAAATAACTTTTCTAATTGTGTGGTCCAAAAACAATTCACTTTATCACATATACTTCTCTTTAGACAAAAGCAGGGTTAATTATGTCACAAAATATACAGCTGTCCACAGAATGTGTCTCAACTTCACTATGTGTCTCTCAGCGATACATAAAATCATATTGTGTCTCTGAGTGTAACTCTCTCTAATATATATGCCCCCATTTTTCATTTTTTTCAAGCCTCCAAATTCTCAGGACCAGCCCTGTCAGTCAAGTTAAAAACATCACGCGCAATTCATCTCTGACTCATTATAAGAGAACCGAAATTGAAGCTCTGTATTGCCATGTTGAAATACATCATGTATTCTATATCTTCTTTAATAAAAGAGATTATTGTGGAGTTTGTATGCATAACTCTCATATAAGTATTAATAGATTATCAAAACACATCAAAAAAAAAAAATTAAAGGATGATACTAGTTATACATCTGATGTTGATTAGTAACAAAACTTGCCCTAATCTCCACTTTCCTACGCAGGCAGGTATAGTGATATTTGTCCTCACTCACTTCCTTTTTGATACGAGACTGATTTTCTTTCCCTCCACAATAAACTTCTCACTTCGCTCCAGCTGCAACAAAGAGATGTCAAGTCCAACATCAGTAAAAAAAACTGAACATTCTATAGTAAAACTGAGAAAAACTATAATAAAAATGAGTAGGTGTACTAACGCTACCATTACGTATACTGTATCTCACATTAGATGAATTTCACAGCTCAGTGAAGGAGTCGGCACAAGAAGTAACAAGATAGATTTGACATAAGATGAGCAAATATTAGTATTACCTTAAGTTTCAAGTAAGCAATAGCATCTTTCCTTGAAGAGAACTCTGAGAGAATTGATGGTGCTTGTTCATCAATCATAGATTTAAGCTGTTTCAGCTTCATTGATCCGCTACTATCAGCGACCTAAAAATGTAAGATGTGTGAGAGAGAGGTTATAGAAGAAGACGATTGACTGTTCAAAGTAAATTGACAGCAAACCTTTTTAAGAATCTGCTTGCATAGGTTCTTCAACTTGATTTTGGGCTCAATAATTTCATCACGCTTCCTTTTTGCTGGGAGAGAGTTTTCAATAACAGAGTCCTTGTTGTCATCTTCTTCTTCACTCTCTTCTCGCTTCCTTTTTGCTGGGAGAGAATTTTCGATAACAGAGTCCTTGTCATCATCCTCTTCACTCTCTTCTTCTTCCTCTTCATCATCATTATCATCATCATCACTGTTATCAAAAGATGTTTTCTTCCCTTGGTAACGAACACCAGCTATCTTCTTTGGACGGTCCTTGATACCCAGTCCTTGTTTTCCAGCTGTGGCTTTATCCTGCAGACATAATTTCACAGCATTAAGATATCATATACACAAAACATGTTTTCAAAGATAGCAAGACAGAGACGTACCTGAACCATGTTGTAAAGATTCTCTTGATCGTCCTCACAAAACATTTTTCTCTCGTTAGACTTGGATGATTTCTTTTTGCCAGGCTTAGCTCCAAGAAGACCACCCGAGACAAACCCGGATTTAAATCCCCACCAGTCAGAAGAAGGCTCTTCGATTTTGTGTTCTGTTCAGTTCAAAAGATCAATAAATATTTTCAGCTCAAAGAAAGCAAAGTTGCACCATTTCAAGATTTCAGGACCAATCTAGACACCTTTAACATCAGGATGTTGGTCCTCGGATATAATTTCAATCTCCATAGCATCGGCTATGTCACAAACCGCAGGAGAAGGCTCCTCAGTTCGCTTAACCTACACAACATTGAAAAAACAATAGAGACCAAGTTAGACTAGGACTTTCATATTGCCTTTTGTTATAATAAGGGTTATAGCAGAGAAAATACCAAATATATGCACACATTAAGAATGGGTAGAAGCTATAAAGTAATGCTAATCGGCATGAATCTTTGGAAAGAGAATCTTACAAGTATTCCTTCAAGATCTTTAGAAGAGTAAGAATTGACAAGCTTCCCCTTCTCTCTACGTTTATACCTAATTACATAACAACAAGACACAAAACACTCAAACACAATGCGACAGAGAATTTCTAAAGATATATATATATATAAAAGAAAAGAAAAAGATGAAACAACCTTCCTTGTGGACGAGTAACTTTAGCAACATTGGACACGGCAGGCTCAGATTTTGCAGCTTCATCTTCACTTTCGGCTTCCTTGTCCGAAGCTGTTACATACCACAGAAACAACAAGTCATTAGGCTAACTAGAGTGAAATCATTTAAAAATGAGTAAAGTTAAAACGAAGTAGACTTTTACCATCGTCTTTCTTGCTAGGAGCTGCTTGCTGCAAATAACACAAAAGAAATTGAAATCACTTCCATTTTTTCAAAGAGACCAGAAAAAAAAAAAAAAAAAAGAAACACTAACCACTTTCAACTTCTTGAGAATGTTATCGAACTGAGTAGTATCGAATGCCCATGGATTCGGCTTATCAACACCAACACCTGCTCCCCCATGTGAAAAAATATTTAGCCATATTACTTATATGCTCTATTTTCAGTTACATTAAATCTAAATTCCACAAATTTAAACGAACCAGTTGTGTCTTGCTTGTTCTTGACTCGGACATAGCCTTTGATCCCTTGCTTATCTTTACCTAGTCCTTCTCCTTCTTCCCATCCCTTTACACACAAATAACAGTTACATCTTTGTGTTGAAATCTCTACGCTTTGCAAAATTTAACTGACCATTGATTTCATTAGGCGGAAAGCGGCGGATTCCTTTAGGATTCCGACGTACTTGACTGGAGCTTCCGGCGCCGCCATCTTCTCTTGGCAGACAGTCGGTCGCCGTTTCGTTGGAGCTCGGAGAAAGAGAGCGAGTTTGAAGAAAACCTAAAGCGGAAGAAGAAGAAGTGATTAGCAATTATACTCTACGACGCGGTCTTTTGTAAACAGACGACTCGATCGACGGTAGAGATCTAATCAAAATTTAAATGGGCTATGAATATAGGCCCAATTCAAAAGCCCAGCTTAAAGTATTTATTTATTATTTAAAATAAAAATAAAGTGAAATGTTGTGGCTGGTTGACTGAGGAGAGAGAGAGATGGCTATGGCTACTTCGACTCAGCTATCTTCTTCTTTGTTTCACTCTCAAATTACCAAAAAGCCCTTCCTTCTCCCACCGGCGGCGGCGCCGAACAGCGTTCATGGTTTCTCTACACGGAGGTTAAAGTCTCTCTCTTTATCCCATCATTCTTCTGTCTCAGCTTCGGCTGCCTCTTCCGCCGTCGACGTCACTGAGCCAGTGAAGAAATCAGTGAGAACGCTTCCGTTTCGAGTAGGTCACGGGTTCGATCTGCATAGGTTAGAGCCAGGGTACCCTCTGATCATAGGCGGGATTGATATCCCGCACGATAGAGGCTGCGAAGCTCACTCCGATGGTGAAAGTTTTGAGCTTTTGAATTAGATTGAATAGAGCTTTGTTGGTGATGTTGGGGTGGTTTTGTGTGCAGGCGATGTGTTGCTTCATTGTGTAGTGGATGCGATCTTGGGAGCGTTAGGACTTCCTGATATAGGTCAGATCTTCCCTGATTCTGATCCTAAATGGAAAGGAGCTGCATCCTCTGTCTTCATCAAAGAAGCTGTAAGCTTTTGTACCTTCCCTTTGATGTTCATTTCTGTATGCAGAGACTTCCCTTATGCCTACCAGTTACAGTCTTTAAAAGCTTATGGTATTGTATAGTGGTTCAGATTTTCATATTAATATGTTTGATTTAGTTTCCCTAGCTGCTGGTTAGTTTATGTCAAGGTTCTGTAGTAGTCTTGAGTATAATCTTGTCACCTGTCCAAAAGTAGACGAGGTGTTGATTGTGAAGAAAAGAATCGGCTTTCAACGTTATAATCTTACCGTTGATTGCATTCTAGCTATAAACTTTGAGCTTTGTTCACTTTTAATTTGGTGATGGAATGAGATTTGCGTATTTTTAGCGGAAAAAATGTGTCATGAAAAAGGATGGAGTTCATTGAGCTTGAAACAAGGTTTTGTTTGTCTTAATGTGCCAGGTGAGACTCATGGACGAGGCAGGGTACGAGATAGGAAACCTAGACGCCACATTGATTCTACAGAGACCCAAGATTAGTCCACACAAGGAGACAATCCGATCCAATCTGTCCAAGCTTCTTGGTGCAGATCCTTCTGTTGTGAACTTAAAAGCTAAAACCCATGAGAAAGTTGATAGCCTCGGAGAAAACAGAAGCATTGCAGCTCATACTGTTATTCTCCTCATGAAGAAGTGAGTCGGTTTTTATCATATTCTTCACTCTCATAAAAAAATACTTTATATGTAAATTTAAACTCGGTGTAATCACCCTTTTGACTTTAGATAAACCATCCATGATCAAATCTAAAATATTATGCAGTCATGGTAAGTCTGGAATCTCTGTCGCTCCCTTTCAGCAGATTCAATTCTTAAACCCATAAAGATCCCGAACAGGCCAAAACAGAAAAAGAAAAAAAAAAGCTTTGCCTTATCAATATAAAAACATGTACAAGACAAAAATATCAGCTTCTTGTGTCATTGTTTCAAATTCATAACCCCTAAACGAACCTTAAAAATAGAGAATGTATGTATTTCAAAAGATTGGTTTTTAATCAAAACGTTCATACAGAATAAAAAAAATATCGTTTATTTGTATAGGTTTCAATTCATAAACTATAAAGAACCCTAGAAGCAGATTGTGTGCAATCAAAAGTTTGTATTTTCGATATAAACTCATGAATTTGTGACAAAAAAAAAACTCATGAATAAGACGAGATACAAAGAAAATTGTTTCATGGATAATGTGAATTATCCTGACAGGAGATATGTCAGGTAAGCCAACCCGTATTCAGTAGTCCTGTAACTGATTCAAAACTTTCACGGCCCGTACATGCTAACCTGTCATAGATTTGGTTCGTATATATATATATATATATAGGTTCCCTTCGCGAGGCCAAACTCTTATGAATAAAAATGTCGTAGATCCATATTTTGCGGTGTTCTATATGGGATAAACAAGCAACTGATTCCAAACAATTCAAGATAAAACCACAAGCATCAAATAAAAAATGTAAAAAACATCCATACTAATTTATCATATACAATACATTTTACAGACTAGTTGAAAACAAAAGCAAAAAATTAAAACTCACCTCAATATAAACAACTTCGAAAACATTATTGGAGGATCCAAAAAGGAGATTAAGGGGAAAAATATAGAAAGATTGCACCACACCAGATTTGGCGAGCCGAGGATTTGGTTTAATAGATCATGTTCATTTGCGCCTTTCTGCAGGACTGGGAACATATTAGATGTGGGAAATATGGTTAGAAAAGTGACTTCAGTTCGCCAGTTCAGACTCAACTCCATGCTCTATGTTAGCGGACCTATGAACCAACAAAAGGCAACACAAGAATATTCACCTATTGTCAATCGACTACACCTTATGTCTGATCTTACGACAAAGAAGAATAAAAAGAACTCGAAACTACCTTCCTCAATTTTATTGTATTAATTAGATCTGAGTATTTTATTTGAATTCAAAAATCCGAATCAGAACCGATATGAATGCCCATATCTAACTAAATAATAAAACTGAGGATCTGTATTCTACTTGAGACCCGATCTGGTACATGAATAAATTGAAAACTATGTAAATATTAGAATTTTGGAAACTCTGGGTATTTTTGGTATTTTATATATTTTTTTAATTTTTAGATTTTTGGCTAAAATTTTATTTTTCTAACTATTTTTTAGCTTTTTCTGGATACTTGGGGTTTTTTCCAGGTGTTTGTGTATTTCGAATACTAAATACTAAAACCAAATCATAATCAAATTATTTGGGTATTTTACGGTTCTACAAATTTAGACTCAAACCAACCCATACCTGATGGAACTCGAAACAGAACCAAAAAAATTATACTTTTTACCTTTTTTTTATGGGCAATTGTCAATAATAGCACATTTTGAAGTTTATGTCTCAAAAATAGCATTAGAAGGAGAAAGTCACAAAAATGACATTCATTAAAGGGTAAAATATCCCTAATACCTTTGGTTTAAAATTAAATAAACAAACAAAAATAAATAAAATAAAAATAAAAAAAATGAAAATGAAAAAAAGAAATTTTTTTTATAGTTTCAGATTATTTGTTTTCAGATTCGAAATTTTTATAATTTTTTTTTTCGAAATTGTTTTTTTTTCCAAATTTTCTTTTTATAATTTAAAAATACCTTTTGAAACTGTTTTTGAAATTTTTTTTTTTAGTACTCCCTCCGTTTTTTAATATAAGTCGTTGTAGAGAAATTTTTTTGTTTCAAATTATATGTCGTTTTCGGTTTTCTATGTAAAATTTATTAGTAATTAATGTTGTATGACCAATGGTAATATATCTTTTATTTTTCTATTGGTTGAATTGTGGTTAGGTAAATAATTAATGATGTTTTTGTTTAGAAAATATAAGAAATTAATGGTTTTCTTAATCTACGTGCATAGCTATAAAACGACTTATATAAAAAACGGAGGGAGTATTTATTTTTTATAAAAATTTAAACCCTAATTCCAAAACCCCACCCCTTAACTCTAAACCCTAAGGTTTGGATTAATTAACCCAAAAGGTATAAGTGTATATTTACCTCTTTAATGAAACCTATTTTTGTGACTTTGAGCCTTGAGTGCTACTTTGGGAATATAAACTTGGTTTGGTGCTATCCTAGCCTTTTTCTCTTTTTTTTATTGACAAAACTACATTTCTCTATATGACTCCAAATATCTGATATCCAAAAACCTGGATTCGATGAGAACCAATTAAATCAGGGATCCGAATACCCAAATCTAGTGCTAATATTTCTATTTATTGTTTCATTAAATGTAAATCTATTTTTAAATAGCAAAATCTTCATTCAACTGAATAAATTAGAATTCAAATTATCATTTAAGTTAGCTAATTGAAGAGAAACATTAAGAACTGTTCATTTCAAACCAGTAAAAATACTGATTATTATAAATTTAAGATTAAATTAATACAATGTATCACATAAACTTTTAAATAAAGGTTAAAATGAAAAATTTAACAAATTAAAAAAAAAACAATTGCGTGTAGTAAGAAAAACATGCTTGTGTTTTTAAAAATAAATGGGATCATAAAGGAGAAGAAAACCTAACTATGTATGGTAGAGACATCTCTGTCTAATGATTATCATTAACTCGACCAACTACCCCTTGAAAGGCTATTATTTTAATTAATTAACACATTTGCTTCATTAGCATCAATAATTAATCACCAGAACTATTATTTATGTTAACAAAACATTACCTTATTTAACAAAAAATATATTGTTAAATCAAACATAGTGGACCCAAACTAAAAGGGTCATTTCATTGCTCCTCCTTAAAGGTAAGCCCTTAATGATTTCACTGATAGAAATAAACCTATGCTTAAGTTGGATTATCAAGTTTTATTTTTTTAGTATATGTTATGTCGTTTAGAAGTTATGTATGTGAAGTTCAGAATCGTTGAGTGCCAATAAATGATCCTTTTCTTCACAAAACTTGGAAAGTTCCTTGTTATTTATTACGTTCCGATCGAGACATGATGTTTCCTTGAATGCGTTAGTGTTTAAAATAAAATACATATATGCAAGTTTTTCCCCAGTTTCAAACGTAGCTATGTTTGTTTCACTTTTAAAAAAAAAAATCGGGTAAATTGAGTAAAAATAGCGGAGAAAAGATTGCGATATATAGAAGCAAAAGTCATATTTCTATGTGATCATATTCACATCGATGTTTGGTACATGATTTGCTTCAGTCCAACGGTCCCACTTCTCCATCAATTTCATCTACGTACATATAGGGTCTCGCCATACTTGTGTGTAATATAGTTTTTGAACTTTAAGGCTATCATTTGGAACATCGAATTATCTTTGATTCAATCAGAAAATTTAACGTTTAAAGAGCGGAATAAGTTGTATGAAATGAGTGTTTAAAAAAAGTTGTATAAAATGAGCGGAACGGACGAATGAAATTAAAAAAATAACAGTAATCATGGAATAAGAGTTTAATACTATATGTAGTGTTTTAAATTGTTAGTTTGACGTCGTTAATGAATATAAGTGAATCTTCAGTTTATCGACATTATAAATTTGCTGGATCCAGTGAATAGAACAGACGGAATCAACGAAGCAAATAAGCATAATAAAAATAAAATGAACAATGGTGTAAAGATGTATGGTGACCGGCGAGTGTTTTACACCTTCGGTACAAAATTAATATTAAGTATACACAGTGTCGTGCAAAGGTTTAGTGGGACCTAAGGTGAATATAAAAATGGGTTTTTTTTATAATTTTTTTATTAGAGCGTAATATATATTTGAAAAAACATTAAGAAGAAAAATAATAATTTTAAAAATTAAGACAAATTTTTCTTCCTTCTTTTTCAATAAACTTTTTTAACTAAATTCTCATAATCTAAATTCCTAACTAATTCTATTTCTATAAATATAATTACTAAACCATTTAACCTTTCTTGTGGTATGGTTGATCGCATATAAAATTTTACGAGTTTCCACTTGGAAATTTTTTTTTCAGCAGTGACTGAAACTGGAATCGTCAATAATATTTAATAAGAAATTTATGAGTCTTGATAACACTCTTCCTTTCCTTTCAAAAAATTCAGAACTTCAAAAGGTCTCTTGTAATCTTATGGCAACGTCTCTTTTAGAACCATCAGTTCAAAACATAAATCATCCTCAATAACATCAGAATGATTTACATGCCTTAAAGCTACTTGAAGATTGGTACAAGATGCCATCAAATTATCTTCACTTGCTGATTTTAATTTATAAATAAATGACAAACTTAAACCACTCTACTACTAATTATTTTCTGAAATTTGGAACCTTAAAAAAATATATATTTTGGAGGCCTTAGGCGAAAGCCTTTTTGAATACACTTGAAGCACGGCTCTGAGTATACATGCATCTCAAATTTTTGTGTAATGAAATCATATGTATCGCAATTTATATGTAAACCTTCGTCTACACTTTTTTTTGGGTATTACCTTCGTCTACACTTTTTTTGGGTATTACCTTCGTCTACACTTCTTTCGTTAGGATCCTATTTGACAAAATGTCTAATCAATGACGAACTGATGATTTCATTCATGATAAAATATTTGGGCATGTTAGAAGTACGATGAATGGAATTAAGCTTAAATATAGATGACCTAGGCAAAATATAATGCAATAATTTTTAGACACACTTGAATGGAATTCAAAAAGGTATACGAAATCTCATTGTTTAATAGATTATTACTTTGATGGAACGAACCTGATATGACATATAAATGTAATAAATTATTATATAGTATTGCATGACTATATTTACAAGTTATCAATACGAAACGAAAAACGATGAAGGGGAGATTTACAAACGAAGCGATTTCATTTTCGGCTAGGTCTCCCGATATGTCTCCTAACTAATTGAAGCCTTGTAATTGTAATTTGCAATGATTACCATTCCAAATATAGTTGAAAAACACTTGTGGTAATGGACGTACGTTAATTTAAACTACATTTTTAACACTGAAGGATGATACGCTTATGACCATATACAGCGAGAAGTCTATAAATTAAAAACACGAAAAACTAATAAATTTTGTTGATTCCGAGTTAGACCGGTTCAAAATATAACACTTTTGTAAAACTAATTTAACGTAAATATATGATTCCATTAAAATTATAACATAATAATATATATACAATTTATATAAGTACAAACAGAAGATTGTAATATTTATTTTATATTAACAATGGTTTATCTCTATTTTAGCACTTCAAAATATTTTGATGATTCAATAAATTGTATTAAATTATGTGATATATATCTTACATGCACCAAATAATATAATAAATGATATGAAGCTCGAATTTATAATATTTAACCTGTGAAATTAACTATTTTCTTATTTTACAAAACAAAATATATTGTAAAATAAAGAAATCTAAAAATAAAATTTGTGAATTACTAATTTCAATAGAATATTAAATTGTTAACATTATTAATTTATAGAGTTTTACTGTACTTAAAATATTTTAAGCCTATTTAAAGAGTTTATATGAGTATAATTAATTTTCCTAGAAATTAATTTATTGAGAGTCGAGAAATCAAGAGACAATGTGTTGAATACCCCCCAATTAAGGTTCAAATTAGCTAAATGCACATAATTATGGATAACCCAAAAATGAGTAACTTTTTGACACTGTGCGGACGAAAATGTCCTCATGCTTTATCGAAAATAAGTAACTTTAGATCTATAAGCTAAATATTTACATAACAGGTAACAATCTACATACCAACTAACATATCAGCTAATAATTTCAGTATCATCTAACAATCTATGTATCAAAAAATGTATCGACTAACAAATCATATATCAGTTAATGAAACTATTAACAATTAGTTAGTTATCTATCAAATAGCTGCAAATCTATTTGTAGCAGCTAACACTCCATGTATCGATTAAGAATCCATTAAAATCTAAATAATAGCAGATAAGTAATAAAATACCTACTAACGTATATATTATCTAAAAGTTGATTGTGAGTCGAAATTGGAAACATTGGAATTGAGGTGAGATAATAAGATTAACATTATGGGTGTCAAAAGAATCAGAATAAAAAAAGTAAAGATTTGTGTTGAATTAGAAGATGATTTGAAGAATCTGTACGAGAGATAAAGTGATTAAAACACATAAAAGGGAGAAGAGAGAGATAGAAATAAGGATATTATAGTCATAAGAAATATTTAAAAAAAAAGAGTGTATATAACAAATAATATGGGCTTCTGAGTGTATCCACACCAATTTCTCAGAAATCAACCGTGACTGAGCTAAAATATTTGAGAGACAAACTAAAACTAAATTCAGCTAAGTTTAAAAAGTTGTAAAAGAATAGTAATTTATGAAATTACTTTTATTTATTACTGTATTATTCCTTTTAGTTTATCTACTTTGATATGTCAGATAAATAAATTTTCTAGTCCTCATCAAATTTTAAAATACTATAGATATTCGTATTGCACGTGTTTGGAAAATGAGGATAAACAATGTTCTAAGCAAACGGTTATTAATTAGTTGCGTACAGTTTCAATTAGAGTGCGAAGCAAATATTACGAAAGGTGATTAAGAAAGAAAATTATTTTGGCTTCTTCTTTTTTTTTTTTCTTTTTCTGGTGGGATCGGCGGCTTGTCTGTTTATCTTATAATAAATGAACGGCACAAAACTAACTTTTCCGAGACTGTGTTTTCTATTTTTTTGATAAACTCTATCGACTGATTTAGTCGGTTTCGGGGGTTTTCATAAAATTTCATCCTCGGCAAAAATCCCATATCACTCCTCTAAATCAGATGCAATCATATCTATTTTTACAGAGATACATGTGTTATGTGGGGTCAACAAAATTTACAGGTTGATACAATTATATAAGTATGTTTTTGGTCCGACGACGATAATTACAAATTTCAGAATTCAATTAAGTTATTTTAGACTGGTTTCTTCTTATTATTGGCCAAGTTATCTCAATATGGATATTAATTATGAAATAAAGATTTTCTCTAATTAGCAATGTGATATGTTTTCAGCATTTAATATTAGGAAATTTTTTTTTTGCTAAAAGGTTAATATTCATATTGATGAAAGAGTTAGATTTACAAAATCATTTACAATACCACCATGGCAAAATAAAGGTCAAAAAACATAGTGGAACTAAGGAAAGACCAAAGATCTTTATCTAAGCTAAAGAGACATAAGAGAACTGGAGACTGTGATCCTCTAATCCAAGACATAAGCTCACTCCAAGTATAAAGGATGAGCGTAGTTGGCCCTAGGCGATCAAATATTTGCCTCCATATCTCTCCTTAGAAATCACAAGACAATAACAAATGGTCTCTGGTCTCATTTTGTAAAGAGCAAAGAGGAACTTATATGTCATCGTTAAATCTAGATTTTTAATAATTAAATCCTTCAAGTAAAGATTAATCGTAAAAAAAATCTCAAATAAAAATCCTTTGAAATAAACCATCAACTTTAATTCCGTTAATATATGTTACTCTTCGTCTAAAAAACTGTGACGGAGGGTGACATACATTAACGATTTATAAGTTGAAGGTTTATAATGTTGAAAACTTAGTTGAGGGGTTTTATCACTAAAAGTCATTAAATATTTTAAAATATTTATTATCATTTATACATTATTTTAAATTGATATAAGCCTTTAAACTAATTTATAAATTTTAATACATTACTTCATAAATATTTTAACACTTTTACATATGATTAATACGTTTTCACAATGATTTAATAAGTTTTTACAATTTTTGCTACTTGTTAGGATAAAATAATCTAACATTATTCGTGATACTACTGAAACATAAAGTAATACAATAAATCAAGAACAATATATCAAATAAATTATTGATCAAAAAAATAAAAATATAACGTATTTATTCAGAAATCATTGAGAATAAAAATAATCATGCATTATTTTTGGGGATAGGGGAATGTATGAGCCAGAGGAAATCATGAAAATAGAAAAAAAGTACGTCCTACTCTAAAAGGAAAATGTGCTTCCTACTCTAAATAGAAAAATTGACTTCATTGATGAATTATCTTTCACACTACTTAAGACTTAATATAACTTAGAAACTTTAAATTATTTGATATTTGAGACAATGACAATATAAACACACATTTTTATATCACTATTGCCAAATATCAAATAATTTAATATTTTGAAGTTATATAATAAGTTGTAAATAGTGTTGAACATTATTAATTTAAGATGTATAAATTAATTTTATAATAGATTAATGTATTAAAATTTATAAATTAGTTTAAAGGCTTATAAATCAATCTAAAACAATCTACAAATGATAATAAATAATTTAATAACATTTAATGATATTTCGTGATAAAATCCCTCAACTATTTTTGAATCGTAAAAAAAACTTTCAACTAAATTTTCAACATTATAAGCTCTCAACTTATAAACCGTTAGCATATGTCACTCTCTGTCACGGTTTTTTAGACTGAGAGTAACATATGTTAACGAAATTAAAATTGAGGGTTTATTTCACATGATTTTTAACTCAAAGTTTTTTTAACGATTTATCTTTAGTTGAGGGGTTTAATTACTAAAAACCCTTAAATCTATTACGTTTAATGGCGATCTACGTATTAATCTAATATTCGTCGTAAAGTCATTGAAAAAAGCAAGCAAAAACTTTGACGGGAGACAAAAGGGTACGTGAAGAAAAAAACATATAAAGTGATAAGGGCTTAACGTAATAATACTACAACAAAAACTCTCTACGTACAACGAGTAATAACACATGAAAATAGTAAGTTGATGAGACGTCGTTTTAAGGTTAGATCGATGAAGAAGCATCTCAGACCCCACCCCTGGGACCAGACCCGGCCCGACCTTTGTGTCCTCCCCTTTTAAAACTCCCCATCTTTTCTTCTTCTTCTCCTCTCTTCTACAGCTACAAACCCTCAAAAACACAACACAAGAAAGAAAGAAAGGAAGGGTGGTATACATATCCTTAAAAATATTAATTTAAGATAATTATTGTGGTTAAGTGTTTAATTATACTTAATTTAATTAATATTTGGAGCTAAATCATGGGTCATCACTCATGTTGCAACCAGCAAAAGGTGAAGAGAGGGCTTTGGTCGCCAGAAGAAGATGAGAAGCTTATTAGATATATCACGACTCATGGCTATGGATGTTGGAGTGAAGTCCCTGAAAAAGCAGGTACTTATTATATATTCATTTTGGTTTCTTACATTTTGTCTCTAATCAATTACAGTGGTCTTCTTCTATTTAACTTATAGATTCAATCTACTATTTACAATGCATATATATTTGATACATTAGGGCTTCAAAGATGCGGAAAAAGTTGTCGATTGCGATGGATAAACTATCTTCGACCTGATATAAGAAGAGGAAGATTCTCTCCTGAAGAAGAAAAATTGATCATAAGCCTTCATGGAGTTGTAGGAAACAGGTTTCCATTTTTTCAAATTTTAACCACAGTTATATACATATTTAAAACATTGTATTATTGTGTATTAGAGCGTTATATAAATTCCATATATTTTTATTATTGTTACCATTTTTAGAAATAAGTGTGTAGGGGCTTGGGATACATACTAAACTATATACGTATATTTAATTATCGTTCTATAATCAGTTAAAAAAAACATCAACTTGTTATATGTTTTAGTTTGGCACGGCTGAAGCAATGACTAGCATATAAAGAATCTTTAATGTGCAGTTTCATTCATATCTTTATAATTTTGTTTACTTGCTCGAGCTGTTAAGTAGTGTACATTTCAAGTTAATCGAACATCCACAAAATATAATACAAACGTCCACATGTATACATATTTAGCAAAAAGAAAAGCGTACACATAGACACATATTTGCACATGTACGTGCTTAATGGTTGATGTTTCTCTTATAAAGCTTGTATACGTGTTTCAGGTGGGCTCACATTGCGAGTCATTTACCCGGGAGAACAGATAACGAGATAAAAAATTA
Organism: Brassica napus; assembly: GCF_020379485.1. Lineage (NCBI taxonomy): Eukaryota > Viridiplantae > Streptophyta > Magnoliopsida > Brassicales > Brassicaceae > Brassica > Brassica napus. The sequence continues at coordinate 8,818,037 of NC_063442.1, forward strand.
TTGGAATTCATGGATCAAGAAAAAAATACGAAAACCGCACCACCACTATAATCGTCATCAACCATCAATAACTACTGTGACAATGAACGTGGGCGCTACATCAACTGGTACTGCTGTCCCATCTACCACCACCAATACATCGACTATCGATAACTTACATTTTGATAGCTTTATGAATTCTCCTAACCAACTAAATTTCACCAATGATCAAGAAGCTAATACAAAGATTCAAGAAACCCTTTTCTCCCATAAAACTCCTCTCTTCATGGTAGACCAAACACTTCCTGTCCTTGAAGGAATGTTCTCTCAAAACATCATCACAAACAATAACAAGAAGAACAATTATCACGACACACGAAGAGGAGGAAGAGGAGGCGTTCTTGAGCAATCATTTCTGACAAATAACACGGAAGAATGGGATATGAATCTTCCTCAACAAGAACTGTTTCAAGTTCCAACAATGGTGTCACATTTGTTCAACAACTCTACCAGTTCAAATACCGAGACGGTTATAAGTTACAATCTACCGGCGTTAGTTGAGGGAAATGTTGATAACATCTCCCCACTTGACAACAGCGCTCAAGATGGAGATATGGCTTCCACACTCGAATGTTTAAAGAAGCAAGAACTAAGCTATGATCAATGGATAGATTCACAACAGTGCTCTAATTTTTTCTTGTGGGATAACCTTAACATAAACGTGGAAGGTTCATCTCTTGTTGGAAACCAAGATCCATCAATGACCTTGGAATCCTCCGCCTTGTCTTCTTCTTTTCCCTCTTCTTTTTAAATTATTGTATAAATCTCAGGAGAGCAACTCACGCTAACTTGTCTATATGTTTACTTCTTTAATTTTTTTTCTTAGAGGTTGTTTTCGGATGTTTTTACTTTCAGCATGATGTTGTAATGAGTGTTATAAATTGTTGATGAGGAGATGGTGGTGTGAATGTATGTATGTATGGATGGGATGTATGTGTTATTTGCTAATTTATGTTTTTCCCTAAATCTATGTAATAAAGGACGAAAGCACTACTTCCATGTTGCAAAGCCATACGGCATGTTGTATGCATTCCCAAAGTTCGTTAATAGGGCTGGGCAAATAAACCGAACCCGAAAATCCGAACCGAACCCGACCCGATAAAAATGAATCCGAACCGATCCGAACCCGACATAAAAACCGAATGGATCTTGTTTTATGGTATTTCGGGTTATGGGTATTATCCAAACCGAACCCGAATCTAAATGGATACCCGATAGAACCCGAAACATTCAAAATTTCCAAAAAGAACTTGTACCAAACATGATCTCAATTCCTAATATGTATTCAAAATATATTGAACATCTAAAATAATTATCTATTATATGAAGATTGATGGTTGAAGGTGGCGGTTGAAGGTTGAAGTTTTTAGATTTGGGTTTTATTTTTTATTGAATAATGTTTTTCATTTCGTGAGAACTTGATTTTCGTTTCATGCTTTCATTTATTTGGTTTTCTTTCGATCAATAACTATGTTTACCTTTCACTTGATTTTAAATGATTACATTTGATGTTCCTTTCTTTTTTTTTGAACAGATTTTATTTATGTTTTGGTTACAAAATAGGTAGAAATCAAGTATTTTAAAACCAAAGAACCGATTTTAGTTACTTTTTGGTTACAAAGTAGATATAAATCAGGTACATTTAAACCGAAGAACCGATTGGGACCCGAACCCGAAAGTACATCGGGTTATACCGGTTCTTTGAAGATTTACTAAACCCGACCCGAACCCGATAGAACCCGAACCGGTCCCGAACCGAATTTTCATATAACCCGAATGGGACTGATTTCGATAAACCCGAAAAACCGAAACCCGATTGGACTAAACCGAAACCCGATTGGGACCCCGAATGCCCAAGCCTATTCGTTAACAATGTCTTTAATTTATTATACTGTACAATAAAGCTATGTTGTATAAAATTAATTAAGAGTTTTTAATTTTAACTAAAAATTAGATTTTGATCCGCGTTTTCAAAACGCCTATATTTTTTCCTTTGCAAGTCTCATATAAATGTATCAAATATTTGTAAGTTCATGTTATATATATTATTGAATTTTCATGTTACATAAGTACAATAAGTTAATTTTTCATTCTATTCATATTATTCTCTACGTTTTAAGCTTACAAATATTTATCGTAGTTTACATTACAAAAGTTGACATGTTAAATAACATGATTGAAAGAAATGAGCAGTACAAAAGAAAATGAAGAATAATCAAATCATATGTGGCTTCAAATGAAGAATCATTATGATAGCATGTTTATGTTCATCAGCACATAAACAAAAACCAGAATCATCAAACCAAAAATATATGTATATACATAAAATCTTTACATTCTAAAAAAATTACTAAGTTGAAAGCATCAAAAAGTTAACATCAGAAAAATTCAGTGGCTCGTTTTTTGCTGTGAATGTCATATATATAGTAGATCGGTAACACTTTTAAATGACCTAAATTTCACGATAAACTTTGAAAAATAATATTTTTTTTAATAAATTCTCTAAACATTTTATGTTTATAAGATAATATTATTTTTGGAATAGCTTCGTAGTAAAGAAAAGATAATATCTAGTGAGTGGATTTCATCCGAATTTTGGTTGAAAGATTTGATTATAAATATTTAAATATTAAATGCATGAAATTAAGAGAGAATATATCTCCTTAGTTGATTGCAACAACTTTTTGATTGACATGTTCCACTACATATATTTAAATATAAAATATATATAAGACAAAAAATCTAGGGAGTAGACTACAACATTTTTGGATATAATAATTTGAATATACTAAATTTTTTAAATGTTAAATATTGATAATAAAAAAAAAATACTCATGATTTGATTGCAACATATTCGATTGACATATCTTAATATAATTATTTAAATACTAAATTATAAATAATAAACAGTTATTTTGATATTTATCAGGTTTTGGTGAATATTAAAATGAATATTAAAATTTAAAATTTTTAAAATTATGCAATCATATTCAGTTAGCTAGTTTATGTAGATTATTCAATATAGATAAAACATATTAATTGTTTTGATATTTATATATTTGTTTAGAAATGTTGAATCACCATTTAATATTAACTTCGTTTTAATGTGATTTATTAAACGTTTCTAAGCAAAAATATTTTTTTATATCTATTTTTAGACTTTCATTCAAAATGTGGGAAGGCATTTACAGTTTAATGTTTTATAATTTTGTTCATGTTTTTCATATGGTGACAATATTCCCCATTTTAAATTTAAAAACTCGACCGAATTACCCGTTTTATAGCCGGTAAAATGCTTAAAGGAAGCCAACCGCCGCCATTTTGGCTTCTTGGCACAATAAATCAGTAAAGATTTAAACGGCCAATTTAACAAAATAAACTCTATTACACTGACTAATTACCGAAGAATAACAAAATTTATTTTTTAAGCCAATAAAAAATATAGGCTTTGAGTTTTTTACAGCCCATTTGATTCAACCGAAAGAGCATGCTATATTTATAGTAATCATTCTTGTTGATGAGTTTCACAAAATTTTGATGTTGGATGTTTACACTTTGTAGATATAAAGATCTTAAATATATTTAATGCATAAAAAATTATATGGATTTTTGTATAAATTATTTCTTATAAAATCGAAGAAAAAACATTCTAAATCTTGTTAGGCTCCTAAAATATTGCTAACCACGATTTATAGTAAGATTGTTTATTTTAAAAAGTATTAATAAGGAATTAAATAGCAAGAAAATAAGAAAACATGGTAGGTGTTTTAATAGTATAGATAAATTGGAGGATGTTGGTAAATGGGTAGAAAAAAACTGAGCCAAACCAAATCAAATCGATCAATCCAAACTCAGACCGACCCAAACCAAACCAAAGTATATGTCTAAACTATTTGGTTTAAGATTTTATCAACCAAAATGGTTCGGTTTGGTTCAGTTTAAAAAACTGAACCAAACTGAAAACAGAAGTGTTTCCTTAATTAGATTAACTAAATATATTAATACTATTAAGATGTAAGATACTTAACCATTTAGCCTAAACAATTAAACATAATTCTGTACATTTTACTTTTAAATAAATAGAGGCACAACAAAAAATAAAATACAAGAATATGAATCTCATACATTAACATCAAAACCAAAAATTATATATTATCTTTGTATTAGGTTTGAAAATAATAATATAAAATTATTGGATTGCATCTTCAGAATTTTTATTGTGATGTTTTTATTTACGCTTAAATATGAAGAAAATAATGATTTAGTGTCAAATAATGATTTGTTTTTTTTATAATAGCAGATAATTCATTATCCGCTTGTATAATATTGACTATTAAGTAGATATTACGGTCTAAGAGCTGCATATATCTATATAGTTATCTGAAACTACAATCTACGAGCTCGTAGACAACAGATTGAGTTTTCTCCTATCCATAGATCAAAAAATAAAATTTTGTTACTGATAATTACTCAACCAAAATATTTTTCATATGATTGTTCCTTGCTTATCCAAGTTTTGTATAATTTTTCATATTTTTCTGTTTCTAAAATAATTTATATGAATTGTTTAAGTAGGCCTTCGATATCTTAAGTCCAAAATAGACTAAAAAGAGATTTATGCGAAATAGACAATATATTTGTTTTCCTGTTCTATTTTAACAAATTTCTCTTAATTTAATTGATCGTATCTATTCATTTTCTGCCTTGTCTTATCAATTTATTCCAAAAATATGAACCAAAAAAAATGTATGGCAAAAGAACAATGTATTTGTTTTTTTGTTCTAGTTTAGCAAATTTCCCTTAATTTAATTTATCGTATCATGTTATTCTTTTTCTGCCTTATCGTATCATATAATTTTAATTTTGGTATAAAATATGTAATATCTTATATGTTTAGGTATAAAATATATACCGTTTACAGGTTTTGGTATAATATATCGTTGCAAAAAGGTATTTACGGAAAGAAATGCAAACATTAACCTGTACAAAATGTCTTAAAACAAATTGCTGTCTTACAATTATAAATAGTCTCCAAATTCTCCACTATAGTTCCACTAACAACTCAAACTGATAAAAGAAAATACAAACTTATATTCAGTAAAAATGGAGAAAGTAGCTTTGATATTCATCGGTCTTCTACTTTTCTCAACATGTAAGATTACTTTTTCACTTGCGTCTTATGTTTAATTAATTCATTACTAGCCTCCTCCTCTCAATAAGCATGATCAACACACGTTACACACCATTTCAATTCTCACAGGCACTCAAATTCTTTCGAAGTCTTGCAACACCGATTCTGATTGTACAAAGATCACGTGTGAAGGTATAACAAAAATCAAGTGTGTGCAGAATTCATGTCAATGCGTTAAAGATGGAAACGTGGATTTACCCCTTCAAACCAGGTGTGACCCTGCTGCTTGCGCTGCTTTATGCAAGTCAAAAGGCGAAGAAGTTGGGTTTTATGTTTGTGCTTTAGACCATTGTTACTGTCGCAAACCTCCTATGTAATAACAAGCTTGTAGTATACAATAGAATATCTATAAATAATACTTGATAAATTAATAATCTCTATAAATTAATAAATTTCGCCGGTCTCAATTTGGACAGTTTTAAAATTTAACACAAATCAATAAAATAATAAGATAATATATTTTTAGAAAATTCTATGTAAATGCATGACCCCATTAAAATTATAAATTAATAATTTATATCTATATATATTTTATATAAGTAAGAACCTATTATTATATTATTTATTTTATATTCACAGTGGAATTATCTTTATATTTTCTTAATACTTAATATATTTTTGATGAGATTTAGTAATATTATATCTAAAATCACATTTATAATCTATGCAATATATATATTAAATACGCTAAATAATATAATAAAATTAATATAAATGTCAAAAACTAACAATTAATGTCTACACACTAAAATCAAATATTTTTTTTATCTTACAATAAATATATATATCTTAAAATAAGAATTCTAAATAAGGGTTGGTTCGCAGAGTCAGTATGAGTCTGTATAAGTTGATAACAAAAAAAAAAGAATTCCAAATAAGGAAACTTTTGTAAATTAATATCATTATAAATTAATAAAATTTCAAAGTTCCAACATTATTAATTTATAAAAAATTTACTGTATATATCAAACTTTTGTTATTCACAAATGCCCACATGTTGTCATCTATTTTACTCTTTAATCAAGAGTTAGATAGTATATGTTATCTCAAGTTTTTTATTATATGTATAATAAATTATTAGTTTTTTGTTGAACAAGGTTTTATATTGATTTGTTTTGGGTTTTATCAGTAACAAAAAAAAAACATAAGAACTATACTATTAAAGCAGAATCCTTAGAATTATGCCCTGTTTTTTCCAATTAATTACAAAAATTGCTATTACCTTTTTGAAAATTTTAAATGGTTTTCGGCCACATATTAATTGCACCGGTCAGAAACAATTATTTAAAAACGAATTTACAAGCCCATTTCGGCAGTAAAAAAAAAGCTGGTATTTTCAAGCCTATTTCGACTTTATTAGAAACCTAATCATTTCTACGTATACTTTAAAGATCTATACTAAAATCAATTTATGACATATTTGCTATTTATATTGTATTAGCACTTTAGCCATGCCAAAAAATCTGAATATAATTTATTATTATTACTTTCCATTTTTTTTTGGTAAGACCATCGAAGAAGTTGGATTACTTGTGGGTGGGTTTCACGAATTTATAGACAGAAACTCATTTAAATATTTGATTTTTAATTTTTTATTGACAAAAAAAATTAGAAAACCCTTTTTAAAACAGTAAAACATAAAAATGGATTCAATTTTTTTGTTTGTATTTCTTTTAATCACCTTTTAAAATATTCTACGAAAAAGATATTTGGAATTTAATAGTTTACAATAAATTGAAAATATTAATACACGGAACTCTTTTTAAAAACCAACTCTTCGGAATTACTTTGTATGACTATAAACATCAACACTGTTAAAAAGAAATAGTTATCAAATAACACATAAGGTTACAATTAACAAATATTTAATTTTCAAAAGAAACAAATCGCCGTGCTTTTAAAATGCGAGTCATTATATATATTATTATATTTATATCTCAATACATATCATCCTAAATATATAAAACAACTACTACACATATAACAAAAAAAAACAATTATAAAAATATAAATGTTATAAATATAATATATTAAAATAATATATTTAAGAAAAAGATAATTCTGCGCTTTGAAAGTGCGGATCAAAATCTAGTTTAATTTAAAACTAAAGTCGAATACAGAAAAGCTCAAAGCCAGTCTACATGAAATCCTAACAACCGCACACATCAAAACCAACGGCGGCACTAAAGTGAGAAGGGAGCCAGCCACTCCACAAGAACCGAAGCCAAAAGCCTTTACAAGGAACTTCCTTGAAGGAAGCAACCACCGCAAATGCAAGCGGAGCCATCACCGATCGAGAAACGAGATACGAGAATAAGGAGCAGATCGATCTGGTTCATGACTGTCGCCGTAGCCATACAACGATCTCTCTCGCTTCGCTGTCTTTGTAAGAATCTCCACTAAGACAGCTTTTGATGATTGATTGATTGGATAGAGTTTTTGAGACAGTTTGGTTTGTTCTTTTGGTTAACTCATCTGCTTGTTGGGAGAAACGACGATATAATACAGAACCCAAAGACAAAGAAAATGATGGTGACGTCGACAATGTGTTCTGGAGCTAATTATGAGCCGTATATACGGCCCTCATTGTTCTTTTAAGAGCAGTTAAACACATTTGTGTGACGAATCTGATGATGTCATGGCCATCAGTAGGGATGTCAAATGAGCTTAGTGACCATGGTTTTACCATATTAGACCTAAAACTTAAAGTTGTCCAATTAGACAAAATCCATTAAATATAAATTAGATGGGTTTAACTGATTTGGGCATGGACAGTCCAATAAACACAAGAATCTAGGGTTTTTTAATTTTCGGGTAAATCACATTTTATCGTCAAAACCGTAAATCATGTTTTTCTACCAAAACCGCAAAATCATGTTTTTTTCGCTAAAACCACAAATCATGTTTTTTTTTACCCAAAATATTTTTAATAATGAGATCAGCTCATCAGTAAACAAATTATATAATTAACAAAAATGTTTTTTAAAAAAATGTTTAATGGCCACAAATATTAATTAGATCAAGAATATAAATTTTATTTTTCATATTATTTCTTAATTAATTTTCATATAAATTTATATTACGCAAGGTGCATGTCTTATCCTAGTTATATTTTATACCTTGTGTTACTAAACCGATTTAACAAGTCGTTTACTTTTAGGAGTTTGAACTTGAAGAAATAAAAATGCGAATAGACTTATGATCTTTCTCCCTTCCTATATGATTTAAAAACTACAAGTGTGAAGTGTTAGTTTACTTCCTAATTCTTCTATATATTTAAAAACCACCACTAAAGAACTACAATATACAGTAGAACATCTATTAATTACTACTCGATAAATTAATAATCTCTATAAATTAATAAATTTCGTCGATTTCAACTTGGGCAGGTGTAAAATATGACACAAATCGATAAAATTAATATTTTTAAAATTCCCATGTAAATATATAGTCCCATTAAAATGATAAATTAATAATCTATCTCTATACTTATTTTATATAAGTACAAACTAAACATTATATTGTTGGTTTTATATTCACAATGAAAATACTTCTATTTTCTTAATATTTTAATATATTTTGATAATATTTCATAAAATTATATCGAAAACCACATAAAAATTATATGAAACATAAAAATATACATCAAATAAGATACTAAAATAATATGAAAGTCAAATTTTTAAATTTAAATAATTTATATATGGTAAAATTAAATATTTTCTTAATTTATTAATAAAAATATTCAAAAAAAAAAAACTAAAAAATGAAACTTTGATAAATTAATATCTCTATAAATTAATAAAATTTTAAAGTTTCGAACATTATTAATTTATAGATGTTCTACTGTATATGGTTGTCATTTTGCGTAAATTGCTCAAAGTCTTGACTCAAGAGGTAAAGAACAAGAAACCCTTTATTTTTATTTCATATGAAGGTTGCTCCTTACATAAGTGATAAGTCAACGCGGTTACACACAAGGATCCCTGTTCTTATAATATAATTTCTGCATCTATATCTTTACTGAAAATTATTTGAAGTGAAACAATTGACTTCAACTTCTCTTCACCCTTTTTCTTCTCTTACTTCTTCATTGTCGACTCGCAACTGGAGTTACAATGTCTTTGCGAGCTTTCACGGGCCTGATGTCCGTAAAACACTTCTCAGCCACATGCGTGAACAGTTTAATGTCAATGGGATCACTATGTATAATGATCAAAAGATGGTGAGAAGCGAAGAGACAGCTCCTTCACTCACAAATGGTATAAGAGAATCTAGGATCGCGATTGTGATTCTCTCCAAGAAATATGCTTGTTCAAGCTGGTGTTTGGATGAATTGGTGGAGATATTGGAGTGCAAAAAAACTATGGGACAGATAGTGATGACCATCTTCTATGGAGTGGAGCCATCTGATGTACGGAAACAGACCGGGGAATTCGGGATCGCTTTCGAGGATACTTGTGAACATAAGACGAAGGAGGCAAAGCAGAAATGGATCAAAGCTTTGACTAATGTGAGCAACATTGCTGGAGAAGACTTCCTAAGATGGTTAGTTTTTATTTTCTTATAGGTTATACAAAGAAAATAAATAGTTAATGGTGTTATAAGGGAATGATTTTGTTGAATGGATACTAGAACTCCATGTTATAAACTATTGGTCACAGAGGAAGGTTATCATGTGACTATTTGATGGAAACTGTTGGGTGCTTTCCTGTTCTTTCTCTTTTGTTAGGGCAAATGAAGCAGACATGATCAAGCAAATTGCCAGAGACGTTTCAGATAAACTCAATGCTACACCGTCTAGAGACTTTGATGGCATGGTGGGACTTGAACCTCACATAAGAGAATTGAATTCTTTACTAAAATTAGATGATAATGGAGTTATGATGGTTGCAATCACTGGTCCTGCGGGAATTGGAAAGACCACCATTGCTAGGGCTTTACAAAGTCAAATCTCTAATAGGTTTCAGCTTACTTGTTTTGTGGACAACCTTAGGGAAAACAATCATAGTGGTTTTGATGAACATGGCTGGAAGCTGCGTTTACAGGAGCAATTTCTTTCAAATCTTTTGAATCTTGGTAGAATTAGGATAGGCCATTCTGGTGTGATAGAAGAAAGGCTATCCAAGCATAGGGTGCTCATCATTCTTGATGATGTGTACCATATAAAGCAATTAGAAGCGCTAGCAAATAAAACTACATGGTTTGGTTCTGGAAGCAGGATTATAATTACCACAGAAAACAAAGAGATTTTGCAGCAACATGGTATCAAAAATATGTACCGTGTGGGGCTTCCATCTGATGAACAAGCGCTCAAGATCTTATGCAGATATGCTTTTGGAAACAACTCTCACAACCAGGGGTTTGAAAAGCTTGTACCAAGAGTGACAAAGCTTTGTGATAACCTTCCGTTGGGTCTAAGTGTTGTGGGCTCATCTTTGCGTGGGAAGGAGGCGGATGAATGGGAAGAGGTACTGAGCAGGCTGGAAACTAATCTTGATCGAGATAGCGGAACTATTCTTGATCGAGATATTGATGACGTACTAAGAGTTGGCTACGAGAGTTTAGATGAGAATGAGCAAACGCTATTTCTCCACATTGCAGTCTTCTTCAACTATAAAAGTTGGAATCTCGTGAACACCATGTTCGATGATAGTGACTTGGATGTCAAACATGGGTTGAAGATCCTTGTAAACAGATCTCTCATCCAAGAGACCATTGGATATGAGCATAGAATAGTGATGCACAGATTACTAGAACAAATGGGTAAAAAAGCCATTCAAAAACAAGACCCTTGGAAACGCCGGATCTTGATGAATGCTCGGGAGATTTGTGATGTTCTTCAACATGCCAAAGTAAGTTCTTTCTCCTGCATTTACTATTTTTTTTTTGTTCAGTAAGTGTCATTCTTTAAACTAAACATTTTGCCAGGGTGCTTACAGTTTCTATTTATTTGGATCTTGACTAGGGTACATGGAATGTTCTTGGTATATCGTTTGATATATCAAGAATCAACGAACTATCCATCAGCAAGAAAGCTTTTAAAAGAATGACTGATCTCCGATTCCTCAAAATTTACAAAAGACAATATGACGGGAATGATAGAATGCATATACCGGAGGAGATTCAGTTTCCGTGCGGACTAAGGTTACTAGATTGGGAAGCTTATCCGAGCAAGTGTCTTCCTCCTACGTTCAATCCTCAATATCTTGTTGAACTCAGTATGAAGAATAGCAAGCTCGAGAAGCTATGGGAAGGGATCAAGGTATTGTTTCATAATATAAAATAGGTTTTTATCCGCATTTTCTAAGTAATTTCTCTTATTTTTTTGATAAAGTATTAATTTATAAAAGATATATTTGTGTTTATTTTGTTAATATTCGTTAACCGATTTTGTTAATATTTTTAGTAGTACATAAAAGTAGTTTTGCGTGGTCTTATTTACAAGGTTTTTATAATATAAATTATTTTGATCGTTATACTTTGTTGTAAATGATAATACTATATAATTTTTATTATGATAGAAATGAATTTATATATACAATATACTTAATTTGATTTCACATTTCTAACCCGTTTTAGATATTTTATTTTGGTCATGTTAATCTACTAATAATAGCAATCCCAATTAATTCCAAAGGTTGTGAGTCCACTTATGTTGAAAGGTTGTGTCTTTTGAAAAAGAAGTGTAAAGAGTTGTGTCTTTTCTAAAAGTTCTATGTTGGAAGGTTGTGTGTCTTTTCCAATTAATTTCTAAGGTTGTAAATCCACTTATGTTGAAAGGTTGTGTCTTTTGAAAAAGTAGTGTAAAGGGTTGTGTCTTTTCTAAAAGTTATATGTTGTAAGGTTGTGTCTTTTCCAATTAATTCCTAAGGTTGTGAACTTCAATTATGTTGAAAGGTTGTGTCTTTTGAAAAATATGTGTAGAGGGTTGTGTCTTTTCTAAAAGTTATATGTTGTAAGGTTGTGTCCTTCTAAAAATAGTCTAAAAGTTGTGACTATTCACTAGTATCTTTTGAAAAGTGAGAAGTTGTGAGTATTAGAAGAATGCGACTATTCATATTGAAGGGTTGTGACTATTCAAATAGGCTTTAAGAAATCTATAAATAGTCTCTTCCATGCATTTTTCAAATCAAGTTTTCACTAATCTACTAATAATAAAATGGTGAAAAAAATAATGTCAAAGTTGCAACTTTTCATCTAAACAAGGTGTCTTTTCATCTCAAAGTGGGATTGCTTTAAAAAATATTGGTTTTATTTAAATAATGTGTTAGTTTATATAATAAGTGTTGGTATTTTATAAGAACTCTCCCAAAAATTAAAAAAAAAATATTATAAATGAGACGGATCATATTAACGTAAATCAACATATATTTATTACAATATTCAATTTTCTGAATATTCATTTTCAATAAATAAAGCAGGTAGATAAATATATAAAATAACAATTACCAACATATAAATTATAATTGTTTAAAATTATAAACTAATAATTTTAATATTATGTCTTAAATAGGAAAAAAAATTATATATCATGCAAAAAAAAAATTGCATTTTGTTCAAAAAGTGGTTGAATATAACTATCATGTGAAAAATATATTAAAAAACTTAAAAAGGATGAAGACACAATTGTATGCAATATGTGTTTTGATAAAAAATTAAAGGGAACATTAAGGTTTATAATATATATATATATATATATATTTGAATACTTTGTAAATCATATTTTAATCATCAAAATTAAATTTAATTATTTATATGATTTAATTTTTTTATCAGACATATAAAATTATAAATTATAGATTATAATATATTCTTTATAAAATGAGTTCCCGTGCGATATCGCACGGGGCTCTTTGCCTAGTAAATATAAATTCTAACATTTAGATTAAAAATGAATTTAAATATATTAATATTAATTTGAATATTTCATTTTATAATATTCATTTTAAGAACTTCAAATATGCTAAAAAATACATTAATTTATGTTGTTAGTTACTTCAAATTTATAATAGCATATTTAGTAAAATAACACTTCAGACAAATGCTAGTTCTGTATAGTATATTTAATAAGATAGATATGTATATTTTATCTTCATGTTATATGATTTTCTTTCTTTTTGTGTCTACGTTCAGCCGCTTGCAAATCTCCAGAAGGTGGATTTTTCAGGATCTGTTCATTTGAAGGAACTTCCCGATCTTTCAAATGCAACAAATCTTGAGAAGTTGGATCTAATAGGCTGCGAGAGCTTGGTAGAGATTCCATCCTCTTGTTCAAATCTTCACAAACTACAGAAGTTGTGGGTGAGTGGATGCATAAACCTACAAGTACTTCCAGCTCGCATGAACTTGGCATCCCTTGATGAAGTATTCATGAGAGGATGCTCAAGGTTGAAAAACATTCCAGTCATGTCAACGAACATCAGAAAACTGTGTATATCGGAGACAGCTGTTGAAGATGTGCCTGCATCAACTAAGCTATGGACTCGTCTTACGTCTCTCATTATAAACAAAGGTGGAAAGCTCAAGAGATTAACATATCTCCCCAAGAATGTCACAGATCTAGACCTAAGCTATTCTGATATTCAAAAGATTTCAGATAGCATCAAAGCCCTTCATCAGCTACGGAACCTTAATCTAGCTGGCTGCACAAGACTCGCGTCATTACCAAAGCTCCCTGGCTCGCTCAAAACCGTAATAGCCGAAGACTGTGAATCACTGGAGACCGTATCTAGCTCTTTGAACACTCCAAACGCGCAGAGCCGGACCTGACATTTCAGGGGCCCGATTCAAAATAAAATTTATTAAAATTAACAATAGAGATTTTGTGAAAAAATATTAAATTTTGATTTCACCTAAAGTTTTTTTAAAAATTATCTGCCATTCATACGAACAAAAAGTTATTTCTGAAGAGAAGAGGCTGAAAAGACATAGTAGTTTCAAAACGTAGTTATTTTCCTTTAAATAAACTACCTATAACCTACTTCACATTATTTTATTCTTAACAACACAATCGAAACTTTACTTTTCAAACTTATTTTACATATGAGTTTACATTTATCAGCATACATATACGTACATATGACCAAAAAAATTACAAATAGGGGGCCCCAATAGAGTGGGGGCCCCATTCCAATGTTTCACATCACTCTGTTCAAGCCCGGCTCTGCAAACGCGCGGCTCAATTTCATCAACTGCTTCAAACTAAGTCAACAAGCAAGAAGAGCAATTTTTAAACAATCTTTCTTTATAGGAGTGGCACTCTTACCAGGAAGAGAAGTGCCTGAAGAGTTCGATCACCGAGGAAGAGGAACCTCATTGACCATTCGTCCAGACGGTAACCCTTACAGCGGCTTTGTGGTTTGCGTTGTGATTTCCCCTAAGCAGCAAGAGTTTAGTTTTTCCCAGCTAAAGTGTCGTCGCATAGGCGTAGCTCAAGACGACTTCTATCCAGTTGAAATGTTGGTATACGTAGGTGAAGTCCACAAGTTTCGAAGGGAGCATCTATTTGTATTCGACTCTCGGTTTCTAGAGTTCTACCCATCTGATATGAGCAGAGAGATAGTACTCGAGCTGAGCAGCAACTCCAACGATTTCGATATTATTGACTGTGGTGCCAGGATCTTGACCGACGAGAATGGGAGCAATGAATGTGGCTTAGACGACCAAGTGTTAGAAGAAGAAACTGAGCTTGAATCCAGGGAAGCCTTTGAAGATAGCATCGAACATACAAATGAAGTAGTCTGTTACTCGGAAGAAGTGGACGGTGGAAAACGTACTGATTGTTGGAGTTGGCTCTTTCTCTGCTTCGGTCTCTCCCATTTGACTAGATTTGTTTCGGGAAGAAGACGATAAAATCTGGACATAACTAGGGCAGATGTCTAAAGCTGTGCGATTTCCTAAAGACCATGTCTAAAGCTATGCGATGCTGAGGTTATTGTCGTTGGAGGTTATTGTAGTTAGACTGAAGATATTGTAGATTTTGTTAATTCGGGAAGTGGTTTAAATTTCATTCCACCGTAAAAGTTCATATTCTTTGACCAGACAAAGATTGACTAGTTATCATTTATCAAGATTGAGAAGCCACTTTTAATAAATAAGGAAGGTTTTTAAAGAGAAATTGAATATCGCGTTTTGATGTTGTATAAATATTGGTTTAAGGAGTTGTAAATTACTTATTCACGTAATCAACACAATAATAACACAAGTGCTTCTCAAGAAAGTTGACACATCAGCATTTTAGAGTGTTGTGGAGTTGACAACTCAATTAATGAAAAAACTGTGCTTCCAATGAAAACAAAAGAAACTTAAACGTCACTTTTACATCAAACATTTTCATTTATTCGTTTTATTTACGTTCATAACACTGATAAAGTCAAAGAAAATTAATATCTAACAACTACATTCCCAAAGTGCTGGTTAATCTCTTTTCTTTTATATACTAAGTCTTTCATAATTTCCTCACTGAATCTATTTGTTTACGGTCCTCTACATGTTAGAAGTCACGTTCTTGTGACAGTTGTGCACAAACCAACTCATATTTCTCGACGAGATTGGTGAGCAAGACAACGATGTCTGACAAAACATGTTGTTGTGTTCACATCCACTATCATGAGTAAGATTTTGGCTTGTCCCAGCGTCTTAAAGGCCGTCGCCACTAAAGATCTGACTGTGAAAGTAAATAGAGTTGATGATGTGGTGCTTAACAGGCTCTTGTGTCAATGAACCACAACACAGTCTACATCAAAAATCTATTTGTTTCTGACTGCTGCTCTTTTTCCTGTTCTGTAGAAACAGGTTCTGGCACAGTGAGCAATTGACTAGAATTTTTATATAAGCTTCGTGTGATCTGCCTTTATGCTTGTTAAAGGAGATGAAGATGAAGATTTAAAGGATTTTTCGGTCACATAAAGTTTAGTAGAAAGTCAATACATGTATATACTTGATAGATGAAGGTTCTATTTTTCTTAAGATTTTACCATCATTTATTCGTTCGTTAAAGCAACTCATCCAAAAAAACACTATATGGTCATGGAACCAATTCAAAGAACACATTTGACTGGTCATTTTTACAACTTTATAACCCTTTAAATTTGTCAAACGTAGGGTGATTAGGTTATGGTGTTTCAAAATTCAACAATTGTCTACCAAGAGAAATTTGTTATGCATATTAATAAAATCAGGAATGTGTGGATAGCATCTTTTTGCTCAGCTTATATATTTTGTAATTACTAATGCAAGTGAAACCATAAACGTTAATATTTTTCATATCTATTTAATATTATTTAAGAAATTATTTTAACGCAATTTAATATTTGAAGTTTCAGCATTTAAAGTATATTAAAATATTATTTTGAGATAAACACATAATATTACTCCCTCCGTTTTTTTTTAATATAAGTCGTTTTAGAGAAATTTTTATGTTTCAAATTATATGACGTTTTCGGTTTTCTATGTAAATTTTATTAACATTTAATGTTATATGACTAATGATAATATACTTTCTATTTTATTATTGGTTGATTTATGGTTAGATAAATAATTAATGATATTTTTATTTAAAAAATATAAAAATTAATGATTTTCTTAATCTATGTGCATACTTCTAAAACGACTTATATTAAAAAACGGAGGGAGTAGCAATGTTTACGATTGAATCGTATGTACGATGATAATGAATTGAGTTAAGACAAAAGGAAGGAGAACACCTGGAAAGTGGTCAAAGAAAAAGTGGAAGATGAACGACAGTAAATTAAAAAATAGATTAAACATATATGATATAGGAATATGATACATTGTCATTTCATAGAAATACAATGACACTATTAGAGGACTAAAAATGAAAAAAAAAACATAAGAATTATGAGAAATCTTCGCTTTGGACCAATGTTAAAATAATGTTAAAATAAAAGTAAGAAGTTATCCAAACTCATTTTGCACCCAATGTAAACCCAAGATAAACAAGTTGAATAACAGTTTAAATGAAAATAATACCATGGATGATAAAAAAGACACTGAACTTTGTTCATATCATACAAAGATATAGACATTAGAAAAGAAAGATGGCATTTAAAGGTGTAGTGAGAAGAAAAAAATCTTTCGTCACTGGACTGATGAAGTCTAAGAAATTGTGGAGATCAAGAGAATAGAGCTATAACAAATTGAAGAACATAGGTTACAATTAAATTCGGGTGAAATACATCAGTTCTTTGTAATAAATATCTAAATGTAATAATATACATGGGACGACTTAAAAAAAAATAAAGTGACATATTCAAACTTTAAAATTAAAAGAAAAACATACACAGCGTTCTTTTATTTTAAAGGTTTATAAGCAATTTGGATTATCCATGAGAATTGATGCTATATGCAAAATAATAAAACATTTACTTTGTTTTCTTATAAAAAGACATTTTTACTCCTCATTTTTTATTTGGTTTTATTTGGTTTTATTTAGTTTTAATAACTAAATTCAAAATTTTAATATCACATTAAATAGATTTACATTTAGAATATTTATTTTTATATAATTCAATTTGACCATAGCATAATATAAAAAACATAAAAATATAAGATATGAAAATTTAAGGATGTTAAAACCGAAGATACAAAACATTCCGCAGCGTAGCGCGGGTATCTATCTAGTTTATATAAATCCTAAAACGGATTATATGCCTCAATCGTGTTTTTTTGCAAGTTGTTCTTGTTTGATTCGTGTTTGTGCACAACAAATCTCTTCTTGCTTTGTTTGTGTGTGTTTTTTTATCCGAAAATAGAAAAAAACTGCTTATAATTAATCCCCGATTAGTTCCTGCTTTTTACTAATTCGCTAGGTCCATACCAACCATCCAATTCACATCTATCGTACTTATATTGATACTTCTACATATTATGGGTAACTTAGGAGATCTCTATTTTCCTACTAGTGTAAATGGCTTTGATGGCGCTGAGAAATCGCTTATGTAAACTGTTAAATTTCCTTTTTTTTTGTAATTTGACGAACTAAACACTTCAAAGTTCCACGTAGATGAACTGGAGACCGTTCCAAACACATTTAAGCAAAGCTTGAATAATATTAATGTGAAAGGGCCATAGGCCCATAACACAAGATTCGTTGTTTCTAGTTACTCGTAGACTTGGAACCGAACTTTGTTTTTCAAAGTCTTTACTACTTTAATAAATAGTGAGTGGTCTTCTCTTTTTGAAACATATTTATGTGGAACAAATGCATATATTAAAGTCTTGTGTACATATTTTTTTTCCAAGCTTATGTTGAGGACCCCAACTTAAGAAGTACACATATGTGGTTGTAGTTTGTGTACATAGCTTAAAGTCTTGAGGTAGAGAACAAATCAATCTTCCTCTCTTTTAAGTTCAAGACTCCTCTCTCATAAGTCAAGATGTTGCCTCAATACACAGAAGGTTCCCTTTTTATTTTACTTTTATACAGCTTTCCAAAAATACATTACTTTGAAACAGTTGATATAACTTAACCTTTTAACTCTTTTATTTCATCTCTCTCAGCTTGTCTCTAATGGCTTCTACTTCTTTTACGTCTCGCAACTACAAAATCAACGTCTTTCCAAGGTTCTGAGGGGAGTACGTATGAAAGCATTTCTAGTCACCAACCAAAAATTGATCTGGTAAAACTTTTAAATTACTTAGTAAGGATCTAAGAATTATAGGTTCAATCATGCGGTGAGAAAGTCTGCTCTCCAAAAGAAAATTAAAAGATGGAAAGTATAAGCTTTGCCATAAGGGATCGATGTATAGACTTAAAGATCCAGTATTTTCTTGTCATTGAAAAAACATTTCTAAGTCACTTGCGCAAGCAGTTTGAAGTAAGATAAGGTACTCATGGTTCTTATGCGACTTGAAGAAAGACATGTCATAAGTAATAACTAACATGTTTGCTGGAGTTGCCTCAGTGTAGGAAGTAGGAGATACCATTCTTTCATTATTTTTCTGTCAACTTTTTCATATATAACTATGGTCGATTGGAAAGGCTGAAAGCCCCTAGATACTCATCTTTGTGACTAAGCGGCATGGATTTTTAACTTCCACCACGTAGAACAACAAGGTTTGCCTGTCGCCGGTGGACCAGCTTCCTAGAAATTAGTCTGGACTTCGGCCATAAAAGCCAGATGAATACAAGATAGTATACACAATTTAAAATTCATATCTGATCATGACTCATTATTTATTTTATTTTTCTCTGAAAATCTCTTTCTTATATCGATAATAAAAGAATAAAAATAATTAGGGTCCAAAATATCCTAGATTGTTTTTCCTTTGTACGAATAATGAAAATTTCCAATAGTGAAATTTCCAGGTAGCAATTAATTGGTAGTTTCCAGTAAGATTCTTACTCGAAGTCTTTTTAGGGAACCATATCTTACTTTTCAAAGGTCTTTTGTGAATTATGCACAGATGCTTAGAAATGAACGATAGCGAAGATTATTAGTCATGCCACAATCATTTTCTGACATTTTAAACTTTAAACGACCACCACGTAACAACTAAGATTAACAACTCCGTAAATACAAAGAAGCATCCTTCTTTTTTTTCTTGTAACACAGAAGCATCCCGTTTAATTTTTGTTTTTATATAGCTTTCCATTACACATTTAATTTCAACATAGCTGATTTTATTTATCTCAAGACTACTCATTACACATTTCCATATATCTTAGCTCGTCTCTCATGGCTTCTTCTTCCTCATCTACGTCTCGCAACTACAGCTACAATGTCTTTGCGAGCTTCCACGGTCCTGACGTCCGTAAAACACTTCTCAGTCACATACGTGAACAGTTTACCCGCAGCGGGATCACTATGTTTGATGATCAGGAGATTGTCAGAAGTGCAACGATCGCCCCTTCTCTCACAAAAGCTATAAGAGAATCGAGGATCTCGATTGTGATTCTCTCCAAGAACTATGCTTCGTCAAGCTGGTGTTTAAATGAAATGGTGGAGATATTGGAGTGCAAGAAAGCTATGGGGCATATAGTCATGACAATCTTCTACGGAGTGGATCCTTCCGATGTACGGAAACAGACCGGGGAATTCGGGATAGCTTTCAATGAAACTTGTGCAAGTAAAACAGAGGAGGAGAAGCAAAGATGGAGACAAGCTTTGAACGAAGTGAGTAACATTGCTGGAGAAGACTTCTTAAGATGGTAGGTCGTTCTTAATTTTACTTTATTATTTCTTAGTCTTTGAAGTGTTAATTTTAACTTTTCTTTTCATTCTATTTTCTCAGGTCAAATGAAGCAAAAGTGATCAAGAAAATTGCCAGAGATGTTTCAGATAAACTGAATGCTACACCGTCTAGGGATTTTGATGGCATGGTTGGACTTGAACCTCATCTGAGAGAAATGGAGTCTTTGTTAGATTTTGATGATGATGGAGTTAAGGTGGTCGCAATCTCTGGTCCTGCAGGCATTGGTAAAACTACCATTGCTAGAGCAGTACATAGCTTGCACTCTTATAGGTTCCAACTTACTTGTTTTGTTGACAACCTTAGGGTAAGCCATCCCATCAGTTTTGATGAGTATGGTTTGAAGTTGCATTTACAAGAAGAGTTTCTTTCAAATATTTTGAAACAAGATGGTATTAGGATATGCCATTTAGGTGTGATAGAAGAAAGGCTACACGACCAGAGAGTTCTCGTCATTCTTGATGATGTGAACAATATAAAACAATTGGAGGCGTTGGCTGGAGATATTTCTTGGTTTGGTCCTGGAAGTAGGGTTGTGGTTACCACAGAAAACAAAGATCTTCTGCATCAACATGGTATCAACAATACCTACCATGTGGGGTTTCCATCTACAGGAGAAGCTCTTGAGATCCTGTGTAGATATGCTTTTAGGAATAGCTATCCACATGATGGTTTTCAAGAGCTTGCATTAAAAGTAACTGACCTTTGTGGTAACCTTCCGCTGGGTCTACGTGTGGTGGGTTCATCTTTACGTGGGAAGAAAGAAGACGAATGGGAAGATGTAATGAAGAGGTTGGAATCTGTTCTTGATCGAGATATTGAGGAAGTACTAAGAGTGGGCTATGAAAGTTTAGATGAGAATGAGCAAACGCTATTTCTCCACATTGCAGTCTTCTTCAACTATGAAAACGGTAATCTTGTGAAAACCATGTTCGCTGACAGTGACTTGGATGTCAAATACGGGTTAAAAGTCCTTGAAAACAGATCTCTAATAGAGTTATATAACAAGAAGGAAACAATAAATATGCACAGATTACTACAACAAGTGGGTATAAAAGCCATCCATAAACAAGAGCCTTGGAAACGTCGGATCCTGATAGATGCTCCGGAGATATGTGATGTTCTTGAACTCGCCAAAGTAAGTCCTTTCTCTTGTGTGTTATATTCTTTGTCCATTGGAACTTTATTGCTAACGATATGTTATCATTTGGAATAATGGTGTAGGGAACTAGATTTGTCTCCGGTATATCATTTGATATATCTGATATCGATGAAGTATCTATAAGCCCAATAGCTTTTAAAAGAATGCCAAAACTTCGATTCCTCAGAGTTTACGAAAGCAAAGAAGGTGGGAATGGTGTAATTCATGTACCTGAGGAGATGGAGTTTCCGCGTCGTCTAAGATTACTAGAGTGGAAGGGATACCCAAACAAGTATCTTTCTCCTACCTTTCATCCTGAATATCTTGTGAAACTTGATATGCAAGGTAGCCAGCTAGAGTACCTCTGGCAAGGAACCCAGGTTAGTTACTGTTGCATTATTCATCCTGAAGATATATGTTATTTCCTGTATTTTAAAAATTGCGGTAAATCGGGTGTGAACGAAATGATTTTTTTTTAACTGAATGTTTTTTTTAAAGTTGATTTTGGCTTCAAAAAAATCTGTCTAGACGTCCGCCTAAACACCACCTAACTATTTATTTAACATTAGTTTTTTTTCTCTTCATGTTATATGTTCAGCCGCTTACAAATCTCAAGGAGATAGATTTGCAGAGGTCTTTTCATTTGAAGGAGCTCCCTGATCTCTCAAATGCTACAAATCTTAAAGGATTGTATCTAAGTTATTGCCAGAGCTTGGTAGAGATTCCACCCTCTTGTTCAAGTCTTGATAAACTAAAGGATCTGTGGATGGATCACTGCACAAACCTACAAGTCATTCCAGCTCACATGAAATTGGCATATCTTAAACGCGTCAGTATGAAAGGATGCTCAAGACTGAGACATATTCCATTTATGTCAACCAACATTAGGCAGATGGATATATCAGAGACGGCGGTTGAAGATGTGCCTGCATCAACCAGCATTTGCGCTCGTCCTATGATTTACTCCATGATCAGCTGCCAAAAGCTTAAGGAAATAACACATCTCCCTCTATATGTAACTGAACTAGACCTAAGAAAATCTTCTGTTGAAAAGATTCCAGATTGCATCAAAGATCTTCGTCTATTACTTAAGCTAAAGATCTCTGGATGCAGAAAACTAACGTCATTGCCAGAGCTTCCTTCTCAGCTCATGCTCCTATCTGCAAACGACTGTGAGTCACTCGAGGAAGTTGCTTCCCCATTTCACAACCCGAATGCGAATATGTCTTTCACCAACTGCTTCAGATTGCGACAACAAGCAATTATCCAACAATGGTTCTGTCTCGGGTCTGCTTTCTTGCCAGGAAGACAAGTACCTCCAGAGTTCGATCACCGAGCTAGAGGATGTTCCTTAACACTTCCTCAGTCTGCTTGCACCAGATTTAAGGTTTGCCTCGTGCTCTTACCAAACAATAAAATCAAGGAAGATAGATCTTCACTACTGTTATGTCGTCGCGTGGTCAACGGCGACTTGGCAAACTCTGATGACAAGTCGTTCTACTTCAACATATCCAGATGTCGAGCGGAACATCTTTTTATATTTCCCTCTGGTTTGTTTGAAGAAGATGAAGGCCTTCCTGATGAAGTTCACAGAGAGATAGTGTTCGAGTTCAGCAGCAAATACAACGACTTCGACGTTGTTGAATGTGGTGCCAAGTTCTTGACAGACGAAAACAGCTATGAATCTGAATCAGACCAAGCAGCGACGACAATAGCCTCGTTCATGGGAGCTATGAATGTGGATCCAACGCCAATAATAGCATCATTGATGAGATATGAGTCCATGATGGCCGAACAGAGCGATGAAAGAGCTACGGTCCAACTATTCATAGTGAATGTGGATAACCAACACACAACTAGTTGTTGCCGCAATATCTCCTCCCTAGTCAGTTCTGTATATTCTCGATACTAATAATAGGGATGATAGACGAAAATAGCTGTGAAAATTGATGACAACATTTACATTCCAAAAAAACCTATGAACTGTAAATTTCTGTTATATATAGATATATTTTTGTCATGCTTTTCTTGCATGTATTGGCCATGTCCTGTCATGTTCAAAATATTCAAAATAAATATCTCTTTGAACTTGGTCTGTTTTGAATCTCTTTAAACAGCGTCTTGTAAGACTAATCGTTAAAAAATTGTTATAGACTTAAATACTAATCACAGCAAGCCAAACTCAAATACGTTTCACTTAATAATGTTTCAAAAATAAGATTATTAAAAATAGAGTTTTTAGTAATTAAATCACTCAACTAAAATGAATCGTAAAAAAAAACCTCAACTAAAAATTCTGTGAAATTAACCTTCAACTTTAATTCAGTTAACATATGTTATCATCGTCTAATAAACCATGACGGAGAATGACATACGTTAACGGTTTATAAGTTGAGGATTTATAATGTTGAGAACGATTCAAAAATAGTTGAGGGTCTTTTTCACTAAAAGTCACTAAATTTTTTAAAATCTTTATTATCATTTATATATTGTTTAAGATTGATTTATAAGTCTTTAAAACTAATTTATAAATTTCTTGCCCTTTTTGTTTCTAATTTATAAATTAATGTATTAAAATTTATAAATTAGTTTTAAATGTTATAAATCAATCTAAAACAGTGTATAAATGATAATAAATATTTTAAAATATTTAATGACTTTTAGTGATAAAACTCCTCAACTATTTTTGAATCGTAAAAAACTGTCTCAACTAAGTTTTCAACATTATAAACCCTCAACTTATAAATCGTTAATGTATGTCACCCTCCGTCACGGTTTTTTAGAAGAAATGGTAACATATGTTAACGTAATTAAAGTTGAGAGTTAATTTCATAGGATTTTTAGTTGATATTTTTTTAACGATTCATCTTTAGTTGAGGGGTTTAATTACTAAAAACCCTTAAAAATATTGTGAAAACTAGGTTTTTTACCCGCCATGCGGACTTAAACATTTTCATAAATTTTTGAAAAGTTCTTTATACATTATATTCATTATACTAAAATAAATTTTAAAATAACTCAATATTAATTTTAAATTAGATCAGGGGTTAATTATTCAATTATATAATTTATGCTTTAACTTTTACTAAAATACTTTTTAGATAACAATTATATATATATATATATATATATATATATATAAATTGTCTTTTTTTAATTATATTTTTAGATTTTGGATAATTCAATATTCTCTTTTTAATTTTATAATCAAGAATTTTATTTGATTAATATTTAGTTATATAATTCATGTTTTTAACTTTTTACTAAAAATATTTTTTCAGATAACAATACAATATATACATAAATTATCTTTTTTTAAATTATATTTTCAGATTTTGGATAATTATTACTATTATTAATTTTAATCAATTATCTAATCAAATAAATTAAAATTTCGTTTTAATTTTTTAATTTATTTATACATTCAATATTCTATTTTTAATTTTATAATCAAGAATTTTATATGATAATATTTAGTTATATAATTTATGTTTTTAATTTTTTACTAAAAGACTTTTTTAGATAACAATACAATATATACATAAATTATCTTTTTTAAAATTATATTTTTAGATTTTGGATAATTATTATTATTATTAATTTTAATGAATTATCTAATCAAATAAATTAAAATTTCGTTTTTATTTTTTAATTTATTTATACATTTTATTCATTAAGGGTATAAACGATATTAACCACTCTAACTTTTAACATGAGAGCTCGATTCCAAAAATTTATTTTGCAAATAATAGTATAGATAGATTATTTACTAAAAATCACTTACAAAAACACTTTTCAAGGGAGAAAAAAAGGCATCAGAATTAAAAATGTTAAACTAAAAGAAAAAATTAAGCTCATATCTGTTCCATCTCCATATCTTATTGCTCATTGGCGCAGTTTGAAGCAGTTAGAAAAAATTGAGCTCCACTTGTGTAGACCCGAAACAGCTAGCTAGGTACTCTTTGGAATGAATCGCAACCGCTTGCAGTTAGGACTATGAAATCCTCTCATGCTGGCTAATTAGGCTTACGTATACAGTCTTATATGCGACCACGAAATCCTCTCTACACTGAAAATTAAAAATCTATTGTCTTCTTCCCCCAAGCAAAGATCACAATGCAGCAGACGATGAAGCAGCAGAGTAGGAGACAACTCCAGAAACTTCTACGCGATTTTCCCTCGTCAACGTTTTCGGTTTCTTCCGCACCACATTCAATAGTCTCTAAGGCAGGGGTTTCTTCCGTCCACATCTGCGCGCCACATTCAGTAATCTCGAAGTTCGGTCCGCTCTCGATTTTGAACAGTATCTCGCTGAGGACGCCAAGTGAATGGTCTTTTTGGTCCAAAACATAGAGAAATACGAACAGATGCTCCGTTGAAAGGTGAGCGAAAACTGAAGACATTGAGATTTTGTTGTAGACTTGGAAGTCGTAACATGGGCAGGAGCAGACGAATTTGTTCATGCGAAGACATATTATTTTTGGAAGGTTAGATCCTACCTTGTTCTTCGGAGAAATCACGATGCAAATCTTGAAAATTGCTGAAGCGTAAAGAGGCTTGTCACTACTCTCAGGAAGAATGGTCAGAGAATTTCCTTTGGCTCTGTGATTGAACTCTGCAGGTACTTCGTTTCCAGGTAAGCATGCCCACCCAGGTAACCTCGCCCACTTATTACTAGACCGAGTCCCCACATATTTTCGGCCGTCTAGAAATGATCTTTGGATTATCGATTTTCTTGCTTCTTGGCTCAGATTGAAGCACTTGGTGAAATTGAGTGCCACTTTTGTAGAGTGAAAACAGTTGGGTACTCTTTGGAGTGACTGGCAACCGTTCACATTTAGTGTTATGAGTTCAGTAGAAACAATGTCTGGCAATGATTGGAGTTTCTCGCATCTGGTAAGAAAAATATGTCTTAGGTTGAAAGACATGAAACTTGGGGTAAAGGTTCTTAATCGTAAGCATCCCACCATATTGACTGTTTCAATAGACATCAAGTTCAACCCCTCTGGAATTACTTCTAGGTTTATGCAGAACATCATCATCAGTTCCTGTAGTTTATGAAGATTTGAAATAGAGGATGGAATCTCTACCAAACTCATGCAGCCGCTCAGATCCAGTAACTCGAGGTTCTTGGCATTTGAAAGATCTGGAACCTCTTTCAAATTCCCTGACCCTGACAAATTCATCTTCGTGAGATTTGTAAGCGGCTGAAAGTTGAAGAATTTACACACCAGATAAGTGAAGGAACTTGACAAAGACAAAGAGTGTAATTTTGGACAAATATATAAAAGACTAACCTGGGTTCCTTCCCAAAGCTTTTCGAGCTGGCTGTGCTGCATATTGAGTTCCACAAGATATTCAGGGTGAAACGTAGGAGGGAGACACTTGCTTGGGTATGCCTTCCAATGTAGTAACCTCAGTCCATGTGGAAACTCCATTTCTTCTGGTATGTGCACTTCAACATTTTTATCAATTCTTCTTTTGTAGACTCTGAGGAATCGGAGATTACACATTCTTCTAAAGGTTTTCTTGCTTATAGACACTTTGCTGATTTCAGTTATATCAAAAGATATACCCATCACAGTACCAGTACCCTAGAAAATTTCCCAAGTATTTGTTAGCACAACATGTGAGATTTTGTTATCCTTACAAAATGACTTTGTTTAAACTAAGTAAGCTTAACAAGGAAATATAGTATCTGCAGAATAGTACTTTTCTCCGTTTCATTTTAATTGTCGTTCTAGGTTTATACACACAAATTAAGAAAACATATGATTTTGTAAATTTCCAAAATAAAAACACAATTACTTATACATCTAACCATATTTCAACCAGTAGAAAAATAAAGTGGAGAATCTTATTAATAAATTTTGCATTGAAACTCTAAAACGACCGTTATTTTGAAATGAAAGTTTTTCCCTACAACCACAATTAAATTGAAATTGATGGAGTATAAGTTTCTGTTTAAAAAGTAAATTAATGAAGATCTTACTGTGTTAGATTGAAGGACATCACAAATCTCATAAGGGTCGATTAAGATGTGTCGTTTCCAAGGCTCTTGTCTTTTAATTTCTTGTGTACCCACTTGTTGTAGTAACTTGTGCATCTGTATATCCCCATTGGTAGATATACATATGAGAGATTTATCAACTAGGGTTTTCAACCCGTGTCTTTCATCTAAGTCAGCAAGCATGGCACTCAAATGGTCACACTTTGTATAGTTGAAGAAGACAGCAATGTATAGAAACAGAGCTTGATCTTTCTCATGTAAGCCATCATACCCGACCTTAAGTATTCTCTCGATATCTCGATCAAGACTAGTTTCTAGTCTATGCAGTACAACTTCCCACTCGTCCTCCTTCTTCTTACGCAAAGATGATCCCACAACGCAGAGACCCAACGGAAGATTACTGCAAAGCTCTGCTGCTCGTTCCGCAAGCCTCCCAAAACCATCAGGTGGAGAAATTTGTTTGAAAGCAGATAGACAAAAAATCCCAAGAGCTTCTTCACTAGATGGAAAAGCCACATTGTATACATTGTTGATACCATGTTGCTGCAAAAGCTCTTGATCTTCCGTTGTCACAATAATCCTACTTCCATGTCCGAACCAAGAAATATCTCTAGCCAGTGCATCCAACTGCTCAAGATGATCCACATCATCGAGAATGATAAGAACCTTTTGGTTGCCTAGCCTTTCGTATATTACATTTAAGTGACTTATCTTCATTCTTTTTTGGTTCAAAATTTTCCTAAGTAGTTGTTCTTGTAAACGCAACTTCAAGCCATGCTCATCACAATCAGTTCTCCTATAACTCCCCTTGACATTTCCCATAAAATATCTAAGCGGAAAAGAAAAAGAGAGTTGATTGAATAAAGCTCTCGCAATGGTAGTCTTACCAATGCCTGCCGGACCAGAGATTCCAATAATCATCGCTTCATTGTTTTCTAAATGTAACAAAGACTTCATTTTTCCCAAATGATCTTCAAGTCCCACCATGCCATCAAAATCTCTTGACAATGACGCATTTAGTTTGTTCGAAACATCGGTGGCAATTTTCTCAATCAGATCCGCTTCATTTACCCTATAAAAGAGAAGAAAAAAATCATTATATCCATAATGTCTATATGGCTAAGTGTAAACTTTAAGCCGAGTTTTGTAGCATAACAGCCAACCAGTTCAAGGAGTGTTCTCCTTCTATGTTGGCTACATATGTCAAAGCTTTAGTCCAACTCTGTATCTCCGTCTCCGTTTTCCCTTGGCAAGTTTCCTTGAAAGCCTTCCCAAATCCTCCGATTTGCTTCCTCACATCAGATGGGTTCACTTTGTAGAAAACCGTCATCACTATCTGTCCGGTTTCCTTGCAATCCAAAATCTCCACCAGCTCGTTCAAGCACCAACTCGAAGAAGCATAGTTCTGGGAGAGCACCACAATCGAGATTCTTGATTCTTGTATTGCCCGAGTGAGCTCGGGTTTAATGGTCTGGCTTCTCTCGATCTCTTGATCATTGAACGTTATGATTCCATTGCGTTCGAACTGTTTGCGTAAGTGACTCAGATATGAACTGCGGACGTCAGGCCCGTGGAAGCTTAAGAATACGTTATATCTCCAGCTACGCGAAGATGAAAGAGCCATGAGAGACTAGAGATATGAGAGTAAAGAAAGGTTGAAGAAAATGAGTACACAATACAAAACAATGAGGGTAGAAATTTCAAAAGAGATTATTGGTTTTTGAAGACTTTCGGTCCCTATGATAATGTGTGCAATGACGCAGAACGCATGATGAAAGGAGAAATTTCAAAAGAGATTATATTCTCTTTTTCTTTTTTAACATCACGAAACTGTATTATCAAATTTCAAGAAACTACGACAACCATCATGTTTCTTAGTCAACCTTGACGTTTAAACAAAGTGAATAGAAAAATGGATCATTTTCTTATATGGTCCTCTAGAGAGCCAAAAAAAAATATAAAATAGATCCTTGTATTTTGTTTTTTAATTTAACAATTTTTTTCTATTTAAATAGAAATTATAAAATTATTATAAATATTGTGAAATTTATTGACTAATAATCACTTACAAAAACTATTTTCAAGGGGAAAAAAGCATCAGCATTAAAAAAATATTAAACTCAAAGAAAATAGGTTTAAAATACAAAAAAAATTAAAAAACAAAAGAAAAGTTATTAATTCAGAATCAAGTGGTTTTGGCGTAATGTTAAGGGTTCACAGCTGTGAGTATAATCATGTGTTTGATTTCCCTTGACTACTTGGAGCACCTTAAATGCTAAGAAAATCGTGGATCATGCGGGTTCGTGGTTGGTTAGTTTTTAGATCTAGAAAGCTTTTGAGATTCCGGTTATCAGAAAAAAAAAAGGTTATTATTTCAGAAGAGGGATCAGATGGTACGACTATGGAGAGCGCTCAATTGTCGTAACAGGCCGAGCGAAACACTCTTCTCGCATTATTAGCGAGTTATTAACCACTCACCACTTCCCTTTTAACTTGCCTGAAGGATCATTCTTTAAAACTAATTCAACGCTAATCCTTTTATACCCAACTAATCATTCCCTCATTTCCCCAACTAGTTGATGTGGGACAACTCTCAATTTCTTTCTTCTTTATCGAACTAATTTCCTGATGTGGGACAACTTTCAATTTTTTTTTTTTGAATTAATGTGAAATTATATTCAAACAAAACTTTTGTTACATCTATTGCTTCTTTTTGAGAAATTTTCTATAGTTTAAAGAATGTAAAAGGAATCTAAGAAAGAATGAAATAAATGCTCTAAGTGTTCATCCTTGAAGCAAACCACCTTGACTATAAAACTGTCTTTTGAACCACTGTGTAGTTTTTCTGATTACAAAAAACTGTCTTTTGGGTACATGTTTTGACTATATACTTTCTCTTACACTTGTGTCATGGAATTTGCAGCTAGGAGAGCTGGCACTTCCTTTCCCTGCTTAATAGCTGCTAAGGTCGGAGCTAATGGCACCCTTACCAATGAATCTAGTAAAGCAGAGGTTTGAAAAATGTATTGATAAATACCTTTTCTCATTGGGTTCATGCGTTTACTAATGTGCAAGTTTTGGAGAATGTGAAAAGCGTTTGTAAACTTAACAAGCTCAACTGTAGTGTAATCTTATACTACCATTTTTCACTTTCGTCAACTTAACAACTGCCAGATAAATATTTGTTATCTACGTTATTATGCGTATACGTTTGTTTGTCTCCAATATATTTGTTTTATGGGGTTTGGATTACCATCTTTATGAGGTATTAACATTGCTACAATATAAGATATACTTTGTTAACTCTTTGCTTAAAGTCAAACATGTCTATCCCGAAGATCAACCAAGAGCCTTATGAATTTTACATTTTCTTGTATATACACATCTGTAGTATACCCTTTGTTTCTTCAGGTAGTCACTGTTTTTGATGTCCATATCAGGCATAACGTTGTTAATGAAGATATTAGCTTGAAGACCATACTTGAGACTGAAAACATTTGCTTATGTTCTTTCTGTTATGGCATGATACCTTCGAGTCTTTGTTTATGTACTTACTACAAACTTAAAAATGTCCTCAAATGGTGTACGTGAAGCAATAGATTTTCAACCTCATTTTAGTAGTACGAAACAAGAAGACAAAGAACCTCATCTATATGCGTGATAAATTGACCAAGATTATAATCAGAATTAAAACCGTAACAAAAGCAGAGAAAGCATTGAGAAAGGTTCGACTTCAAAGTTACTTTTCAGATACACTGGAGATTAAGAAAACTTAAGAGAGATGTACAAAAACGAGCTCTGCCTCAATCAAAATGAAAACTACTTCCAACGATCATGTTCATGCAAAAACTAGTTCTAATCGTGATCGATGTACTAAATTCCGATAAAGCTTGCACACCTCCCTCCATTCATCATTCCCCAATCCCGAGTTCAAGACCTCAGATTACCTTCTCTTTTGGATTTAGATTCATCTTCTTCCCCATTGTCTGATCCTTAAGAAACAAGGCAAAGGTAGACGTGGAATAAACACAAGGTTTAACAGATATCTCAAGAGTTATCAGTGGCTGAAGCTATGATTCTTAGCCGAGCAGGCTCCTCCTGACTCTGTTCTTTCCTTCTCCAGAACGCCCGTCTCCACCAAACTTCAAAGCCTCTCTGGATATTAGGACAGTCGTTCGAGTTCAAGAACCGATCAAACCACACCAAGAAAAACTCTTGCTGCCAAGCAAGAGGAAGAGTGAGAATGGTATTGCTCAAACCATCCTCCACTACATACCGATCCAGCCCTTTCGACGCTCTCTTCATCCACGCGAAATCGTCATAGAAAGGTGTCAACCAGTTCCTCAGCAACAAACACCTCACTTCCTTCGGCGTCAGAATCTGCCCCTTCCCAATCCCAACAAAGATCCTCGCCGTCACTCTGCTAATCTCAAACCTATGAACAACGGGAACCTTACCGTGCACGTCAGACAGCTCAGAGAGAGAAGCCCACATCACAAGAAAATCCTCAGCGATCTGTCTATCTATCAAAATATCCAAAATCCAATGAAGGTTATCCGCTTGTCTAGCTATCTGATCCACATTCTCCAAATCAGACTCCGCCGCTTGTAGAAACTGACGCTTGAGCTTATGCAAACACCCATCACAAGCCAGATACAATGACTCTTTCCTAAGATCGTTACCAGACGAGTTCTCTCTAAGCATTTTCGAAACAAGCGTCTTCATATCACGCCTCGCCTTCTCGTCTTTCCCCTCGAGAACTATATGCAAAAGATTCAGAAGCACCTCATCGTTGCTGCCATTGTTCTGACTAGCTTCTACAGAAACCCTTCTCAAAACTTCCGTTGCTCCTACGTTCTCAAGGTGTAACTCAGACAACAAAGAAGCAATCCTGCACTCTTCATCTTCCGACCAAGGTGCAGCTTCCAAGTACTCCAGACACGACAGCACTCCAGCATCAAACCCAATAGCCGCCGAAACCTGAACACAAACAACACTCTGAGATTTCAAGATTCCAATCTTTTCATTAAATAGTTTTTAACAAATACCTTCAAGATACCAAGAACTCTAGACACGTCCTGCCTCATCATCTTCTTCCTTAGGTCCCTACAGTACATTAACATCAACGTCTCTATATAAACCTCCACGTCATCACAATCCGAGATCTCGACAATGTAGGGAGACGACGACGGCGCCATCTGCTGCTGCTTGGACCATCGATCAGATAACTTCACAGCGAAGAACCTACTGTGAGCAACGAGAATCTGCCTATGCACGCACATCGTGATGCTAATCCCGTCTTTAGAGGACAGAGTGAGCTTCACGTCGCTCGAAGCCGGGTCGTTGAACTGGTTCCCGGGGCTCCGAGTCATTAAAAGATTCGATATCCGCTGCATTGCGAGCGCCTGCTTGTCCTGGGCCGAGATGACGAGGTGGCTCCCGTTCGTCGTCCTCGTCCTCGAGGAAGACGGAAGCGCGAGGTTCTGGATCTGAACCGGAGATCCGGCTTCGCTGGACATCATCTCGAATAGCGTCGGGCTCGCTCGGGACTTGTCGAGCGTCGCCGGAGGAGGAGGAGGAGGAGACATCGGATTGAGGAGGCCCGCCGTTAAAGCGGAGTTGAACTTCGTGAAGCTCGAGGGGATTGATGAGTCGCGCGGCGAGCTGTAACCGTTCGCCGCCGTGGAAGTAGTCGTCGTCGTTGTAGAGAAGTCCATGACGGTTAGGATCGAAAGCCGGGTCGGGTCGGGTCGGGTCAAAATCTCAGGTTCAAACTAGAGAGACACTGGCGATGGTATCACTGCGGAAGGAGCATAAAAGACTGAACCCGGGTCGGGTTATCGGGTCGGGTCAAAATCTCGGGCTCAAACGAGAGAGTGGCGATGCTATCACTGCAGAAGGAGGATAAAGACGGAAACCGGGTCGGGTTATCGGGTTAAACCGGGTTTTAACGGACCCTGACCGGAGATTTTGGAGGTAGTTGCTCGAGTCTCGTGAATGCAATTGATGCCATGAGGTGTCGACAGTGCCAGAAGTTAATAAATGCGCATCGCTTAGATTTTAGTGCTGATTTTTTTATTTTACAATTATTATTATATTTACTTCTCTGTGGTTTTTATCGATGGGTTTATCGTCATCACTGTGGATATTATTGGCCTTTGGTATTAACAAAGATGCTCGTTTTTTTCTCGAATTTATCATTATCCCATTAAAATCTGAAATGTTTTATTATTGTTTTCTTAATTTGTTACTTTGTTAAAAGAAGAAAACGATGTAATTTATTGATGAAAACTCGAAAAGTAAATTGTTTTGCTTGTCGAGAAGGGATTAAAATAATTTTTCAACGACATTTTGTTTGTAGTGTGGGCCAAAGCCCAAAGAACTCATGAGCCACGACACTGTGATGGCGACTTTTATTTTGGAGGTTGCAAGGTACAATGTGTGGAGACCATCATTCACTACACTATCATCAATCTTTTTTTGTTTCATTCCATTTCAGTAGCCCTTTTCTTAGATTTAATCATATTTTATGTTTACTAATCATTAGATATCGTTTGATTTAAAAAGTTTCTGGATCATTAACTATCAATGTATAAATCAAAGAAAGGGATGTAACACTAACATCTACAATATAGGGATAGTGAGAACATTACAGTTTTTAACTCACTTACGGATTTAACTTTCCTTATGGTTTTTCTGAAAAACGTTTGTAAATATGTTGTTCTGTTATAGTATACTCTGATGTGTGATTCTGCTACATTTGATCATCTTGTAATCAATAGTTAAATAACTTGGCAGAAATTTTCATAACTTTAGAATATGGTTGCGACTTGTGAATGTATTTGTATGAATTGTTTCTTGAATTGAGGCTTACGAAGATTGATTTTAGACTTGTTATGGGTTCAGAAATTTGGATATTCATACTAGGGGTGGGCGTTTGGGTACCCGTTCGGGTTCGGGTCGGGTATTTCGGATTTTCGGGTATTTCGGTATAGAGGTCTAGAACCCGTTCGGGTATTTCTGTACTTCGGGTCGGGTTCGGGTATTTTTAGTTCGGATTCGGTTAATTCGGATCGGGTTCGGATATTTAGATTTTGAAAAAAAAAATTAAAATTTTCATTTCTCAAGTTTGTTGTATTTAAAAATATAACTTTTAGTTAACTAATTTTCTAGTTTTAATAGATTGAATGGTTAATAGATTTGGACATAACATTTTAAAACTAAAAAGGCATTAATTTAGTTTTTTTTTATGTAAGTTTTTGTTAATTTTTGAAATAAAAAACTTGACATGCATTTTAAGTGATTAACAAATCATTTTTTCCGTAATTGTATGTATATCATATGAACTTAAAGTATGTGTAGTATCAATATAAATATTTTATATAAAATGAGAGATATAAACTAGAAATATATGGTTAATTATACATATGTTCGGTTATCTTCGGATATCCATTCGGGTTCGGGTATTATCCGTTCGGGTTCGGATATCCAATCTCTTCTTATTCAATACCCATTCGGGTATTTTGCTACTTCGGTTCGGATTTCGGTTCGGGTTTTTCGGATCGGGTTCGGGTGCCACTTCGGATATCGGATAAAGTGCCCACCCCTAATTCATACCCTCGTAAGGCGAGTGTAATCAAGCGCATTAAATCCCATATATTATGGTTGTATTGTATTCCTATGACTAGTGGGCTCTTCTAACATGTGACCCAATTTAATTATGTCATAGGTGTATATTTAGCTGAATTAATTAGTTTTTTTTTAGAATGTAAAATTTATTCAAATAAAAAAAATTACATCATGTGTGGTATGGTTGTCATTGTTCTAGTATGAATAGAAATGAAAAAAAAAGTTGAGCCTAAAGTAGTTTGCTAGGACTGTCGGGAAGCAAACCAAGCTATCATAGCCTTATCAAAGCGGGTTCGTCTTCCTCGGATGAGTGACAGATCCTTTTCGAACCAGTTTGTGGATGAAACCAAAGATTATAGTCGCAGTCTGATGATGTTTGCCATGCTGCGTCCAATTCTCTCCCTCCATATCAAATGTACAGCTGCTTGAAACACATATCGTAACAGAAACATATGTGTCTTATCTCTTACTCCATTAACCAGAGCTTTCATAATTATGTCCCAAAAAAAAAAAAAAAATAGCTTGTTCGAAGAATACTCCTGGAGAGATTACTCCATTTTTCTTCCGAGAAAGGGCAGCAGAAAAACAAATTGTAACGACCCGGATTCCTGGAGCCGTTGTGATTTTCTCTTTCTATTAATTATTTTTCACTAAACCAATCTGGTTTCTTTTTGGTTTAATTAATTATCTCCACCACTCGTTTTCTTGAACCAAACCGTGTATGCATGTACTTAAAGCGTATGCATCTTCCTCTTATTTCTAACCTAGCCGTCAAAGTCATTGTTCCTCCACTCAGAACCTAGCCTCAAACCATGATCGATCTCTCATGCTTCACCTCGTCCCCATCTCTCTTGCTCATCACTTGTGCCATTATATATCTTCTTCTCCCCCATGTTATTCATGTGTTCGTGTGTTTGATGACCGAGAAGACGTGACGTATCCACCATCGTCACCACCGGAGCCATGTCCTTCACCGTCAACCACCGTGAGCCATGCCACTGGAGCCAGCGCCTTCACCCGAGGAGTGGCTCGTGTTACTAGAGATCCGTTGTCACCGTGGAGAAGAGATGTACGAGCTGGAGCTATCGCATCTTGACGCCACCGGCACGCATCAACACCACCAAGCACCACGACCGGAGCCGTTTCAGTCTGACCAGCCGTGATCCTCAACCGTGAGTCACCGGAGAGGGCCATTCACTTTTGGGGCCGAGATCCGCCACTACGATTCCAAGCCGTGAAGGTTAAAACTTAAAAGAGATTATATTAATTTCTTGTGCTGCAAGTTTCATAATTAAACCCTAGATCTATTATATGATATTTATGTCTCCTATTTCGCGTCTGTTATTTTCCGATCTGGTGTGCCATTATCGAGAGTTCGAGATCCATGGCGAAACCCTAGCTTTCTTTCTGATCAAGTCATTTCGTTTATAGTCGGACTCGCTTCTGGTTCTTCCTTATTGGCTAAGGTGAGGGTATATTCCGTAAATCTTGTACCAGTGTAGAATTCTCTCTATCGTAGTTTAGATTTCAAATCATGATCCGTCTGTTTGAATTGAGTCTATTTGAGTCTTGTTTGTTAGTTAGCTCATTCATTGTAAATTGGAACTAGGGGTCTAGAGGATTCAACCGTTGATTTGATTGTGTGATGTTAAGAAATGCGATATATATATGTATGTTTACATAGTTATGAGTAGGGACTATGTGAGTGGGCGGGGATCGAGAGATGTTTGGACTAGCGACGCAGCTTTGGTAGGCGGGGGCTCAGAGACGTCTGGGACGCAGCGTATGTATATATATATATCCGTATGAGGAGATGCGGGGTGTATGGACTAGCTATATGCTATCATCGCATTGCTTGTGTTGTGTGATGCTTTAGGCGTCTTGTTTGTTCATGTTAGAGCTAAACTTCCATAGTGGGAGTTCTATTACTCAAGTCAGTGGTTTGCGTGTTTAGCATCCCCATACCTCACAGAGTAACTCCCCTGTTACTCACCCCTCCTATTCTTTTCCTCTTTCAGGTGAGACTGACGAGCTTAGTGATTGTTATCGGATTGGTGCTTTGGGAGTTCTATTTCTTTTATTTTCAGACTTTCGATTTTATGATTTTATCGATATTTCGGGATTTATCTTTTTATTGCATTTATGGTTATTTATTGGATTTATGACTTTGGAGTTGACTTTTGAAAAGTAATAAATGGAGATTTCAGACTTTTTATTTATTTAAGTTATTTCGAAAAATACGGGTGTTACACAAATGGTCCAGCGTTTTAAGTGGATGGGAACAAAGTATGCATTTCGCGTCTGCCTGCGCATTCTATTTCAGAACACGATCACCAGTACAGCCAGCCTGTTATGCATCACTATCCAAGACAGGATTTAGAACTTTGGAGAATCACTAGGAAACCATATGCATTTGTACTGGTAAACTTCAGGCGATATGAGTCTCGTCATCTGCCATGTCTGACCTGATTTAAAACTTGGTCTGAAATTATCACCTTCTCCTCTCCAAATTTTAATATCCTTAGAATGCGTGTGCATTCGCAGCTGCATAATTTCCTTTTCACTAATACCAGCTTCTCCATGCAATGGCTGCAACAACGATAAGTCTGCACTGCATTTCCACCGTGACATTAATATATATTCCAAGGTCGATGCATCCACGAAGGCCTGTGAGTTCAATTAATCAATTCAAAGAAGACCAATCATCGAACCAAAATGAAGTAATTAATTAGTTTTATATACAAACAATGTAAGAATTTGATTTTGAAGAATATTTTAAAAAATAATAATAATAGACAAAGATCATGTGATGAAAATCAAAAAGACAAGAAATGGAGCTTTTTTTTCTTTTTCTTAAGGACACAGGTGAAATTAACAACCAACATTACATATTTAAAACTATTTCATCAGGTCATATTTTAAAATTTACATGTTTGGTGGGCGATAAAAATATGGTTTAATGAAAAAGTAATTTGTCACTTTGCGTAGACATTAGCCAGTTAAGATAATCGATTCCACTGGAGGCTATATTAACCATGTATAGTTTCAAAACAAACTAAAATATTATATACTGTATAGTATATACTATCCTACTAGGTTAAGACTCTTACATTGCACGGAATAAATATTTTATATACACACTATATTTATATATTATTATTTATTGTATGTTATCTACATATTATAAAATAATAAAATAATAAATATATATTAAATATTGAGAAATCGGTAATATTACGTATATAATTAAATTTGCTTGTGCATATAAATCAAACAATCACTCTTGTTTATTAACAATCATTTTATGGTAAATAAATAAAAAATAATAATTTTATCCATTCTATATTATATAATTAAATTTAAATGATAAACATAAATATAAAATATATCTTTAGTAAAGCTGTTTATTAAATACAATTTTTAATCATATGGTTTTATGATTATTGTTATCTTATAACAAAAATTTAAACCACTAATAAAAAAATTAGTTTGAGATGTCTAATAGTTTTAGTAATTTATATCATTTTAATTGAA
Organism: Brassica napus; assembly: GCF_020379485.1. Taxonomy (NCBI): domain Eukaryota; kingdom Viridiplantae; phylum Streptophyta; class Magnoliopsida; order Brassicales; family Brassicaceae; genus Brassica; species Brassica napus. Next base: position 8,856,797 of record NC_063442.1, read on the forward strand.
TGCAAATTTTAAAATTAAAATATTAATTAAGTTCTCAATATTTGTTCAATGCAAATAGGCATGGGAAAAAAACCAGAACCGAAGAACCGAACCGGAATCGAATCTAAATACCTGAAACTGGAACCGGACCGAGACCCTCAAATATCCGAATGGTTCTTATATTTATATATTCGAACCAAACTGAAACCGAACCGAGAACCAAAAGGGTACCTGGATATATAACACTATTAATTATATATACATATAACATAGCTAAATATATATTTATAATTTAAAAATCTATTAAAAGTACCAAAAAATATTTGAAAATAACTAAATTATAATAAAGTATCCGAACTACCCGTAAATATCTGAAATCCGAAACTATTCGGATAGTATTATCCGAAATATCCAAAGTAAATGAAATATCTACATTTTTTATCTAAATCATCCTAATTTTTTAATATTTTACACTAAATAACTGATATTTTACCCGAATTACCCGAACCGGAACTGAAACCAAATAAGAACCGATTTTTTTGGGTATTTTTTGGTTCCTTATTTTATTATCCGAACCGAACCAAAATCAAAACTATCCAAACAAAACCAAACCGAAAATATGTCAAGTAGTAAATGAATCCTCTAACCCCCTACCCGAACTACCCAATACCCGAAATTTTCTAATCGAACCGAATCTAAACCCGAAATGCCCAAGCCTAAATGTAAATATCAATATATAGTTTGTATTTTATATCATATGTAGTTTAATTAAATGATATGTATATATAAACACTTATTAAATAAGACTTCTTACTCATGTGGTTTATGACTATTTATATCTTATTATAACAAAAAAATTTAAACTATTGAAAACAAAAATTTGTTTGAGACTTTTAACAGTTTAGTAATTTATATTTGTTTTAAAAAATTCAAAATACAACATATACGAAAAAATCTTATTTTTTATTATATGGTTAATGCAATTGTGTAATTTATTTTAATAACAAAGAATTAAACAAAAATGATTGAGTGTATACAAATTGTTAGCAAATCTTTGTTATTGAAAATCATTAATTGCATACATATATTAACAATATTAGGTAATTCCGTAGCTTTTATTTTATGAAAGAATGAAAAATAAATTTTAATACTAATTAATGAATTAATGATCAGTTTAATGAAAACTATAGTTTATATTTAGATAAACCAACATACTTTTCTAAAGACTTTTGAAAATCATTCTCATGATGACACTTGTCATGCTTGTAATGTTATAATGCTTCTCTTTTAATATATAAGGGATAGTAATGTAGTTTTTTTTTTTGCTAAATCTTATAGTGATGTAGTTGACAGGAAAAAAAGTATTACACTAGAAAACTTCTATTAACCGACACAAATCCATTTTGAATTTAATTTTTAAACATTTATACTAGTATAGCAGATCTACTATACAGCTAAATATATGCATATATATATAGTATTTTACCTAATATTACAAGGAGATTTAGTAGTAAAACCCATCAACTAAAAATGGATCATAAAATAACCTTTCAAAATTAAAATTTTGATAAAAGAAATCCTCAACTTTAATTCCGTTAATGACGGAAAGTTACAAACATTAAGAAAATTAAAGTTAGTTAAAGGTTCTTTTCGTCAAATTTTTAGTTGAGAAATTTTTTTTTTACAATTTATCTTTAATTAAAAGATTTTATTACTAAAATCCATATTAAAACAAATAAAAAAAACAAGAAGACATTAGTTTGGGGAAAAGGTACAAACTACAAAGAGTAACGTGAATGGAGAGCACGTTAGTTTGCCTGGTACAAGGAGAGACAATAGATTCGCTGCTTCAGGTCTTGTATTAGCTAGCTGTCTTTGTACTATTTCAGTAACTCTTTTATTTTTTCAACTTTTTGTTATTAAAAGTGTGACTATATATATACCAGTTTACTCGATAATAAATATATATATAATGGTTTGATAAAAAAAAATATATATATATATAATCCATTGTAAATTTCAAATTTAATTGGTGGCTGTGCTTGTCGTTGTTGGATAAATGCATCTACAGACTACAGCAAATATATTTGATAATTTTTAGTGGTTTTGTATTGATCTCCCTAACTTGCTATTATATAGAAAATTAGCATTCCGTTTGCCTTTGATTTACACCTTTTGTTATTATAAGTTTGAAAAATGGTAGTGTATTAGTTATTTTATCAACACGAAGTATTATATAACTGCATAAAATTAGTTAGCACTTAATAGTTATTACATGTTTTTTAAAACTTAAGTTATTACATGTTACAGTTTACAGTTATGTTTGTTTCTTTGAGAAAGGACCATTTTCAGTACAGTATGTTGCATTGTTTCTTTGTATAATTAATCCCATATGATTTTGATACAACCCGGTATGTTATATATCAATTAACAGAAACAAATTTTACCTACATATTCGTTATGCAGTTACTAATAGTAAATGTATTTAAGTGTCCCTCGCCACACATGATTTGCGTATTCACAGAGGCAAAGGTACGGTCTGACAAATACGGATGATAAATTATTATGTATAAATGTGACTGCCAATAAAAAAAAGGAAATTAGTTTTTTTCATTTTCTTCCTAGCGAAAAGGAAAAGAGTAGGCTTTCAAAAAGAAAAAGCGTGGTCCAAGTCGGTCAGTCTACATGACCAATCATTAACATAGTGTGACTTGTTCACATTTGAGAACTAATTACAGAAGTAACAAAAATAACAACAAAGAGCTCCATTTTATTTTTTTATTTTCATTCTAGGAAGAACTCAAAAATCTTAAAAAGCAAGCAAAAATCAGGTGTGTTAACTATTACTAAACCAACAATATACCTGCGCAAGTATAAAAATGAACTAAAATCAAATGAGTTTTAACCGGTTAAATATGGAATCATTAACATAGTGTGATTAGTTGGTCGCTTACTGACAAAACGACAGTGTCTGACATGCAAAACTGGAATGAACTTTGTAGCTATCCATTGAATTAGCAGACAAGTTTCGAGTTAAAGATGTTTAACTCTACTTTTAAAACTTAAAAGCAAAATTCTTTTAATATTTGTTTACTGTCCCCCTTTCTTATAATAGTTTAAGTTCTGCAAAGCATGTTGTCTCTACAGTAATCTCCGTACTTTACCAATACAAGTAAACTTTTATGTTTTACATATAGATACTACGACAGTGCATATCATATCTTTAACATTTTACAAACCACTCCATTTGTTCAAGCCAAGGCTGATTATTGCAAATATTATACTGTAATTGATGGTTTTAAAATCATATTTTAATTGATTATTATGAGCTTACGTAACATACATACGAGAGAAACTTAAGGTTTTGATCATAATCCAATATATATAAAGAGTATATATCACTAGCCCGTAGCACGCTGGTTAAGGTTTTCAAAAAAAAAAAACTCTCTGGCTCAAAGTTTGAAGTTTGTACTTAGGGTTTTGATCATAGCCCGATCTATAAAGGGCCCGGAGCTTAATTCCAACAAGTTTGAACGTAAAACTACGTTGTAATTTATCTACTTTCCAAAATTTAAAGTTTTGATATTTTCATGTGAATTGAAAAAAGAAGAGGTAAACAAAAGAAATTATTAGTATGCTTAAAATGGGTCAAACTTTCACGCCCACGCATCAAAGATCGTTAAATCTTTATAGACATCTAAACGGTTTGACAAACTAAATCCAAACAGAACCTTGGATGTAAATATGTAATTATCTTAACTTTTTGAACAAAACTCTTTTGTAACATTAACCAAATTACCTAAATAATTCAAATTAGAATGTTTCTCTCTTTAATAACTTAAAAGAAAGGTTATTTTCCCCTTAACTTTCTTAAACGAATTTGGTTGTTAAATTAATTGTCCAGACAGAAGGAATTAATCTTTGCTGGGTTCAGCTGGCCTTTCTGTTAATATATATCTAATAACGCCAAGAACTGACAGTTAGTGAAATTAATATAGTAGACACTTTTTAATTATTCTATAAACTCATCTTTCTATATAATATTCACATGAATGTGTTGTAATCTTGATCTGCTTAAATGTATATGTGGGAGACAAAGAGTCTGATGATTTTTGTACTCTCATACCTTTAAACATGTGGTGAACTCAAATTTTCCAAAGTACATTTTTAAAATGTTGACTAAACATACAAGCTTAATTAATTGGGAAAATTTATCCAGTGAAATATTGGTAAAGTTATATACATGTTAATGTATGTATAGTTGCAACAAAAAGTGTTAAATAGGGGAATGTGAAATGTTGGAGGAGAAGATGGAGAGGGTGTGAGGTGGGTCAGTGCTGCTTTGGCTCTTTCGTACATATTAGTCAGATACCCATATGACCCCCTCTCTAGAATAGATCCCCAAATATTCTTGGTTGGTTAATCAATATTGTATTCTAGACGTATATCAAACGGAATCAAAATCAAACTTGAGGAGCTACAAAAGTCTTTCTACGTAGTTAATTTTATGTCATAATAATACCTATTAGAAGTCAATAAGTGAAGATTCAAACAGGAAATGACAAATATGTGGATTGATGATATCTCAACGTAACTAGTCATGTGAAAATAAATAAATATACTGATTTGGTTTTTAATTCAAAGTTCATCAAGAATTGTATATTATCATTGTGCTATCCAATAAATCAGATTTTCTGGTACAACTTTATATATAGAATACATTGTAATGTTGATTCTTTATGTTTTGCAATTTCAATGGATGTGAGAAGACCCTATTTTCATGGATACTTTTTTCGAATGAAGCTATATTCCTACAATAAAAAACTTAATTTGACGGTAACCAAAAACATATTCCAATAAAGTTTAGAGAAATTGGAATTAAACGAACCCGACGATCTGCCTTTACCTCAATTATCTGGCATGTTTCCGGATTTACATTAAATACTTTAATAGTTCTCTGAGAAGAACATTGAAAATAGCCAAATTTCAGTAGTCACGCGGCATGCTCCTCCATTATTTTTAGATTTCAATATATCAGGTTTATAAGGCTTAAAAAAATTTCATAATCATTTAATTATTCCATAAATTTGTTACGTGATTAACATAACAAACCCATTTAACAAATTTCTGGAATAGAATTAAATGGTTATGAATTTTTTTTTAAGCCTTATAAACCTGATATATTGAAATCTAAAAGTAATGGAGGAGCATGCCGCGTGAGGTTGGTGGTGGCTCGGGCCATGAAGATGAAACCGGTTCAATATGAAACCGGTGATAAAAGAATGCACATCACAAAACTTATATAATATATGTGGCATGTAGAAGAAAAGAACTGTTACTATAAATATGAGCAAAACACAAGTCAATAATTAGTCTATAACCTAAAGAAACATCATCACCACATTCCTCGTTATATCCTTCATCAAGCAAAATATAATAAAAAAGAACAACACGCAAAATAAAAGCACATTATTGACTACTAAATTAACAAAGTAATAATTAATTAACTAAGCACTTCTAATATTAATATATACATATATACACACTCAACTATATATAAACCCCACCCTCTTGATCTTTCACTCACAATCCAAAACTCTCTCTCTCTCTCTCTCTCTCTCCTGTATATTATCTTTACTTGTTACCATTTTTCTCTCTAACGACGAGTCAATGGGTTTTCCGGTGGGCTACTCCGAGCTCCTTCTCCCAAGAATCTTCCTTCATCTACTCTCTTTCTTAGGTCTGCTCCGAAAACTAATCTCCACTATTTTCTGGCTCATTGGTTTACCCGATTTCCTAGAACCCGAACCGGTTTCATCTTCATGGCCCGAGCCCCCACCAACCTCAAGCCACCAAGACTCTCACTTGTTTTCAGCAGCGCTTCTAGCTGGAGATATCTTGCCCGTTGTAAGATTCTCGGATCTAAACCTACCCGAGTCCGAATGTTGTGCAGTGTGTCTCTACGACTTCGAGAACCACGATGAGATCCGACGGCTGACGAATTGCAGGCATATATTCCATAAAGGATGTTTGGACCGTTGGATGATGGATTATAATCAGATAACATGTCCACTGTGTCGTACACAGTTTATACCTGATGATCTTCAAGTGGCGTTTAATCATAAGCTTTGGGCTGAATCTAGTGAAGTTTCTGAACTTCTTGTTGAATCATTTTAGGACAGTTCCTTTTCTCTATCTTTAAATTGTAATATAATTTTTTAGTATTTGTTTGATGGATGTATATAAAAAGATAGTGATTACTATTTACAGGCTAGTGAAAGAAGAAGACGAAATTTGTATCATCTATCCGGAAAAAAGGAAATTAAAATTTTGAATTAATATCAATGTGTAGAATTTTTTCCTGTTATTGAGTGAAAATATATTTACTCATTAATAATTTTTTGTCATCTACTCCTTCCCGAAAGTAAGATTTTTTAGATTTTTTACTTATTTCGCAAAGATAGATTTTTTATATGTTTAAGATACTTTTTAATAATTTTAAGAAACATTAAATGAAAATATTTAAATTGATTAAATTTTATTGGTGAAAAGTTATTGAAAAGTTTATAATAAAGTAAAAGAAAAATTAAATTATAAACATTTATTGAATTTTTAATAAGCGTTAACACTTTAGAAAATATTACTTTCGGAAACAGAGAAGTAACTTTTATTGATAGTCTTGATCAAAACAAAACCGGATTTTGTTAACAGATTAATAAATGTGTTATTTAAAAATATTTCCTATTTTATTCAAACTTGTCACACAAATTCAAAAAACTTCCAAGGTACAAAACCGTAGTTACGATGCCGTGTTACCGGACAATTGTTTTTCTTTTAGAAACCTTTTTTTATGATTTGTAAGAATTTCCTAGTTTTTTACAAGAGAATAATTTTTTTGAGAGTGTATGGTTTATTTGTTAGGTCTTTATTAATAAAGAAAAAGAGAGATGCTAAGCCATTTCCCACTACAAGATTTAAATGAGACACTAAAATTTTATATGCGACACCTCTTCTTCTCATGCCTCTGCTCCTCAGAAGTGTGGCACAAGTTGATGGCTATTCTAATGGAAGGAGAGTATACTCCAGAGTGGGGGAAATTTGTAGACTGCGTATCTGATACTAAACTGCCCACGATCCGTTTCTTTCCGATCCGATATGTTTTTAGGCATTTGTTTACAGGATTTGGAAAGAAAGAAATGCGTTCAAGCATGGGGAAAGACCACGTTCACCTATGACTCTTTACCGGATTATTAACAGACTTGTTCGCAATCGTCTCCTGTCAATCTACCAACAGAGAAATCAAAGATGTCATACTGTTCCCAGAAGTGGCTGGGAGCAATACAACCTTCTCCTCTGTCACATTGAGTTTCTTTAGGCCTCTGATGCCAAAACAAAAATAGTTAAGATCTCATGTTAGATTCAATGTAAAACTGTATATATTTTTTCTGAATCAAATGTAACATTTTGTTTAAAAAAAAGAATTTTAAATGTATCAAGAAGCTAATCCTTAAGTTTGCATAACCATTCACAATTAAAAGACCCATGAAGCTATCTCCTTCCGAAAGCCATAAGCCATGAGATCAGGTGATTAGATCAGAGATTTGTAAATAATCAAACAATGGAGGCTATATGCTCTTCACTCAAAAATTCACGGAGCTCTTATAGACGTTTTAAAATTTTGTGTTTTTTAAATAGACTTTGAAGAATTTCCTCCAAAGAGTTTTTAATAATAGAGCAGAGAGCGTAACGAGGAGAAGCTTCCCATGTGTTGGAAACTTTGGAATCTCTTATGCTGTCGCCACGTGGCATTGTCTATGCGTGTGCTTATTTATTTCTTACTTATACGAGCCCACACGCTTCTAATCATTTCTTGCTTTCGGTTTACCACAAAAATAAAAACAATCTCTTGAAAAAAATATGAAATAATAACAAATAAATACTCTTTCTTTTCGTATAGATGAAGTTTTGGTTCTTTACACACATATTAAAAAATTAGTTTTTTTAAACAAAAAAATATTCAAAAAACTAATCTACTTAATTATAAACAAAAATAATAAAAACATAAAGCTATACAATTTTTGATAAAATTAAAATTATATAAATATGTGAAACATCATCTATTGTGAAACAAAAACAATCACCTAAAACATCATCTACATTGAAACGGAAGGAATTGAAACGGAATGAGTAGTAAAGTTTAACTATAATTTTAAGTTACAACAATACCAACTTTCTGTCACTAAATTGGAAAAGGCACACTTAACATGCTATTTGAAAAGATATACTACTAATTAAATTTTAGATCATGTATTCTTCTCCACCATTCCCATTATGAAGATATTTCAACTAAACTTTTTTTTTTCAACTAAACTTTGCGTGGTGATATGAAGCTTTCTAGCATAGCCCTTGATTATTTATTCTAAATATGTTGTTTAAAAATATATGTTACAATTGATGATAGTTTTACAACTTGATAAAATTTAATATGATAATTTGTACATATTACCTGTATATGTATGAGATAGCTTTTCTTACACTTTTTAACGAATACACTGAATTTTCTAAGTAAAGTGGGAGAAGTCGTTTAATTAATGTAGATGTCTTTGAATACTTGCTGGGGTTGACCCACTTTGACTAGAAAGCGTAAGTGCAGTAAAAAAAGTATGAATGAATCATTGTTTAGCTTTTTTAATATATTTGTATTTCGACTTTTTATAAGACCTAACAAATCTTTCCAAGCAATTTAGCCCATCGTCATGGTTCCACGTCCACCCTCGTGCGCCAGTTGAATTATAAAGAATCGATAAATAAGTTACATTGAGCATAAGATGTTTGGTTAAATATGTAAAGAACAATCATGTCCTGGACAAACAGAACATACTACTCAGGCTGCCATGTTAAAATTTGTTTACGTTATTTCTAGTGTTTTTATTATATACTATAATATTGATTAGAAGAGCTCAAATAAATAAATAAATACGATTCTAATTCATAGTAAATCTAACTATCATATTTATATATCTTTTTGTTTTAAGAAAAATGTACATATTATACCAATAGTAATTCTGTTTACTAGGAATGATTTGATTTAACATGTATTTTACTCAGGCTGCTCCAGAAATTTTGACAAACAAGAAATTCAGACTAATCTTTGGAAGCATTTAAGCCTTGAAACTCTGCTTTAATCCATATTATTATTTATTTGTATATATGTATATTAGCACACGTCTCATATTCCTCATATGGCTTCAGCATGAGAGGGCTCCAGTGAAATGTCTCATTAGATTCAAGCAAGTATTCAATCAATGGAGATCCACAATACAATCCAAGAATTTCCAAGAAAGACAGTTGAACTGTCGTAGAAATCTGCTAATGAGGAGGCTGAAGATTGATCCAGTAGTTGTGATGATCTAGTATGCCTCTTCCTGTCTTCCATCACTGGGATGTGCCGATCCTGGCCCCCAATGTTTTAAGAGGTAATTTTATATTGATATAGATCTTTAAATTTTCTACATTTTGACATGAATTGTTTTTCGAAATAAAGTAAAGAAGTTAATCTTCAAAATAAAAGTAAAATTAAGAAGTATATATATATACATATATATATATATATATATAAATATAAGTATAGTGTATAATATTTATTTATATAAAATGAGTTTTCGCATGAATTTGTGAAAACTATAACATGTTTAAAAAAAATATTTGCATCTTGAATGACGAATTTATGAAATAATATATTGTCATAAACATAAGTTTGCAATGGTTTCTTATTATTATTATTATTATTTTAAATATATACTGATTTTGTTAAATGTTACCTTATAAATTATGACATCTTTATTTTTATAAAATAGGTTCCGTGCGATATTGCATGGGTTCTTTATCTAGTTTATATAGATATATAGATCTCTAAATGTCTGTAAAAAATATTAAAGTTCCTACTAAATAGTTATGCCCCCAAAATCTCGGATATGTCCTTCTGGTGTATTGTGATCAATCCAACTACTAGATGGCATTGAACTCTCCCCCTATCCAAATTTTAACAAGGTATGTCTCCCTCGTCCTACCAATTTTCTTTGACTAGATTGGGTATATACCCATTATCTTTGCATGGATTCTGTAAAGATCGATTCAACGGCACCTACAAACCAGTTTGGCTATATAACTCTCAAGAGTTTGACGATGTTACAACTACGTGTGAAGTTTTCGATTATAGCACCAACGCTTGGAGGTATGTCGTCACTCCTGCATCCCCTTGTGAGATTACTTGATGAGCTCTCTCTGTATATGAATATGTAGAAGGATCGCTTCATTGGTTCACAAAGTGTGAAGAAACCTAAGTATTATCATTCATTCACTTGATAAACAGTTTCATCTTCTCACTCCCATTTCATTTGTTCACCAAAACAAGAGATCTAATCCAGTGATATGTGTACCTGCAGAAGTTGAGGGCATTTTCTTTCTCCATATATCCAGCACTAAATTGTTTATGACTTAAAATCTCATGACCCGCCCTGAATAGGCAAATAACATTTCAGATGTATGTATCAACAAAACATACAGAGAAACAACAAGAATCATTCATATAAGAAGGATCAAGAAATGCATTTGTTTATTCATTCGTTGGTTCTCTACAAGATCAGATTAGAAATCTCATTGGTTTACTTTTGAAGGAGAACAATTGTCTCTCTAATTCACTGCATCATTCAATACCAAAACCACTGAAGCAAGTTCAAATTTATTCAGTATTTGTTAAATTGATTCCCAACATGAAGCTAATTAGTCTATAAATATATGCTTTACATTTCAAATGGTAAGTATCAATATTTGAAGTTAAATGAATGATGGAGGAAATGAAAGAAAAAAAATCAAAGTCTAGTTAGCTTCATGTTGCAAAATCCACTGAATATTAGTACAAACAAAGAGTGTCCTTAACAGTACAGCTTCCAGCTTAGATGTTGATTATTCAGATACAAATGAGAGGGAATATAAGCTTTTACAGTATCAAGCAGATGAGTGAATAGAAGCACATCTTGGAGTGGTCTTTTGTCTGAGAAGAGTCTTGAGCTGAACCTTCTGGCACTCGATCTTCGAACCCCATTTCTCACTTTTTGATCTTATTGCTCTCATAACTCTAGGGAACTCCACAAACCCTTTGATCCCTCTCTTTATGTGCGGATTCTCACACCTCCCACTCGCAGGTGTACTACTCGCTCTATCCAGTATCTTTGTTTTCATGATCATGTTCCTCTCCTTGTCTCTTTCTTTATTAGACTCCTCTAACTCAGATAGCTTCTCCTCCAAGAAAAGCCTTGCATCCGACAGTTTCATCTGAACTCTCTCTTCCCTCAGAACATCTGCCAACCTATGCATCTGTCTCTCTTCCTCAACTTCTTGTCTCATCCTAACCATCTCTGCTTTCTCAGATGATCTCTCCTTTAAGAGCCGCTTGTATTGCATCTCCTCAGCTTCTCTACCCTTTCTCTCATCCTCCACATCTTTGGCCAGCCTCATGTTCATCAGCTCTGCCCGTCTTCGAGCTTTTCTCTCGTAGTTCAGCTCTGCCTTCAACCCCTTGATCTCGGCTCTAGCTTTCTCTAGTTCAGATTCCATGAAGACTCTTATGAAATTTAGATCCCAAATAAAAGACTTGCGTTGGTGTTGATGCTCTTGAGACTGTGAACAACAGTAGTAAGGGTTGTCATAAAGTTTCCAGACTGAGTCCATTATATCTGAAGTGGTATTGTGAGGATCTGAAGTGGGGATTCTGGTCATCATCGTTTCATGACTCCTCTCCATCTTCATATCTAAGCTTTAGCTGTAAAAGGAGGTGGTGAGATGTCTTTTATTTTTAAACAATGTATTCAGTATAAAGGAAAAAAAGGAAATAGAAAGTTGGGTTAATCTATTATCACTTTAGAAGATGGAAGTGTGTTGTAAAGCTGAAAGACTCATCACATGTTTATCAGCTCTAATCATTCTCTCTTGAGTCTTTTCTCTCTCTCTCTCTCTTGACCTCAAAGTTAGCTGCTATCTTTAGAGAGTAAGAAAATTGGGCAGAAACAAAGGCTGTCTTACTCTTTAGGTAACTAACAATAACAGTTCAATGTCTGTGATTGTTTGTTGGGCCAACCAACTTCCATGTGCTTTCAATGAATCACCTCCCAATCACACTCCTTTCATTCTGTTTGTACTCTTAGGTGTGGCCCATTCAAATATTAATGTTTCACCTGTTCAGTTTTGTACACCCTAGCTATAGGAATTAATTCAGAAATACGCTTCACGGAAAAGTGGAGAGAGAGGTATACGCTCAAGTGTATGTGTATCATAAACTTTCACAACTCAACTAGAATACTAACACAGAATACTAACTAGTATCAAGACTCTTTACATTGTTGACTTTTATCTGTATATGCTTGTAAAAAAGTATATAATGTATCTCTTGGAAAAAACACATCTGGCTGATCCAATGCCTTTCATGCGTGTAGTTTAGGGCAGACTGGCGAGCTTGGATTGGACATAGAACCTGCATGCAGGCAGGCAACATCATCATGTGTTAGTTTAAATTACATACTAGCTACATCTAATTCAATCTGAGACTTTGCAAGACGTACATATGTCTGCTAGACAAGGTTGTCTGGTGGCTGGATCATCCTCAAAGGCAGGAGGCGCTTGGCCGTATATCATCTCGCAACTCATATCATCAAAATCTACGAACAGAAAATGAAGAGAATGGGCAATTATGTTGAGGAAGAAGAGATTATATGGTGAGAAAGAGATTACTTACTTGGGTTCATGGTGAGTGGGAGGCCAAACTCATTTGTGAAGAAATCTTGTGTTGGGATCTTGCACATATTCACACACATTCCTACACACCCACTGTTCTCCAGATACCTTCAATATTAATAGAAGTAAAAGCAAGTATGTGAACGATTTTGGGGGCTACGAATAATTTAGTAAAAATATAAATATAATTTTGAGGCTTTATGTTTATGTATATTAGGTTTTAAAATTTTGGAGATCATACACCAATGTTTCAGGTGCCGTGCCTTCCACAACAAGTAGTAATAGTCAAAAACAATTTGAACTTAATTGCTACCTGCATTTCTTTATACGAACGCCACTTCTCTGTTTCACCCCATTCACTTCCACTTCTATGACCTGAGAAGGACCAACCAACCAGTGAAAGAAAGGCACGGTAAGAGCTGCATTAAACTCTGCTGCCCATTTCGTAGGTGGAAACAGTTTTCTAAACTGTTCAGGAGCGCCAGGAGGAAGCATGGAGAGAAGAACCTCCCTCACAACCTCTTGCTGCTGCGTCCTTGATCTTCCCTGCATCACTCTCTTTGAAACCTCAACGAAGCTCTCGTAGTCGTAGTCCCAAAACCCTTTCTCCTTCATCTCATTCTTCTTCTTCGAGCCACCAAACTTGTCCATCTTCCTCGCGAACAGTCCCATGAACACTCTCTCAGCTAAGCCATCGTTGTATCTAGTCTTCTGCCCTACAGGAGCTGGCTCTCCGCTCGGCTCCGAGATCCCACATCGGATGCTGCCACGTCTCCCGAAGTTGAGATGAATTGCTTGGAGACTAGCAATAGCCGCCATGGATAAGATCTTTCCCTCTCTCTGTTTCTGCTCTTCCCTACCAACGCACTCTGATTTTACTACATATAGTGGCCACACACATAATACACACACGCAAAAGGGTGAGACAGAGAGAAGATTCAACTCAAAACTTACAAGTGTCCACTTTGTTTGCCTCTTGAAACAATTTTTCACTTTAGTTATTTTTCTACTTCTGCTATCATTATTGTGGACTAAACACATCTCGGCCCATTGACATACAATTAGACATAACTGGCAATGTAAGCATTTTTTTGACAACATCAATGTAAGCATATATTTATATTCATCAATCATCATCATTATTTTTTTAAATCCTCATTTTAGTTTTAAAATATTTTTATAGAGCGTAAATTAGGGGTGGCAAAAAAATCAAACTGAACCAAACCGAACCAACCCAGCCGAACCCAAACAAAAGTAATGTCCCAAACTATTTGGTCAAAAATTTTGTCAACCCAAATAGTTCGGTTTGGTTTGGTTTTAAGTTAAACCGAATAGAAAAATCGAAGAATTTATTTAATTAAATTAATTAAGTATACTAATAATATTAAAATTAAAGATACTTAATCATTTAGCCTAAACAATTAAGCATAATTTTATATATTTTATTTCTAAATGAATAGAAGAGACACAGCTAATAATAAAATAATATGATTCTTATACACTATTATCAAAGCCAAAAACTACTATGATATTTATATTAGGTTTGAAAATAATAATACAAAAATTATTGAATTGCATTTTCTACATTTTTATTGTGATGTTTGGCTTTTATGTTTAAACTAGGTTAAAATATGCGTCTTGCGTGAAATGAACACTATATATAAATCACTTTTACGTATTATATATTTTTTTACATATTACTAAATAATAATTATATATTAAATATTAAAAATTCAGTAACTATTGCGTATATTATCAAATTGATGTGAACACATAAATACATTTTGTTAATCTAAGCAAACACTTTTTATTTTATATGGTCTATAAATAAATTTAAACGGTATTAACATATATAGTATATTTTTAGTATTGATATTTATTAAATAATTTTTTCTACTCATATTGTTTTTGATCATTTGTATCATTTTATAATAAAAAATTGAATCACTGATAACAAAATTGTGTGATGTTTATAGTTTTTGTAATTTATAATTAAAAAAAATATTCAATGCAAAGTTTAAAATTTAACTATTAATTTGTCAATATTTATTCAAATCTTTTATAAAAAAATGTTCAATTTTTTTTCAAAATAAAAATATTTATATATTTTATATTGTATATAGTTAATTTAAATGATATTAATATATACATATTTTAAACCTAAGCAAACCAAACCAACCCGAACCAAATTCAAATTTTAACCGAAATGTCTTTTTCCCAAAAAAAAACCCGAAATGTCTATCCCAAATGCAAATGAATAGATTATTTACTCTTTTTTTTTTTGTTTTAACCGTTTTTGTCAACTAAAAAGATTAGAATAAGCGTCTATAATAAAGGTTCCATGAAATTTTGATAGCTTGCTTTACAATTTTAATCTCAAAAGTATATTCCAGATTATATCTTAGTACAATTATATTTTATCTACACAGTTTTTCATCAGCGGTGGTAGCGGTAACAGTGGAAGAATTAGATTATTTTTGTTTCTCTAGTAGTAGCAGTACGACTTCAAAAGTTTTCAATCAGTTTCTTACTTTTGATTATGTCATGCCTAATAGGCTAATACTCTTAAGTAGACTGTATATTAAAAACATGAGAGAGAGAATTCCTACAAAGATTCTCAACACTGAATAATTTGATTAGTAAATTTATCGACTAAATTTTGGAATATTTTACATTTTAAAACCTACAATAATTTATCGAAAACAGTTCTAACCAATGTGTATACTAACCAAGAAGTTTATGATTCTGTTAATTTAGATTTTTATAACTAAATTTAGGTAACAATTATCATGAAAAACTGTTATTTTGTGACAAATTATAAGTTATATGGATAACATATAAACTTGTGTTTATGTTCTGTTATGTTCTTTTGGCTAGAGAAACAACTTGAACATCTTTTAGAAAAAAAAACTTGGAGATCTAAAAATGCAAAATTAATATATATATTGTAACAACTCGTCCTGTGGAAACTATCCGCCTATAGATCTCAGGCTGGTCCTGCAGAATATCGACTCTAATTCTTCACATGTGAATCTTTATTGATTTTTTTCTTTTAGGTTATTAATGTGTTTGGCGTTACTTGAACCCAAGACCTCATCTTTTAACAATTCAATTATATAACATCTCGGAGCGTTATAGGTAGCCAAATCAATTCTGTTAAACGTTTCCATATATCACAATTTGGGATATTACAGTTCACCCATTTTCAAAAAACGTAACGTCCTCGTTGCGCTTAACGACATATCTCAAAACGCCTCTCGGGTTAGAACCGAGATGGCTAACATAGTTCTGATACCACTTATAACGCTCTGACCGTCCACGGCTAATAAGCCAGCCACATCCACTTTCTCCGCCCCATGGATCCCATCCTATTCCAACGATCGGTCCGTTAATTTTCCAAGGCCCAAAATCATTTCCTCGTGCATTAGCCTCACTCGCACGGTATCGCGGATCAATAGGTCACACATCCTTTCACTACTCTAGTCCAAGTACGCTCAACTCTGAAGTTCTAAACGAATATATGACGGAAAATCGATCTTTCAATGTATTACAACTCGAGATGTTACATATATATATGCAAAATTAAAAACTTAAATCTGTAAAAAAATATTTAAGAATACAGACGAGGTTTAGCTAATCCTTAATTAATTTCAACAAATCCGTATAATCTTTCTTGCTTAGATTAACATAATCCAATATAAACCATCTAATTCCGTGTGCAATGCAAAAAAGCTCATACAACGTTTTTGAGCTCTAAACTTGCATGTTCTCATTTTGTTCTTCTTTAAATGCCATCCTAATCTACAAAATTGATCTATAATCAATCCAATATAAAATAATAATAATAATAATAATAGCTGTCAAAAAAAAAAGAATAATAATAATAATAATAATAATAATAATAATAATAATAATAATAATAATAATAATAATAATAATAATAATAATAATAATAATAATAATAATAATAATAATAATAATAATAATAATAATAATAATAATAATAATAATAATAATAATAATAATAATAATAATAATAACAACAATAATCCAATAGACATATTTGACAAGTTGAGATTAGCGCAGCGAGAAGTCTCACGACGCTTTGATGCATGACAAGTTGATGAAATATAGACGGATTCATTTATAAAATATATGAAAACGAGGGCTTGTCTGTCAAATTCATATTTTTGTCCGCTATAAAAACCAGCAGACCAAATAAACTGGACCTTACGGCTCTCTCTCTCTCTTCCCTCTCTAACCCGTGAACCTTCAACCCTAATCAGCTTGCGCCGTCTTCAGCCGGTGGCGGCTCCGGCGGATTCGCTGCCTCCGTCGCCGGCTGTCTCTCCCTTCTCTATCCTTTCTTTCTCCTTCCCTGTCTCGTCTCTTTCTCCCTCTTCTTAGCTTCGTCGATATACTTTCCGTTGTGGTTTCTCTCACTCCTCTCCGGCGTCGCTGCCCGGTGGTGAAGATTCTGGAGCGGTGGTGAGGCGCGGCTGGGAGAGTGGAGCTTGGTGGCTCTTCCGTGGGTTTCCTTCGAGGCATCGCTTAGATCTGGCCAGATCTGCTTTCAATGGTGGTCGATTTTGCTCCGGTGGTGGTGCTCCGGCCCTCAGTCGTCTCTTCCGGCGTCAGTTTGCGGTTGTTGATGACAAGTGCCCTCGTTCTCGGTTTGGGGGTTCTCGTTTTTGAGATTTCTCTTCAGATCTATCTTCTTCTCATTACCAGTGAGAGTTTATTGTATCAGGAGTTGATTTTGAATCTCAGGCAAGTTCTCAGACAGTGGTGGTGATTCTCTGCTGGCAGCTCTCCTTGCAGGTTGGTGTAGTGCTCCTTGTGGCTAGAAGGTGTCTCTGTCTAGCTTGTGAGATAGGGCTGAGCTCTTCTTCTTGGCTAAATCAGAAGTGGCGGTTTGGTGAAGCGGGTTGTTTGAGCTTCTCTTTGCGGAAAAGGTCAGACTCTGGTTCTCAGGGTCAGTCGCTCGTGCGGGTTATTGTTGGCTTAGGTATGTTGTAGTCGACCTTGGACTACAGTCCCGGTGAGGGCGAGTGTTGCTAGCACCTCTGCAGATAGGGTGTGGTTCCGCGGATTCTTTGCCCTGTGGTGTTAGCGTCCTTTTTTTTCGTTCATAGTCTGGTGGTGGTGGCGGGTTATCAGCCAGTGGTCTATCCAAATAAGAGTGGTTTGTGCTCGAAGTTGGGGTGTTGGTGGTTCCAGTGGGGGTCTTTGGGGTTTTTAGAGTTCTCAGGTGCCTGTGAGTTTCAGGAAGGAGGAGTAGAGGTGGCTGTTTTGCGGTGCTTGGTGTCCGGTGCTTCGACAGGCTCTGGTTCGTCGGTTCCGCCGTTTCGGTACGGCCCCATTGTCGTCTATTCTGAATTTCAAGCTCTAGTTGGTATCTGTGCAGTTGCAGGTGGTAGGACCTTTGTGGTAAGGCCATTTTTTTTGGAGGCGAGTGCCTGGGGAAGCCAACTATACCGGCTCGTGACTCATGTTTTAACTGGCGCCTTCCTTTGGGGTTCGATCTTGCGTGCTGCTCGCTCTTAGCAACCCTTACAAGTTCTTCCCGTGTGTTCTCTCTTCTACTTCTAGGTTCAGCTCATTCTCGCGTTTTTCTTACTGTAATTGTTGTTGTGTTGTAGTTTCTTTTTGGCGTTTGTCTTCTGCTACTAGTGTTTCTCTGTAACTTCTGTCACAAACTTTAAAATGGTAATGCAATCTTAACATGTTTACCAAAAAAAAAATAAACTGGACCTGTCATGGCTTGGTTCTGATACCAGAAACTAAACCAAGAAAGAAAGAAAAACACTTTCTGGGAAAAAGTCCAAATTTACATTAATTCTTTTCTTTTTGCCATTTTTGGATTCTGGTGATTTTTCAAAAATAAAGATCACGAGTGTCACTTGTGCACTCTGTAACCGTTTCATTTGGTCAATTCAATTACAGAAACAAACCAAAAAAGAAGACAGAACATAACCCAAAAGATTGAAGTGTTTTGCTTGCTGTCTTCTTCTTCTTCTTCGATTGAAAAAATCTAGAGTTTGTTTTCTTTTTTTTTGTAAACTAAAAATCTAGAGTTTGTTAAGAAAAAAAAAAGAATGGATTCTGAGCTTTATATCGTTGATGGGTCTTCATCTTCTTCCTCATTTTGCCACCATTCAAGTAGTACTGAACCAGATATGTTTTCTTCCGACACAACAACAACAACAACAACAACAGATCTCTTCTGCAACAATCCTTATCTTAATCCTATAGATGATCAGTCTCTCAATTTCTTTGACAACTTTACCCCTACGACTCATCATCTCCTCTCTTCATCTCCTCCACTCTCTCAACTCCAAACCCTTAACCTCTCCCACACTAACACTTTCCCCAGTTTCGAAAGCTTCGACGCCGTCAAAACAGAGCGTCCTCTGTTTAACTCTTCAGTCATGGAAGATTCATCGAGTTTCCCGAATCAGAATCTCTTAGGCTCGCCTGAAAACTCCATCCTCTCCGATCACATGCGACGTGTCTACAGCACTGGAGATTTGCAGGTATCAATTTACTGTTTTCCTCTGTAATTTCACCTATAAAACAAAGAGAGTAACTTTTTGTGTACTTTTAAAGAATCTGAGAATGGATACTACGGGACAACGATCATACTCGAGTCCTTTAGGTGTGGAGAACTCATGGACGACGCCGTTTCCCGGAGAAGAACAGAGTTTGAAGGTGGGGCGTTACAGTGCGGAAGAACGTAAAGAGAAGATTTCAAAGTATAGAGCTAAACGAACACAAAGAAACTTCACCAAAACCATTAAGGTAATATAATACCTGTTCATGCCATTTTGTCACGTAAATAAAATAAATATGTATGTTTTTTTGGTTAAAACTCTATTTTTCGGTACAATGGAGAAAAGAATTCCCAGCTGTGATCTTGATTCAATCAAATCTTACATATTGAAACTTCTTAACGAGTTGCATTTGGAATATAAAAGAAAACTTTAATTTATAAGCTTGATATCTAGTATAGTAAGCCTTTTAACAAGATAAAATATCTAGTATAGTAATGAAATATATATGTTTGATTGGTTAGTTATAATTAATTTGAAAATCTATGTATAATTTAAAAATTCACTCATTTAAAATTTAATATGTGGCTCTTAATACCATTACAGTGAATTTTATTTGAAAAGATACTCAAACTAAACGTTTACAAATTCAAATTATGGGATATTTTTTGTTGCATGGTTATAGTTAGTTTATTTAAATGAAATGTTTTTGAAGTATGCATGCCGGAAAACGTTGGCGGACAACAGACCAAGAGTACGTGGCAGGTTTGCACGTAACGACGAAGTTTTAGAGAACCCCAAGATTGCTTCTTCTTTCTCTATACAAGAAGACGACGACCTTTGGGTAATTATCTAATAACCAAACTGCATTTATTTTATTTACATAAAGGTTGTATTTCAATTGAGCTTAAGTTAATAATAACCTAAGAATTATATATCTTTTAAACTTGTGGCAGAATTTGGATGGGTTGCATGAGGAAGAAGAAGCTTTTATGAGTAGCTTTGTGGAATGTCAGTCTCAGCCTCAACGACAAATGCAATACACAACAACTTCCTTCTGGTGAAAGCATATCTGTCTGAAGAAAGAAGAGATGAATATTATATTTTCCGACTTAATTTAATATGGAATGGAATCGAATCAAGTCATATAATGGATATTTATTTTTGATTCTCACTTACATCAAGAACAAAAACTAATATATGACTCGATTGTATAGTACTGCACTAGAATAAACAATTCATGTTCTTTACAAAACAATAATAATAATTACAAAATATGGATTTATTTTAGGAGAATAAAATAGTGGTTTAAGTTTAACTAGTCACTTAGTGATAGTGGTGTTGTAGCTTTTTCATCGTTTTACTTTTATTAATATGGAAACTGTTTCTCAGTTGCCTTTATGTGAATATGTAGAAAGTTCAAATATTTGTATCACCTTTGGAGAAATATTTGACCCTTGAAGGAAGATTCTTCGGTGAAATGATGTGGTTATTGAATCACTTTGAATTAGTGGACTATCAAACATTTATGTAATCTTAATTGTATATCATGAGAAGATTAATATACTAATGGCCCGAATCATTGACGGTAGTCAAGATCCTCCCTTGTCATGTTGGTATTGTCTATTGTGTGTATATATACGATTAATAGCTTAGAGAAACACAATTCAAATATAGCATAATATGTAAGTCTGTCTGGTGTATTAGCTTTCGTATGTCCAGTGATCAGTTGATTAAACAAGTCATCAACGTTAAATTTATAGTGCATATATAGTTTCTTTAAAGATTTTTTTTGAGAATTGATTTACTAATTTTTCTAAGAATAAGTTGAACGTTTTAGAAGGAGTTTTATGTTGTTTGAAACTGAAATAGTTTTATAGACTATTATCATGTATTTCATCAATACATTAGAATCTAAATGACGGTTGTTGATTCTAAAATCATTTGACATCAAGAAAATCCTTTTATAAAAAATAGAAAGTTGAACTAAAATATCACCATACTTTTTCTTTTCGAGGGGTTGATATTTTTGACGTAGCTAAGCAGTTAAATGGGTCAAAGCAGGATCATTTCAAAGTTCAAACTATTCTTACACCTATGTTCAATTCTTTTTTTCCTATGTGTTAATTTTCTTGAATTTTCATATTTCAATATGTTTCGTTGAGTCTTGTTTTCTTCCACATATTCAAAACGGTATATTTCATTAAAATATTAAAATATTATAAATTACAAACTGAAACAATCAAAACATATAATATAATTATTTGTATTAATGATATATATCGTTTGGCCATCATTGAAATTAAAATCTAATATAATACGATGATGTATAAATACAAACAAGTTGCAAAATTATCAACTTGCAAATTCTGGCTCTATGTAGCACCTGCTTTCGAAATAATTGGTTACCTAAAAAGGAAAGTTGATGCTCAATAAGGAATATGTTCTTGCAATCGAACATCGATATATTTTCCTTTTGAAACAGTTTTATGTTTTCTAATGAAATGTAGAGTAAACCAGCATCATTCTATGAAAACGACGCATTAGTTAATCAATGTAACTTATACTACAACTAATCGGTCAAATTCGGATGCACTGTAGTTAAATCCACATATTTACGTTTCAGAATTTATGTACTTGAAGTTTAATTTTTTTTTCTTACGTACTTATATATTTAAGATTAATTTGTGTGCTGGTTCGTCATTTAGGTGTTTCGTTAACGAATATATATAAATATTAAGTTATTTCTATATCTATCTTTTCACAAACCATACATCATATTTTTTTTTGAACTTTACAAACCATACATCATTATCAGTTTTCTTTTATTCTTGTTTATTTGTGTCCGGAATAAGCCGGATAAGTTACCAACCGGATCCCCATAACCAACTTGGATATATACTTATATGTTCTCCATTTGATTTTCAAACAAACTTCTAAAATTATATATACTGTAATACCTTTTTTAAAGTAGATGTATACATCTAAAGTTTAATTTTCTTCTTATGAGGAAAACACTTGCTAGAGAATAATGTGATGGTATCATCGATTAGCAGATCGTATTGTTAATTCTTCGGACTTGCCTTCTATCTCTCTCTTTTTTTTTTGTTAATTCTTCGTATAATTTTTCCTATGAAAATATAAAAGTTGTAAAATTGTATTTAGTATTATCCCCCACTCGGACTCTCGTAAATGGAACTCGATGATAAGTGTAACAATGGTAACTGAAAAAAAAAGCTTTAAAAAAACACGAAATGGTCAACTTAAAAATTAGCCCTCTTTCGGAAGCTTTCTTTGGTGTTTGGCTAAAGGTTCAATAATGCTTATAGACCAGTAGGTTTAGATTTCAAATCTTAGAAAATATGAAACTATGCAAATTAACGAAGAAAAAACTTACAAGAAATTTACATCATGTCGCAAAGAATATCATCAAATGTGAATCCGATAGAGTGACTCATATGATTCAGTCAGATGTGAATCGTTATAAAGTAAAATTATCGACCGCAAAATAGTCTATAATATTTTTCATAGTTTTTAATAGAATAGTTATCCAACACTAAAAAAATTAGCCGCCTAAATAAAATTAAAAATACATTGCACGGAGACGCTGAACGGGTTCATCTATCTTATTAAAACTCAAGTACAAAATTGGAGTGTTTGGAGATTTGAATAGGACTATTAAAAAATTTGGAGTGTTTGGAAACATGAATTGTAGTCTTTTAAAAAAAATTAATTTTGTTTGGAAACAAGGATAGTAGTAGTAAGAAAAAAAATAATGGGCTTATGTTATTAAAAAAATTAAAAGTCCATCATATTATAAAAAACTATCTATCTGAGCCAGATTTAAAATATACGAAAACGGGTCAATCTAATTGCCTAAAACTTTTTCTTTTCTAAACTAACCATAAAACAAAATTTAAACTTTATACACATATTTCAAATCAAAATAATAATTTAAAGTTGATTTATATCAAAAATTGATTAAAAAATAATACATATATTCAAAAATGGATTTTTACTAAACTATTTTTCAATAACCATTATAAAAAAATGTTGTCAATATATATAATAAAAATACAATACAAAGCCCAATTTGAAATACCAACTCAAATTATGGTATTTATATTTCATATTAAGTTTTAAAAATATAATATATTTAATTATTTATATGATGGTACGTATAAAATACTATTAATTATATGATTATTTATATGATGGTACGTATAAAATATGATTAATTATATGATGCCAGTATACGATATATAATAATGAATAGGGATGGGATTTCGGGCACCCATACGGGTTTTGGTTCTGATCGGTTTGTGTTTCGAGTTTTCGGAGTCAAAGATTTAAGCCATGTTAGGATGTTTCTAAATTTTGGTTTGAGTTTGATTCGGATCTTTGCGGGTTTGGTTCACGTTTGGATAACCCATTTAAATTATTTTTAAAGTTTTAAATCATTATCTATTTTAAATTTCTCAAAATCTATAAATAAAATAATATATTACCTATAAATTTGAATAACATATATCAGAATACTTAAGCTTAACATATCAATTGGCTTGATTTACAATTTTGGATACGGAATCAATAATTATTTTAAGTATTTTTGGTGATTTGAGTATACTTTAACTATTGCAGATATTTACTTTTGACTATCTATATATATATTTTTAAGTATATAAACCAATTTAAAAGTATCATTCTTAATGTTTTATATATTTTAAATCTAAAAATAATTAATATATATATATAAGCATATAAATCTATTTTTAGATAAATTCGGGTACCCGAATACTTCGGTTCGAATCAGATTTGGTTCTCTAAATAACAAAATTTTGGATAATTCGAATATTTAATCAATTTATGTTCGGGTTTGGTACTATATTTTCGGATCGGTATTGGTTCTGTTCCTTGGATTCATTTTGTAAAACCCTAATAATTACATGAAAAAACAAATATCAACATATTTTTCAAAATATACACCCGCGCGCCTGCGCGGGTCAAAATCTAGTTGCTAATTATGTGATGTGCTGACCCTTTTAACAAAATCACGTGGTGACAAAGTAAATACTTTAGATGAACAAACAAATGTTGCCAAGGCGGCTAGGCCTAAAGCAAATGGACAAGCTAAGATTTGATTTACACACAATATTAAAATTCATTCAAAACATTTTTCTTATACGATTTGTGGTATGCATTGTTCTGGACTTTTGATTGTAATACTCTTCCAAGAATTGGATAGGTTAATTCTAAGTGAACAAACATAGGTGAGACGAGGATATTGTCTTTCGGTACTGAGAGATGCATGCAAGGAGTAGACGTAATCACATATAACCGATTAATTTTTTTTCTCTGTTAAATAATCAGTTTAAATTTTGATTTTTAAAAGCACTTAAGCTCAAATTCTATGAAATAGTCCAACTAACTCAAAATTCATCCGATCAAAAAATCCCATCGCTTCATCACTGTGTGTCACAAGAATGGAAATATTATACATAGTCATGTAGCCACGAAAGTAAAAAATTACACATTTGTATTTTGAATTCCTGAAAGTTTTTTTTTTACTTTGCAGAAGTTTTTTTTTTTTTTTTTCGTTAACCGCGGGTTTCCGGCGACCGTGATCAACCGACTATTTCCGCGAAGCCCACGGCATTCCACGTATTCTTGCGATTTAACGCTAGCCCGGGTGGCCAGCGGGACTCGAACTGGGGATACCGTATTGGGAGATTTCCCCTCAAGTACCACTAGCCCGAGGCTGCTGGTTTCCCCTCAAGTACCACTTTGCAGAAGTTGATCACAGCCTTTGAGTGGCATTTGTACCCCACACGCCTGTCTTTTCTTCTCTCTACACAAAGTTCCGTTTTTCTTTCGGGCAGAGGTTCAACGATCCCCGGTGATCTCGTTTATGATTCATGGTGCATTTTCAGTATACTTTAAAAGATAAATCTTGATTGTATCATTTATTATCTAATTCTTACAAATATAAAGATTGGTGTTCAAAAACAAAATATAAAAAAATATAAAGATCAAGGTTTTTGGTTTTTGGTTATTTATTTAACTAAATGATGTATTTGTAATATTTGATGTATTATATTCACCAAATAAATATTTTTTTTGGCATCTTAAACCATCTATTTATGACGAATATTCGATATCATATAAAAAATAGAACAAACAGACGTAATTAGAGAATTGCAGACGATAAATAAAAATAATGGTTATTAATGTAAACTATGAAGAAGTATTATATTATGACTTAGTATGGCATAAAAGATTATAAATTAGTTATATATGTTTAAAGAAAATACAATGATTTTTAAACTTTTATGAAAAATTTAACATATAAAAAAGGACGATGAATTAGTCATCAAATTGTAAATAATTTCATAATTTTATTAATAATAAAGTATTTATAGTCTTTGTTTTTCGTCAAGATAATTATTAAATGTCTATAACATTAATATGTTAAAATGTCATATTATGAAAGCCCATGTTATAACCGTTTTTTTCCGGAAAGTGTAACAAAAAAAATTACATTTAACTTTTCATTTTGTTTAAGTTTTGTGTCGGTAATAGATTAAAAAAATCTCTCTGTCTTTTTCAATGTTCAATTTGAAGCTTATTATGCGAATATCATACGCAAATATAGGCAATTGGTTGGAATCTCTATATCTTTATATTCTTACAAAATTTAAATTTATTGTTTCCTCTTCTGCAAGAAAATCAATTACCGAAGTAATAGATCAATTGGTTGTAATCAAATATATTCTTATAATTAGTATAATTATGGTTACAGTTACTATATTTAATAGATACATTAAAGATACGACATTGAAGATATTATGTTTTGATTAATAAAAGATATTGGATTTTGAGTTTGTATTTAATGATTTGTTTTTTTATAAAGCTTAGAAAATCAATAGGATGATTGGTTGGTTGATAAATCCTATAAGGAAAACGAAAACTATAGGTGGTTTGAATATTGTACATCGATCGATGCATGATATAAATTGACTATATAAAACTTGAGCATGATCATTTCAAACTAAAGTATAGGAAGGTTATATGCATTTGTTATATTGTACTTAATATATTTTAAATATTACATACGTCAAGTGATTCACATTTTCGTAAAAATAAAATTCAAGTTCATTATTGGGCCGTACTCATCCGTAATAAGCTACGTTAAATGTGATGTATTTTTAGGTTCATTTAATGACATTAAGTTTAAATTTGATTAAGAAAAACTCATTAATTTAACTGAAAAAAGACAAACATTAAAATATGTAGGTTCATTTAATGACATTAAGTTTAAATTTGATTAAGAAAAACTCATTAATTTAACTGGAAAAATAAGCTTTAAAATATATAATTTAATTTAATTCTCAGTGACATGGAAGTGTAAATAAGTTAGAAAACTTAGGGGTATTTTTTAATGGGTACTTCTCTTTTAATAATATAGACTAGATTTTGATCCGCGCTTTCAAAGCGCGGGATTATTTTTTGAAAAATTCCAAATTTATTTGATATAAATTTGTATTTTAATTGTATTTACACTTAGATATTACAAATGAAACATTATATTCAATGTTTTGAAACCCTACCCGACCCGTAGTTAAATTGCTAAATTCGGTGGTTCATATGTAATCCATTTTAGTTTTCAAAAAAAAAAAACTGTTATTTAAAAATTCTACAAAATCCGTAACAATCGCTAAAACCCGAGATCTGGTTCTCAGTTGAACTGATAGATGACCCAATATATAATCCGGTTTGATTTATTATTATATTTAGAGTATTGTAATATATATTCCTGAACGTTCAGATGAATAGTGAATATATTATGAAATTGATATTCTAATTTTAATACAATTTTAGTCCAACTAAAATTCCATCTTGTTAATAGATTAATATTTGAGTGGATGCATACTAAAAATAAATTCCATCTTGTTAATGTATTACATGTCTGTTTGAGTAACCCGTAAAAAATATATTCATTAAACTATCAATAGTAACATGTTTCATCATATAATTACTATTAATATTTATTTTATAATATATATTTATATATATTTTAATACTCTAACTATAAGAATTATATTTTTATGTATTTGGTGAGGGTTTTGAACAATTTGTTTTTTTTTTTGGCATTTGGATTAATATATAGTTGTATATATACGAATGAATAGATATATATATATATATAATTATTTATTACATTAATAACTAAAATATAATTGATTAGTTATTTGAATTTTGAATTAATATAAATTAAATTCATTAGTTTAAAAAATAATAGATTAGTTAGTTAGTTCCTTAATTTTAGGTATGATGTATATTTAACAATTAAATTAGATATGAGTAGAAATAATAGTAAACTAGATTTTGACCCGCACGTCCGTGCGGGTGTATTTTTTTAAAAAATATGATACTATTTGTTTTTTATGTCACTATTTAGAGTTGGGCAAAAAACTCGAATTCGAAGAATCGAACCGATCACAACCTAAATAAGTAGTACTAAATCCGAACCAGAATTGATTAAATATCTGAATTATTCAAAATTTTGGTATTTGAAGAATTGAAACCTAATCCGATCTGAACCGAATTATTTTTAATATATATAAAAACATCCAGAATATATATGATACTTTTATGTTCGCATAAATGCTTAAAAATATATACAAATAATTAAACGTAAATATCTTAAATAGTTAAAAATACTCAAAACTCCAAAAATACTTAAATAATTATTAATTCTCTATCCAAATATTTAAACCAAACCTATTTAAATTGGTTATCCAAATCAGAACCAAATCCTCAAAGATCTGAACTGAACACGAAATCCCAAAAAGACCCGAAAACGAACCCGAACGCCCACCCATAATCACTATTATATATATATATATCCATATATGTGTTATCATAGGTTACAAAATATGTGTTATCATATAATTAATCGTATTTTATACGTACCATCAAATAAGTTTTCTTATAATTAATAATATTTTATATGTACAATCATATAAATAATCACATATATTATATTTTAAAATTTAATGTGAAATATAAAAACCTTAATTTAAGTTGGTGTTTGAAATTGGACTTTGTATTGTATTTTTATTATATATATTGAAAATATTTTTATAATAGTTACTGGAAAATATGTTAGTAAAAATCAAATTTTGAATATATGTATATTTTTGAATGAATTTTTGATATAAATCAATTTTAAATTATTATTTTAATTTGAATATATATATATCAACATAGATCCAATACTTTTTAATATAATATAATGGACTTTCAATTTTTCTAGTAGCATAAGCCCATTATTTTTTTTGTAACTTACTACTATTCATGTTTCAAACAGTATTATTTTTTTAACTACTATCTATATTGCTAAACAATCCCATTTTGTACTTGAATTTTAATAAGATAGATATATTATATTTTAAAATTTAATGTGAAATATAAAAACCATAATTTAAGTTAGTGTTTGAAATTGGGCTTTGTATTGTATTTTTATTATATATATTGAAAACATTTTTATAATAGTTATTGGAAAATATGTTAGTAAAAATCAAAATTTGAATATATATATATATAAATTTTTGAATGAATTTTTGATATAAATTAATTTTAAATTATTATTTTGATTTAAATATATATATATATATATATAAAATAACATACACCCATTACTTTTTAATATAATGTAATGGACTTTTAATTTTTTTAGTAGCATAAGCCCATTATTTTTTTTCTAACTTACTACTATCCATGTTTCCAAACAGTACTATTTTTTAACTACTATCCATATTGCCAAACAATATCATTTTGTACTTGAGTTTTAATAAGATAGATATAATTAAATGTAATGATCCAACCTAGACTATTTGTAAGTAGATAAAAATTGCTTATGTTTTAATAGTATTGATATGTTCCAAATAATTTCAATAAATTATAACTATTGGTATGGTACATTGTGAGGCAAAGCAAGGTTCTCTATAATCTGTACATGCCAGCATACAAGAATATGACAATATCACAAGAAGACATCTGGACAAATAGAACATCTATCAAATGGACATTTTTATTTATTTCAAAGCAAAAATGAATCTCCAAGGAGTTTTAAGATATAAACAATGAGATATTCTTGACCAATCATTACATTATTTTATTTGTATAGAATCGATCCAATATGGAGCTGGTGTCATGTATGTACATTTTTGGCTTTAATGAATTATCAAACTTTAACATGGATGTTAAGAAACGTATAAGCACGGAAGCCTGTATTGCCGTATTGGTTGCTGTAATTTTTTCCTTTTACAATAGAATCACAATATTAAGTCAAATAGTATTGACTTGATAAGACTACACAAATCAATAACACTTTATAATTGATCAGGAAATATTCGCTAAAATAGCTTGTGTTAGTGTCATTACTGTGTTAATTTGTGATCAGGAAATGTATTCTAATATAGTTCATTAGTTTGTTTTAGTTTGTGTCACAATCAAAATTTATATTATTGACTAAATAAATAAAATTTTACACTAGGGGGACAAAGGCACCAAAAGTCAATTGTCATCATTGATAAATTTTCATTTATTGTACGTATTATAGATGAATTACTTACTAATAGGAAGTAATCAGAAACCTTTTAAGTTTTTGGCGAATAATACAATAGAGTGGAAGTGTCTTTCCAAAACATTCAGACTTAGTGGCAGAGGGAATCTATTGAGGCCAAAATGATTCCAAACAGCTTTAACCGTACCCTCTTTCGTTTAACAATTTATTGTATCTACTCGGTCACGAATCTCTATACAATATCTGCAGAAGGATCCATTAGCACAACTCGCCATAGAATATCTAAAACTTAAATGTAAATTAATATTAGATTTTGATCTGTACTTTTAAAATACGTAATTATTTTCTATAAAATTTTAATGCAATAAAATAAATATTTAATTTTAGTTTTTGTTTATATAGTAGACCGATTTAGTTTGTTTAGTAATAATTTAAAAATGTTCTTGCAGTTTTCTTTTTGTATATAGTTTACTAAATTTTAGTTCATTTTAGTAGATTAGTTCCATATATTTCTTTTTATTAGAATAGATTATAGTTCTAGGCAAAAAAAAAACTTGAATTTTATTTGGAAAAAAAAACATAGCGAGCAAGAAAACTTCCCACATCTTGAAAACACCAGATCCGTTGAACCAATCCACTCTGACATCACATCTCAGAGATATTCGGAATCATAGGCCCAGTGCTGCCATGGTGATGCTGAAGTTTCCGCTTGTTGTTCGTTGAAGGCCATTCAATAGACGTCTATAAATTTTCTAATGGTTGTTTGATTTTTCAGGTTGCTCCAGTGACCTTTTCATCAGTGGCTAACCTTTACATTCCAGAGAGTTATTAAGGCTGTAGCTTCGTCTCTAAATTTAGCTTCAAAGTGGGATTGAAGTTAGAATTAATCCTCTTTCTGACCTAGAACTTTGTTTTTGGAAGTCTTTTTATCTTGTTTAGGGGGGGGGGGGGGGGGGGGGGGGAAGGAATTTTAACAATTTAGTTCAAGGATCTTTGTATTAAACTTTTCATTATTATTAGAGATATTGACATTCTTATTAAAAATGGTGATGCTGAAGTCGAAAGCAAATAATAAAACAATGGTAACTGATTTAGTTATATGAATAATTAGTTTGATAATTAAACAGACAACGTCATAGTTTAAATGGTTAGATAGCTTGTTTTGATTGTGAGAGAGGCGGAGGGATCTAATAATTTTGATTACATATTTTGTCTTAAATTTAGTGACAAAACGACTTAATTTTAATTTCTGTTAAATATTTAACATTTGACATATGTCATATACGAGTGTTTTATGGCTTAACTTGTGAGTTTTTGATATTGTGGTTAAAAAAAAAACCATTTATGTTTTTTTTTGTAGACAACTTCTTTTCATAATTTGTATACACATATGCATACATCTACTCTGCAAGGAGTGTAAATTATGTATTTATATTTTGCATACGCATTACATACATGTATACGTTTGTTAAGTAAAAACTGTCTTACGTCAAAAATGCCAAAATATAACTTTACGTGAATTAAGACTAGAGAATTTTTTTTTTTTGAACTTAATTAAGACTAGAGAATTTGGTCGTTCTTTACCGCAAATTGATTGTTTATGCTCTTTTATAAAGATCAGAGAGATACAGACACAAATGAAGATGAAAACTTTAACTTTCTTTTGTTATTCAACTTGTCTTTTGCGTTACACATCACTCTGTTATTTATACACAACCTTAAACCTTATCTTCTAGCTAGGTCACCCAGTGACAGCACACAATCTTAAACAGCTAAATCTGTTGCCTGTCTCTATCATGTGAGCTGGCTGAACCGTACAACGAGCTCCCTTTGCGTGAGTCTTTGTCGTTAACGCTTCAGCGTTTTTGACCGTTGAATGAGATTCCACATTGGGCTTAGAGTAGTTAGTCTGATCATGGGCTTCATGTCGCAGTCCGTCAGTCTCGGAGCCCATATGACTATTACACCCCCTCAAACTCAGTGGCGTTGGAAGCGAGACACTGAGTTTGGACCGAAGTCGATAGAAAGGAGCTTGAGCCAAAGACTTAGTGAAAATGTCAGCAAACTGAAGAGCAGCGGGAATGTGTTTAACCTCTAACAGCTTCAGAGCAACTCGTTCTCTCACATAATGGAAGTCCACTTCAAAATGTTTGGTTCTTTTGTGAAACCTTGGATTCGCCGTGAGACAGACGGCTGATAAATTATCACACAGAAGCAACGGCATTTTCTGTTGCTGCAGTCCCATGATTTTGAGCAGATTCTGCATCCACGCTATCTCAGATGCAGCCATCGACATCGTCCTGTACTCTGCCTCTGTCGATGATTTGGAGACTGTGTCATGTCTCTTTGCAGACCAAGAGATAATGTTTGTGCCCAAGAACGTACAGAACCCTCCTGTTGATCTTCTAGTGTCTTTACAACCAGCCCAATCACTGTCACTGTAACATATCAACGTTGAATCTGAGCTCTTGTTGATGCTAAGACCCATCTCAGTTGTGCCCTTCACATATCTCATAATTCGCTTCAGAAGGTTGAAGTCTGAGACGCTTGGTTGATGCATCTTTTGACAGATGTAGTTGACTGAAAACTGAAGGTCCGGTCTCGTGAGTGTCAAATACTGCAGCTTTCCTGCAAGACTTCGAAAGTATGATGGTTCTGGAAACACTTCATCTTGACCTGGAAGTTTGTCAAGCTTCGGAGGAAGTGGTGTTGGCATTGGCGCACAGTCTTGCATCCCTGCTGACACCAGCAAGTCTTGCGCATACTTTGCCTGATTAAGAAACAACCCTTGTTCTCTGTGATGAACCTGAATTCCTAAAAAGTAATGTATCTCCCCCATATCCTTCATCCTAAACTCTGTGTTCAGGCTCTCCATCAGCTTCTTGATCAACACTTCATTGTTACCAGTCAATATCATGTCATCAACGTACAAGAGAAGGTATATGACATCTGAGCCTTGATGAAACACGAAGAGAGACGGGTCTGGAAAGCTACATTCAAAGCCAAACCGAAGCAAAAATGAACTGAACTTGTCAAACCATGCTCTAGGGGCTTGTTTAAGCCCATAGATTGCTTTCTTGAGCTTGCACACATAGTCTGGTCTCGTTGGATCTTCATACCCTGGTGGTTGCTTCATGTAAACTGTTTCATTGAGATCACCATGTAAAAATGCATTTTGAACGTCTAACTGCCTGATTTTCCATTCTTTGCTCACCGCTACATGAAGAATGGTACGAATCGTCGCAGTCCTGACCACTGGGCTAAAGGTTTCTAGAAAATCAACTCCTTCCTCCTGTTGGTTTCCTTTTGCCACAAGACGAGCTCTGAGTTTCAGCAGTGTTCCATCAGCATTCAACTTCTCTTTGTAGATCCAACCACATCCTATAGGATTCTGATCCTCCTCTGGAGGAACCAACTCAAATGTTTCAGTTTCTTCCATGTTGTCCATCTCAACATCCATTGCTCCATGCCATCCCTTGTCTTGCAAAGCCGCTTTTACTGATTTAGGAACTGGATAAGCAGATTTCACTGTAAACAATGCATACCTAGGATTTGGTTTGACAATTCCAGACCTGGCTCGAGTTGTCATAGTGTGTTGAGGGACTATGACTGGCGGTGGACTGTCTTGATCCAACGTATCTTCAGAAGATGTGCTTTCTGAACTGCTTGAAGTTCCGGCTTCTGTTGCAGGAGAGGCAGCAACATGATCTATTACAGATGTAGTTTGATCATGTCTTCTCTGGTTTGAAAACTCTTCTTCGGTGATTATGACTTCATCAGTCTCTTCACTTTGACTAATAGCTGCTCTCTTCCAAGCATTAAACAAAGGTGACACAGACTCTTGATGAAACTTGCTGTACATGTCTGAATATGGGAAGCTTTGTTCATCAAATAGAACGTGTCTACTGATGTATACTCTTCCTGTTGGAGGATAGTAACATCTATAGCCTTTGTACTTTTCGTTGTAGCCTAGAAAAACGCATGGCAGGGACTTCGGATCAAGCTTGTTTGACATGTAAGGTCTGAGATATGGGTAGCACTTACATCCAAACACTCGCAGAGACGTATAAACCGGTGCTTTGCCATGAAGTTTCTCATAGGGACTCTTATGATCTTCAAGAGATGACGAAGGCAGTAAGTTACCCAAGAATGCAGCAGTGAAGAACGCTTCAACCCATAAGTGTTGAGGAGTCTTGCTGTGATAGAGCATACTGAGACCAAGTTCACATATGTGCCGATGCTTTCTCTCTGCCATGCCATTCTGTTGTGGCGTGTGGGGACAGGACAACAGATGTTTTATACCGCATTGTGACAGATGAGTATTGAACAACTGATTGACAAATTCACCTCCCCCATCTGACTGAAATTGCACAATCTTTGTATTAAACTGATTCTCCACAATCCGCTGAAACTGTTTGAACACTTCAAAGAACTCACATTTTAACTTCAGCGGATACCATAAAGATCAGAGAGATACAGACACAAATGAAGATGAAAACTTTAACTTTCTTTTGTTATTCAACTTGTCTTTTGCGTTACACATCACTCTGTTATTTATACACAACCTTAAACCTTATCTTCTAGCTAGGTCACCCAGTGACAGCACACAATCTTAAACAGCTAAATCTGTTGCCTGTCTCTATCATGTGAGCTGGCTGAACCGTACAACGAGCTCCCTTTGCGTGAGTCTTTGTCGTTAACGCTTCAGCGTTTTTGACCGTTGAATGAGATTCCACATTGGACTTAGAGTAGTTAGTCTGATCATGGGCTTCATGTCGCAGTCCGTCAGTCTCGGAGCCCATATGACTATTATTTTATACTTTTCTCTTGTTTGTTCTCCTTTTTCATAAAAAAAAGTATAGTTTTAAACGCTTGCCAGACTAATAAAAGATAAGCTACATTACTTTGTGCTAATTAATATTTTACGGGAATCTTTATTGATTAATGATTTCATTTTACATCTGTTAGTTGAACTATATTTTGTTTACATTTACATTTAAACAAAAAACAATAGATTGGTATTTTTTTATCCAGGATGTTCGAAGTGAGATGTTCCAAAACATAACATTTATACCAGTCTTGATTAAGTTCGAAGTGAGATGTTCCAAAACCTAACATTTATCAAGAATGAATTTTCAACCAATAGCATTCAAATTGGTTTTAGATATTAAGTTAAACTTTAATTTCTCAAACAAAAATCCTAAAATGTTGAGATGAAACGGATAAATTACTATTAAAAATGTTTTTTTCTAGATGAATCTTCTAATTACCTTTTTCAATATTTTATTAAAATAGTGATTAATTTCCAAACCAATAGGGAGTTGGCATTTCGAAGGGATTCTATATGATAAAGCTTGTCGAACAAATAGATAAAGAATGAAGTATGATTTGATTATTTACTATGACTTAATGTAAACTTTAGTTAATTAATTAATAAGAACTAGAGCACTCTTGAAAAAGTGGTCAAAAGCTACCTGGCAAAGTCTTTGTAGGTGCAATTTAAGCCAATTAAGAAATAAATTGTACAAAAATGTAACACAAATTATTCTTTCCATCAACGTAAGACGCAGCCAAGTAATTTTCATTTCTCTAATTAATATATCCATTTAATTGTCTGCTTGAGTGTAATTTTCCTACTTCGTCCAAAAAGGCAAACTAGCTCCAAAGACACTGTAAGTCTGTAATCAATTTTTTCCAAATTTGTTAACTTGTGTGTGTGTGTGTGTGTTTATAGGTTCGGTTGTCTTGTGTTGATACTTTGTAAGTTCGTACTTCATAGCAGAGTCAGTCCTCATAGTTGTAGGCTTAAAAGCAAATTTTATTCTTGACCCATAATCTACTCTTTTTTTTTTTTCAATATGTAGATAATTAACGTTTTGTTAAAAAAAGAAGATAAATAACGTTTTAAGTTTACCAAAAATTGAACCAAACACCTTTTTGTTAACAGTAGAGCTATTGGGCCTTAAATTTGTTAAGAATGTTTTACTGTCATAGTTGGTCTGTTTAATCAGTGATTAGGCTTTGAGGTTGGGCTTTACAGGTTTGCAGAAATCCATTTATGCTACAGTTATTAGTATAGCAGAAGGCCCTTATAGCTCAGTGGTAGAGCGTCAGTCTTGTAAACTGAAGGTCCGTAGTTCAATCCTGCGTGAGGGCACTTGTTTACAATTTTGTTTTTATTGTTTTACTTTAAAGGCCCATATACTAAATGGCCCAAAAAGGTTACGATCCGTTTCACCTTGTTATAGACAGACAACAAACGCATTGCATCGCTAGAAACCCTTTTCCTAAAACCCTAAATCGCCACACACAAACGAAACGAGTTCCTTCGTAGCCTCTCTCTCTCTCTCTCTCTCTCTCTCTCTCGAGGAATCAAGATGTTGCGCAGGAACGTTAGGTTAAGAAAAGAGTATCTCTACAGGAAAAACTTGGAAGGTAATGAGCGTGAGATCTACGAGAAGAAGCGCAAGATAAGAGAAGCCCTTCAAGGTTCGAACTTATTCGTTTACAATCTCTATTAAGGTTTCTCTCCCTCTGTTTATTGATTTCGATGCTTTTGTTTATGTGTAAACAGAAGGTAAGCCGATTCCTACTGAGCTCCGTAACGAGGAGGCGAAGCTTCGTCAGGAGATTGATCTCGAAGATCAAAACACTGCCGGTAATAATTCTACTTGTGTTCTGGTCTTCTTGTATTGATAACTGAATCTTCTTAGTGTTCGAAGAGGTTAATGTTGTTCCAACACATATGTTTCGTTTGTATTATGTTCTTGTAGTGATTTTATATGTTTTTGCATTATTCCAATAAATATTTTTTTTGGTTATATATTACTAATTATTATGACGTGGCAAATAGTTCCGAGGAGTCATATTGATGATGAATACGCAAATGCAACTGAGAAAGAACCCAAGATTTTGTTGACTACCTCTAGGGATCCAAGTGCTCCTCTTACGCGATTCGTTAAGGTATAGCTGCAAGTTTAGTTTTGTTCAGTGAATAACATGTTAATATTACTGTTATTGATTCTTTAATTGCGTGTGGAATCTTTTTTGTAGGAATTGAACATTGTATTTCCTAACGCCAGTAAACTGAATCGTGGTAGTCAGGTATGTGTCTTCTTTTGGCTTTTGTAATTCATACAAAAAAATATAAGTATCTAATCCTTTTGGACCATTTTGTTTCCTGGTCATTTAACTTGAGAGTTGTAGTGAAATTACACAACACGATACACATCTTTAATGTATTAGGCATTACGATCATAATACTGGAACTTGTTTCTTTTTGCAGGTCATTTCCGAGATTATTGAAACGGCGCGTTCTCATGATTTTACTGATGTGATATTTGTTTCTGAGAACCGTGGTAAGCCTGATGGTCTTATTATCTCTCATCTCCCGTTCGGACCTACTGCCTACTTTCAGTTACTTAATGTGGTAAGTACCTCTTTGAGTTTATTATGTTTAGAGAAGTACTTTGCTTTGCTTAATCCAGAGTACCCCTTTTTGTTTTTAGGTAACAAGACATGAAATTCAAACCAAGAAAGAAATGGGAAAAATGTCTGAGCAATATCCTCATCTCATTTTTGAACGCTTTACAACACAGGCATGTATATTTGTAGAACC
The DNA here is from genome assembly GCF_020379485.1 of Brassica napus. Taxonomy (NCBI): domain Eukaryota; kingdom Viridiplantae; phylum Streptophyta; class Magnoliopsida; order Brassicales; family Brassicaceae; genus Brassica; species Brassica napus. Next base: position 8,894,322 of record NC_063442.1, read on the forward strand.
GTTTCACTTCCTTCTTTACTGCAATTCCAACTAGTTTTATTAACATGTTGATCTTTTGGCAGATGGGTAAAAGAGTTATGAACATCTTAAAACACATCTTCCCAGTTCCGAAGCTGGATGCAAAGCGTATTGTTACGTTTTCTAATGAATCTGACTACATTTCGTTCAGGTATACAAGTTTTCGCCATAATAAACTAAGTTGAAAACTATTTATGACTGTTTTGTTTTGTCTCTTTTCTTGTTTGAAAATTCTTATGGGCGTATATATATATAGGAATCATGTGTATGATAAAGGAGAAGGAGGCCCGAAATCAATTGAGCTAAAAGAAATTGGTCCTCGGTTTGAGTTGCGGCTCTACCAGGTACTATACACTCGGTTTATTCTGTTTTTAGTCCATAACTGACCTGAAACTCTCTTTTTCATTTGGTTTTGACAAAATTTAATTTTACTTTTTGTCATATTTTGAAAATATGTTATATATGTTCTGTGTATACGGCAGATTCAATCTAGTTCATTAATGTCAATGCTGTTTCTTTGCAGGTGAAATTAGGAACATTGGAACAAGATGAAGCAGAGGTCGAATGGGTTCTGAGACCCTACATGAACACTGCTAAAAAACGCAAATTTCTCGGTGAATGATGATAATGCTAAAACAAACCAAGCGTTACTTTTAAAATCTGTTTTACCTTTTGATTTTGTTTAAGGATTTGTTCAACCTTTATGTTATAGAGGGTATTGCGGAAAACTTTTATGAGCGGGAATTAGCATCCATTTGCTGTAACCTTTTTTTCTGTGAAAAACTTGAGCCAACTTCTAGCGTGCCCCAAATGTGAAATGTCAAATCTCCTATGGACTTCTAGAGTCTCCTATACCCATATTTCATAATTCTTTTTTTAATCAAAATTTAAACTCCCAAATCAAATCCTTTCCGGTTATCAAAACTAAACCCTAACCCTCCCTATGGATTAGTGAACCCATGGGCAAATATTTAAATTCTATACTTTTTAAATTCAAAAAGAAATATTTTAAAATCGTTTTTAATCATATTTTGATGATTTTTTCGAAAATATAGAAAACAACGTTTTTGGATTTTTGAAATATTTTTATCAAATTGTATAAATCAAATAAAAAATATTAACGTTTCCATTTTAATTTTATGATTTTTCGTTTGACATATAAAATTAAAAGAACAAAAGTGTCCTTTTGAGATTGTGTTATAAGATATAGGGGCATGAGAGGAGATGATTCGAAAAACTTTTCTGCTTCTAAAAAGAAAACGTGATCGTCTTAAAATGGTTAAACATTTTTCTTACGATGCAGACTTAAAATAGGAAAGATCCTATTCATATTTTTATAAAAGTGATAAGCAAAGTGGATAAATGGAAAGTTGGATACATAGAGTTTGAACATACTGCTACAAATTATGTTGGCTTCGCTTCCTATATGATGGAAAAGGTGATTACGAGCAGACTTTGCAAGGCTTATTATGTCAAATGCACTGACTTTAAAACTTTTCATATGATTTTTTTTTTTGTCATCAACATAAACAAACTCGACTCAAAATGTGATAACCAAATATAAGACTTTACTAGAGCTTGACCCGCGCACCCGCGCAGGTGTTAGTTTTTTGATAAATGAATATTTATTTGTATAAGTGATAATATATATTTTAAAATTTACCCGTTTAATTTTTTTTTAATATGACATTTATAAACACAATAATTTTATAGTTTATATTGAGTAGTTTTATTTTATCATGTAAACCCTTAATTATATCATCCATTTATTTAGAATACGACCTGTAAAATCACACAAATGTATTTTTATTTTTTATGGATCAAAATTTTATGATTATATATAATAAAATTATTGTATAAACTGTTTTTATGGATCAAAATTTTATGATTATGTATAATGAAATTGTTGTATCTAATCTATTAAAAGAGGAGTACAAAATTAGATTATCCCTTAGTTTTCCACTATATTTACAATGGTATGCCACTGAAGTTATTAATTAACCTATCTTTTAGGATTTTTGTCTTTTCTCTTCAATTAATGTATTTTCAAAATCAAATTCTAACTAAAAAATCATGGCAACAATAATTAATAAACCTAACTCTTAATATTTTTTGTCTTTTCCTTTTTTTTATTATACATATGTGTGTTTGAAAATAATTAATTCCATATATACATTTTGTAATTACATACATTATACGGTAATTATTTTACTAATTTCACATATACATAATAAATAATATACAACAATTTTATTATACATAATCATAAAATTTTGATCCATAAAACCAGTTTATACAACAATTTTATTATATATAATCATAAAATTTTGATCCATAAAAATAAAAATATATTTGTGTGACTTTACATGTCATATTCTAAATAAATGCATGATATAACTAAGGGTTTACATGATAAAATAAAACTACTCAATATAAACTATAAAATTATTGTGTTTAGAAATGTCAAATTAAAAAAATAAATTTTAAAATATATATTATCACTTATACAAATAAATATTCATTTATAAACAAAACTAACACCTGCGCGGGTGCGCGGGTCAAGCTCTAGTACTATTTATTACGTATATGTGGAATTAGTAAAATAATTACCGTATAATGTATGTAATTACGAAATGTATATATGGAATTAATTATTTTCAAATACATATATGTATAATAAAAAGGAAAAGACAAAAAATATTAAAAGTTAGGTTTATTAATTATTATTGCCATGATTTTTTAGTTAGAATTTGATTTTGGAAATACATTAATTGAAGAGAAAAGACAAAAATCCTAAAAGATAGGTTAATTAATAACTTCAGTGGCATGCCATTGTAAATATAGTAGAAAACTAAGGGATAATCTAATTTTGTACTCTTATTTTAATAGATTAGATGTGTCAATCTAAACTATTAAAACTGAAGTACATTTGGGACTTGGCCCTTAATTTTTCTAAATAATTACCTCTGAATTATAAGGACCAAAATGCAAATAACTTAACATAAACAAATATATTAGGCTTTTACGTCAAGCCCACAAACATTTTTTTTTAAACTATTAAAATGCAAACATTCAAAACTGTTAATAGATCCACAAACATTTTCTTTCACTAATATATTAGGCTTTTACGTCAAGCCCACAAACATTTTTTTTTCTTTTTTTGGCACATCACACTAAGATTTGTTTACCCAATAATTACATTTGTATTTCTCTAACAAATAAAAATGTATCTTTCGTGCACCACATTCCAAACTCTTCATAAATTGGCTTATATACAAGTAAACCAGAAGTATTAAATCACGTGGCCAATTTTTTACCATCCATCTTACAACAGTTAACATTAAAATTCACTAGCAAATAACTATAGCAATGTAATTGACAAGAAAATCACTAGACCGGATTATAAATGTAACATAAAATATATACAATTTAAAAACATTTATTTTAGTATATAGTAATTGTGAATATGATTTCGAATTTTTTTTTTAAACAGAAAAATCAATAATTACAGATTTTCTATTGATTTAGTTGGAAATAGAATTAAAATAGGAATTACAGATTTCCTATCAATTTGGTATATTCAAAACATTCAAAACTGTTAATAGATCCACTAAATATTCCTAAAACCATTGAACATCTTACTAACTTAACATAAAAAATCTATAATTTAAAGCTATCCATTAATAAAAATAATATCTACTTGCTAACCGGACCTTTTTAATATTTTTTCATACAGGTTAAGCTTTTTTCCAACCAACGAGTGTAGGAAGGTCCATTTTGTAGTTACTATGTTTCTAATTTATCTACAATCATTAAAATATATTGGCCCTCTTTAAATATGTTAGATATTATAGTGAACCAAACTGATTTAAAAAAAGATTATAATGCTTAAACTATAAACTATCCAATAATATTAATATATAACATAACCTTAGTTTTAAAAATATTACTGTGGAGTTACCCAACTATATTAGAAATATAAGAATACAAAAATGAAAGTAAGTAATTTCAAGTTAAAATATTAGACTTAATCACATTTTCAAAACTATTTTTTATTATTAATATATAATATGACCTTAGTTTAAAAAATATTACCGTGAAATATAAGAATACAAAAATGAAAGTTAGTAATTTTGCATTAAAAAATGAGATATTGGTTTGTAAAAATATCCTCTTAAGCTTTTTTCAAAAAATGTTTGGTTTCAGAAAAATATTAATATTCAATCTAATTGGTTATATATATAAAAACAAATACAATATATATTATTCATGCGGCCTATATAAATCAAATTTAAAATAACTTATATGCAATATATCAATTTGATTTGTTTATAAAAATACAATACTATATCAATAAAATACTATATCAACAAGGCAACACTCTAAAATATAAAAAAATATAGTAAACAATAATAAATACTGGTGTAGAATTTGGAAAAAGAAACCACGCGGACGCGCAGATCAAAATCTAGTAAAGATTAAATGGGACGATTGTTTGAGAGCCCTCCGTGTAAAATTATTCGTCCTTATGTTTAAGTTATGGGAACGTGTTTAACCACGAAAGTCATCCGCTGAATTTCTTTTAGGTATGTTGCAAATGTAGATAATTCTTCTGATTCCAAAACATCTTTACCAACTGAGAACAAACTGTCACAAACGTCACATGCAATTGTCAGAGATTCTTCATACATTCCATCGCTTTAATAAATTCTTCAAATTGTGCGTGTAGAAAGGATACACTACTCCTAGTATTCCGTCGAAACCCTTTAAAATACTATACCAACTATTGCCAGAAAAAAATTCTTTGCCCTTCAAAAATCTATCTATAAAATACCATTTCCTATTCGTCTAGGCAAATTGTGAATTTCCACATCTCCACATCTCCTACTGAGTAGATTGTGTCTAATGTTGTCATGCAGGAGAGAATAAGTCACCCGGATTCGTTGAGTTTTAGAGCAGATTCCATATCTCTCTCGTTACACCGGCAATGATTAGGACCGCCCTGATATTATGGATGGAGAAGTACACATGCCTTTGAAAAGTGAAGGAAATTTAAAACGAGTAGACAGCTAAAGTCCATACACAACTAGTGAACGTTTTCTAATGAGTAAATTATAAAGTCTTAAAACATACTCGAGTTTTAAAATTATACAGAAATATAACACTTCAACTCAAAGCATCTCCAAAAAAAAACTCTCTATTTTAGAGTTTATAAAACTCTATATTTGAAGTTTCAAGGTGTTTTCTCCAAAAACAAAACTTCAAATTTAACTTCAAAATTATTTGTATTTTACACTATAACCCTTATATTTGTCATAATTAATATAAATCCATCAAACTTTTATAAATAACTAGCAGATAATATAAAAATATTACAGTAATATTAATTAATAAAATCTTACACTAAAGTATAAAATTATAAATAAAAATACATAATTAAATATTAAAGTACAAGCAAAATGCCACATTACTCCTTAAAACAATTTTTCTAATGTTCCATCTTCGGTTATAAAAAATTTATTTGGACAATATTTTAGAGGTTCTACAGCAAACTTACTAGACTATTAGTATTGTTGTAATATTTAATTTTGTGTAATAATTATATCTTCATGTATCTTTTTTAAAAAAAAATTATTAAGTTTCTTTTGTAATATTTTTGTTGTCTAATTCTAGTTTTAAAATATTATAAATTTTATTTTAATTTTTTTATTTAATTCTGTGTGTAAAATTTGAATTTATAAAAATAAATTTGAAATATTTATGATATACCAAAATTTTATAGATTAAAACGATAAATGAGAAAATACTTAAGAATCATAAATGTGATTTATAATTAATTATAAGGACCAAAATGCAAATAAAAAAATGAAACTTCATATTTAAAACTTTAAATTTGTACTTTTGAAGTTCATTTTGGTGAACAAAAAACTCTATATTTGAAGTTATAGAATTTCTTTTAGAGATGATTTCAGAAGGAAAATAATTCCCAAGAAAGAAAATAAAAATAAAATAAAATAGAAAACTTGAAATCAAAAACCGAAGGAAAAAAAAGTGGGAGCAAATAAACCATCATCCGTCTCTAGTCGTGATGCATCATACTCAAGGCTCCTATGCAAATCATCATCGGTCTCTACTCGTGATTCATCCAACTCAAAGCCCTCATCAGAGAGACTTCCATCGTCGTTGTCCAACAGTTGTTCTGAATTGGTTTCTTCAACCACGATCTGGACACCACATTCGATAATTTCGATGTCCTGGGATGAACTGCTGAATTCGAACAATGTCTCACTGTACTGTTCAACTTTGTCGTCTTCCCTAAGCTTATTCGCGTACAATAAAAACAGATGTTCTGATTGGACTCGAGAGGAAAAACGAGAGGAAAGAGAAATTTTGGAATTCTTCACGGGGAAACCACTTATGCTTATGCGGCACATTAGTTCTATATCATTAGCATCTTCCATCTCTGATTTAGGAGAAACGATGACACACATCTTAAATCCGTAGGCTTTTGAACTAATGGTCAAGGAGTTTCCTATAGCCCGGTGATTGAACTCTGCAGGTATATCTCTTCCAGGTAAGCATGCCCACCAAGATTTCTGGATAATTTCCCTCCTTGCTTCTGGACCCAATTTGAAGCAGTCAAGGAAATAAATATCTTCAATGTGAGAGTCGGAAGGGAAAGGTACTAGTGTCTCCAGTGATTCACAGTTCAATACCAGTAGTTGTGTGAGCGACTTTGGAAGCTTTGGCAGTGATACAAGTTTTGGACATCCAATTATAAAAAAATCTCTTAGCCCATGAAGATCTTTGATGCAATCTGGAATTATCTCAATATCTGCGCCACTTCTCTCTAGCGTCAGTTTTACCAGATGTGGATGTGTCAAAAGTTGATTTGGAAAGAAACTGCCAACTATCATGAGAGTCTCAAGACGAGACCAGAGCCTAATTGATGCACTAAATTCTTCTAACATCGTGTCTACGATTGAGAGACTTGTAATGGTCGCGGAAATATCTGGAAGTTTCCTTAATTGGTCGCATCCCGCTATACCGAATATTTCTAGAGATGCCAAGTTGCAAAGAGTCGGAACAACTTGTAGGTTTCTACATAAATTCATCTCCAACTTCTCTAGTTTATGAAGATTTCCAACAGAGGGATGAATCTCTAACAAACTCTGGCATTCACTCACATCCAAAATCGCGAGATTTGTAGCATTCCCAAGATCCGGGAGTTCCTCCAAATTATAAGACGCTGTCAAATTCAGCTTCTTGAAATTTCCAATGGGCTGAATATGAAACGACACAGCATTAAAAATTATCAACACATCATGAGGAAGTACGAAAAATAGTCATAATCGTGCATATTTACTTTCTTAATAATTCCAAAAAAAAAAAATGTCGGATCTTGTGTTATTATTGGTTGAATGTAAAACAACACAATAATATAAGAACGTTCATGAAAATGATGAGAGAAATACATATACCTTTAGTTTATTGGTTTGTGCATATAAATTAACTTACAAATCTAAACAAAATTATATGTTAATGGATTACTGATTTTTATTTTTTTCTAATTAAAAGAAATGTCTTGTTCTTTTGAAAAAATGGTGTAAAAAGTAAATTTGGGGTTATTATTTTGTTGATTTTTATTGGATATGAATAAAGATTTGTTGTCACATATTTTTCATAAACAAACTAGGTGTTTTGCCCGCACATTCGGGCATGATCTTTTTTATAAATACTTATTACTTTATGTTTTATTAATCTAAAACCAGCATAATAATTTATTATTTATGTTTCAAATTTTTAAATCAAACATCAAAGTATTCATATATGAATTTTTCATCAAAATATATACTTATTATTGTGTTAATTTTCTTATAACACTCATATCTTAGAAATAGTTTAGAAAATATTATTATATAAATGCTTTTGCTTGAATAATATTTAATTTGTTTTGTATCTTAATTTTTTTAACTTTTATAATGGAATAGTTTTTTAAGATAGAAACCCAGGATATATAAAAATATCTTATTTTTAAATATTTTGTGATAATTTAATTATATTGTTTTATAATCAATTATTTAATATTTATATAACATATGAATTTAACATTATTAAAAAAATTCGTTTTACCTATATATAAAATTCATTAAGGGTATTTTTTAAATTAATAAATTAGTGAATTAGTTAGAAACTAATAATAAATTAATAACCTAGATAAAAGTCTAAAACCTAATAAAAAGAAGACAAATAAAAACTAACTAAATATTTAATATAATATATAAATTTAATATTATTAAAATGAAATTCGTTTTTAATTATATATAAGATTTATTAAGGGTATTTTTTAAATTAATAAATTAGTGACCCAAATAAAAACTAATAATAAATCAATGATTTCGCTAAAACCTAATAAAACACGATAAATAATGATTTCGCTAAAACCTAATAAAACATGACAAATAAATAATAAAAATTACCTACAATTATGAAGAATATGACAAATCAGCAAATCCACTTCTCAAATATCTAGATTTCGAAATGTCATTTAGATTTTCACCGTAAAGAAAAATAAAAACAAACCTGGGTTCCTTTCCACAAATGCCTGAGCTTGCTATTTTCTAAATTGAGTTCCACAAGATTTTCCGGCCTAAGGGTATGAGGAAGACACTTTTCTGGATATTCCTCCCAATGTAATAACTTCAGACGAGGTGGAAAATCCATGTCCTCAAGTAGATGCATTCTAACATTTGTATCCTGTCTTGAATTGTAGATCTTGAGAAATTGAAGATTGCGCATTCTTTTCGAAGCTTTTGGGCTTATTTCTATGCTGTCTTTGATTGTAGATATATCAAGACATATCCCCATCAAACTTCTACTGCCCTAAATAAAATTCAAAATAGAAGAAATTATGTTAGAACAATATGTAAGATCTGCGGGGCTTTGCCAAAATGACCCGGTTTAAACTTTAAAGCACTCATCCAATATATGAAGGAAAAAAAAAACTTACAAACTCATTTTCAAGGACGTAGCTAATGTCATTAGTATCAATTAGGATTTGGTGTTTCCAAGGCTCTTGTCTTTGAATTGCTTGTATACCCACTTGTTGTAGTAACTTGTGCATCACTATTTTTCCTTTTGTCGATACCTGTATGAGAGATTTATTGGCGAGGGTTTTTAACCCAAATCTGACATCCAAGTTACTGTCCGCGAGCATTGCTTTCACATGATCATCGTATGCGTAATTGAAGAAGACTGCAATGAGGAGAAATAGAGTTTGATCGTTCTCATGTAAATTATCAAATCCAACTCTAATTACTGCATCGATCTTTGTTATACTGCTCTTTTCTATCCTATGCAAAAAACTTTTCCAGTGATCTTTTTTCTTTCCGCGTAAAATTGAACCCATGACACGGAGACCCAATGGAAGGTTACTACAAAGCTCCGTTGCTCTTTCGGCTAGCTTTTCAAAACCATATGGTGCCAAGCTCACTTTAAAAGCATATCGACAAAGGATCTTACGAGCATTTTCTATAGGTGGAAAGTCCACATGGTATATATTATGGATATCATTTTGCTCCAAAAGCTCTTGATCTTCTGTGGTTACTATAATCCTGCTTCCAGGACCAAACCAGCTAGTGTCATTAGCCAAAGCTTCAAGTTGCTGCAGATCGTCCACATCATCAAGAATGATAAGAACTTTTTGGTCACATAGCCTTTCCGGCATCACACCTAAATGGTTTATCTTGATACCATTTAGGTTTAGAATCTTTGAAAGAAGTAGCTCTTGTAAACGCAGCTTCAATCCATACTCATCAAGAGCACTGTTACAGCTTCCCCTTAGATTCTCCATAAAACCAGAATGCTGGAAACTGCTAGAGAGTCGGCTATATAAAGCTCTGGCAATTGTAGTCTTGCCAATTCCAGCAGGGCCACAGATTCCAACAAGCATCACTCCATCCTCGTCATCTAAATGTAACAAAGACTGCATCTTTTCCAGATGTGCTTCAATACCCACCATATCTTCAAAATCCCTAGAGATTGTAGCATTTAGTTTGTTTGAGACATCTCTAGCAATCTTTTCAATCATCTCCGCTTCGTTGTCCCTAATAAGAGAGAAAAATCAACGTGCTTATCAGAAAGTCAGATGTGAAAAAGATTTGCATATAACTTAGGTTCGGTCTCTGTGTTCTTGATTGTAACTAACAAGGATCAGTAAAGGAAAAATCATAGGAATAGCAATACCTTTCTCGGCAAGACTTTCACATATTTATAATAATATTTACTAGGTTAAGATAAATTATATTATATGTTTATAACATATTATGAAATAATAAATATATATTAAATAATTAAAAAGTCATTATCTACTACTTATATAATTAAATTGGTGCAGACATATAAATAAATTTTATTAATCGAAAAAATATTTTTTCTACTTGATATGATATATAATTAAATTTAAATGATATTAACATATATATACTTGATATGATATATAATTAAATTTAAATGATAGTAACATATATATGTTATATTTTAATATTAATATTTATTAGATGATGCTTTTTGTCCATATTGTTTTTATCATTTGTATCTGTTATAGCAAAAAAGTCTAAATTAGTGATAACCAAATTTTCACTATGGGATTAATGGTTTAAGCAATTTATAATATTTTAAAAAGTTAAGTTGTCAATATTTTTTCAAATTTTTTATCAAAAAAATGTTCAAAATAAATTTCAAAATTAAGATATTTATGTATTTTTATATGGCATATAGTTTAATTTAAAATGATACATATATTTATATATCTTTTATAATTGATACTTATTAAATGAGATTTTCAACTTATATTATTTTTTAATTATTTGTATCATGTCATAACAAAAGTTTTAAATCATAGATCACAAAATTTGAATGTGAAACTTTTAACAGTTTTAGTAATTTATACTCGTTTTAAAAAATTCAAAATATAATATATAAATAATTTTTTTAATTTTTATTATATGGTTAATATGATTTTTTAATTTATTTTAATAGCTTAAAATTAAACAAATATAATTATAATACACACTTATTTTTATCAAATCTTTATTATTGAAAATCATTAATTGTCATATATAATTTAGCCACGTTAGGCAATTCCGTAATCTTATTTAAGAAAATAATGAAGCACATTAATAATGTATTTATTGTGGTTTAATAAAAAGCTTATTATATATTTAGATGGACCAACCTATTTCTCCAAAGATTCTAAGAGTCATTCTAGTGATGACACGTGGCTACAAAAAAATGTTGCAATGCTTCTCAAATAATATATAGGGGATTAATGGTAAGCTAATATACAGTTTTATAGGTGTATATAAAAGAAATATAAGTCTTAAGTGTTTTGAAACCCGATCCGGACCCGCGGTTGAACCGGTAAACCCGGCAACCCAGAAAAAATCCGGCTTGGGTTTTGTGAAAAACCAAATATTTAGAAACCCGCGAAAACCCACAAAAACCCAGTAGAACCCGAAATCCGATACCGGTTGAACCACAGGTTGAACCAATAAATAACTTTTACTGCTTTTAAAAAATTTTAATTATGTTTTTAGATTATGTTTTATATTCTAAATTTCCAATTAAGAAGTTATATACTGACAAAATAAAAGTTAGGTTTTTCCTTATCAGTTTTATATTTGTGATTTTTAGATTTTGAAGAAGATTTAACTATGCCACTTGAAGAAAATAAAGTGAACGATGGTAGAGAGAACCAAAACTAGTTGATGTAATTTGGTGTTAGTTTATTTTCGTTATTGATAATTTATTATAATGATTTTTTAATTTTGGTTTATTTTATTTGAAATTTAATTTATTATTCACATTAAACATTTAAATATTTATAAATTTTATGTCTTGATTTTTTTAGATATCATAACTCTTATCTTGTTAGACAAAATTATAAATAGTCTAAATTATTTTTTGATATTTTTTATATCAAATGAAAATAAAAATATAGAAATCAAAGTTAAGTATTGTCTAAATGTTATTAAACATAAAAATATACATATCCAAACTATTATTTTATGTTTATAAAAACATTTAGAAAATATTAAACTTTAGTTTTTATATTTTTATTTACATAGCTGATATATTATTATATAATAAAATTAATTCATTTATTAACCCGCGGTTTATCTGCTGTCGATCCAGTGATCCAGCGACTCGGTAAGTCGTCCGGTTCAGTGTCCGGGTCGGGTTTAAAAACATTTGGTCTTAAATAAATAAAGTCACACATTCACATTCAGAACTCAATCAAATCGTTTAGATTCACAAAGAAAATTAGAATCATACCAGTTAAGGAAGTGTTCACCGGCTATGTTGCCAGCATCGGTCAAAGCTTGACTCCATTTACGCCTCTCCTCTTCGGTTTTACGAGCACAAGTTTTCTTGAAAACTTTCCCAAAATCTCCTGTTTGTTTATGCACATCGGATGGATCTACTCCACCGTAAAAAACAGTCATCACTATTTGGTTATTATCTTCTTTGCACTTGAAAATCTCCACCAGTTCATCTAAACACCAGCTTGAAGAGGCATAGTACTTAGAGAGCACCACGATCGAGATCCTCGACTCCCTAATGGCTCGTATGAGTTCAGGGGCAATAGTTCGGCCTCTCTCGATCGCTTGATCGTCGAACATCGAAATCCCATTGTTGTTAAACTGTTTGCGTAGATGACTGAGAAAGGTTTTACGGACGTCTGGTCCATGGAAGCTCGTGAAGACGCGGTATGTCCATGTGCGTGGCCGAGAAGAAGAAGAAGAGGAAGAAGCCATGAGGGAGGATAAGTCGTTTGTGGATGGAGAAAATTGCAAATGGAAATGACAACAGTTGTTGAGTGATATAGAGACTGAGAAATGTCAAAGTTTGAAAAGTAAACGAAATTATTATTGCAAACAAAATTAGAGAAAAGAAAAATGTCAGACACTCAAATTAATATATGATTTTTATAAAGCTGTATACGAACGAAGGACAAGCAGCTAGGTGGGCTCCCGGCAACAAGTGGGCTTGGCTGTATTAACGCAAACGACGCGTAATGAGAGAAACAAAAGAGATTAGAACATGTCTTTAATGAGATGTTCCGAAGGGGATTAATTCCTGATACATTCTTATTCAATGCATTTGTCAAAGAAGTCAAGAAGGAAAGTTTTATGGGCTGGAGAACTATACGATGAGGTGCATGCAAGCATAATCGTCTTGATGATAGGAAGTGCATGTTTGATTTAATGGTATCAGCAAGGGCTGCTCTCCTAATGTTGTCACTCTCAATATCCTAATAGACGAATGTTGTAAGGCTAAAAGGGTCGATGATGTGATTAAACTTCTCCATGAGATATCTACAAAAGGATTTGTTCCGGAGGCAATTACTTATAGCACTCTTATTCACGGGTTATATCAAGTTGGCTTTCTTAATGCTGCTCCAAAACTTCTCCAAGAGATGATTTCAGAATGTACAGTTGATGAACATGGGGCTTCGACCAAGAACAACGACGATTGGTCCTTCTATGTGATGCAATCAAGTACACTAGGCTAACCTTTACCTGAAGATCTAGTTATATATATAGAATCTTAATTTGGAAAACGATTTGGACACAAACAACACACACAAAGATCTTGTTCAAGATTAAAGAATGAAAATCAGCTAGTGATCTTGTGCTATTTGTGGATTGCACATATTCTTGGGGATTAGTCTTGTCATTCCATATGCCATGGATATCAAGGTTCAAAAAAATTCTTATTTGTTTTTTTACTTTTTATTGTACACGAGTGTGATGTTTTTAATTAATATTATCTAGGTGATTTTCCCGTGCTCATGCACGGATATAAATATTTAGAAAATAAATATACTATAATAATTGATTGTTATTTATTTTAATTTTAAATTAATTTATATTAGTAATATTATATTACTTTAATTAGACATATGATTTTAGATATGTTATATTCAGTTAGTTTTGTTTTTTTAGAATCGATTTAGCTATCATTTGAGAATATTTGATTGCATCTATTTCTCTGAATTCAACAATAATATTTTTTTTAATTTTAAATATATTAAAATTATGATTAATTTTCTTATTTTCGTTTACGTTGGTTGTTGTCTTAGATTTGTAAATATATTTGAGGAAGATTATGTATAACTTAAGATATATTGGTCTTAGAATGAAATAAAAAATAAATTAAAATGTCTGATTCTAAATTATGTAAATTATTATAACGATAATATTCTACAGTCTCATGCATATATATAAATTTTACAAAATAACTAAATTATAACAGTTGGTTAATATTTTATTTTTATTGGTTAATATGTTTTGAGTCATCCTATAATTAACATTTATAAAATAAATTCTTATTATAAAATTATATATTCTTATTGTAGTTAAATATATGATTTCAGATATAAGCTAGATTAGTCGAGTCACTCATGTTGTAAGCATATTGAGTTATATATATATTTTCAAATTCAAACTGAAGTATAATTGTTTTTATTATAATTAAGTAAAATCAAATTAATTTTATTTATCGTTTAAATGTGAATGTAGTTTCATAATATTTATCAAATTATATGTTGAACTTTTTTAAAAAAATGTCAGAAAATAAAGCGATGATCAATATGAAGTTACATATATAAGTAACTAAAACATGTTTTGGAAGCTCATTAACACATATCAATATTTACAATAACTAAACTGAAATGGTAAACTGAAATTTATTTTAAATAATCTTAAAAATGATAATTCATATTAGCTTTGATATTTTAACTCTAGTCATATTAAGTTCCACAAACATAAATAAAATTTAAAAGCAAATTTAAAATTATGAAAACCAATAATTTTAATAATGATAAAAAATATAATATATCTACCTCGTTAAAGTATATAGTGTTATGTTATTTTAAATATTTTGTAATTATTTGATCCAAGATGTTTATTGTTAATGCTTTTTAATATCTCTTAAAAATAAACAGTTTAGAAAAATTGTGTGATTGTATTTTAAAAATCATATTATATAAGTAAAAATATAATTTACAGATTTTTTTTGCTGTAATTGATAGATATTATAGTCAACTAAATATATGAAAAATAAATAAAACTTTTCAATAATACTAATTATAAACTATATTTAGTCAATTAAACGTATATCAGTTTATGTTACTTAATTATTATATGTAATCATCTAAGAAAATAGATAGATATACAAAACATATTTCTATTACTTTGAAAATATATATATTTTTGTCTTGTTCAAAATTATGTATTAAAAGAAATAATATTTCTTTTTCTAATATCAAGATTATGTGTGTGAATGTTGTTTTATGAAATCACATTATATGCAAATATATATTTTCATCTAAGAAAATATAGATATAAAGAAATATTTTATTACTTCAAATGTATATTTTATGTTATTTAAAAATATTTTTTAAATGATATATTTCTATTTTTTGAACTTTCCTTTAATGAAATTATATTATATATTATATATACATATATTTTCGTTTTAAAATTTTTTTTAAAACTTTATAATTTTTTCATTTTTTATTATATATGTTATTTGAATTTTTTTTAAAAGGAAACTAAATAAAAAATTCGATAATAGTATTTAAATGTAATATTTTTAATTCATTAATGGTATCAGCGTAATCAACCATCGTGGAAGTTAACGTGAGCATGACACATAAGAAACTGACTCTTCAAATAATATTATAGAAATTTGTGATGATCATGCTCAGGATCTTAGGGATAAATTGTTCTTCTTCATTTTGGCAAAATGTTAAATTTTGTACCAAATTTTCAATCGTGCTAGAAATTACATAGAAAACTTGTAACAGAATACAGAAATTAAAACTAAACAACAAACTCTAATACGGCCATGAACAGAACCCGTAAAAGAAAGCGGAGCAAAGCCTAGAGTCAGCTAAGCAACAAGAAGAGCCCAGACCAAAAGAAACTGAGATGGTCAAGGACAAGAGAGCCGGGCACCACGAACTACCGGAAAGAAAGGCGCCCTCCAACCTTGAAACAACAGCGCCTACAACTTCCGACATCCCTACCTAAACCTGAAACCAGATCAAGAATCCAAACACGAGCTAACCCGAAACATCCGACAGAAGATACCTTCTCGGCACAAGAGAGAACCACCAAGCGATGATGCCATCATTTGAAGGACTAAACCGAAAATTGCCGTCTCCAATCCAATCCAACCAGAATTCTTCTCCTTTTGGTTTCATAATAAAATTTTTGATGGTGTTAGTTGTTGTATATGGCTTTGTCTATTAAATTTGAAAAATCTTAGATGTTTCAGTTTTCAAAAGGGCCATCTAGGTACATACCAGTCGGATATATCTATACTATTAAAACAGAATACTTCTTATGAATCTGTCCATGAATTTTTTTATTAATTACAAAACATTCCATTCATTTTTTCAATTGTTTCTTAAATTGTTTTAAATGCTTTTCGAAAATGAAAAGCCCAACCAATTTGCTACTTACATTTTTGTTTTTAAAGTCCATTAAGTCGTTTTAAATCTCATTTTGTACTCAAAGATTTACGGAATCAAATCAAATAAAAAGAAGATCTCCTAATTTGAGGAACACGCAGAAAAATATTTTAACTGTTTGACATGGTAACTAAATTTTCCAAAAACTAATCTTAAAATATAGAGAGATTCGATTTTAAAGAGAAGATCTCCCAACTTTCTCTCCAAGTTTCTCCTAAAACCGAACACCTCGATTATAAAAAAAATAAAGAAGACAATATTATAAAAATTGACTATAAACAAATAAAAAATCTATTAAAATATATATTCGACAAATATTTATTAATTTAAATGAAATTTTTAAAAAGAAACGATCCCACGCTTTGAAAGCGCGGATCAAAATCTAGTTATTAGTTAATTGAAAATCTCTATGAAATCTTTATTAATATATGATGTTTATTTAATTACAGTTTCTATATACTCGAGTTGCATGAGTTCACACTTGCTTTTTCTCTTTTAAATTAACACTTACGCTAAGAAAAAAGTATAATACAAGAGTTCATACTTATTTATAATATTGTAAGCCAATGAGATTGATCTGTTTTATCTTTTGAACCCTTTTCTGGGATTATAAACAGAATTTTAGGTTTAGTTAGTGTTTATTTCGGATCTACTTTTTATATGTATGTGAATTTTCTTATTTGAGCTTTGTTTCTCATTTTAAAGATAAACATTCTTGATTTTCTTCTGTTAAAAGCAACAGAAACAATGATTAAGTAAACATACCAATATTGTAATTAAAGTAATATTTAACTAGGTTAAGATCCGCGCCTTGCGCGGAATAAACGTTATATATATAAATTATTTTATATATTATTATTATGAAATAAATAAATATATATTGAATAATTAAAAATTCATTATCTACTATTTATATAATTAAATTGGTGCGAACATATAAATAAATTTTATAAATCAAAAAAATATTTTTTCTATTTGATATGATATATAATTAAATTTAAATGATAGTAACATGTATATGGTCTATTTTAATATTAATATTTATAAGATGATGCTTTTTGCTCATATTTGTTTTATGATTTGTATCTATTATAGAAAAAAATCTAAATTGGTGATAACAAAATTTTCACTGTGGGATTAATGGTTTAAGTAATTTATAATATTATAAAAAATTAAGTTGTCAATATTTTTTCAAATTTTTTTATCAAAAAAATGTTCAAAGTAAATTTCAAAATTAAGATATTTATATATTTTTATATGGCATATAGTTTAATTAAAAATGATACATATATTTATATATCTTTTCTTTTTGATACTTATTAAATGAGACTTTCAACTTATATTATTTTTAATTATTTGTATCATGTCATAACAAAAATTTTAAATCATAGATCACAAAATTTGAATGTGAAACTTTTAACAGTTTTAGTAATTTATACTCGTTTTTAAAAATTCAAAATATAATATATAAATAATTTTTTAAATTTTTATTATATAGTTACTATGATTGTTTAATTTATTTTAATAGCTTAAAATTAAACAAATATAATTATAATACACATTTATTTTTATCAAATCTTTATTATTCAAAATCATTAATTGTCATATATACTTTAGTCACATTAGGCAATTCCGTAATCTTATTTAAGAAAATAATGAAACACATTTAATAATGTATTTATTGTGGTTTAATAAAAACATTATTATATATTTAAATGGACCAACTTATTTCTCTAAGGATTCTAAGAATCATTCTAGTGATGACATGTGGCTACAAAAAAATATTGCAATGCTTCTCAAATAATATATAGGGATCATAGAGTGAGTGAGTGACGAATACATTATTAGATTTAGATAAAATATATCGTAAACTGTATTATTCTAACAGAATCATATCTTCAAATACTTTGACATGCTGTCTACCTAATATAATCTTCTTAAATCTGTTGATGCATAAACTAGTATATATTTGTAAGTCGTACGTGTTTATAGCCTATACACGTACCTTAACTTTATAATAACAATTATCATGGATGATTCATTCATTTTATACATTTTGGTATGTGCTTTAGAGATGATAACGCGTCCTACAAAAGCCTTAGGTGACATCACCATTCTCCGATCGGACCATCAAGGACTCGAGGTGGATTAAGTGACGTGTTGGAACACATCATGCGTCCTCCTGTCACATACTTTTTTGCGTTTTTCTTTTCACTAGGCACTCAATGCTTTGAAAGTATTTACGTATTATTCCCATATCTGAGGATAATACATATATAAAGCACCAATTTGGCAATTCAACAATTAAGTTAAGATAAATCAGGAATAATAATATCCATTGCAAATCAAGTTATCAGTCACCCAAGGCCAGCCCGGTGGTTGTCTAGCTGCCCGTTGTGCCACTCTTCCTTTTCCTTTATTTTCTTTTTATTATTTTTCGCTCATCCTCTTCAGGTAGAAACAAAGATGCGTGCGTATTGAAAGCCCTTTTTCAAAAAAAAAAATGTTTTAATCTTTTAATTAAAACATGTATTGGAAGAAGAATGCTGACATAAGCTTATACGTATACTATTGGATATTTTTTGTTCTAAGATTTGTTAGATGTTTTTGTAAAGCATTATTACAAGAGAATCATCATATTTTATTGGCTCTATGAGTTAAAATCGTGCAACCGTTTTAAAATTTTGGGGTAGGTTTGTATTTGAAAACTATTTGGAATCTTCTTTGTACTAAATTCACAATACAACATTTTGGACGTACTAATGATTTTAGGATTTGTTGGACATAATTTTTAGATTTCTTTCAAACATCAATTTTGTTTTTATAAGCTTGCATATTTTGTTGTATTTTGAAACTTATAGACCATAACTGATAACTTTTTCAAATATCATTTTAGTAATATTTATATTATTATAAATAGTTTGGAAAAAATAAATTAAATTAGGATAATATCCGCATTAAAATGCAGATTTTTTTTTTGCAAAATAGAATAAAATTTGGTTAACTTGTAACGTTTTGTTGGATTATTAAGTCTTCAGTGATGATAGTGTTGTGTCCATATATATATAGTAATTACAGTCCAGTCTGAATATTTCTGGCCTATATAATTTGTATTGTGCTTTTCACATCCCTTATATATTAATTGAGAAACATTTGAAAAGATGTAACCTCAATTTTGTATTAATTAAAAGAGGCCCCAATGCATAGGTGTCACTCAATTAGGTAGTCAATTACATTCAATTGAAAAATAAGTAGGTCCACATTCGATTTTTATATGTTGTTAGATACATAAGTTGGTCAAACTATATGATATAATGATATGATATGATATTTTCTTTCCTTAAATAAAACCTACGGAATTACCATAAATGACTAATATATATATGACAATTAATGAGTTTAATAATAAAGATTTGATAACAATGTATATCTCCTCCATCATTTTTGTTTAATTTTATATTATTAAAATAAATTAAACAATCAAATTAGCTATAAAAATAAAATTTAGATTTTTTCGTATATGTTATATTTTGAATTTTTAAAAACGACAATAAATGACTAAAACTATTAAAATTATTATGTTAAAAATTAATGATCAATGGTTTAACATTTTTATTATAAAAAGATACACATGATTTTAAAACCATATGAGTAAAAACTATTATTTAATAATAAAATAAATATATATATATATTAAACACTATATACCATAAGATTACATAAATATTTTAATATTAAAATTTTCAATGAATTTTCAAGAACATTTATAAATTATAAACTTATTAAAAATTTCAGATTGAAAATTTTGTTATCGATGATTTAAATATTTTGTTATAAAACGATATGAACGATCATAGAACCGTATGATTATAAATTCTTATTTAATAAATAACTATACAAAATATACTATTCCTAGAAAAATAAGTTGGTCCATCTTAACTTATATTACACTTTTTATTAAACTAACTATCGAATTGATAAATAACGTACCAAAAAATGTTTTGCACTTTCCTTAAATAAAAGCTACGAAATTACCTAATATGATTAACGTATATGTAAAAATTAATTATAATGAATAATAAATATTTGATAACAATTTTTGTATCTTAGTTCTTTTTTTAATTTTATATTATTAAAATATATTTAAAAATCACATTAAATATATAATAAAAACATTTATATTTTTCTTATATGTTATATTTTGAATTTTTCAAAACGTCTATAAATTATTAGAAATTTGAAGATCCCCACTCTGAAAATTTTGTGATCAATAGATTATTTTTTTTGTCATAATAAGTTACAAATGATCATAAAATTGTATTAATATGAACTTTTATTTAATATTATAAAAAGATACACATTATTTTAAAACCATATGAGTAAAAATATCATTTAATAATAAAACATATATATTTATATATATATATATATATATATTATACTATATGCCATAATATTACATAAATATTTTAATATTAAAACTTTCAATGAATTTTCAAAAACATTTATAAATTATAAACTTATTAAAGATTTCACATTGAAAATTTTGTTATCGATGATTTAAATATTCAGTTATAAAATGATATGAATGATCATAGAACTGTATGATTATAAATTCTCATTTAATAAATGACTATATAAAATATACTATTCTTAGAAAAATATGTTGGTCCATCTTGACTTACATTATATTTTTTATTAAACTAACTATCGAATTGATAAATAATCTACCAAAATTTTGTTTCCACTTTCCTTAATTAGAAGCTACGAAATTACCTAATATGATTAACGTATATATGAAAATTAATTATTATGAATAATAAATATTTGATAACAATTTTGGTATCTTAGTTCTTTTATTTTAATTTTATATTATTGAAAGATATTAAAAAATCACATTAAATATATAATAAAAACATTTATATTTTTTCTTATATGTTATATTTGAATTTTTCAAAACGTCTATATATTATTAGAAATTTGAATATTCCCACTCTGAAAATTTTGTGATCAATAGATTATTTTTTTGTTATAATAAGTTACAAATGATCATAAAATATAACGCATATGAATTTTTATTTAATAAATATTCAAACTAAATAATATATATATATATATATATAAACACTAGTGATTTAAAGCAACAAGATTGGCTGATCAATTTAGTCGTGCAGTTGAAATCTTTCAAAAGTATGTGAAAGACTAAAGTCAAAGTAAATATGGATTTAGAATAGTAGTTATATTTTACTAACCAAATACCGAAAAAAACTGAACCGAACCGAAACCAACCCGATATCCGGGTTGAACACCCGTAATCCAAATGAAGCCAAACTATTGTTTCATTCTCCAAAATATAATAAAAATAATAACTTAATCCCGTGCAAGGCGCGGGTCTTATCCTAGTGATGATAAATAATCTATAAAATAATTTAAATCGATAATAAAGAAGTAGATTTTGGAAAATATGATGTAAATATTATAGTGTCGCCATATGAATCTCTTAACAAATGGTTTACAGAAACATTTATCAAATTATTGATTTTAAATTTATTGATTGATGTTAAAAATATGTATTTGTATCTATCGTAATATACCAAAGTATTCTCTGAAAATTACAAGATTGTCGAAATATCTTTATATTTAATATAGTAAATATAGTAATAATATATAGGTTACTATTAAATATAAACAATTTGGAATAAATAAAAATATACTGTACATAAATTGTAATTCCTTTCCAATAATACTTATAGAAAATATTTTATGATCGAAATTATTATTTAGATTTGGTATAAGAAATAGGTTATTATTATATATATTTGTGTGTATATATATAGCATATCAAAAAAAAAAAATATATATATATATATATATATTTATAAGCAATTTGATATGATATAAAGGTATTTCGTATTGATATATTTTTAAAAATACAACACCTAAAATATATATATATATATATAAAAATATGTTGGTATCTCTCCTGCTTTGCCAGGTCAGAAAGTCGAAGTCCATAGTGTTGACACGTGTCCGCGTACGCAGCGTTTCATTAAAACGTAAATACAATTTGTTTGGGCTTTTATTATAGGGCAATTGTCAATAATAGCACTTTTTGAAGTTTATGTCTCAAAAATAGCACTAGAAGGAGAAAGTCACAAAAATGACATTCATTAAAGGGTAAAATATCCCTAATACCCTTGGTTTGAAATTAAATAAACAAACAAAAATAATTAAAAATAAATAAAATAAAAATAAAAAAAATAAAAATAAAAGAATTTTTTTTTATAGTTTCAGATTATATGTTTTCAGATTCGAAATTTTTATAATTTGTTTTTTGAAATTTTTTTTTGAAATTTCTTTTTATTTTTTTTTTCAAATTTTCTTTTTATAATTTAAAAATACTTTTGAAACTGTTTTAAAAAATTTTATTTTTATTTTAGTATTTTATTTTTATAAAATTTTAAACCTTAATTCCAAAACCCCATCCCTTAACTCTAAACCCTAAGGTTTAGATTAATTAACCCAAGGGGTATAAGTGTATATTTACCTCTTTAATAAAACCTATTTTTGTGACTTTGAACCTTGAGTGCTACTTTGGGAACAAAAACTTGGTTTAATGCTACCTTAGTCTTTTTCTCTTTATTATATCTGGGCTTTCATGTTGTACGTATAAACCCAAGTATGTTTCCAGTTCTTATGTCTGCGTAAAGAAGACGTCACCGCCGCGTCGATCCAAGTACAGGCCACCGCCTCTTACCAGAAGAGGTGTACCGGTCTAAGCTTTCATTGGATCTCCGTCATCTACGTTCTCATTCACTCCATTAAACCACCACCTTCATTAACTCGTATTCAATAGCACCTTCACCCTCCTCGATAGTTACAAAAGTTATTCTATAAATAAGGAGGTAAGCTTCACCGAAATTCATCAATCATCATAATACTTTGCTTCAGTATGGAAATTTCTTCATAGAAATAATTGTTGTTATTAGTCTCTCTGTTTTATTCCCTCTTCTCTCCTCATACGTTCATCATTACATTACTTCGTTCGTCCCTCACTTTCAAAATTTTAGGATCTATCTTTGAAGTGGTAATCAAAGTTGAAAATTTGATTAACGGATCAAATACAAAACCAGGAGAAGTAGCTTGGAAGAAAGAAAGGAGAATGAATTAGAGGGAGAAGAAACTGAGACAGAGCATCAGCAATTCGGATGGAATTAAGACCAAACGTTTTTTTTTTTGTTCTCAAAAGTAGTCAAGGTTGTTATTATTATGTTGCTGTATCAATGGCGAGTTATACGATGGTCTTTGGTGGTCTTTGTGGACTAAGTTAAGAATAACGCTTCTGTTGGTGTGTTAATGGCGAGTTATACGATGGTTCCAGCTTCTGCCCAAGGTTTTGCCGTATTTTTTTCCGAGTTCACCCTTAAAACAACTCAAACGTCAAAACAGGATATATGTAGGGAAACAAGATAGAAAAAAGAGTCGGAGAGATTTGGAAAACAAATATTTTTTGCAGGACTTACGATGGGAAGTCGTAGAGACGCAAAATATTGTCTTTGCAAGAGCACGGCAAAACTGGCTTGGTTTCTTCATCATGTACGCCAGAGGTTCTTCTCTGATGAATAGTTTATGGCGATGAGGTTCTTATTAGATAGAGTTCTTGGCACTGCTCTGAATCGCTGATGCTCTGCAGAGACTTAGTTCTTACTCTTCACCATCTGGATTTAGCTCTTACCCTGGTCTCAACTGCTCTCGGAACCATCGAATTCATTGGCAAGGCAAGTCCATCTCTCGCTGGAAAGCCGGAAACCAGGTAGGTATTACTGAGCTTACAACACTGTGGTTATGGATTATGACACTCATCTGTATTAAATTCCCTTGAGATACCTTTTCTTTGAAAAAAAATAAAGTTCCCTTTAGATATGTGAGCTTGATTATAAGATTGATGTGAATATGCTGCTCGGTTCTCATTTTCATGTTCTTAATGACTTAGAATTCAGTGATACAACAATTGAGTTAGTGTTATACAGCTTTCTGGTTTCAATTCATTTTCATCTGTTTAGTTGTTGATTAATCTTATTCCTGTTTGTTTTTTATTGCCTTCAAACCCTCTACTTAGGCTTAGATTGACCCAAAGATGGTTGGAGGTATTGAGATTCCATTTATAATAAGTAACAGCTTATATTCGTATCATCCGGATCCTTATATTCGTATTCCTATGATTTCGTTTACAGGAACTGACAACACCCATTACTTGGCACTGGTACTTGAAACATCTCATTACTTGCAGTGAAAGCAACCGGCTCTAATGCTTGGATGTCTTGGATACAGGTTCACGAAGACACAATAGGTAGCATCCCACTAATTATCATCCACTCTAATGTTTCAGCAACAACATCAATTGCAAAACTACAATCACTATTATTTTGAGACTCTTCACTCTGTTTACATTTTTACATTTCGTCCACATACAACTCTCATTTTATATTATAAATTATCTAACATGTGTGCAAACATATAAAAATAATAGAAATAGATTGTACACCCATAATATTGATAGGTAAAAAAGTATACATCGCAAATTCTAATGTAAGGACATGTATATTAATCAATAACATTTTTAAATTTCATAAATAATATATACGGAAAGAGTCAAAAAATAGTAACCAACCCATAACATTCTCTTCCTACGATCAACACTCTAATCGACAATTAAAAAAAAGTAAATATAAACATAGATTCACAATTACTTAAAAATAAAATATATAATTATATAGTCGAATAAGAGACACGATATAAAATAATGTAAAAATGAATAAATCAACAATTCTACATCACTGAAATAAAAACATAATAAAACTTCAAATAAACAATCTTATTAATCCTAAGAAAAAATTAGTTAATTGTAATGCGAATGAAAGTAGATAAAGATTAACAATCAATAAAATAATGAATCATATTAATATAAAACAAAATATTTTAAAATAAAACAAATATTAGACAAAAATCAAACATATTTACTTTAACAATTTAAATTATTTTTAAATTATCATCCCGCCCGTAGGGCGGACCGGTCCTAGTATAATGATATGTTTATGTTTTTAAACCACATAAATGATTTGGTTAATTAGTATTGGCTTAATATACACTAGATTTTGATCCGCGCTTAAGAAGCGCGGATATTTTTTTGGTGACCATAAACTCAAATATTAAATGAATTTATGTTTATTATTAGATATCTAAAATATTTAAAGCTGTTTTATTATTATTATTTCAGTCGGGTACAATGTTTTCATTGAGTTTTCATATCTGAATCAGACTTGTGGTCGAACCGTAAGATCTAGTAACTCATATATAGTGAAATAAAATATAATAAAATGAGTATAGTAAAAGTATCTGAAAATAAAAAAGACCGTTATTAACCCACTGAGAAAAAATATAATTTGTTTTTTATTTTATATATTTTTGATATATTAAAATATATTTGACTTGTATAAGAAATTTCTTTTAACAAATATTGTTAAGTTTATTTATAAATATATTAATTATCAATCTACCCAAGTATTATTTTTTTTCCTTTTTTAATTTTCTATCAAACTATTATCAATTTTGTTTTAAAAAATAATCAGTTTGTGACAGATATTTTATTATTAGAAATCCATACAATTTAAATAATGTTACATTGATATGTATTTATGTATAAAATGGTCTTCATAATTTGGGATTGTGTAAAAAAAAGGTCTAAAGTTAATTTGGTTAATTTTTTTTTCTGTAACAAAAGTTAATTGGATTTATAATTTTATTTTCTGAATGGGTTGTATCAGTTAAATTATCTTTTTAAGTTAAATGTCCAAAGCCCAATTAATAATATTTATTTTGCTGATAACAAAGTGATATTAAATAGGGATAACATATAATATATAAGGAAGACCAAAAAAAAAAAAAAAAGGTCCAAACAACCTTTATAAGTAGATTTATCAAGACTGTTTCCCTTTTAATAGAATAGATTGTACATATTAGAAAGTTATATTATATTGAAGAATAGGATTTCTTAAAATTATATAATTTATGAATGTATTTATTTGAGATTTTATATATATATATATATATATATACTTATGTAATTTTATCTCACTTAGCCTTAAATGTTTTACCCGGACTTGAAAAATGAACTGAAATTGATTTCAAAACAAAATTCAGGATAGGTTCGGATCCGGGACATGACATGTCTCAATTCGAGTCCGGTCTTATATCCGAAATCCGAAATATCTGGAATATTTTTGTGTATATTATATATACTTAAGCTTTTTTAAAATCTATATTATTAAAAGAGAAGTACAAAATAGAAACACCCCTTAGTTTTACCACTTATTTACATTAAAATGCCATTGAGATATTTATTGAACCTATATTTAAGCATGCTTGTCTTTTCCTAATTTAAATAATAGATTTAAGCATTTAATGTCTTTCCAAAATTTAAATAATAGATTTCTTTTATCAAATCATAACCAAAATAAATTTTCTAATGTATTTCGTATTAACATATTCAATATTTTTAATATTTATAAGTAATAAATAAAAAAATAAAAAAATCACACATCATAATCAATTTATATAACATATAAATAAAATATAAAATAGTTTATTCATATATTAGTATAATGCTTTCACAATATAAGTCCAATTAGTTATAAATATTGGATTTGTTTATATTATACATTGTGATATAATAGATGATTAAAATCACAAAATATAATTATTTAAAGTAATAAATGAAATTGTTATGTTTAAAAATGTTATATTAACAAATGTGTAGTAAATATTCATACGGTCACGGGTCAAGCTCTAGAAATAAATAACAACAGCAAGATTATTTTTCTTTATCAAATTTATTTTAATAGAAATTATAGTTCCAAATATGTTTATATATTTTATGTACTTATAAATTTATTTTCTTTGTCTTTAAGGAAACTTAGATTTTGAAATTGGAAAAAATATGACCACCTCTATATTATTTTAATTAGGAAATTTAAAATTTATATCAAAATATTTTATTAAAATTTTAATTTTAATTTTTATTATAGCTGCAAAGATTAATTTTCAATATAAATTTATGTTTCAATATTACAAATGCATCATTTAATATAAACAAAAAAAAATAAAAACATAAAAGAAATACCCGCCCGGTCGGGCGGGTCAAGATCTAGTATAGTATTATAGCCGAATAACTAATATCTATCATGTTAACTGCACGTTGGAATTTTATATGGGTAACACATGTAATAAAATCAAGCTAGCATATTTAACTAAATAAATAAATCCAGAACAACCAAAAGACTCGATTACGGAAGAAGCTTACAATAACAGTTTGCATTTCATTCTAAATAAGATGAAAGTGTTATTAATTAAACCAAGTCAAATGACAAAAAAAAAATATATATATATATACCAACCAAATAAAGTGACTATATTTTATCACCCATTAAAAATAGTTATTATCAAATATGTTTGAAACTTATTAATCTTCTCGTAATCAAAGCGGTAGGTTCAACAGATTTTTATTTCGAGAATTAACAAAAACTTACATCAAAAATTTAAAAACAATAACCAAATTAATTTTTTTTTAGTTTCAAAATTTTATGTCGAAATCTATTAACTATTAAATCTATTTAAAGTAAAAAAATTAGTTAAGTGAAAATTATATTTTTAAATACAAAAAATTTGAGAAATGAAAATTTAATTTTGTTTTTTCAAAATCTAAATATCTGAATACGATCCAAAATAACCAAACCCGAACTAAAAATATCCGAACCCAACCCGAAGTACAGAAATACCCGAACGGGTTCTACACCTCTATACCGAAATACCCAAAAATCTGAAATATCCGACCCGAACCCGAACGGATACCCGAACGCGCCCCCCCCCCCCCCTAATGTGAATAGTGCAATCTAAATAATTTATGAGGTGGCTATAAGGTAGTTCTTTTATAAAGGTTATAAGACATTGTTCATAAAACAAATCTATCTTATTAAAACCAACTTAATATTATTTAACATGTCGGTTGTTTACCCATATAAAATTGTTAACCAAAGTAAAACTCGTGAAAGTATTGTCCTAATATTAAAATTAAACCACATTTAATATGTACACAAATTGGTTCAATTTCAAAATGTCAAACCATCATGTTTGATCTCCTTCACACGTAAATTTTTAAAACTAAACCACATTTAATATGTTCACAAATTGGTTTAATTTCAAAATAAAAGAAAAAAAAAACTATGTACATACTTTTTTTTATTCAGGTAACAACTAAAAGAGAATAATAAGGTAAGTTTAATCAATAGGTGCAAAAACTTGTTGTAAGTAGATTTTTTAAAACTCCTTCCTTTTTAATAGTCTAGATGCAAATATTTGGTTATAAATGTATGTCAAAATCCTCAGTTCAAGAAAAAAGTAATAGGTAATTTAGACATTGATCCGAGAGAAATGTTCAAATTTGCAAAAACAGAATCAATACACTGGGATGAAGCACAAGTGTTGAACACACAGAGGACAACACAAAATGTAGAGGTTGTGAACCTACCGTCAACTCCAGGGTGATGGTGTTTCACAGATGTTCTTGGAAAGATAATGAATTTTTTTCATGATAAGGTTGATATAGTATTCTAGAAGGATTTGATGGTTTGATGGGGACAAGAAATGTTAGGGCTAGTCTATCCCTTCTTCATTCAGAGGTGGAGGCGCTACTCTGAGCAATGGAGTGTATGAGAAATTTACGTTAGTTTCGGATCATGTTTGCAACAAACTGTTCTCAATTGGTGAATATGATTTTGGAACCAGAAGAATGACTATCTTTTACAAGTTATTTGAAAGACATCAATACCTTCCAAGAAAATTTTCTCAGTTCAAAAATCATTTATGTACTACAGAATTCAAAGGCGGATAGTTTAGCACGTAGAAATAATTGTTTTTCGTCGTTCATATGAATGCATAGCTAAGTGTAGTTTACAGAGAGGTACTATAAGTCTGTTTAAATTGATGACAACAAAATAATAATGATAGAAAATGGCAATA
The DNA here is from genome assembly GCF_020379485.1 of Brassica napus. Lineage (NCBI taxonomy): Eukaryota > Viridiplantae > Streptophyta > Magnoliopsida > Brassicales > Brassicaceae > Brassica > Brassica napus. The sequence goes on from NC_063442.1 coordinate 8,923,957, forward strand.
TAAAGTATTTTAATTAATTAGTGTTTTCTGTTCATTATGTAAGTCATATCATAAACATATCTTCGTTAGTATAAACGGAAAATATAAAAGATGGTTAGTTTATTATAAAAGTATACACGATAGCGGTAGGTTTGAATTGGTAATGTATTATCATGAGAATGTTCCATGTTAAATGGACAGAAATAGAATCGGTTAAATTTAATTTATCCCATTCTGCATATGTTAATGTAAACTATAATAATGTAAACCGGTTTACCGTATATATATGGTTATGTTATCTTAGCATAAAAGTGACTGCTTAATACTTGAAGATGTTTATGTTAAATCCAAAGTAATATGCAACGGGAAGAGATAACATGGTTACATTATCATAATGTTGGTATAACATTTGAAAACAAATCTATAAAATATTGGTTTATGAACCACACAATTAGGATTTTAAATAATTCGTTAGAGAAAGAAAATATAATATCTATATATATATATTAGCTTTGTTGAGTTACTAATGAATTGGTTCATCTATAACAATTTTGTATGGTGATTTTTTCAGAATGATTCTGTTTTAACAGAATAAACTAGATTTTGACCCGCGCTTTCAAAGCGCGGGATCATTTTCGAAACATTCCAAATTTATTTGATATAAATTTGTATTTTAATTGTATCTACACTTAAATATTACAAATGGAACATTATATTCAATGTTTTGAAACCCGATTCGACCCGCAGTAAAATTGGCAAATTCGGTGGCTCATATGTAATCCATTTTAGTTTTTTTTTTAAAAACTGTTATTTAAAAGATCTATAAAACCCGCAACAACCGCTAAAACCCGAGATCTGGTTATCGGTTGAGCTGGTAGATGATCCAATATGTAATTCGGTTTGATTTATTATTATATTTAGAGTATTGTAATATATATTCATGAATGTTCAGATGAATAGTGAATATATTATGAAAGTGATATTCCAATTTAAATACAATTTTAGTCCAACTAAAATTCCATCTTGTTAATGGATCAATATTTGAGAGGATGCATACTAAAAATAAAATAGATTTGAGTATCAATAATGTGTATACGTCTATTACAAATTAATGATTTACGTTTGCAAAAAAATTGTTCATTTATTTAGTTAGTTTACTTTTGTTATTCACATGTTATTAGATACTTTTTGATGTTTTGTCTATGGCTTATTTTAAATTTAAAAGTTAATTTCATTATTCGCATTAGAAATGTAAATATTTATTATTTTATTTTGATATATATTTTTATTATATTTAGTTCTTAATTTTTATAATTTATATATATATATAATTATATTTTTAAATAATTAAAATATTAACCTTACTCTCTGGCATCTATTCATGTTAATGTAATGTTTTATGATATATTTTTGTTAATATATTTGTTCAATTAGTTTATATTTGATATATATGTTACATGTCTCTTTCAGTAACCCGTAAAAAATACATTCATAAACCTATCAATAGTAACATGTTTCAATCGTATAATTACTATTAATATTTATTTTATCATATATATATATATATATTTTAATACTCTAACTATAAAATTATATTTTTATGTATTTGGTGAGGGTTTGAACAAAATTTTTTTTTGCATTTAGATTAATATATAATTGTATATATACAAATGAATAGATATATATATATATATATATATATATAAGTATGTATTACATTAATAACTAAAATATAATTGATTAGTTATTTAAAATTTCAAATTAATATAAATTAAATTCATTAGTTTAAAAGATAACAGTTTAGTTAGTTAGTTCCTTAATTTTAGGTATGATGTATATTTAATAATTAAATTAGATATGAATAGAAATAATTCAAAATATAATTAAATATAATGGTCCAACCTAGACTATTTGTAAGTAGATAAAAATTGCTTCTGTTGTAATAGTATTGATTCTAAAAAAAAGTTTTAATAGACGGATAATTTATCGGCAGAGATGTTGATTACCATAATGTAAACAAATAAAATATGCTTTTTATTTTGGTGTTTGTGTTTGTTTTCTTATATTTTTGATTAGTAACAGTTTTTCTTATAATTTTAGATATTTAGTCGTAATGTTGTGTATTCTAATCTTATTATTATTATTATTATCTATTTTTGGCAAAATCTTTGTATCTACATTTAACATGAGAAAAATCAAGTTTCTCTCAGATTTGTGTTTTTTTAATTGATCAATCATGCACATGAAGTAAAAGATGATATTTGTTTTATATCTGAATCTATCAAATATGGTAGTTTCTAAACGGCACCCAATGATTTGGGAGTAATGTGATATTTCTTCCCACATTTGTCGATAATTACCAAAAAAAATAATCAATTAAGCAAACTTAGCATTGATTAATAAAAATACTAAGAGACAACTAAGAAACAAAATATTCGTATCCATCAACCTAATCGATAGAAGATATAAATATTTATAAAAACCAGTTTTAAATGAATAAACATCTACAAATATCTTTTATCGATCATACAATTGAACTTTAAAAAATAAATGACATTTTGATAATACTTGTGCCCATCAAATATGAAAAATAAAATAAAAATCTGTAAAAGCAGAATACAATCAGAGCTTTGTCATTTCAGTATGTTTTCCTTTCACGTTGTCTTTTTTCCATAAATAAAAAAAAAGCTTTAAAAAGATAAAATAATAATCATTAAACACAAATAAATCCCAATAATGAGTAAGTATCATTATATCAGTTACTAAATAGATTAACGCAGCAACAAGGAAGAAATCTGAGAGTGAATGCTTTCTTCGAACGCGCTCTCTCTCTACACTTCTTATTCTCTCTCTCTCTCTCTCTACACCTCTTCGTCTTCGTTATCTCCTCACTTCTGAAAGAGAGAGTCTATCACTGCAAGTGTAAGCTGTATTCACTTGTCAGCATCAATTTAGGGATCTGACGCCTTCCTGGATTCTCGATTGCTCCTCCGACTCTCAGCTTATTTCGATTCAAGTTGCTGAAAAATCTGGTGATTTGGTAAGAACTAGGTCTCGATTAAGCACCTTCCATGATCAATTTCACCTTGAAAGTTTTGAACTTTTGATTTGGGTTTTTTTGTCTGTGTGTGGATTTGAGCAATTGAGATTGAATGGTTCCCTTTATGGGTTTATCATCTGCTGTTTCTGGGTTTCCTTTAATGGAACTTGTCTGTGTAGATCTGTTGAAAAGGTTCAAACTTTAAGTGTACTGTTGGCAGTGGATCTCAGACTAGCTAAGGTAGAAGATGATCACATTCATTTTTCAAAGCTAGCTCAGTGACGCTTAGCTGTACGATGAGATTCTCATAGATATAAATCTCTCAGAATCATAGGGTTTTTTTTGTTTGCTAGTATCAGAATGTTGGAGCTGAAACCCTAACTTTGTATTTTATTTTTTGTAATCAGATCTTTCAGCTGCTTCTCTGAATTGGTCAGACGCCAGTGGGATTATAAAAATGGCGTTTAAATTGGGACTTCTATTCAATTGTTGACCTCTGTTGGGTCAACCCAGTATGATCTCTGAAGTGGTCAAAAGGATAGTTTCTTTCTAGTGTGGAACTGAACATCTTTTTAAAAAAAGGAGTTATATATAGTTTGCTGGAAAGATCATGCCTTGGTGGAGTAAACATTCATCTAAAGATGAAAAGAAGAAATCCAGCAAGGAGAGTATCATCGATGCCTTTAATCGGAAACTGGGGTTTGGGTCTGAGGATAAGTCTAGCTGTCGATCAAGAAAGTCACGGAGACGACGTGATGAGATTGTGTCACAAAGAGGAGCTATATCTAGACTACCATCAAGATCTCCATCTCCTTCTACTCGGGTTTCACGCTGTCAGAGTTTTGCAGCAAGATCTCCTGCTGTGCCTCTTCCTCGTCCTGCTCTCCGTACTGCTGTAACGCGCATTGATTCTGGTTCGCAGAGACCAGGTTCCAATGCGAGTTTGCCACTTCCAAAGCCCCATGGTGGTGCTTCAAATGTGCCTGATAGCAGCGGTGCTGAGGCTGATTTTACAACTGCTTCTGTGTCTAGTGGAAGCTCTGTTGGTGACAATCCATCTGATTCTATTCTTAGTCCATTGGCTTCTGATTGTGAAAATGGGAACAGAACAGCTCTAAATATTTCTTCCAGGTGAGTTCTCTCTCTCTCTATCTCACTCTCTGGCTTGATATATCTAAACACGTTGTTATCTTACTCTATATGTATAGGGATCAGCCAATACATAGTAACAAAAACTCAGCTGAGATGTTCAAGCCTGTCCCAAATCTGTCCAATAAAAACCGGAGACCTCTGGGGACACATGTGAAGAATTTACAAATCCCAAAACGGGACTTAGTGCTCTGCAGTGCTCCAGATAGCTTGTTGTCTAGTCCTTCCAGGAGTCCAATGAGATCATTTGTCCCAGATCAGGTCTCAAACCATGGGTTGTTGATTGGCAAACCATATCCAGATGTTTCCTTGCTTGGATCTGGACAGTGCTCGAGCCCAGGTTCAGGTTACAACTCGGGTAACAATTCCATTGGTGGAGATATGTCTACTCAGCTGTTTTGGCCTCAGAGTAGGTGTAGCCCTGAATGTTCCCCTGTGCCTAGCCCAAGAATGACAAGTCCTGGTCCTAGTTCCAGAATACAGAGCGGCGCTGTTACTCCTCTTCATCCTCGAGCTGGAGGCTCAACCACTGGCTCTCCTACTAGACGGCTAGATGATAACAAACAGCAAAGCCACCGTCTGCCTCTCCCGCCGTTATTAATATCAAATACTTTTCCATTGTCTCCGACATATTCGGCAGCTACATCGCCCTCTGTCCCTCGTAGTCCAGCAAGGGCAGAGGCTACAGTAAGCCCTGGATCAAGATGGAAAAAAGGGAGATTGCTGGGGATGGGCAGCTTTGGACATGTGTATCTTGGCTTCAACAGGTTTGTAATTTCTAATTGGAAAGACCTAGCATGGTTAATTTCTATGCTACTCCTGGTTTTGATCAGCTATGTTTTCTTCCTCAGTGAAAGTGGTGAGATGTGTGCAATGAAAGAGGTTACTCTATGCTCAGATGATGCCAAGTCAAGGGAGAGTGCTCAACAACTGGGCCAGGTGAGCTACAAATCATCTGTCTGCAACAACAAAAAGCTGCTTCTTTAGTGAATATTCTAACATTTAAGTTTCTTTTTCAATAATTGTCTCTCACAGGAGATTGCAGTTTTAAGCCGTTTGCGACACCCTAATATAGTGCAGTATTATGGCTCTGAAACCGTAAGTCTTACAGATATTTTTTGAATCTTTATGTTCTCTGATATGATATCAAGAACACACTGAGGATACTATTAGCTGTTTCAGCTGAACTAATTCATGCAAATGACTATGCTTCTCATACTTCCTTGCCCCATACAGGTAGATGACAAGTTGTATATATATCTGGAGTATGTCTCTGGTGGTTCTATCTATAAGCTTCTTCAGGAGTATGGACAGTTTGGTGAGAATGCAATCCGTAACTACACACAACAAATTTTATCAGGGCTCGCGTACTTGCACGCCAAAAACACTGTTCATAGGTGAGCCTTCTATCCATTCTTCGGTCTCCTTCATCCTTCTCTCATGGAGAATCAAATGAATATGATGACTTTGTGCAGGGACATCAAAGGGGCAAATATATTGGTGGATCCTCATGGACGGGTAAAAGTGGCTGATTTCGGAATGGCAAAACATGTATGGATATGTTCTCTTCAATCTTGTGCCCTTGTGTTATTTGAAATTGTACTTTAACCCCAGCTAGAGATATAACTCTAATACAAATTCATGAACAAAATGCAGATTACTGCGCAATCTGGTCCGTTATCATTCAAGGGAAGCCCGTATTGGATGGCACCTGAGGTATATATGCTGCTACAAATGTCGGTTTCATATTGATAGGCTATATGCTGACGCTTTATACCTTGCGTTGTGGATATCAGGTGATACAGAACTCAAGTGGCAGTAACCTTGCGGTCGACATATGGAGTCTGGGATGTACAGTTTTAGAAATGGCTACCACGAAACCTCCATGGAGCCAGTATGAAGGGGTTAGTGAATTATAAGTACACTTAAAAGCAGGAGATTTAGCGAAGTGAATCTTTTCTTTTCCATTCTCATGCGTATGAGTTCTTTACAGGTTCCTGCTATGTTCAAGATTGGAAACAGCAAGGACCTTCCGGATATCCCTAATCATTTATCCGAAGAAGGGAAGGATTTTGTGAGAAAGTGCCTACAAAGAAACCCAGCAAATCGTCCAACAGCTGCTCAGCTTTTAGAGCACGCTTTTGTTAGAAACGTGATGCCGTTGGAAAGGCCTCTTGTGAGTGCAGAGTCTGCAGAATCTATGAATGTAGTTGCTTCAAGCACCATGAGATCACTGGTATAGAATCTCGTCTTTTCCTCAATTCTAAAATCTCTGTGCTTCTGGTTGCCTCACAAATCTGTCTGTTTTTTTAGGACATTGGACACGCAAGGAGCCTCCCATTAGACTCGGAAGATACAAGCAATTACCAGCAGAAAGGATTAAAACCTGGCTTGGGATTCAGGTACCTTATTAGCCCCTTCATTTTCTAAGCATCTAAACATCTATGTGGCTTAACGTTCCTCCTTTTGGTCACAGTACATCCCAGTCTCCTAGGAACATGTCGTGTCCCATTTCACCAGTCGGTAGTCCAATTTTTCACTCGCATTCGCCACACATTAGCGGAAGAAGGTCTCCATCCCCGATATCTAGTCCCCACGTTCTCTCCGGCTCATCAACACCTTTAACCGCGGGGGGTGGAGCCATCCCTTTCCATCACCAAAGACAAACTACAATCAACTTGTTGCAAGAAGGGATAGGATCAAGCAGAAGCCCGGGAAGTGCCGGAAACTTCTACACCAACAGTTACTTTCAGGAGCCTAGACAGCCTCGGAGTAGTCCAAGGACGCCGCCTCATGTATTTTGGGACAACAACGGTTCAATCCAACCAGGCTATAATTGGAACAAGGACAACCAACCAGTCCTGTCTGATCATGTCTCACAGCAGCTATTAAGCGAGCATCTGAAACTGAAGTCCCTTAATCTGAGACCCGGTTTTTCAACTCCTCCCGGCTCGACAAACAGAGGACCCTAACCAAACAAACATATAGCTGGCAGAGATTCCTCCCTGACTTCGGAATCACAACACAGCTGGAAGGGTTAGAATCTCAGGGATTAGGGTGAATGAGCCGTGAGGACAACCTTGAACCATTGGATAATATCAAGAAATGAGGATTCGTTTTTTTTGTTTTGTTGGAAAATCTGAAGAGCTCTTTATCTTGTCTTTCTTGTTCTCTTGAGGATAGATGGAAGTGAGAGGAGAGGAGAGGAGAGGAGAGAGAAGAGAGATCAACAACCAAAAAATTGATTGTGTATAGAACAGAAATTCAATCTTTCATCTAATTCGTCTATTTCCTCTCTTTCTTTTATATGGTCTGGTTTGTTGCTGATGATGAGAAGGAGACGAACGAGAGGGCAAGCAACTTTAAACTCATTTGATATAATCTACTTTTTGTTGTAAGAAAATCCCAATTTAGATTATAAGTACTCTCTTTCAAACTCTTACATTTTAGACGAAAAGGGAAAATGAAAAATCAAGTCAGCAAGATAATATGATTATTTAGATCACAAAATTGTCCAACACAATGATGATATATTGATATTGATAGCTTTAACATGTTTGTACTACGTGTATATACAACACTCTTCTCTTACAAAAGAAACAAACCATATAGACACAGAACGATCGTGGATTCTTCTTCAATGATGACGATGTAAGTAACATAAGAAAACATAAATTAAAGAGGACTGGAGAGGATAAGAATCTTACAGCTTAAGTTACATTTGTTACAAACCCGAAAGGCTTTTTGATATATGTCTCTTGTATCCATTAATTCGTGAGGTCGTCTCATTACTCAGAGCACTGTTCAAGCCTGACGTGGTGAGGACATGCCCTTTCTGGCTCTCCTTTCGTCCATAGAATCCAAAGATCATCTCGTTTTCGAGCTAGTGTTAACATTGTTCCTATATTTTCATCACGAGATTTTTCTCAATACTCATTCGATGCACGTTATGGAGAGAGAAAAGAGAGAGAGAGAGAGAGAGAGAGAATTTCCAGCTTACCGAGAGTAAAAGGGACAATGTAGAGCAATGCTGGTTGGCCATGTCCATCCATTAGGTTTAGAGCCACGTAAGTAATCAAAAGACCTGCGGTTTTCAAATGGTCAAATGATTGTCAAGAAAACGAGATAAGAGACCAGTGAGATTATGCGGATGTGTGTGTGATTTTTACCTAATCCGTAGGCAACCATTGCCCATATAAAATAGCCGGTCCGAAGAGTCTTGTTAGCTAACCAATCATATCTGCAAGATCAAATCATTAGGAAAGCTTGAAACTCGATGAAAGAAAACTCTTTGATGATTTATAAGATAGAGAGAGTGAAAAGCTTTTGGACCTGAGAGCAAATGCGATTAGCAAACCGGGCAAAAGAATATCACCGAATCCAATAATGCTGTAGCCTCCCCACGGATCAAACATGCGTGGAATCTTCAGGAGCATAGGGATACCATCTTCTCCGCTTTTATCCCCACGTGCTACCTACAATGAAGAACCAAGCAACATTACATTTTTTTAAATCTATGGGGTGAAATGAAGATTTCAAAACGAGAATTTGAGTTTAAGCATTGATGGATACTCTTATGGAAATGATGGTTAGCTGATTAGTTGGTTACTTACGACAATCATTACGCTTTCGTGGAACAGCTTCTTGGAGACAAACACCCAGAAGATGTCGTACAAGAAGGCACAGCTGAGTAGAACTGTCCCTACCTGTTCCAAACGATATGTGGCATTATTAGAATCTTCACATACCTAAGATGGAAAGATTGAGATGAGATATACCTTAAGATTTGGGACATGAACAATCTGTAATACTGTGATGATCAATGCGATCCCCTAGTCAATAGAACAACAATGTCAAATTCCATCTGGCAGAATTGGATTGTACTTGTAAATGAAATTGTATGGGGGCTGCAATCCTTACAAGGACATCTTGGCCAATCCAAGCTAAGGAACGCTCTCGGTAAACAGCCCACAAAACAGCAAAGACAATGCAGAAAGGAGAAACTGCAAGAGTCAGATAAGAGATAGGTCCAAGGAAAGGAACTTTTATGTAAGAATCTCCTGCACGTTGGAACCATCTGCAAACAGAAGAAAGAACACAGTCCATGACATTCTCCAAGAAGTGCATAAGCATAGGTGTTGAAAGGAAACATGCTTTTACCTTGATAGCAAAGCGACAAGGCAGGTTTGCAAACCCTGAAGATAGAAAAGGTACAAACCCATATAAGACTTCAAACCGGTTTGTCAATTCAATTTAAGTAGGATCATAAGTCGGAAGAGGCTCAAACTGAGAAAATGCAGATAAAAGAACAGAACTAAAAAATAAGTTGGTACCTCAACACCACCAATGCAGAAAACAACCACAAGAAGCTCCACAAACCAATAAGACATAAGCTTGTAAAGAACAACCAGGAAGCCCGAAGCAAGAAATACGAAACAAATAGCTGAAAGAGTATTGATCTCCACGACACCACTACCCCCATCATTTGTGCTAGGGATTTCGTCTATAGCATCCTACATTTTTTGCAACAAATAAAACAAATAATTAGAAGTAAGAATAATTACGTAAGAGCAATAACACTGACAATAAAACCATAAACAACGCCATGTGAATGTTTTCCCAAAAGTAGACAAATGCCACAAGGAGGGGCCCAGTTCATTAGAAAAGCCATCCGTTACCTATCCATTTCTTGGATTTTTATGTTGACGCAGCATTTCCGAAAATAGGAAAGTAAAATGGTAAAGAAATGGCAAAGTATTGTTCAATGTGTTATAAATGACTTTTCTTCCTCGGCCGAACCAAGTAAAGTTACCAACTCCTTTGTCCCTTTCATCATTAGAATTCCATAAGAAGGGGAAGGGACTTAATTATTGTCAGCTTACGTTATCCTTTTACATATTCAACTAAGTGTTCCTAGCCTAACACTAGTATTCCCAAATAAGTACAAACCTTGAGTAGCTTATCATGTTCAATAGCTGCTTCTCGTGCACTCCATGCGGACCAATAAGATGCACACAGAATGGTCCCAATAGCCATTAACCACAAAAAGACTTCGGCTACATCAACAGCTGGTCGTCTTGGGGAGTAAAGCTGCACCGACACTACAAAAAGTAGGGAAGATTCGATTCATAATAAACAAATGGTTCTGAAGCATATCATGATTAGAAAAGAAAAGGAAAAAGCTGAACAGATTATCATATCTATGATGAGGTACCTTTAGAACTGTTGATAAGCATTTTTTCCAAGGTTGCACCAGCGTCTTGTGGGAGCATGACGGCAGGAATCTGAATGTCTAAATCCGTTTCATCCGGTTCACAAACCATTTTGTAAAGTTCTTCAAACAAACAACCCAAAAAACATTTACTCAGTATAAGTGATTAAGATGATAACATCAGATCAATTAGACAACTTCAACAAAAAAAGTTATCAACAAACCTTTCTGGTTATTAATGATTAATAGAGCAGAGGCACCAGCAGCTTCCGCATTATTAGCCTTAGCTGTAAACCGACAGTTGCCCCGGTCCACAATAACAACATCCCCAATAAGCTAACAAAAGCTTAAATATTCAGTTTCAGCATCACATAAAGCACTGATTACCAAATCACAACTATATACCTTAGTCTTGAGAGGTGAACAACAATCACGAGGATTAGCAAAGACAACGTGAGTCTGGTTAGCGTTCTTCTCCTTGGAGACAATCCGCCTCCCAAATCTAGCACCAACGCCAACAAACTCAGCATCTTCAGTACCATCAATCCACGTTTGAACTTTAACCTAAGGGAAGAAGCAGGTGGTTGGCATATCATTAATAAAAAACATAAACTTTGCACCAGATCTTAATCCACTTGTCACTTCAGTACATATCATAACTCATCGATTCCACTACAAACAGAGTTTGAACAAACAAGAGACTTATTCATCCAAGAAAAAGACTACAACTTTACTAATAAAAACCACAAATTTAATTAGTTCTTAGGATGCAAAGGAGGTCACTCCACAACCCACAAGTAACTTCATTGCTAAGGAAGAGAAATGAAAAACTTAGATCAACTACAAGCTAGAACAGTAGACTGAGAGTTCAAGCTCAAAAGTTACTAAACCAATCAATCTCCCAGAAAAGAGGGAAATTATCAAAATTAGTTAGAGAATCTTCGAAATTAGTGAAGAAGAAAAGGCGGCTGAATTGGGGGTAAGAAGAGTACCAAAACGAAGTCGTTTTCGCAACCAGGCTTCTTCGGAGCTAAATCGTCCTGATGAACTATATCACCGGCGGTGACAGTAGAAAGGAGAGAGACGAGTAAGATCGAAGCGGAAACGAGAAGAATCCGGAGAAATCGGAGGGAATCCATGGAATGGTTGCTCCCCCAAGGATTCACCAACTTCTTTTTAAATCACACGCAGAAACAATGAAGCGAGGATCTGTGAGAGAGAGAGAGAGGAGTGAAACACGGGATGCTTTTTTTTAATTAATAAAAACACAAATGGGAATAATATTTAGGGCAATTGTCAATAATAGCACCTTTTGAAGTTTATGTCACAAAAATAGTACTAGAAGGAGAAAGTCACAAAAATGACATTCATTAAAGGGTAAAATATCCCTAATATCATTGGTTTAAAATTAAATAAACAAACAAAAATAAATATAAATAAATAAAATAAAAAAAAAAGAAATTTTTTTTTATAGTTTCAGATTATATTTTTCAGATTCGAAATTTTTATAATTTTTTTTTTGAATTTTTTTTCGAATTTTTTTTTTATTTTTTTTTTAATTTTCTTTTTATAATTTAAAAATACTTTTTGAAACTGTTTTTAAAATTTTTATTTTATTTTAGTATTTATTTTTTATAAAATTTTAAACCCTAATTCCAAAACCCCACCCCCTTAACTCTAAACCCTAAGGTTTGGATTAATTAATCCAAGGGGTATAAGTGTATATTTACCTCTTTAATGAAACCTATTTTTGTGACTTTGAGCCTTGAGTGCTACTTTGGGAACAAAAACTTGGTTTAGTGCTATCTTAGTCTTTTTCTCTAATATTTACATTTATGGGAATATCATTGTGTGTGGAATGTGACGTAAGCGCGTATAATATCAAGGTGAGGACGCAATGGCAAACGACGCCGTTAGGTCGTTACTGGATCCGGTTTATATTATAGTATGATGCAAGTTCTACTGGGATGATATAAGGTTTAGAATACGTCAGTTAACTAAAACGATACTGAATTTGACGTTTGTTGTCTCGGACATACCCATGTTGTTTTGTTGTTTGTCTAATCAAATTACCATTATTTATATTGATTATTTCCGATTATATTACTTTATTATTTGGATTCCAGGTGGACCCGACGACTAATTGATATCGTCAATCTGTTAATTTCTGACCAGAAATAAATAATTTTTGTTTTATATAGGTTGTTCAGTAAAAAAGGCTATTCCATGCTAATATTTCCTAGTATTTTGTTTTACCGACGTCACATATAGCACTAGACCTAAGCTTAGTTTATTGTTCATTCAGTCATGTATTCCTGAATTCTCAAGCTTCAGGATTAAGAAATTTATTTACCAAAATTGCAACCGTAACGTCTGTTTAAATTTATTTTTATTTTTTAAAGAGAGCCCGTTTTGATCGAATTTGGTTTTGTTGGTTCGGTCTGAATTGGTTAATCCAAACAGAACACACCGGCTATCTCTAAATCAACACATACCCAAACCACTTACACAGTTACATTATATATTGTTTGTTACTTGTTAGTACACATCTTCTTCCACACTTAGAATCTTCCTCTCATTCTCTCCCCTGCTGCACTAACAATGAGAAACAAAACAAACTCTTATATCTTTCAAGCAACCTGTTTCCATTTTCATCCTTTCAACTAATTAAACGGAAGAACTTTAAGGTAATGATGAAAGCTATGATGGACGTATTGTAATGTATCGGGGCATTCTTCTAGATCATCATAGAACTCTTTCCTATCACCTTTAAGCTGATATATATGTTTAATGGCCGCTCAGATAAAGATCATTGGAACCAGTAAGAATGAAAGCACCAACTATTGGAACAACTCCAAGTGATCTCAACACGAAAAATCCTCATGCCCAAGCATCTTCAAGGCACGCATCGCATAGGCATAGCGGCATAGGTAATGAAGTTTATGGACTCAGTAGTAGCTATTTCTTTTTTTGGTCAAAATGTTAAAATGTAGTAGCTATGTCAATAATGCTTTCGCATCATTCTCACTTTTTTTATCTATTTCATTTTGGGTTTGCTATGCTTTTTTCAAAGAATCTTACGAATTCTGTTTTAAGTTTAAACTAATAGTTATATTACTCTCATGTCATTTAACCACCAAGACTCGGTATATATATATATGGAGATAATAATTAAATCATAATTAAATATGAAACTAAGACGTGTACAGTAAATAGCTTGAACATATTGCTTTGTTTCTAACAAATAAGGCTGCGAGGTGCTCACTTCCCAACTGTATAGTTTACATTTCAAGTTGTGTTGTGAAAGAATCATGTACACCGGATTTGTTCATAGGCGCCTTCAAACGTCTTAAAAAAAAAAACAACGAATAATAATGTAAAGAGAATAATTCAAGAGTATTGACAAATTTTACTTCTCTCAATCAACATATAAGTACATGCCTATATGAACTGTTCATGAGAGATAAGTCTTATGTAAAGGCCAATTGACATAGTGTTGTGTTGTGCACTTGTGCTTACGATGAAATTGAAGCGAAGTATATCTAAATGAGCATACATTTTGACTTTCCAAAATTGGTTATGCTTCGGTACTGGTGGAACAAAGTGGCGTTCATAATCTAAGCAAAAGCTAACGAATTATACCAGTGCAATATTACTCCCTAGATTTATCACCAGCAACTGTTGTTCAACAACTTGGTAAGTATTACCTTCTAACACAAGCAAATTTGGTAAGGTTCCTTACCATTATGAAGCTCTTCACCATCTTGAGGAAGGAGACAAAGCAACAAAAACATTACAAAAGCATCTGAACTGAAGTTATGTTTTCTTGGCAACATCAATGTGTTCCTCAGTAGGAAGCTAGCCTTTTAAATAATACTCCCTCCGTTCATAAAAGATCTATGTTATAGTTTTTTCACACTTATTAAGAAAACATTTAAAATTGTATTTTCCAATATATTGTTTTTTTTAATTAACTATTCCCAATAATTTTTAACCAATGAAATTTTATTAAACACAATTGTATTTTTTGAAAAGTATAATTTTTCATTAATTAATTTATTGAAAATGTAAAAAAATGTATTTTTTTGAAACAATTTTTTTTTCTGAAAAATGAATGTTTAAGGAACAGAGGGAGTATCTAACAATAAGATTCAATATCATGGGCCCGTCTCCCCCTCTCTAAGGCCCAAAACTCTTCTCGCAGACATAATTATTTTAAATCCACCTACTAAACCTTGCAAGCCCAAAGCATAACAAGAAAACATTAACCCCACAGATTATGGGTTCAAAATTTAAAAAGGCTAACAACACGTACACCATTGCAAGGAACTTTCTTTTATGAATTTGAAGTAATTAACTTCCATCAATAATGGGAAACGACGTTCATGAATGTAGTAGATACGATCCACCTACATCGACGCGTACGTTATATATAGGTGTATATATGTAATATATTTGTAAAACCATTATACTAATAGACCGTATATATATACTTTCAAACAAACTATATCGAAAATATTAGTAATTAGTAAGATAAAATGGTCTATTTTCTAAAATTATTGTGTTAATCTTCTTAAAACTTTAATTTTATTAGTTTATGTTTTTTGTAACAGATATTAGCTTTATGTTTGTAAATGATAAAACACATATTAACATACAAATAGAGGATAAACGCATTACAAAATACAAATAGAGGTAATATGCCATTTAGTTTTTGTTTGGGTCTTCCACAAAAATAAAGTTCCAAGTGAAATTTTGTCAGTGTACCTACTATACCCTATGTTTCAAAGCCCTCTTAATTATTGTTTTAGTTCCTCTTTCAAAATTAAAATTTTATTTTATATTCTGTATGAAAAATTTATAGATGCTTGTACTTGCGTGCAGTAAGCTGAAAATATGTAAACGGTGAACAAATGTCATACGTCGGGATACCATAATATACGTCATAAATACTTGTATTCTATTGGATGGCGGAGCGAAACTTTGGTAAAAGTTAGATGGATTTTGATTATTAATAACATATAAGACAAGTCGACAACCACACCTATACCGTTACTAGTCAAACAATCATATTAATGTTCCACAAGTTTTTATATAATAACAACTAGATCTGGACCCGCCCGACCGGGCGGGTATTTTTTTTCTGTTTACATAATACAATTAAAATTTTATACACCTTATATAATGTATCAAATTTTTATATAAATGATGACAAAAATACATCACATAATACAAATATTGCTGTAACATAATTTGATCACACCGTGGCATTTCTAATGTTTTACCTGTTATTTATCTTAGATCATCACTTAATCATCCTGATCTACTTTACTAAAATTCAAAAAAATACAAAGAGTAGAACTAACAGTTTGATCAGCTAAAACCATTTTTAATGTTTCATCAGCGTAAGATGGGTTTTTTATCCATGAGTGAATCAGTTTCACTTGAACACGCCACACATCCTTAAAAGGTTTAAGATCGCTGATCAAATGAAATCTTTTGTTAGCAGACATTATTTTTTTGTGAGGTAAGTCGTAAAAGAATGTGTAGAATGAGTTTGTACTCGGATAGAATATATAGTAGAGGGACAATACCCTAGTTGAGAATAAATATCTTTGCTTATTTTGCAAGGTATATTAGGCGAAATAAATGAAAAGAATATTTTGTTGATTATGTTTCTTGTTTTTGAAATTATGGTAAAATCTTAATGGTTATGATTTGAAATAGGAAATGATAAGATCTTGTGCTTGTTCCGCAAGTGTGTGGGTCAATTTTTTTCACGCAATACAAAATGCTAAAGTTGAGGAAATATCTTAACCACCCTCGCAAGACATCTCTTGTTTGCATTAGTATGCAGAATATGTTGTTGAAATTCGAATATTGTGTTTATTGATTAGTAGTTATGGATAAATATTTATATATATATATATATATTCCTTGTTCCGAAATTGAAGGGAAAATCTTATTTAGAAACAAATTAGTAAATTATGCAAATATTTCTACTTTTTTTTTTCCGAAGATTGTTAGGGAAAAAAATTTTCAATTCAAAAATATTAAATTTTAATAAGATAGATAATGATTATTAATTATTTGGACATATGGAAGTCAATGGAATATTTCAATATAATAAGGTGGTTACAAATATGCTACAGACACCACCGTGAAATTAAGTGAACTGAAATGGTTCAAACTCGTGTGAGAATCATTGTTATTTTTTCTTAGTTTAATTACTTATAAAACTTATATAATTTGATGTTTGTGCAGGTTACGTAAGCTAAGGATGAGATTCATATTCGTGCAATGTTAGGGTGTCGTTATTGCAGGGGAATTATTTATGTTTGTTCCTTTATTTAAAAATATGTAGTTTGTTTGAGTTTATTAATAACTAGTGGCTTGTCCGCGCTACGCGCGGGGCGGTTGTTTATTGTGTTTATAAATATTTTATGTATGTTGTAAATTTTTTATTATGGAGGTTAGTATTGGTGCTTAGTTTTTTCATGAAATCAGCAGCCAACATTTTGCTATACACGATGATGTTAAGTTTTGTTTTAATTGTGCGACTTTTACTTTACAATTATGTTTTTTATATATTGTTTTTTGTAATGTATATGGGATTCAGGGTCAAAATTGTGAATAATGTGTATTAGGTTTAGGATTGAAGATAATTTCTATTAGGTTTAGTAGTGTGAAGATATATGGGAAGGAAATGGTGAATTGTATGTTATAGCCTCAGCATTTGAAGTTTAAATTTAGACATTTAGCTCTGTTTTATGTTTGAAATGTATTTATTTTTTTTATATTATTGTTATGAAAAAGTAATGGTGGGAATGAAAAATATATATTTTTGGGGATAAATTACTTTAAAAAATTTATTTTGTATTAAAATTTAAACAACTGCAGAAAGCAATACAAAAATTAAATTGAAATTTAAACATAAAAAACCCCATATTAATTTTGTGGAATCATGAATCAAAGATAATTTTCCGTACATACCGGTCAACTTATGTTTCTACGAAGCCATTGATTAATGGAAAAAAAGTAGAAATTATGTTCCCAGAACCTCAGAAGATGCACTTCCGCCGTATTTGAGCAACGGTCTGCTCTCAAGTTGGCAAGAAGAACATAGGAAGACGACATATATGAAGGAGTCTGTCGGATTGCTTAAGCTATAAGATATCTCAATGGTGCATGTCTTCATCGCTCTAAAACACTTATTTATAGCTCGACCTTGGATATGTTACAAACGCCGCTTGTTAATGAGAATAAATGAGACGGAGTGGAAAGAAAAGTGGGGTGAAGCTTAATGATTGAATTAAAGGTTGATTTTAAGTGAAAGCGAAGACGTTACAGAAAAAAAAAAAAGCTCTCTCTTTGCTCGACACGTGTTGCAAAATGAAGATATGAGAGATGATGTGGCGCATTGTGGAGAGTTTCTCTTCAACTTTATTATTATAGATATGTTTCCTTTTTTGTGGTTCGTTTGAGTTATTTTAGGAAAACAATGAATAAGTGGAAAAGACAATCATTTTTAATGTACAACTAATTTAATTCTCAATGGCATTTGAATGTAAATATTATGTAACTTTTAGGATTATTCTATAAGTGTACTTTTATTTTAATAAAGTAGATACGATTAGATTATCCTAACATACGTTGACCAGAAAAAATTATATATCCTAACACAATCTCAATTCTTCGTTGTATGCGAAAATAATTTCACTGGATTAATAGTTAATTTTTCACTGGTGACATATTTATATCAAATAAGTGAAACAACTTAATTCAATAAGCAAATGATTGATAAATTTGATTAACTCGTATATTAATAACAGCATCTCCAAAAAAATTACCTATTTTAAAGTTTTTAAAACTCTATATTTGAAGTTTAAAAGTGTTTTTCTTCAAAAATAAAATTTTAAATTTAACTTCAATTTTTAATATATTATGGTCTTTATATTTGTCATAACTAATTTAAATTTATAAAATATTTATAAACAACATATATAAAAATATTACATCAATATTAATTAATAAAATGTTACACTAATATATAAAATTATAAATAGAAATATGTTATTAAATATTAAACTAAGAGCAAAATACCACATTATCTCACAAAATTATTTCCATAATGCTCTCATATATAACTTTTTTTTGGAACATTTCTCATATATGATCATTGATCAACCAGTTCATTTAGAAGTAAGAAATGACTATGTTTTTAATTTATAGATTATGAGCTAAAAATTATTGAAATCAAGTATCCTCATTCTCCACCATATGATCAGTTATGTCTTCATGTAGGTTTTAAAAAACTTTTTATTAAGTTTATTTTGTAATATTGTTATTGTTTAAATCTAGTTTAAAAATATTTGAAATCTTATTTTAATTTTTTTATTTAATTTGTTTTTGTGTAAAACTTAAATTTATAAAAGGGCTTATTGGCTTAATAGCCATATTTCAGTGTGAAATTAGGTAAGTAGCACTGATTTTGACATAATTAAATGTTAGACTTCTTGGTCACATTTTCTCCGGTTCTGCCCCTTCATATAAACGGTTGCCAGTTACAATTCCTAAAATAAGCGACGTGGTGTTTTCCAGTGGAATATAAACACATACATACCGATACGCAGATGAGAGGCCAGTTGTATTTATCACATATGATAGAAAATTATGAAAGAAAATGAGTGGATAATAAGAATACGCGTTCTGTATATGGTAACGTAACGGAGAAACCAATTCAGAACATTTCTATTCTATATGACACAATAGTATATGTCACGATGTAAAGGTCAAATAGCATGGAAGTGTAAAACCTCAGTAAACACACAGAGGAATATATACTACACCCTATTAACTAATCACTAAACTTTACACAGAAATATGACCTTAATGTGAACCCCAATCTTCAAATGGCAAACCCAATATGCCAGAAACTAACCCTTTTTTAATCATCACTAAACCCTAAAAGGAAATATAAACCCTAAAAGGAAATATAAACCCTAACCCAATTATGAAACTAAAACTTTTCCATATTAATTAACTCTCTATCCAATCTTCAAATGGAGAACCCAATATGCCAGAAACTAGCCCCTCCTCAAGAATCACTAAAAAAAATCGTGTCTTCATCTGAAAAAAAATTAACTGTACAAAGGTAAAACGTATAATTCACTGAGAAAATGAGTGGATAATAAGAATACGCGTTCTGTATATGGTAACGTAACGGAGAAACCAATTCAGAACATTTCTATTCTATATGACACAATAGTATATGTCACGATGTAAAGGTCAAATAGCATGGAAGTGTAAAACCTCAGTAAACACACAGAGGAATATATACTACACCCTATTAACTAATCACTAAACTTTACACAGAAATATGACCTCAATGTGAACCCCAATCTTCAAATGGCAAACCCAATATGCCAGAAACTAACCCTTTTTTAATCATCACTAAACCCTAAAAGGAAATATAAACCCTAAAAGGAAATATAAACCCTAACCCAATTATGAAACTAAAACTTTTCCATATTAATTAACTCTCTATCCAATCTTCAAATGGAGAACCCAATATGCCAGAAACTAGCCCCTCCTCAAGAATCACTATACCCTATACAAAAATATAAACCCTCATCCTAAGTCACTTCAAATCTTTGATAAACTAAACCTATCAACTAATCACTAAACCCTACACAGAAATATAAACCCTAATCCAATGTCAACCCCAATCTTTTATAAATTAAACCTAAATTTTAAAATGTCAGTAAAATGCAATACCATTTTACATAAGGCATATAGAATAGAAAATGTGAAAATGTAGTTACAATCTAAAGATCATCTTAACACATTTCTCAAATGTTGATATGGCTATACTTTCATGAAATGTGGTTATGCTTGCCCAAATGTCAACCCAATCGTACATAACTAAACCCTATCAACTAATCATTAAACTCTACATGAAAATATAAATCCTAATCCAATATCCAATGTCAACCTCAATCTTTTTTAAACTAAATCAAAACCACTAATCACTAGACCCAACATGGAAATATAAATTCTAATCCAATGTTAATCATAATCTTTCATAAACTAAATCCAAATTTCGAAATGCCAGTAAGATGCATTTCCATTCTACATGAGCATATAGAATAGAAACGGTGTGAAACGATATAAGACAGTAAATATTGTTCAGATTTTGAAGTGTTTACAATTGAGGGAAAGGAAGTAATGCTTACACCAAATTTAAATTGATTGTATGGAAAGAAATTAAGATTGACGGCATTTAAAAAAAATAGGTGGAAGAGACAACATCATATGAATATCATTTCCATTCAATATCACATTGTATTATGTTTTATTTGATGTCATAATAAATTTTATTCCATTTATGTTCAACATATTATTTCTCTTTACAAAATCATATACACACTAATATAAAACACATTTAGGCACCGATACAAAACTAATATCAAGAGAACATGAAATAACAACGAACAAGATTGAACCCTCTTATGCATTCTTGACCACCTCAATCCAAAGGAAGTTGAAATATTTGTTAATCCGTCTTTCCAGTGAGTTCAAAACATGTCTCAACCAATCTACTTGGAAGGCCTAATTCGTCCATGCCAAACCTAAGGAACTAAGTAAGAGGGAAACATTGTTATAATAGAGTAATTCATTCTATTTTATATAGAAAATATTTTTTTTTATTTCAAACAATACGATTGTTGATAAAGAATGATAGCACATATGTTACAGATCATTCAATTCCATCTCAAGTAGAATAGGTTGTCAATTGATTCCATCTCAGATAGCATAGTTCGAACATATAGTTTTCCTATTCCATCTCAAATAAAATAAGCGTAAGAAATTTCACGCATACAAGTTGTATTATAGATGCTATTCCATACAACAAATTATATTACTATACTATTTATTATGTATTTCTCCTAAAATTCAAAATCAAGAACAATCGAGGAAATCAAAACCCTAAATCAATTGGTGAACTTCTACGCAAAAATCAGATCCGACATGCAATGGTACGAGGTTGTAGATTTACCAATTATAGTACTCTAATTCCGACAATAGCCCAAATAGAAAAGAAAAATAACAACATATGAAGAGATTTGAAGGTAAACACCTGAGAACTTAATGTAGTTCCAGAGATCTGAGAAGAATCAACGGTGTGAAGTAAAATAGGAACGGTTTGGTACTACTCGCCGCTGACACCCTAACGCTGTTGTGTGACAGACGATTTCAGATGAGAAGAAGAGGATACGCTTGCAAAGAATGAAGAAGAAGTCAACAATTCAATGTTAATCCGGTGGAGGTGATGATGTGCAACAAAGCGGTGTCGGAGAGCAATGAAAGGATACAAAGTTACTAAAGAATAAAAAAGAAAGATGTGAAGTCAGTAAAGCCACGTTATACTTTTTAGATATAATAATTAAGAATATTTTTTTTTTGTTTCAGGTTTCGCCGGTTGCAGAAAAGGGCAATATTGTATTAATTTATAAAGTTAACACCGTGTATAGAAATGTTAGGGAAAATGGTTATACAGTGAATTATACGTTTTTGTCTGGTTATACACCCCAATTCCCCTTTATAAAAAGGAATTTTGAAATATTTATGAGATATAAAATTTTAAGGATTAAAATGGTAAACAAAAAATATTTAAGAATCATAAATATAATATGTAATTGTAAGTACCAAAATGCAAATGAAAATATAAAATTTCAAATTTAAAGTTTTAAATATCGAAACTTCAAATATAAAATTTTACTTCTCAAATTTCAAATTTAAAGTTTTATCATTACTTTTTACATAACAAAAAACTCTTATATATTTGAAGTTATAAAGTTTCTCTTGGAAATGCTCTTAAACGATAATTGACAACTACAACAACAAATGTAACGTAAAGATGAATTTTTTTACTGTCAGTTTTATGTTACAATTTTTTTTTTCAACCGATAAAAGTTACATATATGATATATACATCCCATATAGAAGGAAAATACATGCCTCTGCATTATGAAAAAAAAATTACATGATTTAGTAAATGGTGAATTAATAATTTAAACAGTCGCTGGCACCATCTCAACAACGACATTAATTATTTTACATGTCACCGTTAAGAAAAATAAAAACTTATATCAATATGAGAACAAAAATGTAGCTCTTTATCAAAAAAAAAACAAACAAAAATGTAGCTCTCGTCTAGGTGCATTAGAATATGATTACTAAAACAAGTACGTCGTATTTTTTTTTAAAAAGTACGTCTATTACGTTTTTAGGTACTTCTTAAAGTTACAATTATAGTTTATATCCTCGTTTGTCATCTGATGAAGAAGTGTAATTTAATTTAGCATTTCTATAAAGATACTTGTAAGATAAACAAAGACCCGGTAGCAAAAATATGAAAAAATGGGTTTGTCAAAAAAAAAAAATGAAAAAATGGGAAGACGAAAGAGCATGCCGTATGGGGATCGGCTACTCTATAATTTCTACACACATTTAGGGTCCGCAGCGGTTGCGGTTGTGGGAGTTTACGGATGCGGTGGTGGGAGTTTACGGATGCGGTGGTTGTGGTTTTTAGCGGTTTTAAAAGATTTATACGACTTGTTATGCGGTTAGAAATTAGTGCATTTGCGGGATAGTTTTTTTTTTGGTGGGCAAAAGGGAGAAAAGCCTCCCTATATTATTAGAAAAAAGTCCGACAACTACGATATCACTACATGCCTAGGACGAGAAACGCCTAAGACATCATCCTCGAGAATCGAAATTACATCAGATGGTACATAATCGAAACTATGAATTCCTAATGGTAAAGTAAAAGCATAGTTGGCTAACCCATCGGCTAGACGGTTAGCTTCCCTATACACGTGATCAATTCGGACAATCCAGTCCTTTGAAAGATAGCCATGGCACAGACGTACCAGGAACGACAGTGGGTGAGTCTCCTCAATTCTTGTCTTAAGAAATCCAACCACAACTGCTGAATCCACCTCTAGCTCCAACCTTGTGATCCCCCTTTCCCATGCCAATACCAGTCCATAATACACCCCCCACAATTCTGCCAGTGGAGCAGAGCATCGACCAATATTCATTGCAAAGCCTCCGCACCAATCTCCAAATTTGTTTCTCAACACCCCACCTGCAGTTGCATCACCAGGGTTTCCATCTGATGCCCCGTCTGTATTGAGTTTAATCCACTCATCTCGCGGAGCTATCCACCCTATTCTTCTCTCCTCTCGTTGCGGCGCACTGTTCTGATTTCCCAGGGCGCATGTTGCTCTGGTCACCTCTGTTGCTTTCTCCTTGACAAATTTTACTCTGTCTCTGCACAATCGGGTGTCCCCAAAAACATTTTCACACCTCCATTTCCACGCCCACCATACCGTTACTGCAAAAAAGGTGGACCATATGCTCTCTCCTACCATCTGGTTATCCCCCAGGTTTGTAAACATCCATTGGAGTAGTGGCTGGGTAAAGAAAGTCTGTCTTTTACCCATTGGAACCACACGATTCCATATTCCTTCCATTGCTGGACAATCCCGAAGAACATGTAATACCGTCTCTGGAGCTCCCTTACAGACTTCACACGTATTCGTAGCTCCAAGATGCCGTCTGTATCTCTCACAATTGGTCATGATAACCTGCTGTCCAGCTAGCCACAGGAAACATCGTACTCTCTCCGGAGCTACCACCGTCCATATACGTTGATAGAACCTCTCCATGTTCTGTCTCGGTGAGACAACAGAAGTTAACTGCCTGTAGGCTGACTTTACAGAAAAGCTTCCATTATTGGTTCCTTTCCAAGCTACTCTTTCTTTCGCTCCAGTTACATGATCAGGCACGACTGCAAGAAGCTCAAGTCGTTTATCCTCTGTAAGATACGGAGCAATGTTCTCCAAATCCCAGCCAATGCCGTCCTTCCACAAATCTTTGATTAGCTGATTTTCCTGACCTTGTGGCAGAACAGATGTGATCGACAGCAATAGAGGATCATCCGATAGCCAAGTATCTGACCAAAACTTAATCTGTCTTCCGTCTCCGAGCACCCATCTATGCCCTCGAGCCACTACTTCTCTTAGTCCGAGACCCACGCTTCTCCAAGTAGAAGACCAAGTTCCTTTAGCCATCATCCATCTCATATCTTTGAGATCACCTACGCTGTATTTCTTTCTCACCACCTGAGCCCATAAACTTTGCTCATTATTCATAACTCGCCATCCAACTTTTGCTATCAGGGCCTTATTCATCTCTTTTGAGCGCCGGATCCCTAAACCTCCTTCATTTTTCTGTTGGCAAACTTTGTCCCATGCCACGAGATGAAGCTTCCGTTGGTCCGAGGAGCTCCCCCAGAGAAAGTTGCGCGCAAGTCTGTCTAGTTGATCAAGAGTACTATGTGGAAGCATAATTGTACTCATGGTATGTACCGGAATTGACGACAATACCGATTTGGTAAGTGTCACACGGCCCGCAAAGCTCAGCGTCTTACTCTTCCAACCTGTAAGTCGAGATGAAACCCTCTCAAGGACCTCTCCAAAGGTGTCCTTGTTAATCCGCTTCTGCAACACCGGCATGCCAAGATATTTGCCCAGGTCATGTGTTGATTGAATACCACTCTCATGACTAATCATTCTTCCCATCTCCTGTGAAACATTCAAAGAGAAGAATATTTTGGATTTCTCCAGGTTGACTTTCTGGCCAGATGCTAAGCAGAATCTTTCCAGTACACCTCTAATGACACGTATCTGAGCAACTGAGGCCTCCGCAAACAGTATAAGGTCGTCTGCAAACAAGATATGGGATAACAACGGTCCTCCTCGTGATAGTCGTATAGGTTTCCAATTGTTCTCCACTACAGCTCGATCAATAAGGTGGCAAAGCCGTTCCATACACAGAACAAAAAGATAGGGAGACAAGGGGTCTCCCTGCCGTAAGCCCCTCAGTGGCTTGAAACTATCAGTCATCTCTCCGTTCCACAACAGGCTCATCGATGGCCCTGTAACACATTGCATAATCCACCCTACGCAAGTATCAGGGAACCCGGCTGCCTGTAAAGTATCTTCCAAAAAATCCCAACGTATTTTGTCGAAAGCTTTTTCGAGATCCAATTTCAACAGCATCCAACCCTTCCTGCCCTTCTTCCGGCGCATCGAATGGACGGCTTCTTGGACTACCACTATGTTATCTGTGGTAAGTCGACCTGGAAGAGAACTTGATTGCGCTGGCCCAATGATTTTGTTCATGATCCCTTTCATCCTTCCCACCAATGTCTTTGTGATCGTTTTAAATAAGACATTGCAGAGGCTTATTGGTCTGAATTGCATTATTCTCTCAGGTCTCACAACCTTCGCGATAAGCACCAAGACTGCATTGTTTGTGTTCTGGGGTAATTCCCCCGTTCTAAAGAAGTCGAGCACAAACTGAATCACCGAGCTTCCAACCGTATCCCAACATCGCTGGTAGAACACTGGTTGAAATCCATCCAGCCCTGGGGCTTTGAAGCTTCCCATGTTTCTGATCGCTGTCTCTATCTCATCTGTAGTGAAAGGCCGCTGCAAATCATGTTTATCTGCATATGACAGCGTCGCGAAGCTCCCCCGAGGTAATGCTTCCACTGATTGTTCCACATCATCCAAAGAATAAAGTCTCCTGTAGTAGGCGATAGCCAACTTCTCTAGCTCTTCTCCATCGGACAGCCACTGCCCCTGCTCATCTTTTAGCATCTCAATCCTGTTCTTCCTCCTACGGATGATCGTGGAAGTGTGAAAGAATTTTGTGTTGCGATCTCCTTGTGTAAGGAGCTTCTCACGAGATTTTTGATACCAAATAATCTCCTCCTGCTCCAACACTACATCAAACTCATTTGTCAAACTACTCTCCTTCTGTATTAGTTCATTCGTTGGATTACCTTTGATCCTCTTTTGAACTTCCAGAATCTCACTCAAGAGCTTTTCTTTCCTCCTCTGAACATTACCAAACACTTCCTTATTCCATCTTTTCAGAACTCCTTGTAACTTCTTTAGCGCCAGTCTCGTATCCAGATTACTATCCCACGAGGCTGTCACTAGATCCTTAAACCCCTCATGAGTTAGCCATGCCGCCTCAAAGCGAAATGGACGACGACTCTTGTTCGTCTGTAGTATGGGCTCCAAATCAACGTACAATGGAGCATGGTCAGACGCAAGAAAAGGTAAGTGTGTTACTGTTGCCTCCAGCCATTTGAGTCGGGCATGAGGGCAACAGAGAACACGGTCCAAACGTTTTCCAATGAAGAGACTCTCCGTTCGTCCTCTCTTCCATGTAAATTGCTGACCTCGAAATCCCATATCGATGAGTGAACTGGCGTTTATCCAGCTCCCAAACTCCAAGGAATCTTGAGAAAGTCGTCCGCTTCCGCCCATCCTTTCATCCAGCCGAAGGATCGTGTTAAAATCCCCACCAATAACCACTGGCTCGCTCGCAGGCTGAACTACTTCCTTGAGTTGTTCCCAGAGCCCACTGCGCCTGGTTGCAGTCGGTGCTGCATATACAGCCACCAAGTTTAGAGTATCCACTCCCTTCCTGATTCTGGCATGAATAAACTGATCGGAGTGTTTCACGATTTCGACATCTCCCACATCAGATTTCCACAACAACCATAGACCTCCACTCTGGCCCACCGAATCCACACGAAAATTCTGATCAAACCCTAAGTTCTTACATATGCGCCCGGCACGATCACCTCCGGCGTGGGTCTCAAAAACTGCAAGAACATCAGTGCTATATTTCTTCAATAAATAACGGATCGGACGTCGGAAATTGGGTTTATTTGCCCCCCCCCGGCAATTCCACATAAGAATCTTCATCATTAACAAACACGAAATAGTAAGAAAAGCCGGGGACAACTGTTACGCCTCCTGAGACTCCATTGTCTCCGATGGGGCCTCATGCATACCTGCATCGCTTCCCAAATTCGCATCCACCACATCCAAGATCGGGTTCGACTCCGTACCCTTATCAGCCAATTGGGGAAGAACTCCATCTACTCTAACGGGGCTATCCTGTAGAAAGAGACCACCGGCTCTCCCCAAATTATCTTGCTCGACTCTCAATCGTTTTCCATTGCTTGACAGCTCGATCCCTCCCCCGGTTGGACCAAACACGAGCCCTCTCATGGGCTTTGACTTCGGGACTGGTTTGGGCCTTGTGTTTTTGTTTTCCGGGCCTTTATATCCTCCTATTTGCTTCTTTATTATCGGTGGGTTTGCTTTGGGTCGACTCCCGTTTGAATTTCCCGCCGAAAAAATCACTCCTGATTCGCGATTCACACTCTTCGTTTGATTTTTGTGAATCTGAATATTCACATTTCCCTGAATAATCTCATTCTCCTTATTCTCATCTTGCCCAACCACTTCTTGCCTTATCTCCGGGGATTCCAAATTTTCCATCAACCTTCCAAAACTGTTCGAAACCATAATATTCGAGGTTTCCTTAATTCGAGGGATCTCCCGGAGGTTTCGGCCAGAACTCTCTCTCTGGTTCCCTGTCACCGTCTGACTTCTCGAACTTTCCCCTCTCCTACCGGAATGACGTACCAGCGTAAACCCGTCCTCCTCCTGGCGTGCTTGACCAGAGTTACCATTAGAACCTTGAGGTGCTTCCGCCGGATTGGTTCTCTGAACTCTAGGGGTCTTGTCAATGGCCGTTCGCTCTTGGATTATACTCGGACACTTATGCACCAAGTGGCCAAACATCCCACAGCTAGAACAGATTTGCGATAGACGTTCATATGATACAAAGTATCTGTCTCCGTTTATCACAATCGAGCCTTTCAAGGGTTTTCTCAGGTTCACCTCGACACAAATCCTGGCGAATCTGGCCCTTTCGAAGTTCAACGTCGTCAAATCCACTTTGACCGGTTTTCCTAGCCCCTTAGCGATACCCATCAAGATGGATTTGTGATAGAAATTGATAGGGATATTTGCCAATCGTATCCACACGGGGTCGTTACGATATCATCATTTAGGGGATCGAAGGATGGTGTCCATGCTTGAACCACAAGGTAACTCCCGAACACTCTCCAAGGCCCCCCTGCAAGCGCCGCCAAATACTCATCTTCATCTCCAAACCTGATCATAAAGTATTGTCGCGGGAGGTCCATTATTCACATCGAGCCCTTTGGCTTCCACATCTCCCGAAGCTTCCGGGTTAATACCGCAATGGGAGTAACTCGCCCTAGAACTTTCACAATCATGCAGTGTTTCCACAGCCCGTTCATGGCTTCTAGCACCTCTTGTTCAATCGTGATCACCGGTTCCCCCTCTTCTCCATTCGGAAGTTCCAGCCTGACTCTTTCTGAAACAAAAGCCTCGTCAATCAACTCCTCCGGATTTGGCATCCCTCCGGCGCTCGAGCCCGTAACCTTCCTCACCCACGAGCCCGACATGTCCGGTGGATCCCCCGGAGGACGTCCTTGCTCCACGAAATCATCCATGGCCGTATCGTGCTCGCCGCCCCCCAAAACCCTAAAAACGCCCTTTTCGCTCTCCATCTGCATTTGCGGGATAGTTATGACTGGTTAATTACCAAATACAACAACGGTTAAATAATAAATTAATAATAATTATATTTTATATAATTATAAAATATCAAAAATCATAATATTATAATAAATATAAAAATTATTTTATTTTAGAAAATAATTATAGAAATATTTTTTATTTTAAAATTTTATAATTTCAATTTTATAATATTTTTATAATTCCAATTTAAATTTTTTTATTTTTATATTTGTATTTATATATATATATATATATATATATATATATATTTTAAATTATATCATCCCGCAACCGCAAACGCAAGAAGAAACCAGCTTTTGAATTTATAAAGTTTATAGCGGTTTGAAGCGGTTTAGAGCGGTTTGAGTGATTGTTGAAAAACATCAACAACCGCTACCAACCGCAAAAGCTGCGTTTGCGGATGGTAGCGGGGAAACCAATCATACCCTAAACGTGCATGTGTAGACACGTCGTATGATACTGATGGAAGTGTACACATCTTTACATTACTAAGGGTCTGACTGGTTCAAACGTTTGCGGATGCGGGTGATTGCGGTTTCTTGCGGTTTTTAGAGATTTATATGACTCGTTCTGTGGTTAGAAATTGTTGCGTTTGTAGGATATTTACAACTGGTTAACTATCAAATACAACAGCGGTTAAATAATAAATTAATAATATTTACATTTTGTATAATTATAAAAATGTCAAAAATCTTAATATTATAATAAATATAAAAACTATATTTAAAAAGTATAGTTTTAAATTTTTTTAAAATTATAGAATATATTTTTATTTTTAAATTTTATAATATTAATTAAAATATAATAGATATATTTTAGTATTTTTATAATTCCAATTAAAATTTGTATTGAATATTTTTATTTTATTTATATTATTAAAAAAAGGAAAAAAATTATCTTCCCGTAACCGTCCGCAAACCGAAAACGCTAGTTGAAACCAACTTTTGAATTTATGAGATTTGAAGCGGTTTAGAGCAGTTTGAGTGATTATTGCAAAACGCCAACAACCGTTACCAACCGTAAAAGCTGCGTTTGCGGATGGTAGCGGAAAAACCAGTCACACCCTAATTTATAAGATTAGTCTGAAGAAAATAAGACTAATAGAGTAATAGTAATATTTATGTACTCGGAACTAATTGGTAAACGTTCGAGAAGACATGATACAATAGAAAGCTACATAAATGTAAACTTTATTTTAAAACAAAAAAAAACTTTTAAACAACTTTTTTTTCAAATAAATAAACACATGATAATAATAAATGTAAATAATTATCTTTTTTTTTATCAACAAATAATTATCATTAAAAAGCCACTGTACTACTTATTTCAACTAGGGCCGGCGTCCGCGCTGCGCGCGGATTACATGTTTAATAAAAATCAGGTGAATTAAAATTGTTTTGTTTTTGGTTTCTGAAAGGATAAGTTAAGTTTTGTTTTTTTAGACAGGGTAGAAGTTCAGTGCTATTTTTTTTTATTAAAAAAAACAACTGTAAGAATGAATAATAAATAGTTTTGAGGAATTCGATACTTGAATGAGAAAATAATCTTTGTGTGTGACAATTTAATTAATGAAGGAAGTTGTAACGTAAATGTTTTAAAAGTAGACTGGTGGCGTTTGCTATGAGGCTTAGGATAGCAGTTTATTCCTCTTTTGGAAGCGCTGGATGATTTCAATTTCGTTGTTAAAGTAGAAGCGCGTTCCAGGTGTTGCTGTGAGTGATAGTTTTCCTGAAAAAGGTGAAATATTTGTTAGCATTTTGTTTTTTGTGAAGTTTATGTTTAGTTTATTACCTTCATGTATCCGTGGAATGATACTTGTGATGATTGCGACATGGTTTTTCCTTGTTGATATGCCATTTAACTCCCTAAAATTAGACGCCTCCTTGTCCCATAAAGTTAGACGTACCAAATTTGATCTACAAATAATTATTGTATTAGATTTTGTTTAGTTGTAAACCAATTATTACTTTATTAAAAGTTTGTACCTGTCTAAACGCAATCCAATGATGATTTTTGAATCTGTGTAGTGGTTATATAAATCACTACCTTGGATGAGGCAAATGCGGCCGACAACATCTGTAGGAATAATTTGGTTGTTTTTAAAAAAAGTAGGATTTATTTTTAATGTGAGAGAGTTTTTGTGGTTTTTTTTTACCTGGTAGGAAGCCGGTTTCACTTGCTGAGCTGAACAACTGGGTGTAGCGTTGGGGGTGGAATATGTATGAAGGGATCGGTGGAATGTTTTCTTGAATCAGTGTAATAGTTGTTGTTTCTTTGATATTGATTATGTATGGTTGATCGGTAAGCCTGTAACGTTGGTTATTGGGGAGGAGATTAAAATAACTAATGTGATAAATTTTCCCTTCCTCGAAGCGTTGGTACATTGTGTCAGACGTAGAAGTAGGCACCCTCCCCTCCATTTTTTGTTCCTGTTGAGTGGTTAGAAGCAATTATTTGAAATATAGTTGGAATAATTGAAAATATGAAATTTAGACAAACCTGGATGTCAAGACAGATGAAAGTTGTTCCTAGGAAAGCATCTTTATTTTTGTGATTTGTGATGGGCCAGACCCTAAGGATCCTAACGATTATTGGATGAGGTCTGAGGGTGTTGCTCCAGTTGCTTTGATCTTGTGCTGGATGTGCTGCATAGATAAGGATGAGAATTATTTTTTTTTGATCAATTTTTTTTAAATTTTTTTGAAGTGAACATAGTTAGGGTGTGTTTTTTTTTTTAAGTATTGTCATGGTTTTTAAAAAATTTTAAGTAGGCCGGGCAATAATTATAGGTGGTAGTAGTAAATTAGTTTGGTGTGTTTGAAAGTGTAATTTAGTTATTTTTAGTAATTTACAGGGACTATGTGAAATGAGGAGGTTTTGTTATCTTGGACGTACTAATTTAGTTCGCACATTGTTATAGAAAACAATTTAAATTAAAATTGTCTGAAATAATAGAAAATGCAAAAGAAAATAGTTCGACAGTTGAAATAAGTAATTCTCTGAAGGAAATAGTAATTGGTAGGTAACGAAAAAGAAATAAAATAAGATAAGCCGTAGACGATGGCTTGTAGGGTTATTGTGGATGGTCTTGTAGGGCGGCCACTTTCTATTGCGGGCGGACCTATAGATTAAAACAATTTTGTTAGCACAGGTTCATTATTGGGTTTGAAGAGTTTCAGACCGGAAGACTTACTGGTAGCTTGCATCTTATGGTAAAGGAAGTTGTTGAAGATTCTGGGAATCCTGCTCTGGGTGATCATCGGATCGTGATTCTGGAGTAGAGAGAGAAATGAGGTGAGTATTTATGGATGATGTTGCGAACTGGGTTGCAAATAATATTTGATTACCTGGTAAACAGTTGTATATTTCTTTGTAGACAATGTTTTTGACCCTTCCTATCTTTTGATCCTTTCCTTGTATAATTTTGAGGCCTGACTTGGTAGTAACTCGGGAAAGACCAACATAGAGCTGCCCATGGGTGAAAACGGGCTTGGGCAAATACAGTACGACACCTTTCAAACTCTGACCCTGACTTTTGTTAATTGTCATTGCGTAACATAGCCTGATCGGAAATTGCCGCCTTTCTAGAGTGAACGGATGTTTAGTTACTGATTCCGATAGTATGATTCTTGGAAGGTCCACTTTATGTCCAATATGGGAGCCTGTAACTATTTCACCTCTAATAACACGCTCACCTAGGTAAGTGACAATCAGACGTGTTCCGTTGCATAACCCCTTCTTCTGATTTAAATTCCTTAGGAGCATGAAAGGGGCACCCACTTTCAATGTAAGCTTATGTGCAGGCAGGCCTGGAAAGCTCAGTGAGTTTAAATACTCTACTGGGTACAATGTCTCGTTGTTCGCAGAGTCGGTGTCTATTATACCGAAGCTATCGGAACTGAGATATTCCTTTGAAACACCGTCAGCTTCAGATATCATGTATTCATTGATCTCATCCACCGTTTCGTTCCTTGGTGTGAGGATAGCCCTTTCTGTATAGTCTTGTTTGGTTCCTTTCCACTGGTCAGTTCTCCCGTAAGTAGCTTCTAGAATTTGTTTGAGAGGATCTGAGCTGACCTCCTCGACCAACGTTCGGTCAATAGAAATGAGCTGATCTTCTTCATCTTCATCAAATTCATTGACCTCAGTAGGTAGGGGGTTCCCATCGCCAACTCTTAGGACGTAGTTGGAGAATTCTTTCTCATCTTCGCTGAGGCGCATATTCTTCTGGAGGGTGAATTTGTGGCATGATTCCCATAAATATGAATGACTTATGGAGGCAGAGACAATTTCAGCTCTGGTGCCTTGTGGGATGACTGGTAAGATCTGTCTGAAATCACCTCCTAGAAGAACAGTTTTTCCGCCGAATGGGAGAGTTTTGGCTTTGGGATCATGTAAAGAAAGAATATCTCTTAAGGATTTATCGAGGGCTTCGAAAGCATGCCTGTGTGTCATAGGTGCCTCATCCCATATGATTAGAGCTGCCTTTTCTATTAACTCTGC
This sequence comes from Brassica napus, assembly GCF_020379485.1. Lineage (NCBI taxonomy): Eukaryota > Viridiplantae > Streptophyta > Magnoliopsida > Brassicales > Brassicaceae > Brassica > Brassica napus. Next base: position 8,957,411 of record NC_063442.1, read on the forward strand.
GAGCATAGTTCCAGGTGTAATGTGGCAGGTGGATGTGGCCTTTAGATCGATTGGGATATTGAAACGGGAGTGGGCAGTCCTGCCGCCTGGTAGTAGTAGGGCTGCTATTCCAGATGAAGCAACGGGAAGGACTATCTTTTTCTCTGACCGTAGTCTCGAAATGATTGTCTGGTATAAAAATGTTTTGCCTGTGCCCCCAGCCCCATAGACAAAAAATAGCTTCCCGTAGTCTTCTTGAGTCGACTCGATAATAGCCTGATAGACGTCCAATTGTTCACGGTTGAGCAACGTGTACTGGGTGTCATGTCTACTCTTCTCCTCGGCGACATTATACTGTAGCTCTTGCTGCCACAAAGTATTACCTAGCTCTTTAAGTAGGAGAGGATCAGGAGTAGGCATTCCTGGAAAATCCGTAAGGGTGTGTTCTTGGTTCCGCAAAGCCTTCTCGAGTTCAAGTAATGTATACAGCTCGAGCTTAGCATCATCTATTTCTAGCTGCGGGTGTTTGAATTCCTTACGTTTCTTGTAGAGGATGTCCTCACTCAGGGTTTTCCAGCACTTATCCCACAATTCCTTAGGGTTAGCAACATGACAGTAGATAAGCAACGTGACAAACATTTCTCTTAACTGAGAAGGTGTACCCCATGTGTTGAGTTCGGCCATACTTTCGTGCCATTCAGCATCGTTAGCGAGAAGACCTCGTGCGCAGCAGGTGCTTTTGAAATCGGGGTATGTGACACCGTTGAAAGTTCTAAGCTCTGTGTAACTTCTCGGGCCCTTCACTTTGTTTATTAGTATCCTCAAATAGTATCGATCCCCTGAAGCGGGATGTACAGTAACAACCCGACCAATTGAAGTTCCTCTCTTTCTCTCTGACCAGACTTTTGAGCTATTGTTCCATGTGAAGAACTCAGGAATCTGGACATACGTTAAGGTGCGGGCGAATGCGGATGTTCTGCATAGAACCATCCACTCGGTGAACATAGTCTTTTCGATGCCTGGCTTCTGTATAACTCTTCCTAGGTTATCCGTATCTTTGATAGTGATATTATGTTCACCTTCCAGATGGACAACCAACTTCATGACGGATGGTTGGCGTTTATGTATAGAATAAGCGAAAGTCCTCCACATGGATTCGCAAGCGGATAAGTATCGACAGTCCTGATACTCTTTTATCTCATTCCTTGCCTTCTTGACCTTTTCCTTGCCTTTCTCGGATGTCTGGGGGTCGCTTCCATTCTCGGATGGCGGTGGGTCGGGGCCTTTCTCAACCAGAACTGTCGCCCTGTCGACTCCTTTTGTGATGTATTTGAAAAGGTATTTGATAGCGGATGTCCGATTGCACCATTCCACGTTTATATGAGCTGCATACTTCTTCAGGATTTCTATGTTATAAGGGATGACAGAAGCATTGTCTAGAAGAATTCCATCCTTTAAAACATTCGCATTTTCGTTCTTCCGGCGACGATATATTATGTACCCAGACTTATCAATTGATGTAGACTCAGTAAAGGGGCGGGGAAATTTCTTCGCACATACATGATTCTCCATACATGGTGATTGAGGTCTATCGAGTCCACATGGCCCATGGATCATGTGCTTTGCAACCAATTCATAGGCTTCGGGGTCTTTCTGCTTGTCCGGAAGCTCCGCCGAAATAATCTTGTCGATTTCTTCTGGGCTGGGTGTCCTAGAGTGGTCTCCAAACCACAACAAAATATGTGCGTGGGGAAGACCTCTTTTTTGGAACTCAATCCTATGAAGAGCTGGTATAAAAAGAGTTTAATTATTTATATGAAGATTAATGTGAATTAAATTTTCCAATTAAAGAGAATACCTGCTGTGTATGGGGCGAAGAATGTACCCTTCTTAAAATCATCTAGCAGCTGGTCTAGTTTCATTTTGAAAACTCGACACTCAATGTCTGGTCTGTCATTCGGGCTATCACCACCGTATGCTGCTAGATGGTCTTTTATCTCCTTCCAATTTGGGTTTGCCGTCATTGTGATGAATAAATCTGGATTCCCAAACTGTCTGCATATCGCCATTGCGTCATGATATTTCTCAATCAGATAACGGGGCCCACCAGTAAAACTCGGTGGTAGAATAAACCTCTTACCAACCGTCCTTGCATCGGTGTCACCTTTTCCGACTGCATCACAAACATTACTGTATAATTCAGCCCTTAGAACGTCTTGATTGAGCCTATGCCATCGAAGACGATCTTCCTCGATTGAAGAATATACATCGACCACATATTGGTGGAGGAGGCGCCCAGACTTAATGAGTGTCATTCCTTCTTTTAACCGAGTTTGTATTTGAGAGGCATAAAATTGCCGTATACTGACAAATTTTCTTGTCCTCGAGCTTCCTTCCTCTAAATGCAACGGAATTTCGGTATTGAAACCATACTCACCATAAGGAAACAGAAGTGGGTACTGGAGGCTCATGTAGAGTGGATGATCATCTCGTATCTCTGTCAAATTAGTTGACTGAAACTTGACGACTATATCTCTCTCACATATAGTGTCTGACATTTCGCCGACAATTAGTCCAACAACCTCAGATGATTGGGGTAAGTCATATTGTTTGCCTTTCCCTTTATCAGATATGAGACTGATTGTAAAATCTTCTTCAGAGTTTGCCTCGTAACGATCTCGAACCCTCCTAAAAACTTTTGCAAGGCAATTGTTGGTATCCACCATTTCGATTAGGACTTTTAATGTTGCTTCGGTTGCTTTTCCTTCAGAGGTTGTTTGGCCCAAAGCTTCCAACCGATTCTTAACTTCGTTTGCCGTATCAAAAATATAGAGCTGCAGGTACTTGGGTGGTAAACCTGGCTTAGGAATGAGGGATCCGATACGGTGGTAAGTTTGCCCTTGAATACGGAATGTAAATGGCCCCCTCCCGAAAACAACACTGTAATCTATATTCGCCCCAATAGATGTAAAAGCTAGGAGGGCATTGTAGACTCGGATGGTCTCGCGAAATTGTTTACATTGCAGTAGCTTTTCTAACACGGGTGGAGGTTGTCTCATAGGCGGAAGCTTTATCTGTCCTTGGTTGCAACAAATGGTGAAGCGTAACTCCTTCGTTCTAGGGTCTCTTCCGGTGCTCTCGGATTGCCAGACCAAAGCACCACACGATGGACATTCTAAAATTGGGTTGTTTGTTGCTTCAGAGGAGGATGACGCATCTGAAGGGGCTGTAAAATTTAAATAGTCGAGACACGACTATTAGATGATTAATAATTATTGGGAATAAGTGGCAACTCCCTTATCAGGTAAGTGGTTAGTTGACCCATGAATTTTTTTTTTTTTTTTTGTGTTCAACAGATTTCTCTAAACGATTCCTTAATTAAAAAGAATTTGTACCTATCTTCATATTTAAATCACAGGAAAAATGTTTCATTAGAAAATAGGCATGTAAATATATTCATTGGGTAACCTAATTTGAAACTTATTGGTAAGAATCAAGAGGTCAGTATTGGGGATCGAAGTTTAAAATTATGTAAATTAATTGATAAATATCAATAGGTGGGAAATCAATATTTAAAATAATTTGTTAAACTATTGTCAAAGCGTCACAATTTACAATATATATATATATATTTTTTTTTTTGTAACTTCAAATATGAGAACATGTTATTGTAAAATAATGGTTTAAGATAATTTGTTTGATTTTTTTAAATAAATATTAAGGGTATTAGACAAAGTATGTAAGAGACATGAGAGACATAGGAGACTCCATGACTCTTGATGATATTTTGGTGATTTTCCTTGTGGGGTCAATTTTTGTGACCAAAAGTCGAAAATATTCTATATATGAGAATTGTCCACTTTAATTTACTTTAGTTGTGCTGGAGGTTTAATAGGTAAACATATAATGTATCTAAAGTAGGAAAATATGTACCTTTTCCTTTAGCTCTGCCGATTCGATGATTTCGTGCGGGCGTAGCTGCGCTGGGTCCTATTAAAAAAACTTGTTGTTGGTTACTCCACATAATTTATTTATTTTATTGTGAAGTTGTAGTTGTATTATTTTATGGTTACCTTCTATCCTTCTTGATGTACGTTTCGATAGTAATATTGCCCTTCGCATGGCACGGGCATTTGTTCTTGCCACTGCATGTATTCACATTTAAATTATGTGTTAATAATGAGATGGTATATTTAACAAAAAGGCAAATGTTATCATTTTGAATCTTGTACCGTATAACGCGCAAATGTCGCAGCCACCTATAGAGGGTAAAATGTTTACCCATAAAAGCATTGTTAGTAAAATATTTGTGTCAACTTAGCATAATCACAAACCATCATAAATATATTAATATAGAATTTGTTTTTTTGTGTGATATAGCTGGATAACTCACAGTCAAAGTATTGTGGGGCAAAATGTTGTGGCATCATTCCTGCAGCTGGAGCTGTTCGGGAAGAATAACAATAAATAGATGAAATCATAAAAGTTGGACCAAGTAGTCGAGACATGTCGCTATTATGTTTGGGGTTTTAATAAGTAAATTATATAGAACATTGATGAATTGAGTGTTTAAATTTTGTACAAACCTTTTACTTTGTTTCGTACTCCTAGCGGCCGTCCACGTTTACGCTTCGTTGTGTTTGAACTTGATGACTCTGATATTGGTGAGAAGATTATATTAAAATATTAAGTTATGATTATAAAGAGTACACAATATATTAAATAATTGTATTACGTACAGAACTTGATAAATTAATAGGATGTAAATTAGAATTATAAAACTAAAAACATCTTCTACGTAATAGGAAAATCTACATTTGCAAACACTTATAAACATCTTCTAGGAATTATAATACTAATAATTTTAGGAGTAATGTCAACATGTGTTAAAATAGTTATTTATTATTCATTAAAATTTAGTATTGTTCGAATAATAAGTTCTGATGATGTGTTATTTTGAAAATTAAAAAAATAAATAAAATTTTTTGTTGTAGGATTTCTGTTGTCAGTCTGAAAATATTTAGTTATTTACTTTTTAAATATTTCACTTCAAGACATCACCTTCATTATTGTTTATTTTTAAAGACTACGAAATTAGCAAAATAACTCTGCTATATTTTGTTCTGTAAGACAATATTTTTTTGCTCGAACAACACGTTTTTATAATAATACATCTACCAAAAATCAATACACTAAAACAACTTCGAGCTGATTAAAGCATTCGAAGATTATTTGGGAATATTTACTGACCTATATTCAAAGAGAGTAAATATTAACATCTTAGATCTAAATTCAAAGATTATTTGGTGAAAAAGTTTATTGACGTTTGGGCAAAAGGTGATAACCATTCGCATTTATATCATGATACACTCAATTATATATAAAAATACAAAGCCTTTATTTTGAGGTACACCGTAACATCATTTCATGGAGACTTGTAAAAATATCATTATAAAGAAAAAATTTAAAAACAATTCTTGTCAATTTGAAAACAGACAGACTATCTTGAAGCTTAAGTAGGAATTAATAACGTTTGTTAATGTTTAAAAGGTAAAAATGATATAGCAACAGTAACAATAATACACCATTTGTTTCAACCTCTATATTATATCTTAACAATAATACATTTTATTTGACAAAATCTAGCTAGCCTCGAGACCTATATGCTGTAAAGAAAATCCTTTGGTTATTATTAGAGATTTGGATTAAAGTATTAATTAAATATATCAATAATAATAAGGTCTTAATTCAAAAATGAATTTATAAATTCAAAATACCTCCTAGAAGTGGAGGATCTTTGGAGGTTGTTTTGCCCATGGTGTTGAGGGAACTGTTCCTTTAACAAAAAGAAGAATATCAAAACAAATAATCTTTGCACTTTCTAATCATCTCCTCATAAAAAAAAAATCACTTACGCGGATTACTTTTTGAAGATGAAGAACTTCCACGGTTTGATAGAAATGAATCTGCTTAGTGGGTCGTGAATTTTTGCAAAGTAAGGGGAGATGGACTTGTGTTTTTGAGATTAGAATAGTTGATGTTATTTTGACTAAGCGCCTAAACGAATCAAATAATTAAGCGCTTAAACGAATATCTCATATGTTAAATGTCGACATTGATTTAACTTAATGGCAGAATATATGAAATTAAATTCTTAATAAATGCAATAGATACTATTTGACTCATAACTGACATTCAAAATATGACCATACGTATATGAAATGTCAGCTAAAATTACAGTTGTCCTAATTTGATTAAAATGTAGACCACGTAGAAGAATAATATAACAATTGAGTATGGGCATTAAACAATCCATGATCCATGCATGCATTTGGTTCTTACGAACGTGTACGTATGAAAAATGCATGCTGACCAAACAACTCAAAAAAGTTAGGAATGAAAATCAAACCACTTTAATATGATAATGTTGATCATTCTTAAACTTCATAACGAAGTTGTGAATAAAATCCAAACAACTCAAATAAGAAAACCAAACCAACTCCAATACTAAACTGTCTCAGCAAGAAGCAAAAACAAACTGTTTAAAGAGAGATAAGTAGACTGTTATTAGAGAATCATCCTGACTGGGCAGTCTGTACCAGCCACTGATGGAGTACCAGTTCTGCATGTGATCTAGCCACTACGCTTGGTACGCTTTGCTTCCTTCTGGTCGTCAATAGCTGAAGGACCACCACCACTACTCTCAGCCAACTCTGTGTTTGCCACTTCAGTTACTGGTGGCGTCTGGAGTGGGGGATTCTTTGGTGGTAACTCTGCTGCTGAGATGATCTTGGTAGCTGTGAAAGACAGTTTGGTAGAAGTGAAGTTGTAGTCAGTCACCTTGATCCTGAATTTCTTTGTCTGGCCTATTGTATCAATGAAACACTGTGGAACGGGAACTTCAAGCTCAGCCGCAACTCCACCATTTTCCTAATATAACAGAACACAATCATCAACTTCGAAGACGTTATGATTAAAATAAGTGTCAAGACTATAGAAATTAACATTAATCATTAGAACAACCATTACCTGAACATAAGCGTCGATCAACTCTGTTGCTTTCCTGCCTGTGAGATCCTTCCCAGCATCTCCGAGAATGATGAACGTGCATTGCTCATCATTATCATAGACAGACAGCTCCACCCGATAGCTGGTTAAAACCAAATGCTTAGTATACACATTGTCGCTTGAAAACATATTTGAGGAGAGTAACTTACTTGGCTACTGCAGTAGCATCTTCATTCCTGCATTTTGGACAAACCAACGTTGTAGGCCCACGGTTTAACTTGGTCTGGCAATCTTTGCAAGCAATGTAGTACCACTCAGTGCCAAGCTTGACATCATCAATTGTGGCAATGCAGTCAAAGTAGGCAACCTGAAATCACATCCTAAGGATTGTTAGCAACTATATTGAGAAAAGCGTGTGATTGTAATGACCTAATGGGATTACCTGAGCAGGCTGATGCTTGAGGAAGGCGGCAATCTCACCTATGGTGAGAGTCTCAGCTTTGACAACCTCAACAGGGTTGACCAAAGAAGTTATAGAAGGGTTCGTGGCCAACCTTGCAAAGAATTCCAAAACAGGAGATTATCAAAGCTGTTAAACACTTAATAGTCTAAGGTATAGAGTGTTTATAAAAAAAAAAAATAACTAACCACGCCAAGTATTCCTTCGTGTGGTCAACCTCTTCATCCAAAAACACTCTTGAAGAGGACATTGAACTTAGGCACAATTTCCCTGTCCATATAGAAACAGTTAGTGGTAGGTTTATCAAAATGGGTGTGAGTCATGAGGAATTCGTATTTTGAGTGTGAGAGATTACCACCGAGCCTCTTAGGATTCACCGTTGTGACCAATAGAACAGTTGGAGTGACTGCACTTCCGTCAAACTTGAGGCGGAAACTTTCAGCGGCCTCATCCCATAGATAGACGTTCATCACTGGACCGCTGCATTTAACAAATAATTGATTTTTAATTTATGAAAGAGCATAAATTAGGAAATGAAATTTCTATATTGGTAGAACTACAATAGCTTACTCTTTAAGCTGCAGATGGACCATCACTTTCCGAGAAGCTGAGTCATCATTGGTGCACAAAACAGGACGCTCATGGAGAGCCTGGCCATCAACCAGCTTAAGGTGGCCAACCACATCTACAACAAACAGTTACACGTCAATCAAAGTTAATCGATAGTAATGGTTGAACATGTTAACAAAATATTTAAACCGTACCGTGAAGATCGCCTCTGAGATCGCAGTTGGCTTCAAATTCTGTGAAGGAACGGACCCTGAACCGCTGTCTCAAGATGCCTTCAATGTCTTTTTCATCCTTCGACAGGGCAGAAGCGTGTGAGATGCAAATGACCAGCCTCTGATCAGCAACATGGTACATCACCTTGTTGTTGGATGCATAGTAGTTTGTCAGCGTGTAGATGCTCCCACGCTGGAGCTCTTTCTCATACTGGTTGCGACGGTTCTGACCGATGAACCCCTGAGCCAAAGTACCCTACAGAAAATAGATACAATATCAAGTCAGAGTGATTAAGATTTAAAGCGTCTAAAGCAACAGAGCAAATCTCCAGTTCAAACGAATCAATCAATTTTTTTCCCAAAAAAAAAGATCTAAGTTTTTATTTCTTCAACCAACTTGTTTTACGTATAAGCTAAACATAGTATTTTTCAGAGTGATTAAGATTTAAAGCGTCTAAAGCAACAGAGCAAATCTCCAGTTCAAACGAATCAATCAATTTTTTTCCCAAAAAAAAAGATCTAAGTTTTTATTTCTTCAACCAACTTGTTTTACGTATAAGCTAAACATAGTATTTTTCAGAGTGATTAAGATTTTAAGCGTCTAAAGCAACAGAGCAAATCTCCAGTTCAAACGAATCAATCAATTTTTTTCCAAAAAAAAAAATCTAAGTTTTTATTTCTTCAACCAAGTTGTTTTACGTATCAATGAAGTTGTTATTTTAATCTAGCACTCTAATGAATCGAAGATACGCTAATACAGTTCAAACGAATCAAGCAATTTTTTTTCCCACAAAAAAAAACTCAAAGTTTCTATTTGTTCAACCAAGTTGTTTTACGTATCAATGAAGTTGTTATTTTAATCTATCCCTCTAATGAATCGAAGAAACCCTAATACAGTTCAAACGAAGCAATCAAATTTTTTCCCAAAAAAAAAAGATCAAAGTTTTTATTTCTTCAACCAATTTGTTTTACGTATCAATGAAGTTGTTATTTTAAAAAGATTGAAGATTTTAATTTTAATCAGTCAAGTTTCTTACGAATAAATTAATTTTTTATAAACAACCTAGTAAAACGATTCAATAATTTTTTCACCAAAAATAGATCAAGTTTTTTTTTTTAACAAACGTGTGTTCAACGAATCAATCAAGTTTATATTTTAATCAATCAACGTTTTGTTTAACATCTCAACCAAATGGACGCTAATCTAATTAAAAAAGAAGCCTTACCTCCGCATCGATCATCAGCATCTCGATCCCAAGAATGATCCCTGGTCCTCCTTTGACATTCTTCCGAGCATCCCAGAAATGAAGAAGACGAAACTGCAGGGTCGAATCGCCGGGTCCGGGTGAAACTTGTCGGAAGAGGAGGGGAGGAGAAGATTCGCCCGTGCGGATTGCGGTCTCTTTCGACATGATTAGGGTATTTTGCTAACGATCTGAGGTAAGAGATTTGAAGGGATGATATGAGGTAAGGGAGATCAGTATAAATAGGAAGATAGATTTAAGGCAGAGGGGATGTGGAAAGCCCGTCATGATATTGATTGGAGGCTTTAATGGAGAACATTGAAGTTCAAGCCTTTTCATCGGAGGCGTTTTGCGGGGAGATTTGGGGGAGATGAAGAGAATCGCCATGCGCGTAAGAGAAATGGGGGAGACGGGGTTAGGGTTAACTGCGAGGATGAGAGTGCTTAAGCCTTCGTAAACGGGTAATGGAATGGGCTTGGGAATTTTTTTAATCTGGCCCAACAGCAAAAAGACGGACACACTGCCTACAAAATGGAACAACAGAGAACTTTTAGATCCAAAGCTAATATGATGATAACAATCGTTTCTAACAACTAAAGGACACCAAACACATAACTAAGGGATAGGCAAAGACCCAGATTCAAAGCATCCAACTTTCTAGAGCTATATCAATAACTAACATTAGGCATGAAGAAACCAAGCAAATTACAGTATAATTCGAGCAGATTGATCCACGAAAGTGGGCTTTTCATGAATCAAAAGAGATAAGCTATACTTACTCAGATCACGAGCAGATGCAACGAACTGGAGATCTACGGAATCTGTATAGAATCAGCGAAAGATTGACACCGGAAGCAAAAAGTCGAGAGAAAGGTCGCGTGAGAATCTGATTTGGGAATTTAGGGTTTATGAGAGAGGATTAGATTATAACCGGTTGAATTTGTTCGGCCCGGTTTAACTCAAATTGAATCTCAATTATGTTTCGGTTTACAAAGATAGATACGCGTATATGCCAAAGCAAGTTGCAAGGCACGTGCTGGTAAACGGCGAGGATAATATTGTAGGATAAAAGCCTGTTAACGGGCTGGACTGAATTAACGATTTTCGCAAACGAAACCGGTTAACGGGCTGGGCTGCATAAACGATTTCCTGGTATGGGTTGCCAGTGACGTGGCCAAACGATTGGTCTGGAATTTTTTGCCTATGTGGCACTTTTTAAAAGCTCCAAAATTAGTCCCTATTATATAGTGGGATTATTTGAGTTTGATTCCAACGGTTATATTTTCTACAGAAGATAAATATACTGAGCAAAAAATTTGTGCACTGTCGATAAAAGGTACACTTTTATTGACAGTCCTTTTACTGTCAGTGATAAATTAATGTTCTAATCACATAAAACCCACTGTAATATTTATGTTTCACACACAGTCACAGATGACAGATACACATTATATATATATATATGTAGATAAGAAGATGACAATAATAAAAGCTTTATCTGAAAGCATTGTCTATATGTGAAACGATCTGCAAATTTCCATTGTCTCTTTCATTCTCACGTCCCTCTCCATCTTTCTCATTTCGCTTATTTATTTTTCAGAAAAAGTAATTTAATTGTATATTATTATTAAAAACAAAAAATACAGTATATCACTAAGAAAAATGTCTGATGATATAAAAAAGATCTATTTTAATTGGTCTTTTGACTAATAATTTATAAAAGTTTATTCATTCATTCAATCTTCTTCCTCTTCCCCCTTTCCTCCATAACTAATATAAAGCCTCTTTAATGACGAAAGGACCCATCTCCAAGAACAAACAGTAATCTAACAATACTAAAAGCAGTATATAGAGAGCATACAGAGTGCCACGTCAGATTTTTTATTCAAACCAATCAGAAGCGTTTTATGTGACACATCATCCCGGGCTCGCGGTGTGGGTTTCTGAGAAGTGTTGTGGGCTTCATCGAAGTGTTGTGGGCTAAACCGTAGCGTTCTGGGCTTCACAGAGTTTTGTGTTGTTTGTGTCGTTTTGATGAAACCTCGAAGAATCCATCGGTGAAACGAGATTCTCAGCGCCTCTCCCTCTTCGTCTTCTCGGATCGAAGAGCAGAGAAACCGCGATTTAATCGAGCCACTTCTACACAATCAATACCTCCATAATGATTTCGTTTCACCTCCCCCTTTTCATCCTCATCCTCCTTCTTTATATACTGATCTTCTTTATTTCGTATCATCCAAAACCCTAGAATCACTCAAATCTCGATCCATGGCGATGAAACGAAATGGGAAGTCTCTTGCCTCCTCCGGCTCCGATGAAGAGGTCATGTTCTTCAAGGATGTCTCTCTGGGTCCACACGAGACTCAGCTACGCTTCCGGCTAATCCATTTCTGGGAGGCTCGGAACCCGGTGAAGAAAACACTGATTGGCCTCGAAATGCTCCTCATCGACGAACAGGTGCGTCGATTATTCTAAAAAAAGTTTCCAGTTTGTCAGATCTATGTTTCTGGGAATTTTAAGCTAGCGTTTATTTTAGACGTTTTCTTCTAGGCTTGGTTAATAGTTAAAGTAGTGTTTGTTTTGTATCTGTTTTACTTCGGGTTTTATTCTTTCTGAGGTTTCATTCTGATTCTCATTTCACGGTTTGTAATTTTTTTGTTCCGACATCAGGGAACTGTTAGCTTTGTATCTGTTTTACTACTTCGGGTTTTATTCTTTCTGAGGTTTCATTCTGATTCTCATTTCACGGTTTGTAATTTTTTTTCCGACATCATGAAACTGTTAGCTTTGTATCTGTTTTACTACTTCGGGTTTCACTCTTTTTGAGGTTTTTTTCTGATTATCATTTTTTGGTTTGTAATTTTTCCGACATCAGGGAACTGTTAGTTTTGTATAGGTTTTACTTCCGGTTTCGTTATTTTCTGAGGTTTCATTCTGATTCTCATTTCATGGTTTGTATTTTTTTCCCGACATCAGGGAACTGTTATTCAAGGATTCATCCCACCGGGACGAATTAAGAAGTACTTGCCTGATATGAAACGTGGATCAGTTTACAAACTCATCAACTTTTACGGGTCGAAAAACAAACCGGTTTATCGCGTTGCTGATCATGTCGCAACCGTGTCTTTCACATGGAACTCTGAAATGTCGGTTCTTCACGAGATTCCCATCTCTTTTGGTGAAGACCGTTTCAGGTTTCATTCATACGAAGATTTTGAAGCCAACTGTGATCTCAAAGGTGACCTCTACGGTAAGCATATTGGTTTTACAAATCATCTCTCAGTTTCATTGCTTTGTATGTAGTTTGTTAGTCTATCCTCCTGTTTAGGTAAAGAAATCTAGAATTTTAGGGTTAAATAAGTAGTTGAAATATTTGGTTTATAGAGTTTTATTAGTCTTCTAACTTACTCTTTTCATGAAAATGTTATAGATGTTGTTGGTCACATGAAACTGGTCGATGGACAGACTCTTCTTGCACGTCCCAGCCTTGACGATGTGAAGATTGCTACCGCTCGGCACATTATGATTCATGTGCAGTCACATGAGTAAGTGTGTTCTTTATTCCAAGTAATCATCTCTCAGTAGTTCTTAAATCCCTATGAGTTTATTTTTGCAGTGGACCTGTGATGAAGCTCTACCTTTGGGACCAGGCTGCAGCAGACTTCTGCAAGAAATTCAACTCCAGTAAAAGCATTCCCACAGTGCTTTTGGTCACAACTGTTAACACCAAGCGTCTCGGAGGTAATTATTTAGCTTTTTAGACTCATTTTTTGAGTGATAATTGTGACATGTCTCTTAAGTGGTCAGCAACTTATTAACCATTCTAGCTTATTTACCATTCGTAAAATGTTTTTCTTCTTTATCATTAGCTTCTAAGTTTCACACAATCCTTTTTAATGGCGATGAACAGGTACCCTTGCCCTGGCTTCTATGTCCTCCACACGGGTGTTCATGGACTATGATGTCCAACCAACCAGGGATTATTTCTCTTGGTATGTATCCCCGTCTTCATCATCTATTCTATACAGTTTATCTGAAGCGTACACTTACACTTATAGGAGTGAATGACTAAACACTGCTTTACGTTTTGTTTCAGGCTGAGCTCCAACCCCGAGATTGCTAATCAGGTTATCGCAGACGTCATCACTAAGCGTGAGACACTGACTATAGCAGATATATTCTCATACATGACTCAAGAATCTGCAAAGGTAAAAGTAAAGCTATATTACTTTCTCATTTTGAAACGCTACTATATTTTAATCACATGATTATAAACTGATGCAGGATGCCTTTTTTGAGTGCACGGCTACAATTGATGATGTTGTGCATGGCTCTTCTTGGTACTATATTGCATGCAGTGAGTGCCATTCTAAGGCTACCAAGGGCCCATCTTCGTTGATTTGTACAAACACAAAATGTGAGAAGGTTAACACAGTTGGCATTCCACAGTATGTTTTCTCTCCCTAATATTGAATTCTTCTTTCACTGGTATTAGTTTTTGGTTATTACATTCGTGACGTTATTTTCTAATTCTAACACAACAGGTACCGTGCAAAGATTTCGGTTTATGACAAGACCGAACAAGCTTTTTTTGTCCTCCTTGGAGATGCTGGGCGTGAGTTGACTGGGAGGCACGCATCCGAGTTGGTTAACAGCTACTTTGAGGTAACTGAGCATCAGTTTGTAGTCTCAAATGATTTTTTCCTTTTTTTTGTTGATATTCACTCAAGTCATTTGAACTGACATTATTATACTTGAACGTAAGGTTAATAAAAGCGAAGGAGCTGACCATGTGGTGCCTGTCCCGGAAGCTCTAATCAGCACCATCGGACAGACACATAAGTTCTGTGTGAAAGTTACAGACCACAACTTCTCAGGCAATACCCGAGCCATAACTGTCACCAAGATCCTCCCTCTAGACACACCACCACCCACAGAAGCCTCAGTTGGAAATGACATTGCAACAACCTCCGAGGAAGCATTGCAGTCTGGAAACGATGTCTGCGAACATCCCAAAAGCCGTGGAGATTCTCTAGATGAGGAGAGCAAGAGGACGTGTACCAGGACTGATCCAGAGACAGCTAAACGCCCAAGATGTGAGAATTAGAGCTTGAGTTCATTGGTTTTTGAGTGTTTGCTTTCCAGTTCAAGGATTGGTTTTTTTCTTTAAATTTGCTGCAGTTTAAGTACTTTTGGGTTTTTTTAAAGACAATGCAATGTCTGTTTTCTATTTAAGACTTTGTTTCCAAAGCAATGAAAGCTTACAGGTCTTTGACGCAAAACTTTGCTTTGTAGCAAGTTCATGATTTAGAACAGCAGTGCTGTTGGATAGACTTCGGTAAACAATCTGTGTAACAGCCGTATTGTTGAAGTCATTTGTGTCCTCAAACTGCCATAACCAACATAACAAAAACAAACCAAAAAACTTTAGGAAACTTGATTCACCCACGGGTGACTTTAGGAAATTTGCCAGATTTATGTGTATAAAATATTCTTTTGCTTATAAACAAGAAACCCACTCACCCTTGCTAATCTTCAACGCCTCTCTCATTCCAACGATTCTGTTTCACACCCACTTTGAAAAGGTATTCTTTGGCCACGCTCATTTTAGTTAGTATTGTGTAGATTGGTTTGGCCATAGTGTATTGCTTTTGATTGAATTTTATTATATTCTGCTCTGTTTATATATGCCTTTGGCCCCATTTTTCATTCAAGTTTGATTTGTTTTTATAATATAAAAGCCTTAAGCTTTCTCTGTTTTGGTCAGCCATTACTCATTATATGTTTCACTAGAGTGTAGAGATTTTGATGAAAACTTATCATATTTTGCTCTGTTTTAGTGGGCAAAATTATGATACTTCATTCCACTGTTCAGTTTTAAATAAACTTAAAGACTTTATTTTTGTCAGTGTTTGGTCCATTTACGTACAATTCAAGTGAAAAAAATAAGGGAAAAAAATATCAAGGATCGAGTAATTTTTTTTTTGATGTCTTTGTGGAGTTTAAGTTTCTCTTTGGTCAAGGAATTGGAATATCCAATCCAATCAAACCATGATTTAGTTTCTGTTAGCGGATTCTGCAAAAAAAATATAAAAATATAAATATGAAAAAATAGAATATCACAAAACCTAAAAGCTGAATATAATTTAAAATATATTTCAAAACTGGCCCAGATAAATGTAACATAAATGCCAAAAAATTAATAACAAACATGCAATGAAACTGAAGGTTTAATAAACTAATATCTATTGTAAACTTATATATGTGATAGTAATTATATGGGATGAAAGTAATATATTTTACTAATTTATGTTCACTTCTTTCTTAATTCCAGGCTCTCTAACTCAGGAAACAACATCACATCTACACCATTTTCTTCAAAAAGATTCACCATCTTATTTATGATTTCTGCTACTTTGTGTTAAAACTTTTACATCTCCTCTTACTAACGATAATGACTTCCTTCTGATTGTAAACATGGTTTATACCAAATTTTATTTTCTAAACAGATCTACTATACTCTGGACAACCTAAAAGCTTATCAAATCAAATTATTTAAACACATATTCCGCGCGTAGCGCGGACAAGGGATCTAGTCCTCTTTAATATCCACAATTAAAGATTAAAGATCCTCTTTTTATTAGACGGGTAGATGAAGAGACAAGGGTCCCTTTAATTATCGCTGAAGATCTTCAACCTCAATCATGTTGGGCAATCTTTTTCTTTTGTATGTAGAAACAAAAGTTTGCGGTTTTTAACTTCTAAAAAAAAAGTTTACCAGTCCATGACAAAGCTCAGTGCTTGATTGGCTCCACTGTCTCTGTAAAGAAAAAGTTTGCATTTTTTTCTGTCCCATTTCAACCTCAATTCTCAGTGGTAAGCAAATCTCTGACTCTGATATTCATGTAAATACTACATTATTAGACTAAAGGAAGTTTATTTTTTAACTGAGAACTTTTTTTTACTGAAAATCTCACTTTAGGACACAGTTATGTATCTAGAAGAATCAAATTTTCAGACACAACTAGAAGAATTCTCTGTTTTTTTTTTCCAGGTTTATTTGCTAATCAATGGAGAAAAGGAGATCACCAAGAAGCAGCAAGAGTCCTGGAACTGCAATTTTCCCTAAAAGCCCTCTTGTCTACGAGAGTTATAAGTCTGGTTGTGGTTGGAAACTGATCAACTTCTTTGATTTCAGACATGTTAAATCTGGTAATAAGAAACTGAGTTCAGACAAGAAACCCATCAGAGATTCTGCAGGTTAGTAGTACCAGTAGTGTGTTTCTTGGATCACTTCTTGTTCTTAGTTTTACATTTTTGATTCTTGTGTTTCTGCAGGTAATGTTTATACTAAAAGCCAGCTTGATCTGCTCAACAGACTTCATGATAAATGTCAGTGTCATGATGTAAGTTCTTTAAAAAATTGTTAGTTCTTGAGTTAGCCTTTTGTACTTATAAATGAATCTCTTGATTTGTTCAGCGGATTGTGGAAGGAGAGAGTTCATATAAGCCTACAACGAGGAGAAGATCTTTAAGTTCTGAAACAGAAGATGAGAGATATGAATCAAAACCTGCTCAGGGTTTCCTAGAGAGAGATATAAAGAGGAGAAAGAATCTAAGGGAGGCAACTTCTTTGAGTGAAGTTGAGAAGACAAATGATAAGGATAAGCAAATGGATTTGAAGAATGGGAGAGATTGTAAGAAGAGCTCAGAGATTAACCTTCAAGTTCGTGTGAATGAAAGGTTGATTAGTTCCAAGGCAGATGAGAAAGGAAAAGACCGGTCTAATCAGTTCATGGAAGCATTAGATATCCTAAGTTCCAACAAAGAATTGTTCATTACACTCTTACAAGATCCCAATTCTATCTCAGCCAAGAAAGGTCAAGACTTGGAGAGACCTCAGGTGAAGGAACTGCGTGATAAATCTCTTTCAGTGGCTGATGATTTGGATAACATTGTTCTCTTGAAGCCTAGATTCAAACATCTAGCCAAGAAGGTGAAGCTTGTTGCTGGATCTAACAAAGACAGTAACCACACAGAAACTACACCAGAATGTAGCGGTAAAGCTAGAGAAACTGAAGCTTTTGCTGTAAGAAACAGTGATGTTTCTACCAGTACAGTTGGCCATAGAAGCCCGGAGTCACCGGTGTTTAGACGCAAGAAGCGGGTTGAGTCTGATGTCTTCAAGCTAAGCCTTGAGAAGGATGTTTTGCCAAGAAGATTCTTGGTGGAAAGGCAACAGGAGAGATCAAATTCTTCACCGGTGTATGAAGTTCCTAAGGCATTGAGTAGTTTGGAGACAAAACTCAAAGAGATAAGACAGAAGCTGGAGAAGAGAAGAGAGAGCTTCAAGCTGTGGTCCGTGGACAAGGACTTGGAGGTTTTTGATCCGAATCCTCCCAACTCCAACGACAATTGTACAAACCTAGAGAGGATCCATTTGGAAGAAGAAACAGTAGAAGAGAAGATTGGATTAGTATCTTTTGATGATCTTCTAGAGAAATACTCTATTCACAAGTTTGTGAAGAAAGTTCTTGAAGCTTCAAGACTGAACTGGACTAATCTCATGGTGAGATGCAACGAAGAAACATCACTACTAGACGAGTTCTCACACGGCAATCACAACAACGGTCAGCTTCTTCTTGTTCTTGATTACACAGACGAGATTCTCCGCGAGATTAACCGTCAAGCCATCATCAAGTTTTGGCCTTTCTTACCATCTTCCTTTAGAGAAGAAGACCTGATTCAGGAGACGCTGAGACGTTTTGACTGGAGTTTGCTCTGCTGTGACACTCCAAGAAGTACATTGGATCAGATCATTGAGGCTGATGTGGTAAAGCCATCATGTCTTTGGTCGGGTATTCGTGATGAAAATGAAGGTGTTGTCTCTGATGTAGCTGAAAATATTCTGCAACGGTTGGTGCTTGACATCTCCCATGAGCTAAGAACAATGCATGATATGTAGATTAATCTGAAATTTGTACGTGCTATAAGCTATTCAACATTTTTTTTGGTATGTATAAAAAGAAATTTCAGTTGAAGTTTAAAGCCTCTGACTTGAAAAGTTTTGACTTTGACCAATCCGAGATTCTGAGTAGACCTGAGCATTTTAAGGTAAAACTAAAATAGCAATTTTGTTTCACAAACCCTTATTAATTTATATATTTTGATTGATTTAGAAATCCATATAGTATTTATAAATCCAAATAAAATATGCAAATTTGAAGGTTTTTTCTTGGATTTGAGACTATGTATTTTTAAGTAAAAAATCCAAACAAATCCATTCAAATCTATTCAAATCCATTCAAATCCATTATAAAATCAAATATATTAGTAAATCCGTACGATTGAATAACACTTGATTATGAGTCTGTATTGTTGATGACAAAAAAAAAAAAAAAAAAAAGAATAACACTTGATTTAATATAGAATTTATGTATCATTAAACCAATAACACATGATTTTAATACAAATTTTAAAATCACAGAACCAATAACACTAGATTTTGTTAGGATTTTTAAATCTATTAAAATACAACAACCAATAACCCCTACTTATACAAAAAAAATTGAATCGAATCTATAAACAAATGAATATTTTAATAGCCAAAATATTATTTATATACATAAATATTTATATATTATTTATATTTAGTTAAAATAATTTTATATCAAAAATTAAGAAGAAAAAGAATTCTCAAATAAAATATTATCTAAATTATCTGAATCATATGGTGATTTAATTTCAACAATTCGATTTGTCTAATATTTCGTCGAAACAACCAAAATATTTTCTTCAAATTATCTAATACTCCATCCGTTACAGTGCAACTGCCATTGTATAGTATAGTTTTTATTTTAAAACAAATATCGTTTTGCAGTTTCAATACAAAATTTATTAATAATATCATACAATTTATTTTATATTGGTTGAAATATGAGTAAGGATATATATATATATATATAATTGTGTTTTATTTTAAAAATATGTAAAATTAAATATTTTCTTAATCTATGTGCATAAACCTAAAATAACAATTAAAATAAGAAATATTATCCAAAAAAATCCAAACTGCATTGAACCACCAATTTTTTTGTGTGTATCAACAGATTTCTAATGAAAACTTAGAAAAAAAAAGAACCAAAACTGGAATTTTATTTGATAAATATTTAAACTTTGGGCTTATTGGCTTACTAGCCATATTTAAAAAGAAAATCAAGAGAATAGACATGATTTTGACAGAATGTAGTGACTGTCTTTTTACCATCATTCCAGCCGGTTATACCCTTGTTAGTAACAGGTATCCGGTTTCTTCACATAAAGAAAACGACGTGGTGATTTTGTGACCCATAGTAATAGTGAGCGAATTTTAAAAGCGCGTGAAATGAAACGGCGAAATAGAAGATAATGAAACGTATATTCTATACCGATTACAAGCGTTCCATACTAATTTGGGTAGAATAGTATCACTGTAAATCCAATTCCAATTGAAAGAACAGCAACACTGAAAATTTAGATATAAACTAATGAACTAAATCACTAAACCCAACTTAGAAATAGAAACCATTGACACAATCAATGTTTAAGCTAAAGAAAATGATAGTAGACCGTCTTATATTTCTAACGACTACAAAGAAAGTTAATTTCCATTTAACAACTACGAATAAAAAAAATTGAAGTATACTATTTTATTTAGCGGCGAACTATTCCATATGCTAAAGTATAAATGAGTAAGTTAATGATTATAAGTCTTATAGAGTTACTTACACAGTCGCACAATCTATTACGAGAATATTTCTATTCAATCTAACCCGTACTATTTAAAATGGTACTATGTACACAGTCGATCCATGTTTGACCAACATGAAATACAAAGCTAATGGAATGATAATAGAATACTTGACAGTAAACACTAAACCCAAATTAGGGAAACATAAACCCCAATCCACCTTCCATAATACTGGAGACATGTATTTACAGTCCTCATGAGCAACATGAAATACAAAGTTAATGGGGATGGTAATAGAACACTTGACATTAAACACTAAACCCAAGTTAAGTAAATATAAACCCCAAAACATAGGCAAACCAAACCTTCGGGAAATTAAATCCACGTCTTATAATACTGGAGGTATGTATTTGTGATTTTTTGAAAGAAGAAAAAGCCATCCACGTATAACTTTATTGATCACATACATAAGCATCGAGAGTTATATTCCATATCATCTAAGTTTTATTCTATATCAGATAAAAACTAAACCCTAAAATCTAATCACTAAATCCTAACCCAAATATAAACTCTAAACTCATATATCAAAATCTAAAAAATACATAATGGTATGTAATATTAAATTAAATTATGTTATATTAAATTATATTATGTAATATGCCAATTCTATATCACCAAAATTAGAACACATGATATGAAAGTTCAGAAATGTTCTATTCCATATCCAAACAAAATAGAAACAAGTAATGCTTTCCCAATATTCCAGAAACTAAACCCTATCCAATCATCACGAAACCCTACACGAAAATATAAACCCCAATTCATATATAAAAATACGCAAGTATTAAATTTGTATGAATTCAGAAGCAAAATAAAGTGATATTAAACGTTTCAATTTATAGCATGAATGCAAATAAGATGATTTTTCATTTTACATGATCAAAATATAATAGAAACATATAATAGGTGCTCTAACAGAATAAATGTGTTATGTAGAAGCACACGTGTGCGGATGGGCATGGCGATGACATAGGTTGAAATAGTTGTTAAAACTTTTGTTTCCAGTGGGTTCAAAGCCTGTCTCAAACAATCTACTCGCAAGGTTTAAATCGTCCATGCCAGATCTGAAGGATGAAGGTAGGAGGTAAACACGGTTAGGACAGAATACTTAATGCAAATAAATTAAATGGAATACAAAATACTGCAGTAGCAACCACTCAATTCTATCTCAAATAAAATATGTTTACATACAGTTATACTAGACCATGTCGACTAGAATAGTAATGAATGATCTCGTACTATGTTCACACGCATGCTAACCTATACCATATCAAATAGAATAGGAACGAAAGATATCATACTATGTCAACACAGACAAACCTATCTATCGCAGATGCTATTCGCTAGGAAAACAAAATTCAAATTTAACAAAGACTAAGAACAGCTGGGGAAACCCCAACCCCAAATCACCCAACCCCTAAATCAATTAGAGAACTTCGCAACGGCAACGAGACTGTAGATTTACTAAAAGAGTACCCTAGTTCTCAGTATAGCGCAAATATGAAATAAAATTACAGGAGATGAAGAGAATCGAAGGTTAAAACCTGAGAACGTAACGTAACTAAAGAGATCTGAGAAGAATCGATGATTGGAATTGGAATGGGTATGGGCGTGCACTATTCACCAAGAAGCAAAATAGAAGACGGAGACGATCTGAAGCGAGAACGACGGAGATAGAGACGAGCGGGTGGAGGAGATTTGCGAAAGAAGTGTATGGAGGGGGAAGAACCGTAGATGAAGAAAGTGAGAATGGAGGTTGTGTGGAAAGGGAAGAGACACGTTTTATTTGGGGGTTAAAAGAAAATGATTTATAATTTTTTTTCATAGCAGGTGAGCCGGTAAATTAGAGAGGGTCTTACAGTAATATTATGTATATATCACGCCGTATATCGATCCGTTAGGGTAAAGCGCTAGTCCTTTAATTAACGTTTTTTTCATGGCTATAGGCCCCAATTCCCCTTAAACTTTCTTATTTACAAAAAAAATTAAAATCCACCCAAGCTTAAATGTGGGCACAAAAATTCAAACATTTTTTAAACCTGAGTGAGAAAAACCCTAGTTTGCCTCTCCTGTCTCTTTATAAACCCTCTCCTCCACCACCACCACCACCACCACCACCATAAACCCAAAACAAATTCCCATTTCCTGTCACTCATGGAGACTCCCACGATGAAGCCCGACACAGTCCTCATCCTCGACTTCGGCTCCCAATACACCCACCTCATCACCCGCCGCATCCGCTCCCTCAACGTCTTCTCCCTCGTCCTCAGCGGCACCTCCTCCCTCACTCAAATCTCCTCCCACAACCCCCGCGTCGTCATCCTCTCCGGCGGCCCCCACTCCGTCCACGCCCCCGACGCCCCGAGCTTCCCCGACGGGTTCGTCGAGTGGGCCGAAGGGAACGGTGTTCACGTTCTGGGGATTTGCTACGGGTTGCAGCTGATTGTGCAGAGGCTCGGGGGTGTGGTTGTGGAGGGGGAGAGTAAGGAGTATGGGAAGATGGAGATTGAGGTGAAGCGTGAAAGTGAGATTTTTGGGAAGGGGAGGGTTGGGGAGAAGCAGGTGGTTTGGATGAGTCATGGTGATGAGGCTGTTAAGCTTCCTCATGGGTTTGAGGTTGTGGCCCAGAGTGCTCAGGGTGCTGTTGCTGCTTTGGAGAATCGGGAGAGGAGGATTTATGGTTTGCAGTATCATCCTGAGGTATTAGAATCATTAAAGTTTGAATCTTTAGCTGCTCTTATGTTAATGATTAGTTAAGTGGATGTGATGTGGCTTGTGAAGTATCGGTTAGAGTCTGGAAAATGAAATGGCTTTTGTTGGATTTTTAGTGGATGATGAAAGTCTGTATCTTTCACATTTTTTATTCATATCTTAAAGCCTCTCAAGAGACTTGGGAGCATTTAGTAAGACTTTTGTTGATGATTTTGGTACTTTTTGATTGAGTGTCTGGTCTGGTCCAGTTCATTAGTGTTGTCGTCTGGTCTCTAATTCATTGGATTATTGCTAAGGAAGTTCTTTAAATGGATGTGGTGGAGATTGTTAATTTCTAGCTGTTTACTTAATGATTTTCTGTTTGATTTTGGCAGGTGACGCATTCACCAAAAGGAATGGAGACACTTAAGCATTTTCTTTTTGATGTGTGTGGGGTATCTGCGGACTGGAAGATGGAGGATCTGATGGAAGAAGAGATCAAAGTGATTAACAAAACCGTCGCAGCTGATGAACATGTCATCTGCGCTTTGTCAGGAGGTGTGGACTCTACCGTTGCTGCAACTCTTGTTCACAAGGCTATTGGAGATAGGCTTCATTGCATCTTTGTTGATAATGGGCTATTGAGGTCAGATAACAAGCTTGTATTTTTAGTCGTGCTGCACACTTTTAGTATGTTCCTTTTTCAATTTAGAACTGTCTGTTTTATAGGTATAAGGAGCAAGAACGTGTGATGGATACATTTGAGAGAGACTTGCATCTACCTGTTACTTGTGTAGACGCATCTGAGCAGTTTCTGAGTCAACTCAAAGGCGTAGTGGATCCAGAGGCCAAGAGGAAGATAATCGGAAAGGAGTTTATCAACATTTTCGATGAGTTTGCCAAGGAGCTAGAGAAGAAGCATGGGAAGAAACCCGCTTTTCTAGTTCAAGGGACTCTGTACCCTGACGTGATTGAGTCGTGCCCTCCCCCAGGTACTGACAGGACACATTCTCACACCATCAAGAGTCATCATAACGTAGGAGGGCTCCCTAAAGACATGAAACTCAAGCTCATTGAACCACTCAAGCTTCTCTTCAAGGACGAGGTGCGTTTGAGTATCCTTCTTTCCTGCAACTGTCAAGTGTTTTACTACAGTTTGTTTGATCGTTTCTTTGTGCTATAAAGGTCCGTGAGATGGGAAGAATCTTGAATGTTCCTGTAGGATTCTTGAAGCGTCACCCGTTCCCTGGTCCAGGGCTCGCAGTTAGAGTCTTGGGGGATGTTACTCAAGGAAACGCCCTTGAGGTTCTTCGTCAGGCAAGTTTATTTAAAACCTTAAGCTGGAACATATATTCTGCTGTTCCTCGTTTACCAAACTCATTTTCTGGCGGTTTATTTTAGGTTGATGAGATATTCATCCAATCAATCAGAGACGCGGGTCTCTATGATTCGATCTGGCAAGCTTTTGCAGTGTTCTTGCCTGTAAGATCAGTTGGAGTCCAAGGTGACAAGAGAACACATTCTCATGTGGTTGCTCTTCGCGCAGTTACAAGCCAAGATGGAATGACTGCAGACTGGTTAGCTTCTTACTTTTCTTTATAACCGATTCATATAGAATCCGTTTGGTCTTTTGCTACTTGTGTTGATACGAATACTTGATGTTTTACAGGTTCAATTTTGAGCACAAGTTTCTGGATGATGTCTCCCGGAAAATCTGTAACAGTGTCCAAGGAGTAAACCGTGTGGTTCAAGACATTACATCAAAGCCTCCTTCAACGATCGAATGGGAATAAAAGAATCAGATCAATTGGGTTGTTTGGTTTATGGATATCCACAATTTTTAGACCATTTTATAAAAGATTGTTGTGGTCATCATCTAAAATTGATGCTTATTACTATTATGAGCAGAATATAGTTTTCTCATAAAATATTTATTGATCTAAAACTTGCATGAACCAGGTCGGTCAATTAGCCCACGTACTACACAATCAAGCCAAAACGAAAAATCCAGTGCGACCCATCCAATTAGAGGATCAAAACAAATTTTAATGATTGATGTTATATTTTTGTCGATTGTTATTTTACAGTGCTAAACGAAATATTAGCGAAGGCAAGAAAAAAAATCTAAAATTGAGGGTGGTGAGAGAGATAGAGTTTAAAGAGAGGATGTTCTCATTGGCTTCTGGCGTCCCCTTTATAGAAAGTACCATCTCTTTTCTCTAGAATTATAAGTTTGTAATGCTGAGATGGATGATGAAGATGTCAATTTAAATACAGATGATGAGCATTTTAAAGAAGATGATTCAGCTTTTGATCTTATGGATTCTGGAAATTGGAGAAAATTTGACCAGAAGTTAACAGATTATTTGGGTGAGAAAGGTCCTCCTCTCTCACCACCATTTGAAGACTATACTTCTCCAAAAGATAAAAGTGTACCACTTTTCTCATAGACATTACAAAAGGATCATGAAGAATGGAGATATGCAGCAGAGGCGTTGGTTAGTTTATTCAACAATATCTGCTGTTTTTTTGTTGTTCACTCTGTTACAAGGACACTACTAAACTAGCAAGCATTGGGTTTATGGATTGGAACAATACTGAAGTAAGGCTGAGCCAACATGAAACTAGTCATGATCACATTATGTGTATGAGCCAGTGGATGGAACTCCAGATAAGGCTGCAAAAGAATCAGACAATTAATAAGTGTGTCCAAGAGGAAATCAAAAAAAGAAAAAAGAACATTGGAGAGAGCTTTTACTCAGATTATTTACAGTGGTAAAGTATTTGGCTAAGAGTAATATAGCATTTCAGAGATCTCTGGGGAATATTGAGATGATTGGTGAATTTGATCATGTAATGAGGGAGCACATTAGGTGGATTACCAAAGGAGAAACCAATACCATTATCTCAGCTACAAAATTCAGAATGAGTTGTTTGGAATGTGAGTTCTTAAATCAAGTTTATGATCATCAAGAAGATTAAAGAGGCAAAACTATTTTCATTTATCTTGATTGTACTCCATATATTATCCACAAAGAGCAAATGTCTCTCATTATTCGATGTGTGAAAATATCAGTGAATCCAATTCAGAATGAAGATTTTTTCTTATCTCGAAGTTGAGGATAAATCAGGAAAATGATGTCATTGATTGGTCTAAATTTGGATATTAATGATGTCAGAGGACAAGGTTATGACAATAGATCCAACGTGAAAGGAAAAAAAAACAAAGTAGTGCAGAAGAGATTGTTGGATATCAATCCAATAGCGTTTTATACACCATGTGGTTGTCATAATCTGATTATGGCTGTTTGTGATATTGCTAAATCTTCCGATAAAGTGATCTCTTTCTCTGAGATTATCCAGCATTTATACGGGTTTTTTTTTCACCTTCTTCGACTAGGTGGGAGATGTACATGAAAAATGGTGGGAGGTTTTACGCTTAAACCACTATCAGATACGCGTTGGGAAAGTCACTTTGAAAGGGTTAAGGAAATATATTTTAAGGCTCTAGAAATTAGAGATGCCTTACTTGGTAGAAAACAGTGATGATCCGGGAGCGTGGAGTGATGCTGAATGTCTTGCGATAAGTTAAATACAAGGAATTGGTAGGTTTGAGTTTTTGTTTGGTATGATTATGTGGTATGATATTATATTGTTGTTAGTATTTTAAGCAAGATGCTACGGTCTGAAGAATCTCGATCATTCCATTGCTCAGCTAAAAGGGGTTGGTTTCTTTTTTTCCAAAAATATAGAGAAACAGGATTTAGAGAAGCAAAAGCTGAAGCCTCAAAATTGCAATTGCTATGAATACTGAACCCGCGTTTAACAAAAAGAACAAGTGTCTTATTAAAAGGAAAACTCATTTTGATGAAGAGCGAGACAAAGGTGATGATGTTTGTCAAGTTCTAAGTTTGAAAGATGAATTCAGAATCAATTATTTTATCAAAATGATTAACCAAGCTCTTGTTTCTTTCCAAACAAGGTTAGAACAATTTAAAGAGTGAATTTTTTTTGGGTTTTTGTTCAGTCTACAAAAGCTCAACTCAACAAGTGATAATAGTTTGAAGACTAAATGTTCTAACCTTGAAGCTTTTCTTAAGCATGGAGCAAATTCTGATATTGATGGGAATCATTTGTTCATGGAAATCAAATTTTAGAGAAGTTTTGCCAAAAGCTTTCAAGAATAATGTAGAAGTACTGGATTATTCGAAGATAATGAAGGATAGCTATGCGAATAAATGGAGTGCTTACAGGATAATGCTCACTATTCATGTTTCAGTCGCTTCAGCTAAAATATGTTTTTCTAAGTTGAAGTTGATAAAGTCTTATCTACGATCTACTATGTCACATGAAGGTTGAACAGATAGGCTATTTTATCGATTGAAAAATCTTTGATTCGAAATTTCAATCATGAAGATCTGAGGAATGATTTTGCTGGAAAACCCGCAAGAAGAGTTATTTTTTCAGAATCGTTAGAGAATTTTCAGAATACTATTGTACTGTCTTTTGAAGATAAATATGTTTAGATTGTTCTTTTTTTTTTGTTCTATGATTATTTTTATAGACCTTTTCGATATTGTTTTTAATTATAAAAATAACAGTAAAATTATCTTTATTTTGAATAGGATTCCGAAATTCTCATTTCCGGTTCTGCAACCATCAATACAAAACCTCAACTTCACCAACTGATGGATCATGTTAAAAGCCATCGATCTATCATGCCAACAAATCTCATGAAAAAATGCCACTATTATTTTGTTCAAAATCAAGAAATTGTTTAAAGCAATTTTCAAACGCCTCATTCTGTATTTTTGAATAAATTAACCTCTAACTAGAAAGATTATAATTTGATGCTACCATACGAAATCCAAATACAATCCAATTTCTTGTCATCTTGTGCTTAGATTTTCTTCCGTCATTTTATGGAAAAAGTGCATGTTAACGCATGTTCAATTTCTCAGTGGAGTTAGATGCAATTATTTGAAATGACATTACTTCTTTTTTAATAAGGCATTGTATTTTGTGGACAAACACTTTTCTAGCAGCTTTTGACCAGCAATCTATCTTTATATTTCCCAAATATATTTTAAAACATTCCAAAAAATTAAAGTACCAAAAGAATATCAAGATGGAACTAATCTTCTATCTATTTAGATTTTAGTATAAACTCTTGTTTGGTCGAACTTCAAACTAGTTAAAAATTGCACTTTTAATCTATTCTATTAAAACAGCAGTGTGACCCATTGATAAAAAGTTATGTCCAACTTAAAATTTTAATAATACGTACCTTTTTAATATAACTGCAATGAAATATATATATATATATATATATTATGTAACCTCCACTTAAAGTGCCTAATGATCGGCAACCACCACTTTTTGTAACTGTATCCATATATCTTATTTTTGTTATGTAACTACGATTATATTTATTGTTCAAATCCCAACAATTTTTTCGATGATGTTCATGTATTTCATTTTTCCGAACTTGCTCATTTTTTCGATGATGATGTTCACCGAAATTGCTCATTTTTTTTCATTTTTTCCGAACTTGCTTTTTTCTTCATGTGGAAATAATATCCCCATCATCTTTAATCTATCGGGAGAGCCTTTCATGGGTATTAGATGGAGCTTTTCTTATGAAGATTGAATCAAGATTGCTAAAATATAAATTTAAGCCATGTTACAAAAAAAAAGATTGAATCAAGAGATGTTGGGATTTCTTCAAATTCGTTTGCATGTATCTGGAAGAATTCGTTGGTGCCTCTGTGGAAGAATATTGCTGGCTTGCTTTGCTGAAGTCCGGTGGTGGCGCTGCAACGGTTCGTGAGAAGAAGGGCACAGCTTGCGTCTTTTTTTTGTACAAAAAAGGTTTTGTTTTTCTCATTGGATGACAAATTAGGTTTGGGCTTTTACCTTTAAAAGTGTATTTGATGATATACGGGGTGTCGTTAAAATGTCTAAATGCTTCTACAGTTTTGTATATGTTTTAGCATCATGAGATCATGTATATAAGTTTTTCTTTTTCTTTAGCATCGAGATCATGTGTATAAAGTTATCTTAAATTAGACGGCACAAAATATTATTTCTTTATGGTTTTACAAACCATTATATATGTATTTATAAAATTTATGTAATATTTTTCACCTAATAATATTTTAATCTAGCATTACAATCTACACTTTTTAATAGTACATGTAGTTGACTTGCCGTTGGATTTTAGTCGTTTAAATTTTTTATTTTAAATTAAACAATTTATTTACTGAAAATAACAACAATACGTTACTCCCTCTGTTTCATATTAAATGTCACTTAAAGGGCATATATTTTTTGTTTTACATTTTTTTAGAACTTTTTCATATTTTTGTTTTTCTATGTAATCATATTTGTGTATTTCATTGTAATCATATTTGTGTAAAATATTATTTAAAATGATTAATAATGGGTTTTGATAATTGTATTGAATTTATGGTGTTGCATAACTATACATCTATGCCATAGCCATTTCACACATTAATTTTGTACTTTATTCCTAAACAGTTTTTTTTTTAAATAACAAAGTATAGTTAAAATTTTTTTAGTAATCACAAAGTAATTAAATAGATAAAACTATATGTTTTTCATTAAATTTTCATGATTTGATTTCATATATAATGATAATAACGTTTATACAAATAATTTTTCGTGCAATTAAAAATATTTTTTGTAAATTTTGATCCAATGTAAATAAAAACCATGTTACCTTTGTAATCAGGAAACAAAAGAAACCAGTTATATAAGTTATTAAAGTAGTGGTTACAATATAACATAGGGGACCAGTTATATAAGTTATTAAAGTAGTGGTTACAATATAACATAAGGGATCCCGATTATTATGAAATTAAAGTGGTGGTTACAAATTTGTTAGACTAAACATATATCAATATGTCATAATATTGATTTTCTGACTGGTTTAAACGCAGCGGTTGCAGGAGTTTGTGGATCCGGGCAGTTGCGGTTTCTAACGGTCTTAAGAGATTTGTACGACTGGTATTGCGGTTAAAAATTTGTGCGTTTGCGGGTGACTTATGACTGGTTAACTACCAAATGCGGTAACAGTCAAATAATAAATTAACAATATTTACATTTAATATAATTATAAAAATATCAAAAATCATAAAATTATAATAAATATAAAATTTATATTTAGAAAGTTATAATTTTAATTTTTGAAAATTTATTGAAATTGTTTTTATTATAAAATTTTATAATATTAATTAAAATATAATAGATATATTTTAATATTTTAATATTTTCATAATTTCAATTTTAAATTTTTTATTAAATATTTTTACTTTTGTATATATATTGATTTAAAAAAAAAGAAAAAAAAATTTACCCTCCCGCAACCGCCTGCAACCGCAAACGCTAGGTGGAGCCAGCTTTTGAATTTATGAGATTCAGAGCGGTTTGAAGCGGTTTAGATCGATTTGAGTGATTGTTGCAAACCGCCGACAACCGCTACCAACCGCAAAAGCAGCATTTGCGGGTGGTAGCGGAAAAACCAGTCGCACAATTAATAGAATATATGGTATATTTGTATTTTAATATTTTTACATAATTTAAATGAATACCCATATTTGAACTGAACCCGTAATGATCCAAACTGAATCCGAACTAAAATTTATAAATATCCAAATAGGTTTTAATCTCTCATCTAAAGACCAATATCTGAATAGTCGGAATCGAACCCGACCTCTTACCCCTACATGTAGTCTATAATATGAATATATGATCACAGATAAAAACATAAATATGATTACAAACAAAATACATATATGATATAAGGAAAGACACAAATACATATGGAACTTGATTTATTTAATATACTTACAAAAATTATCTATTCTATTAAATTCATATCACACGAAAATATGATTCTACAAACACACAAACATATAAATTATATTAGACAAAAAATTTAAAAACAAAACATATACCCGCCCTCTCGAGGGCGGGGTCAATATCTAGTTTCTTTTTTAATTTGCAAATGTTACCTTTACGTGTTCAGCAAACTTCAT
Source organism: Brassica napus (assembly GCF_020379485.1). NCBI lineage: Eukaryota > Viridiplantae > Streptophyta > Magnoliopsida > Brassicales > Brassicaceae > Brassica > Brassica napus. Next base: position 8,988,424 of record NC_063442.1, read on the forward strand.
TAGTATATTTTCCCATTAGGGTTTTATTTTCATAATTTAGTTTCATAGTATTGTGAAGTAAGAACCTCATATTTGTCTACGTTATGAACCAAAACAAATTCAATTTTACAAGAATTCAAAAGGATCTTCGAAAAATTCAAAATCACAAAATCCTGTTTGAATCACTGAGTTCATAAGATTGGAAAACGAAACCGAAACAAAAGCTAATTCTGTCAATCTAAAATGTGAGGTCTTTAACATATCCATGCAACTCTTTGAAGTGCCTCTTGGATCATTCCTGCTGTGGCGATATTTGTCCCTTTATGCTGCAACCAACATTGAACCATATACATATCAATTTCGGTTTACACATATTCCGGTTAAGTAACATAAATTAATTAAGCTTGTGTTAGTGATTGTACCTTGCAATTGACAGTTAGGCAGAGTAAACCGTCCCCCGTCGAGGACTGTACCGAGTGAGAATCCAAATTGAGATGACTAATCACATCCATTATCTCAAGCAGTATACCTTCTCTCCAAGCACATCTAAGCTCAATAACCACCTCATTGCCAAACGAACCGATACTTAGATTATCAGTTAAACCAGCATAACCGGTATCATCAGCTGGTTCATCTTCTCCTACGTTTACATCACTCTCCTTCCTCTTGGTGTTCAAACAATTAGCCGATGCTCTCTCATCGTCATCCTCCGGTTTCTTCCTCTTCATAGGCATTTGCATCTCTGTATCGGTATATTCTCTGCAAGATTCCAATTCTTGAACCCGTCTTTGCAGTTCTTGAAGATAATCAATCGTATCATCAAGAATCGACACTTTATCGATCTAAAAACCACAAGAGATAAGATTACTTCCTTGAAAACATAATATTTTATAACATGCACATGCAAAACATGTTAAGAGTCTATGTCCCAAAATTTTAGAAATGATTTAAAGTTATAAAAAAGAGTTATATAAATTCTTACTAAATCGATTATAGTCAGCCAAAATTTCATAACCAGATTAGTTAAATTTTGTCGTTAGAGTTAAATACAAAACACTATTAAAGCAAAAGTGTTGGATTAGGGTTACCTTACTAATCGAAGGAATGATTGATCTCAACGTCATGAACCGATCATTCAACTTCTCTCGGCGTTTCCTCTCGGACAAGGCATGGTTCCCGGTTTCATCCCCAATCTTAAACATGTTATCTTCGGGTGTGTCTGGTAACAACAACTCCTTCTGGTGCATCCGAGGAACCTCAAAAACAATCTTCTTTAACATGCTTTGCGACTTCTCTCCCAATGTTTTTGCTGACAATGACAACCGCCTCCACCGCGTGAAACTTGACCGCTTATCAAAGTTCTGAAACTGCGGTCCAAGGACTAGCTGATGCGCTGTTTTGAATATCGTCGAGATCACGCCTTGGTAATGAACATCATCGTCCATATTCAAACGGTTACTCTGTTCTTGGATTTGACCTAACCGTTGAGGCCTGCTCTTTCTTGGATTACAAGAAACTCTCCCGGTTGTTCCTCCAACAAACGTCTGGGAAACGCAATCGCTAGAATTAACCGGTTGGTGAACGCAGTTATTGAGTTCTTCACCCACAAACTGCCAGCTTTGTACCTGAGACGCACCACCACCGTTGATGAACGAATCATGATCCTCTAGTTCTTGTTCAAACACGCTTGTAGAAGTTGTCGGAAAAGCTTCAGTTCCAAACGTTGGAATGTACTTATCGCTGTTTAAAGGATCAAATATTTCTTGATAATCAGATCTCGTTGATATAGTTCCATAAGGATGAGCCTCAAGGAATAATGTCTTCACGCATTGAATCACGTTAAAGTCCTCTGTAATCTATATTAATTTACCAAAATAAAAAAATAAATATCTATTTGAACTTTTATAAATTACAATTAAACTTTTTTTAGAAAAATGTAAATAAAATTATTGGTTTACATGTTCAGTTGTGCCGATCTCAAGGACTCCTCCAAGAAATGGGAAGCAAACTACTGTCAGAAGCGAAGCACTCTTTAAAGAGCAAAAACGCCACATGAAAATGAACGGAAAATGAACGTTTTCAGTATAGCGTTGGCGTTTCCAATCGCAAAAAAATTACTCAAAAACTTACTTTAGCGAGAAGAGAGCGAGTGAAGACTTTGCTGTCGGCGGTATGAGCGTTACATAGCCATATTGGTTCTCCGTTCCCTAATGCTCCTCCGGTAATTCTACATTAGTAAAAGACGGAAATAACTTTTATGAAACAAATTAATAGGTCTGGACACTTTATCCGCTATCTGAATTCGAAATTCGATCCGAAAAATTTGAATCGACGTAGCACAAGAGCCTAACGGATATTGAGCTATGAGAGATTGGATATCCGAACTCGAACAAATATCCGAAAATAATCAATCCAAAAATAATCAAACATACATATATTTAACTTTATATTCTTAGTTTACTTCTCTCATTTTATTCAAAAGATTTACATTGATTTGTATATGGTTTAAGCTCAGATAATATACATATAGTTGCAGACAAAGTTGTTTGTTATTCACTTAAAATGCATGTCAAAGTTCTTGTTTCATGCATCAACAAAAGTTGCATCTAAATTCTCAAAACAACAATTAGATTAGTATTTTTTCTTTTTTTTCAAAGTTTGTTTCCAAACTTATAAATCATCCAACCTATTAAAAATATAAAAAATAGTTAAGTTAATTGTAAAATTTAGGTACAAGAAACTTTAGTAATAAAGAATTTGAATTTGTTTTTCAAAATCTAAAATATCTGAATTCGGTCCGAAATAAATGAACCATAACTAAAAATATCTGAATCCAATTTGATATGTAAAAATACCCGAATAGATTCTAGATCTTTATGAAAAAATATCCAAAAACCCGAATACCCGGTCCGAATCTAAACCGAACGCTCATGCCTAAGAACGAAATTGGTGTTTTGTTTTCGCGTTTCCATTATAGTTTATGAACCGTATTGAGTTTATTATTAAAGGTTAACAATTTTTAAACACACAAACATGTGCTCTAAGGATTGTGTTTGTAACAATCAAACTCTTCCAATGTGGGAGGAATACTCCCATGGAAGATGATAATTGAAAGAGAGACACGATACAAAAATTTTTTTTTGTCCTTTTTAATTTTTAGTAGACAAAATCAAATACTCTTTATTTTAATATTAAATGTTTGAGGTTGACAAAAATAAACATTAAATGTTTGCGACTTTAACAGAAATGACAAATCTTGAAGTATAGTTTTTCTTAGAACCAATCTAGAAGTATAGTAGTAGTTTACATCCACCCAAAATACATTTATATTAGTTTCTAACTATACATAAATACATTTAAAAATTTATATTAGTTTTTAACTGTACATAATTACATTTTTTTTTAACATATTTCTTTTAGGGGGAGTAGGGATGGATTGCAGAAAAGACGGAATTACCCTTCACCAATGTTGAAGACGAAAGACATGCATACTAGGTAGTACCACTCGGTGTCGGTGAGATCTTCCGGGGAGAGAGCGGTAGCGGAAGCTCGTCTACTGACCTGAGAGCCACCGGAGGCTGAGGATTCCGCGACCGAGAGAGATTCATAAAGCTCTCTAAGCTGCTCGCTTCTCTCAAGACCCAACTGGTCAGCTTTGACTTCCACTGCTTGAATCGTCTTCCTCGTCTTAATGTCTCCATTGTAGTATCCATCTCCCCATTCCAGCACTCTATTTATAGTAGTAACCCACAAAAAATACAGATGAAATAAATAAATAAAACTTTTACTTTAAAGAAAAAGGGTAAAGATTAAGAGATGTACCCTGGTTGAGAAGCAGAGATAGACCAAAATATTCCATAACTCCATTGAATGTTTCGAACTGAAACTGCGAGGTGTTTCTTTAGATTTTCCTGCACGGTTCTGTTTTCTCCAGTAGCCATTTTTTATTCATCTCTGTAGCATCCACACAAAAATAATAATCAGACTCTTGTTAAGAAAAGAAAAGAAGCAGAATGGATTTTCAGGTGATGACTTGCGACTTATGAGTTAGTGATTTTTACATGACACTGGTTCGGTTTGGGGAAGGAAGGAGACAGCGATACCCATGATATTTATTTTGAACCTTCTATATATGGGAAAAATATTAACAAGAATTAAATACTACTAGTATTTTGTTTTTTGAAGTTACTATTGTTGTGGCGGAATTGAGCTTTAAGTCAGACAGAAAAAGACTGTCCGAATCTCTTTATGGATACTTAGGTTAGGTGAATATACGCTGAGTAGTATCACATAATTCAGAAATTTACGAGGTGTTTTTCTTAAGTAGTTTTGAAAATGAGTGGAAAATAAAACAAAAGTAGTGTGTACCTACCCTGTGGTTGAATATTGTGTTCCAAGCAGTAAGCACCACTCTCTTTTTTTTATTTGTTTTGTTAAAAGAATTTATATATATAGTTTTTATCTTTGTACTATATATTTATAAAGTGATAAATACCAAACTAATGTATAGAAGAATTACAGTAGCTATATTTATATACATTTTTTACAAAAAATATATATATATATATATGTATATACATAAAATATGAACATGTTTAACCACTATCAATTGATTAAGAAGCATAACGTTTCAGCTATAACAGTATTACAGTAGCTATATTTATATATTCTACATCATTTTGGAATCTTAAGAAGCATAACGTTTCAGCTAGAGATGGCAAAACATGAACCTGCCCGCGGGCCAGGCCCGTGTAAACTTGCTGCGGGTCGGGATTGGTCACTAAGACTTAGGACCGAATTTCTAGCGGGCTTCGCGGGTTGAGCTTGTGGGGGATTGGGCCAGACGCGGGATGGGCTCAATGTGTACCACGGGACGCGCGGGGATCCACAAAGCCGATCTCTTCCAGCTCTAACGGTGAGAGAAATGGCGATTGGAAAGCCGATCTCTTCCAGCTCTCACGGTGAGAGAAATGGCTTGTCCTCTTCTTTGATCCGTCACAAAAACTTTGATCCACGAAAACAACTTCTCCATGCATGTTCTTCATCTTCTCGTTTGATCCATGTAGATTCTCTTCTCTGTTTCTTCTTATTTCTTTCCTTTTGAGCCACGATTCAAGAACTATGGGCCTTTTGAAGTTGCTGATGAACATCAACACGGTACATCTCTACTATAGTGGGGAATATGTCTCACGTGAATGATAATTCAATCTAGAGCTAGACTGCTAAATATATGTTCAACTAATGCTAATTAAGAAGAGTAGATGTCTTGGGGACGTAATCTAACCTTCTTTTTTTTGCTACCATGGCCAATACGTAATTCAATCTTGGGGACGTAATATAACTAGCATACTCTCAACTCAGCTTTGACTATACCTTTGTGTTATTCTTTTCCCTTCATTTATCTTTAGCATACGTTCATTTATCTTTAGCATACGTTATATGATTGTTGAAGAAAACCCAAGTTTTGTCATGTGTTCTTATCTATATTGGCCTCTTCTTGCAGGTGATATGCGCATGTGTTAATGAATATCGGAGTCCCGCGGGCCTGTACCGCCAAGGCTTGTGCAAGTCGCGGGTCGGGATTGGGCATCACTTCTAGGAACCACATCCCGCACGGACCTGTACCGCCAAGACCCGCAATGACAGTGTACCGCGACGGGGCGGGACAAGGCGGGTCGGTCCAACCCAATTGCCATCTTTCAGCTATAATTTGTAACTGCTAATTAATTAGTTGTCCACTTTTAATTTTGTTGCGAATTTCTTATTTAAGGCTGCAACTGGAATGTATATTTTTTGGAATTAAAACTTTTTGAATGCTTAATTCATGCGCATTCCAAAAAAAAATTGACCAGTTATAATTAAAAAATGAAATGTGTATTCCATTTCATTCCATAACATTTTATATTCCAGAAAAAAGTTAAATATCATTTGAAAAATCATTCCAATCAAAAACGTTTTGGAATAAGTGGAATGCTGATTCCATTCCATTAAATTCCAGAAATAATAATTCTTATCATTCCACATATTCCTTTTAATTGTTACCAGTTACACCCTTATTGTATTTATATGTGTACGAGTCAATAACAGTTTCATGCAAGTAAGACAATTATGGTTATCATGAAAGACTGAAACTTGGATCAAAGACAACGTTGAGGACTACCTAGAGTTGTGAAGAGAATCAAATGAAGTTAAGTGAATGTTATAGGTTTTTCACACTTATTAGAAAAACATATCAGATTTTAATTACTAATGCATTATTTTCAGTTATTAACTATTCCCCACAACTTTAACCAATAAAATCTTTATAAACACCACTATATTTTTTGAAGTTTATAATTACAATTAATTTATGCATTGAAAATGTAAAACATATATCTTTTTGAAACAATTTTCTTATAGTAAAAATGTAAAGATATTATAACTAAGTTTTAGATTTTTGACAGAAATACAGAGGAAACAAGGAGCAGATAAAAAAAAAAAACCTAAACACATACTCAAACTAGCCTTAGCAGGGGCATACACTACAAACTGAAACCCCTATCCAGGAGCTCGACTAAATCAGCACCATCCGCTTGCCGCAAAAAGAGGAGCCACAGTTAATCCGAGAGCCGAAATCCAGTAATTTTGGCCTCCCTGATGATCTGTTCTTAAAGATAAAGCTCAGCCGAGAACAGCTTGTGGAGGACTTCGATAGCACCGCCCACACTAATATAAAGCTCCAGCAGAGGTCAGACACACCTGATTCAACCAGACCAAGCATTTATTTAACTCGGAGCCAACCTATACAAAATGCTGATCCGAGCAAAGTAAGACTGTAAACTTTGCATTTCCTGACCTGAAGCCCCAAACCTGCACAAAAATTTGTCACGCTCACCACCACAAAAGCTCAAGTGAGCCTATGAGGCGCTGGGATGTGGGCGAAGACCAAGCGCGAAAACAAGCAGTCAAAGACACGAGAACAGCAACGGCGCAAGAAGCCATCGAGAACCGATGAACTAAAATATGTGCTGCTATTAACCGATTAAAATGCCGGCAAGACAATCAAGAACATGTCACTCTTCAAACAAAGACCGTCGCCTTCTGAAGATCAAACAAGCCAGGAATCTAAGAAGAGAAGATCCGAAGTGAGGAGGCATTGCAAGTGGCCACTCAGGAAGCATAGACAACCGCCGGTTAAACCTCTTACAAGAGCATCACGAGTCGGAACAGAGCTCCAGCACCATCAGTCCATCACACCTGCATACTCAAACACAAGACTCACCACCGTGGTAGAGAGACCCACCGGAACACACTGAGACTAAGGAAAGGGGAACCTATCGCTTGTCGACACCGACTAGAACCGAGAGACACCAACCCGAGTTGATTGACATCCTAAATCGAAGCAGAAAACCACCGACGACCATGAAAAATCAATCCGTCCCTGTGGTTGAATATTGTGTTCCAAGCAGTAAGCACTACTCTCTTTTTTTATTTGTTTTGTTAAAAGAATTTATATATATAGTTTTTATCTTTGTACTATATATTTTATAAAGTGATAAATACTAAACTAATGTATAGAAGAATTACAGTAGCTAGATTTATATACATTTTTTTCAAAAAATAAATTTATATACATAAAATATGAACATATTTAACCACTATCAATTGATTTATGCGTATTCTAGACATTATGCATAAAATATAACATGGAATCAAAACAATACCATGTATAACTGTCTTTATTCAATAGTATAAAAGTTAGATTTGACCTTTAACTGTTAGTACTTTAGTAGCTCTTGTATGGTTTCTTAATTTTATTATATGAGTGACTAAGATATTATTATTATTATTTAATAGTCCAGGTGTGGCGGATCGAGATCTAACCAACTAATCTCCTCGAAATCTGTCTACATACAAATTTGGTTACTCGCAATAAAAATTAGATATCTATGTTGTATGACCGCACATGTTTAGTTTTATGGAATTGTTTCGAAACTGAATCCCTGAACTTATCTGAATTCTTCTATTACTATATCGCTCATGTGTGGTTAACTAATAAATTATTTATAATAATTATAGTTTTATAGAATAATAATTAGTTTTAAAAAGGAGAGACAAAGAACTACTATTTTGAAAAAAAAAACATGATAGAAATCTCACCATAAAATATGAATAAAACTTAACAGTGAAAATATATTCCCTTCGTATTTAAATTTTTTATTTTATTATTTACATACATATTAATAAAAATTAAATATACAATTTATCTATTAATTTTAGTTTTGCTTATATTTGTTTAAAAGTTTTATTTACTTTCCACTAAAATTATCACTGATATTTATATATTTTAATTTATGTTTTAGTTTTAAAGCAAAGAGCATTAATAAAATTCCAAAAAATTAACCTCAATACAAAAACAAAATCTAAAACATCATTGTTATAAATATGGAGGGGGTATATTAGAAAAAACATATTGAGTCATAAACACAATACAAAAAAACAAATAAAAATAGCAATTAATAAAATCCAACCTAAACCTGTTTTTGCCAACCATACGACAAGCAATTGTTAATTGCTATGAGTGCAATAAATTCACAAGAAACACGAAGAAGGACACGGAAGTTGAGGTTATGGCCTCGATGAGCTCCCGGCAAAACAGAAAAACAAGCTTGCATTTCCGAATTTATTGATGTTTTAATAATATACTACTATACTTTTCGAACGTGATGTTTTTTGAATATATTCTACATCATTTTGGAATCTTAAGAAGTATAACGTTTCGCTATAATTTGTATTTCTAATTAATTAGTTGTCCACTTTCAGTTTTGTTGCGAATTTTTTATTTTATTGTATTTATATGTGTACGAGTCAATAACAGTTCCATGCAAGTAAGACAATTAAGGTTATCATGAAAGACTGAAACTTGGATCAAAGACAACGTTGAGGACTACCTAGAGTTGTGAAGAGAATCAAATGAAGTTAAGTGAATGTCTATGTATGAAGTTTGACAAAAGGGCATTGAAATGAGATATTTAATACTATAGAAGAAACCAAGAAGTTATTTTTTTCATAATTATATAGTACTAGTAAGTTTGTAATTAAAGCTTCTCGTCTACCAAAATTATCACCGCTAACTAGGATTACTTGTCGTGTCTGAACGTAGAAAAAAGGAGTAAGACTTCGTTTATTTTTTATTTTTTTACTGTACGGCCAAATATTTTATCGTTTAATTTATAACTACAATGTATTTTGAAGTAAAATAGAAAATAATATATAGACAACTTTGATTCCAAAAATATATATATACAACCAATAATATGTTAAAGGTTCTCAGACTAATGTCAGCCACATTTAAGCGCATGATAACACTGATTTAGATGTATAAAAAGATGTTATATGTTACATATGTTTTCGGTAATTTTCTAAATAGTTGATCTATTATTGTTTTCTTTCTATGAAGCTGTCACCTAATGCTATTTGTGCATTGTGCTTATCGTGAATGCTTCTCATTTCTTATAAATATTTTTTTATAAATTATTATTTTACTATATTTTTTTTTCGAAACACTATTATTTTACTATATAAATATTTAAAGGAATGAAATTATAATCTAAAATATTTAAAGATCCAGTTCCTAATATTTAAAATAGACAATAAATAAACGAATTAATTTTACATGTGATATATTTTTATTGGGTAAAATTCAAATAATAACTCTTAGCACATTAGCAGTGGTCTCTTAGAACATGTATCAAACTATTTTATTTTTAAGATTTCTTAACCTCAAATTTGAGATCTGAGTGTATTACTCTCTATTAAACCATGTATCGTTTACATACTTAGATTATCTTAAACTATTAATATAGTAATTTTTTATAACTTAGTATGAACTCAACAATAATGATGTTTTCTTTATTTTAGCCTATCTATAATCCCCCCTCAAAAGGGTAATTTTAGTTTTATGATAAGAAATTGGACTAAAGATAATTCCTAGATAACTAAAAACATTTATAACGAACAGTTTTCAACATGATTTTTTTTTCAAATTAAGTGTATATATACGAAGTATTTATTAATATATCAAAATCATGAAAAATATACTTCAAAGTATCTTATAATTTAATATTTAAAAAAAGTTTGAAAACTATATTGAAAATACTTTAAAAACATATTTATTATTAGCATAAAACAGAATTTCAAAATTAAAAATATAGATGATAACTAAATATAAGATGTAATTTTTAAGAATCCATATAATATTTAATTAAATTTGTATTTTAGTAGTTTTGAGAACTTTTTTCATAGTAGCAATGAAAGTGCTTTAAATAAACCGTTATTTGTTGCACATTAACCATAACCAGCGAAGAGAACAATTATTTAGTAATACATAACAAGGGGTAGATATATATGAAGATAAATAAATTCTTCAAACTTCGGATATAAAGAAGAAATATGTGAAGAAAAATAAAATAAATATTAATTGCGTGGAACAGAGCCTGGAGTATTATTTTAAAACAGTGATCGAACAGTCCATTTTGTGTGGTCCACTTTATTAAATTAGCATTGAATAATATTGTCAGCACCAGCCGGTCCAGCCCCTCCATTTGATTATATCGTAGGATTCCGAATGCTAACTGCGGTTTGAGCGGTACAGGATAAGCGGTTTAAGTGTGGTGTGGTTTTAACAGTTATAAAAATGTATAGATATATGATGTATGTAGAGATTTTTGTTACAGTTAACTACAGTGCGGGGCAAGGCGGTTCGTAACATTCGAAGTATAAATTATAAAACCAACCAAAAATTTTACCAAAATTTTGCTTGTGCTAGTATCATCTGACCTGTATTGGATTTATTTAGTACATAGAATCGATCAGTGATAGAAATATAGAATCGATTAGTGATCGATCGAAGTGGTCTAGATGGGTAGATGAGTTTAAAGAGTCAACAAAACATCGTTAAAAGCCCTTTTACAAAAAAAAAAAAAAAGTCGTTAAATGTACCTTTCACGTAAGTATGCATAATGCACGTAGTCTTGTGTTGTGTCATTGTCCTGTTGTCTTATTGTCTTTTTGCTTATACGTACGCCAAAGGCAAAGACAATTCACAATTTGAATGAAACATTATAAAAACCAATACATGTCTAATTTAGACCACTCAAAAACAATCATGACAATCAATAGTAGCTAATAGATATTTTATGTTTTTTGAAATAGTATTTTAGAGAAAAATATTATTTTAGAGAGACAATTCGACATCATACTCATCAAAAACCTTTTGTTTTGCTTCATAAGAAACAGCCGGATAATCAGAAACATGCATATTGAGGATATTTTAATGGATATTTTAATTCAAAATGATAAATAGAAACAAAATATAATGAAATGAAGTGTGAAATGTCTATGAAATACTTGTAAAGTGTATATCGTTTATAAATCTCTTAATTTTATTTAGAAATACAATTTAATTGTATTATTAATTTATGATAAACTATTAGAGTTTTCCACAAAGATGATTTTTATTTGTGCACATATATTAAAAAGCACATTAAATATCATAATTGCATCATTTGTGAATATTTAGTTGTAATAAAGTTAAGCCAATATAAATTTAGTAAATTAAATTAATTATTTTTAAATTTACAATGTATAATTATTAAATTATAAAGGTTTATAGACAGTCAAAAATTATACTTTTGTGGAACAAAACTTTTAGCTTGGTAGAACGGAGGAAGTCATATTTTGTTGATAAATTGATTCTTTTTGTGAGTGGAAATGCTCTAACGTTGATTTGTTTCACAAATTAATTTCCGTTAAAACTACTGTCCACGTGACTAGTACTAAAAATTCTGAACTCGTGGTTTTGATGAATATGACAAGGTGTTGTAATCAATTCGAAACCAAATTATTGTATTTTTTATCGCATTAAATTATAGTCTTATTAAATGTTATTTTACTCACCTCTCTTTTCCACGTTGTATGGATGTGACAGTGGCACCACGTATGAACATGGCAAAGATAGAATATGCACATGGCAGTTTATATAAAATACGTACATACATTAGACCTCGAGAAGTATCGATCAGGTACAACCTAGCGTCCAAAGAATTTTTTTATGTTGGGCTCTTTGACTATTCCTTTGTCTTGTTGGGCGTTTTTCTTGTTGGGCTCTCTAACTATCGTTTTACCTTCAAAAAACTTCTTTTTCTATCTCTTAAGATTCGAGGAACCCAAACAATCTGCTGATTAATGTTTTTAACCATCTGGTTAAATATACTAATAATAAAAAAATATTACATAAAAGATTCTAGAACCACTCTTGACCATCCTATGAAATCGAAGATCTCTTGTAATATTTTTTTTATAATCTGTATAATTTGTATTCATATCTCGTGGTATAAAAGAATTAATTAATGTTTTAGTCAAACTATTAGAATAAAGGGTTTTCATAATTTGACCATTGTTAATTTTGATAAATTTAGTGGCATAAACATATTTATAAATAGTAATCTATTCAATTAAAAGTATAGTTTTACATAAATATAAAAATATTTATAAATAGTACGTGGGATATGTAAGCAAGTTAGGACATCTGCATCATTGAAAAACTAAATAAGTCTCTTAGCAATATTATTTTAATTTTAGAATTTCATTTATTTACTTTTGTAAATAGAGCCAACAAATAGTTAACGTGTGGCATTTGAGTCTTCTAATTTGTTAAATAATCTTATTAAAAAACCATCTCTTATCTCTCTCTTTTTTTTCATTTTTTCTTGTTTGTATATTCATAAAAGACTACGTGATATTCTCGTTGCAGATGATCTTTTTTGAATTCGAAGATGATAAAACATAATAATAAAAATTCTCAATGGATGAACATGAAACCTGAAGATAAAACAATACACTGAAGAATACATCATGATTCATTAAGACTATTTCATAGTTTTTGTCTAATCAAATATATCAATTTATTTAGGTTTTAATCTAAACCAGTATTTTAAAATAGGAAAAATTACATAAGAAATTCTCAAAATGACAACCATTGACACTTTAAACTTGTAAGGCTTTCAACTAGCAATGCCTTCGAGTGGGCAAATTTAGTAATTCAAAACTTCAACTTGATAATATTTTTTTACACAACCATTTTCATTAACGGAACAATTAACTCCATAAACGGGTTTAGTCAACTCCGACATTGACAAAACAATGTTTTTTTGCTTAGTTAAAACGGCAACGTTTGAATTAAAAAGAGGTTTTCATTTTAAAGGTGGAAATTGATAAACAAAATCTCCAAATTTAAAGCTAAAATTAGGGTTATTTACAAATCGAAAGAGACAGAGAAAAACGAGGGTCATATATTTTGTTCGTCGAGAATAGTTGGAGTTGATATGAGGTATGATTGTTTCAGCTTTAATGGTATTCGAGATGATGATTTAGGAAATTTCTTGATTGTTCTGAGATGTTATGCTTCATGATATTGAGATGATTTTGATTTTGAAGTTTATACTAGTCTTTCTTGTTGCTCTGTTTACACGTTCAAGCCAGTGGGACTGAAGTGAAGACAGATGCAACTTATCATTATGTTCGCGAACTATGTTGTAAGGAGAAGCTTTGGAAGCCTTATGAAATTGGATGGGAGAATTTTAAAGCCTTCATTGTAAATAAGAAAATTATGTCGTCAATTGCATTGATTTGGTACAAGCTTCCAAGCAAAGAATTAAAGGATCTAAAGTATGTGTTTGACACGATGAATGACGATATGGTTGAGCACAAGCTGCAAGGAAGGAATGTGGTGAAGTAGATGTGTTTTTGGAACAAGACTGCTCAGCTCATTCGCCAAACACCATTGATTTTTTGCCAAGTAGCCAAAGAGAGGATAAAAGAGGTGCAAATTTGATAGAGAGAGGGATTTTGAGCATGATGATTAGAACGAAGTAGAGAATGGTGATGAATGTGTAAATAGGCTGAGAGAAGATGATGACGGTGAAGAATCCAAGGATGAGCAACCAGTAGCTGAGGAAGAAGATGAAATTCAACAAGAAGCAGATTAAAATGACGATGGAAAGGAAGTTTTAGTATACGCATGAGATGATGCTAATGATGAGAGGTTTAAGAGTGTCTTTGAGGAAAGTACGAAGTCAACAGCTGATTTTAAGGCATCACAAATGAGACATAACAAAGGAATTTGAGAAGAAGCAAGGGAAGCAGCAGAAAGAGATGAAGAAGATAGGTTTGGGGATGTGAAATATCCAGATACACCATTAAAATCACAAGAGGAATGAGATCAAAGGATGTCTAAACGAAAGACTAGAAGTAAATCTAAGTTTCATGGACCTTTGGATAAAGAACCCTACATCTGGTTGTTTCAAAATTTTGATAGTGGATTGGAGTTTAAGGATCAGCTGCTTCAATACTCACTTAACACACAATATGGTGTTAAAATGGCGAAGTCAGAAACAAGTAATATGCAGTTTGTTGTGTAGAAAAATGACCTAGGAAAATTTTATGCTCAGTTAAAATATCTATCAATAAATGGTGAATGTGTGTCACAAAAATCACAACCATGAGAAATCAAGTAAGGTCTCAATACTGAAACAAGGAGAGATTGCAGCACTGTTCAGAGAATAATTAAGAAGAAATATAAACATGTAATCAGCTGAGATAAATGACATTATAAAGGAAAAGTTTAGCATTGTAGTACCTATTTGAAAGTGCTAGAGGAAGACGGATTGTGTTGCACACTATCCTTAAAGCACAAGCCATTCAATTTGGAAAACTATGGGATTATGAGGCTGACCTACGAAGAAAACATACATGTTTCATCACAGAGCTGAATACTACTAATATGAATGGTTTGCCTCCATTTGACAGCTTCTACATCTGTTTTTAAGAATTTCGAGAGATTTGGAAGATATGTTTTAAGTTATTAGACTAGATGGATGTTTCTTGAAATGAGAGTTGAATGGAGATTTACTCTCAGATGTTGGTAGAGTTGCTGATAATAGGATGTACCCTATAGTATGGGTAGTTGTTAAGGGAGAAAACAAAGACACTTGTGGTTGGTTTATAAAGCGGCTGAAAGCGGATCTTGGGTTAGAGATAGGAGACAATTACACCTTCAATTCTGGCAAGCAAAAATGGCTTGTACTTGCAGTCGGAGAAAAATTACATAATGCATCAAATGTGTGCACATCACATATATGGAATTTGGAAAAAAATCATTCTCTAGGTCTGAGTACAATAATTTGTTATGAGGAATTGCTTACAAATACAATGTTGGTGAATATAAAGAGAATATGGGGATGATAGAGGTATATGACAGTGCAGCTCACGCCGCACAACGAAGAACTGAACTAGAGAAGTGGTGTAGAGCTTTCTTTTGTATCGATTCTCGCTGCTATGATGTACACAACAACCTCTCTAAAAAGTTCAACATGACAATAAGGATTGCGAGATCAAAATATGTCCTTTTTTTGTTAGAAGATATTAGAAGACAAGCTATGCGAAAGATATCACGAAGATTTCTTAAAGCACATAGGTTTGATACCATGCTAACACCAATTACTATGGTATTGTTAGAGAAATCAAGGGTTGAGAACAAATTCTGCACCACTATAAGAAGTTCTTCCACATTGTATGGGGTGAATGAGTTCAACCATGGCTACATGGTTAGACTATCAACACACAAGTGTGCTTGTAGGCGCTGGAATTTAGCTGGTAAGTTGTTGATGTTTTTTCCATTTTTCTTGTGTTGATGTTGTAATAATTCTAGTTGTTTAGTTGTTAGGTGTACCATGCAGGCATGCAATATTGTGTGCTCGGTTATAATAAGGGATAATCCTATGAAATATGTGTTTGCTTATTACCACTTAAGGGTCATGAAAGACACATATGCTGAGAATATCAAGCCGATTAATGGTGAGAAGCTGTGGAAGAAAACATGGAAAACACCAGTAAGAATTTTTGAGTTTTGGAAGCCTTGAGGTCGACCAAAGCTGCGTGATAAAAAAAGCCATTTGAGAGGCCTGGAAAAATTATAAGACATGGTCGGGCAGTACATTACAATAATTGTATACATGTGGGACATATCAAAGTGGAACCAGAAAGTTGCAGTAGAAGGTCCAAAAGACAAAAGTGTACGACCTCGTAAAGCTCCAAGTGAAGTATGTCGTTGGTCATATATGGTACTGAGGTTTTTATGATTCAATATTAATTTATCTTCTTGCATATTAGGTACCAAAACGGCCTACTAAGCCAAGGAAGAGGAAAAATCCAACAACTGTAAGCAGTCTTCAACCAGTATCATGTGCTGAATCAACTTCCACATATCCTACAACATTAAGTGCGTTTGAACAGATTAGCTTATCAGTGCAACATGTGAAAAATGTCAAACATAGACTATCGTTGAAGATAAACAAAAGTGGACCAATTCCAAGAGGTGTTGGCGTACTATATTGTCTATATACATGGATCGCATTTTTGATATCATAAACAACAGAGCTTATGATACCTCAGCTCTCCCACCTGAACCCCCAAAATTATCATAACTTATGTTTTTGTACTTCTTAAATCTATTTTTGTGTTTGTGTGCTTTTAAGATTTTATGTGTTTGTATTTTCTAAATATATGATATTATGTTATTTGTGTGCTAAGTTTCTTCTTTTTCTTTGAGTATCAAGAAACATTAAAACATTTCTATAAGAATATTTCAAATAACCACCAAACATAAATGTAGTTTGACATCTATCCTATACTAAAAGGTGAATATGGAGTGTTTCTAGCCTGTCCACGTAAGCTAATATATTTGACCAATCAAACACAAGTTTTATGACATGTCATTAGGTCAACACATTAACATTTGGCAAAATCGATTCCTTTCTCTTTCTTCTCAGTTTCTCTGCAAAACCTATTCTCAACTTTTGATTTTCTATTCAAGAGTCCACCTATTCTCAACTTTTGATTTTCTATTCAAGAGTCCGCTCATTGATTCCTCTTCCTTTCTTCTCTCCTTCTCTACAAAACCTTTACCATACCCAAGAGTCACTTTTTTAAAAAACTTCAGGCATGTGAACTCTTATTATGTAGTCGACTTTTGTGTGGTTCTCTTAGAAATCCTATTTCTGGATTTATGATTCTGGAAATTGGAATTTTGTTTTTCGTAGTTGTAAGATGGCGAACAGATGAGAAATCGGTTATAGGCGTTTCAGACAAAAAAAAAGAAACAAGAGAAGGAGAATCACGATAAGTTACAAAGAGATCTACATCTCCTTATTTCCCATGTTCTCCTTTAATACCCTTTGAGCTTCATAATTCCTCTGTCAGGACAGAGACAAGAAAACAAAACGGGGTTATCTGGGAAACATCTTGAGTTTACTACAACCAACCGCAAATGAACATTACTGGTCACATCGATCTCGGTAGAGTCCTGAGAGGCCATCGCCGCGAGGTCATGGGGAAGACGAGGTGCGAGGAGTGGAAGCTTCGAAGATTACCACAGCGGATTCGTTCGGTGCAATTGTTTTGGGTGGTACCTTTGATCGATTGCACGATGGGCATGATCAGACTTCAAGGTTAATTGTTGTTTTCTCTCTGTGATTTCTGCTTATGAATCAAAACTAATTTATTGACAATATTTGTTTGTAGGGATGGAGAAATTAGGCGGTTGAGCTAGCCATGGATCGAATAGTAGTGGAAGTATGTGACAGTGCGATGTTGATGAACAAACAAGTAAGCCATCTCTCCCTCTCGAATCTGTTATCATCTTTCCCTTTTCGCCTAGATTAGTTTAGCAACCTACACCGTTTGATATTAGCAACTCATTCGAGAACAAGGAATAAGCAACTTATGTGAGATTCTGCGTCTCTCTATTTTTAGAATTGATTGTATTTTGAGTTTTTATCTTGGTACTGAAAGTGTCTGTGGTTTAAAGCTGAAATTGTTACGCTTTGTTGATGAGCTCGAAAGTTTCAAGGTCTCAAAGGCATTATTAAAGAGTTCAGTTCCACTACTATGTGAGATTCGAGTCTAAGTCCAGTGGCCTTAGTTCTTATCATGAGTTGAAAAGATGTGTTCTTGCCGTTGATCTTGGTGCCATGTGCTTATGTATTCTTTTCACTGTGTTTGCTTTTCACAATCTTCTCAATGCAATTGCTTTTGTTAGAGAGAGATATAGTTGCCTGATTGCTCTGCCTATAGTTCCCTTACTACATTTTCTAAACCACTGAAAGGTGGAGTTTTCATCAAGTATGAATGAGTTAAATAGCTGCATTTGGGTTTGCTATGATAGATTTAGCCAAGTTCATGGTAATCCTACTGGTAACATGAAAAAAATAAATATGAATACTAATTAGCTCTTCGTAAACCTTATGTCTGTCAATTCATGGTAATGTCGATTGATATACTCCTTATTGTGGCTTTCATAGGAGAATGTGGGAGAGTTTTTTTTACTTAGCCGTTGATCTTGGTGCCATGTGCTTACGCCTGTAAAGCTCTCTTTCGCATTGGATGTGATGTGATTAAACACTTCACTGCCGACAGGTAATGTAGTTCAATGATGCCACGTAACTCAGTAGAAACATGTCATTGTTTTAGGAATACAAAATCTGTTTATTCACCAGTTCATACTGCCCATATTTTTTCAGTCCACGAGTCAATTGAGAGGAGCACCTGCTTCTAGGATTGTGTTTTACCCGAATGTCATAGTCAAGGTGACATATTTTCATCCCCAATGCATCGCCAAGAGCTATAAGAGACCTTTCGCGAATGGTTTCGATCAACACTGCTGTTAGCCATTGTCTTCCTCTATCCAGAGAACTAAGGCTTTTTTATTTATTTTTTTGTTTGGTTTTTTTGGTTTTGTTTTTATCTTATTCATATGTAACAACTAACCAATTCTCGGTCTGGATTTGATTTTTCTTTTTTTTTAATCCAATATTGTTATAATCAAGCAAGCTCGGTAGGCTGAGAGTTATTACATGCTATTTTACATAAATTATGCATGTTGCTTTATATGAGTAAGTAGTAGTTTTAACATATTAGTGAAAAAAATATTTACATAATAATACTAATCATAGGTTTTAAGGAACGGTTCAAATACTGAGGCCATATTGTTTTGTGATTTTATATTATTTTGACACTGGTGTTTTGTTGAAAATAAGACGATTTAAATAAATTTGATTTGAAAAATATACGTTCAAAATGAATCTCTCTTATCGAGATGCATAAAACTAATACGCAAATATTAATAAAATAAAAAAATTTTGTATTTATTCACCAGTGCCAAATAAAATAAGTTAATATTTTGGTGTTAATGTGTTGATAACGATTGATTTGTTCAACACCTTCTTTAGAAATCTAAAAAGTGGAGCGGTAGAGAGAAGATAAATTAATATATTTTCATTAAAATTATTGGTACTTAATTATTGAACTTCTGATACATTTATGTTACCAGGACAAGCTAACGAGTGACATACTGAGAACAATTAATAAATAATTATGTAATCGCGTCCAATTTTCAACCACACGAGACTAAAACCAAAAACATTCAAGCAATCACGGCCATTGTTGCACCCAACCTAAAACAAAAGCTGGTTGAAGCATGTTACAAGTTAGAATGCCAGTTACGTTAAGTTTCAGAATAGTAGAAATTATGAACATAGATATTGAACCTTAGATATAGACAAACGTTAAATTAAAAATACTTCGGTTTCATTGGATAACAATTTTTTTAAAAATAAATACTCCTAGACTGATGCTTATTCAAAATACATCACACTTGAACATAGATATTGAAGTTTATTACAAAACCAATTCATCTAAGCCACTTCAAACAAAGTAATGTACAGCTCTCGCTGACCTAAATATGATAAATTTGCAAGGAAAAAGATGAAGAAGATAATGAATGATATTTAAATTAAAAAGTCTACATTCAGGTAGGAAAAAAAAAACACAAAACAAATAAATCATCTATTTATTTTATTAATCGCACACTATAAAAATGTGAGTCAAACAATATTTGACATCCAACAAAAAAGAAAAAAACCAAGTTATTCATTATTAATTAGTCAATTAAACGTCAGTACAGTTAAAGAACAATATATTCCGTAATCTAATAGTTCATTATTATTTCACAATAAAAAAACTAAACCAAAAACATGAAATGCAACATAAAAAGCAAAAAATTAGGACTATCAAACAAGTAATAAAAGAAGGATATAAGCCTCAGATAGAGTGTATACGTAGGCGAAAATAATCGGTTTATGAGAAACTATATTTTTGCCATGTCACATCCTCTATTTGTTTTTACCAAATGATCCTTTAACTTTTTACTTAAACAATTATAACCGAAAATATTTTTGTAGTGAAATATATTATTTATATAAATAAAATTATATTTTTTTATATACATAATAGTTTGTAAAGAAATATTTAGTGTAAATAATATCATAATTTTATAAAACACTAAAATAAATTGGACTGGTTTTCAACTTTCACAAATAAAAAATATTATTTGTAAAGTTAGAAAATAATATATCAAGAATATTCTTTTTTAGTAGAGAAAATAGAAAAATACATCGGAGACAAATCCATCTCTAATGTGAAATTTCTCTATTTTAGAGAGAAAAATAGAAGAATACATTGGAGATGGTCTAAGGCATGACCGACATAAATGATCGAGGTTGAGATTTCAACTTTTCTGATTCTTAATATTCTAATGTTTCAATATAATTTGAATATTCCCATTGTTTTATAATATAATGGTTTAAAAATATTGTTTGTTTCACTATATAAATTTTTTTATATTTCAATGTAACTTTATATTTATTGGATATTGTGTCGCCAACTAAATTATGTAAATTACTGTATAATTGATTAAATTTATATATTAAATGACCGTTTTCTAAAGTAGTAATTTTTAAATATTACAGATTTTAATTAAAACTCATTACATTTTGAAACATATAGAATAATCTATAAACTAACTCTATATAGATATGAGGACAAAATTGTAAAGTGGTCTCACCTTGAATTTCTCTCATTCTGTGCATTTCTAATTAGAAGAAAATAACCAACATCTAATATTATGTTACTATCAGTATTATATTAGAAATGGTCGAACCGTAAACCAATTAAAGATGATCTAAGGAAGAAATAAAGATGTATTTCCAGTTATCACAAATATAGAATCAATTGACAACAACTTAATTATATCCAGCGTAGTACAACAGAGAAGAGTTTTATACCTTCTAATATTATAATATCTCACTATATTAGTGGCTAAATCAGTCTTCTCTAGCACAAATATTCACTCCATTCTTAGAGTTTAACATTTTCTATCTGGTGATATTAGTAGTTTGATCCCAAAAAAAAAAGGAACGGTCAAACTGTACTTCGCAATTGGAGAAAGAAAACAAACAAAAATCAACCGAAGACTTTTAAGATATATGAAACAAAAATTAGAAATAGCAATTCTCTGCAATTAAAGAATAATGCAATAAAATTGTAAGAATACAAAAAAAAAATATACACAGAAAGAAAGATTTAGTAAAATAAAATCATAATATAGTTTTCATAATTGATAGTGCTCAGTTACACTAAAAAGTCTAAATCTACAACATACACAGTTTTATTTACATCTTTAAACCTATTATCTAATTAAAATGATTCTAAAAAAATACCAGCATGAAGAGTTAGAAAATATACGATAAAATATAATACATAACGTTAAAAAATACATTATCACTCATCACTAAAAAATTATGTTATTAGTGATAAAAATAAAATGACAACACATTTATTAAAACCATAGAACGGCACGCAACAAAGTGTTATTAAATATACAAACTACAAATTAAATATGTTTAACGCAAACACACATAAAAATGAGACAACATATTTGGATATATTTAAATAAATAATTTTAAATATATTATATTCTTGATAATTTTAAAATTACTTAAATAGAAACTAAATTATTAAAAAATTAATATACAAATAAAACTAAAGCAATATTTTGTAACATCAAAATAATAAGTGAATAAAAAATATATTATGTTAATAAAATACATTTTAGATTTTAAAGACTTCTAATTCATGTAATACTACAAAATTCAAAATTTGTTTATTACAATTAATATTTTACCATTAGATATATTAAAGTAATATTCTAGATCGATATTCAATTGTCAGTTTTCAACTATTACATGTAAACAAAATATTATTAAGTACGCTTTTTTTTTTAAAAAGAGGGTTTTATATTTTAATTAGGTTATTGGAGTATTTTTTTACTTTTCGTGAATTTATTCGAGATGAGATTCCGATCTTTTAAACTAAGATAATTTATGTTCTATATATAATTATACTTTTTTACATAACTTTAAAATCTAGGACTTGATTCTTCATATTTTATGAGGTAATTGTGTTACATAAAATAGAAATACTTACTTCAAACTAAAAATATAAAAAAAAATCAAATTTAAAAATTAGTATAGAAAATTTAATATACAAAAATTCACATACAAATAAAAATGATAAATCTAACGAATTTAAATATATTATCCGCGCGTAGCGCGGAGAAAGGATCTAGTAACATTAATATAGACAAGCAAAGACTCTTTATGAGACAAACAAATACTTTTTGTAAACCAAATATAAACACAACTGCAAACAAAGCTTAGTTGTACCATCAAAATACTACTTTCCCATCGACGTCTTCATCAAAACACTACTAACCCCATCAACATCTTCATCATAACTCTACTTACCCATTGACACAATCACTCCAAGAACCACAACAAACCTGACAGTTGAAGATATCAGCAAATTTCAAAATACCATGCTCCTCGTTTAGTATCAACACTTCACGCTTCAGAGACTTACATTCTTCAGGGTTTAACTTCAGCTTTTCAACAATTGAGCTTAGATTTACAAATTCTCTTTTTTTTTTCTTATGAGTATGCGTTTTAACAACATATCTGAAGTACTTAATCTCTTCTCCCTACCTTCGAATGATATCCTTTGCCTCGCGCAAAACCAAATATTACCATCCATGTGTGGTTCTGTTGGTTTGGTTTTAAACCAAACCGAAAAACCGAAGTGTTTTTTAATTGAATTAATTAAATATACTAATAATATTAAGATTTAATACATTTAACCGTTTAACCTAAATAACTAAACATAATTTTATATATTTTACTTTTAAATGAATAGAATAAGCACAATTAAAAATAAAATAAAATAATATGAATCTCATATATTAACATCAAAACGGAAAAGTTATTTTATTTTATATTAGGTTTGAAGATTATAATATAAAATTATGAATTATATTTTCTACATATTTATTATGATGTTTGGTTTTACGTTTAAATATAAAGAAAATAATGATTTGGTATCAAATAATGATTTGTTTATGTTTTTATATATCATATTTTTGTAATTGAAGTAGAACACAACTAAAAATTTAACTCGGTTGAACTGAAAAATACAGATAAAACCAAGTTAAAACGAATTATACACAAACCAAACCGAACTAAAACCGAACCAAACACAAACCAATCTGAAGTAAAAACGAACCAAACAGAACATAAACCAAACCATACTAATTTGAATTGATTTTGGTTCAAGATATCTTAGAACCAAATAATCCAAACCAAACCAAACCCAAACCGAATCCTTAATTAAATTGAAATGCCCACCCCTAAAATTAAATTAGCATTTTGTTTGTTTCCTCGGAATCTGAAAAATTAAAATTCGAATTTGTCGTTTCAGCTAGGGATTCAAACGTCAGTCTCCGTTGCTAGCCGTGAATCTGAGCATTTTCTTTCTTTAGAACCAATCGCCATCTCCAAAGGTTTTGTCTATTAGCTTCTCATGGCGACTCAGGTTCGTATGGCTTCGTCTCTGTTTCTTTAGGGGGTTTTTGATTGATTTTGGTCCACATTGTGGAAGAAGAAACTTCATCATTGTTTCTTGGATGTTCAGTCTTCAAATAGGAGAGATAGTCTTATCTTTACATTGAAAGGTTTAGGAGTTTGATCCATAAGTATTAGCTATTGTTCATTTTGCTTTAGGGTGTTCTCACAAGTACAATCCTAGGAGCTGCTGCTTAATCTCTGATTCGAAGTGAACAGGACGCCAATATGAGTGGTGTCTATGCTCCCTCAGATGGAACTAGTTTTCTCAGTTTCGACGGCTCAGAAAGCATGGGGGATAGTAAGAACGGTAGTGTCATCTACTTATTTTAGTTGGGTGGAAACATATATGGGCGATGGCATCTGTTCTCATCCGTCTTCTATTTTCTTATTAATTTTGCTCTCAGGTCATCAGAGTTTGGTGGAATGGTTAAATCAGACACTTCCTTATTTGAATTTACCGTTGGAAGCATCAGAGGACGAACTGAGAGTATGCTTGAGGGATGGAACTGTCTTGTGTAGCCTTCTGAATCAGCTTAGTCCTGGTTCATTGAGAATGGTACTTATGAATTTTGATTTGTGGCTTATTAATCTTGCTGTGTACTTTGTTTTGGTGCGAAGCTTCTAGTTGTGTCTTTTTTTTTTCCTTCTCGTTGTCGTTTGCTGTTAGACTCACACTCTTTGGCTATTATACAGGGAGGCAGCTTTGAGCCTGCTTATGTTAAAATTGAGCGGTTTCTGACTGCTATGGATGAAATGGCCCTGCCCAGGTTCGAGGTTTCACACGTAGAACAGGTTTGTTATGTTTTTATGGATACAATTTTTTCGTTTCTGTGGAAAAAGCTGATTTCTGAAATATGGTTATATGGAAACTCTGTTTGATTTATATAATATTTTATCATCACTTAAATTGATTGTGGGTAATTTATGCTAAAATAATCCTTGTTTTTTGACATCTTCTGGCTGCAACACTGTTCTAATCATGGCCATTGTCTGTCTGCTTCGCTATTTTGATGATAAGATTGCATGTTTTTTTCTCCCATATCTTTTCTTGTTTCTGCCCTTTCTCGTGTTTCTTTTTTTTTGTTTTATGACTCCTAATAAAAAGTACAAAGCAGGGGGATATGGTGCCAGTTCTACAGTCCCTTAAGGCGCTTAAAGCAAGCTTTTCCGATGGTGGTTTTGATAAAAACTCTCTATGTGCAAAGAGGAGATGGAGCTTGCCAGAAGACCACCCGGATTCAAGAGGGGATGACCGCAACTTTATTGATGGATTCCAGTCGAAGGAAGAATCCGACATTGATATTTCGGATGCTAAAATTGCAGAATTACTGAAATCAAACAGTTTACGGGTAAAGTATTCTAACATTGTCTTAGTAGACTGTGCCCAACCGTTCAGCTTTTACCTTTGAATCTGATTGAAATGGTATTTTCTTGGTCTTGTTAGAATGCTCCTACGCGGTCACTGTTTGACATGCTGGAACAGCTTCTAGATGAGAGTGTGAAGAAGATGAATGGACATGTGTCTCATGTAAGACAAAGATTGAGCTACTAAAGCCACCCTTCTCTTGATTCTTGTTTTCTCGTTCGCCTAAATTTTCAAATCCTTAGTTCATGGAACATTTTTTTCATATGCTCCACATGTTTCTTTCTTTTTTTCCGCGTTGTTGTTCAGGCTATGGCATCACTCTTGAGCGCACTTGTGCAAGTGATAGAACAGAGAATCACAAATCAAGCTGATAACCTAAAGAATGTAGGATTACTGATGCTTTTATTCTTTGATTTTCCCCGTGATACATGTAATGTAATCATTCTAACCATGTAATGAAACATGTTTATGAAACGGATGCAGCAAAATATACTCTTCAGGGTGCGTGAAGAAAAATACAGGTCAAGAATAAAGGTCTTAGAAACCTTGGCAGCTGGGACAACTCAGGAAAACGAGGTATTGTTGTCTCTAGTTTCAGTTTTTTTTTTCGCTTTATTTCTATTTCGCTTATTGATTGGTCTTTGTGGGTTTTTTTCCCTTTGTTGTAGATTGTTACGAACTGTATGGAGCATATAAAGGTATGTTATTGATTCCATATAGTATCATCTCCTTAATGTATATTTAACTTTTAGTCACGTTTTGCATCTTGAAAAGTTGGTTGATGTTAGGCTCACAATTGTTAGCATAGTACTTGTGGAAAGTAGCATTTAAACTACACCTAGATATTTGATAAAAGCAGTCTGAGAGATCATATCATAAAACCATTATGTATGTGCCGCCCCCATTCTTAATAACGTGACTGCATACAATCGATTTCATTTAGCTCTTGTATTTAATTTCTTTAGCACGAGATATTTGAATAATGGTTCTCGGTTGTGGTCTTTAGCTTGAGAAAACCAGAATAGAAGAAAGAGAAAGGTCAGAAGAAAAAGATGTGGTGCATCTAAAGAGGGAAAAAGAGCGCACTGATGCTGAGATTCGCAAGCTGAAGCAAGAACTCAAGATGGTGAAAGAGACGCATGAAAACCAGTGCTGGGAGTTAGAAGCAAAAGCACAAAATGATAAAGTTGAGATGGAGAAGAAACTAAAGGATGCAGAGTTACAAGTTGCCGATTCAACTAGGAAGGTCAAAGAACTCGAGAAGTTGTGCCAATCTAAATCTCAAAATTGGAAAAAGAAAGAGTCCACCTACCAGAGCTTTATAAACAACCAGTATGGGGCTTTGCAGGTTTGACTTAAAATTATAGTATTCTAAACATTAAGCTCCTCTACTAGTTTCTTTAAATGACATAGTTTTTGTGAATTATGCAGGATCTGAATGCTACTTCGGTGTCTATAAAGCATGAAGTCTTAAGGACGCAGAAGAAATACTTTGAGGATCTAAATTACTATGGTAAAATTCATTTCTGTCACCAACTGTGTACGATTGCTTCATCAATTTTTCTATTCAAGAGTATATGGTTTGATATTTATGACCTATTTTCCTAGGTCTAAAGCTCAAAGGAGTGGCTGATGCAGCAAAAAATTACCATGTTGTCCTTGAAGAAAACCGAAGACTGTACAATGAAGTGCAGGAATTGAAAGGTAAAACACTTCTGATTCAGTTTTCTGTCTTTTCATTCGACCATTCAAGATATAACTTCTATCCTTTTTTTCTGTTTTGTAGGAAATATCAGAGTCTATTGCCGGATTCGACCATTCCTTCCAGGGCAAAACAGTAGGCAAACTTCTATAGAGTACATTGGTGAGAATGGTGAATTGGTGGTTGCAAATCCGTTTAAGCAAGGAAAAGATACACATCGGTTATTTAAGTTCAATAAGGTTTTTGGTCAAGCAGCAACGCAAGGTTTTGATCTCTTTCCCTCTTTGTATCTAGGTTAGCTAGTTATAGAGATATCTCCTGAATCTGTTTTTATTAAATAAAATGCAGAGGAGGTTTTCCTAGATACTCGACCATTAATTCGATCGATTCTTGATGGCTACAATGTGTGTATATTCGCGTATGGACAGACAGGCTCTGGAAAAACTTATACAATGGTGAACGACATGCTTGATTTTGCTCCTTTTATGCTTAGCCAAGCGTTATTAGTCTCTAACGGACACATTTCCATTTTTGTTAACACAGAGTGGGCCAAGCATCACATCAAAAGAAGACTGGGGTGTCAATTACAGAGCATTGAACGACTTGTTCCAGTTAACGCAGATTAGACGAAACGCTGTTGTGTATGAAGTCGGTGTTCAAATGGTTGAGATATATAATGAGCAAGTTCGTGACATACTCTCTGATGGTGGTTCCAATCGAAGATATCCTTTTTTAAACTCATATAGTAGCTAATTGTTTCCTTGAAATTGTACATTCATGTTTATATATATGTTTGCATATGCTGCCTCGGTAGAAAATTTCCTTAACTTGCACATACGTTAGGGATTTGGAATACTGCCTTACCAAATGGGCTAGCTGTCCCAGATGCAAGCATGCATTCTGTGAGATCAACTGAAGATGTGCTTGAGCTGATGAATATTGGGCTCATGAACAGAACCGTTGGTGCCACAGCTCTCAATGAGAGGAGTAGTAGATCACACTGGTTTGTAAACTTTTCTCTGGGCTTGTTTTACTTTCCAATATTATGTAAGGCCTCAATGATTAAAGGAAAAAATAATGGTGTTCATTCTCTGCAGCGTTCTGTCTGTTCATGTACGTGGTGTCGACGTGGAAACCGATTCTGTGTTGCGTGGTAGTTTGAATTTAGTTGATCTTGCTGGAAGTGAGAGGGTTGATCGCTCTGAGGCAACTGGAGAGAGGCTCAAGGAGGCTCAGCATATAAATAAATCACTGTCAGCCCTTGGAGATGTCATATTTGCTCTAGCGCATAAGAACCCTCATGTGCCGTATAGAAACAGCAAATTGACGCAAGTCCTTCAAAGTTCTTTGGGTACTTTCTTAACCTTTGAGATTTATTGCATGATATATCCGTTAGCTTCATGTGGTTGGTTCCTTAACTCTTGTCTTAACCGTTGTGTAGGAGGACAAGCCAAGACACTTATGTTTGTTCAAGTCAATCCGGATGGAGATTCTTATGCTGAGACCGTTAGCACTCTGAAGTTTGCAGAAAGAGTCTCTGGTGTGGAGTTAGGTGCAGCTAAAAGTAATAAAGAGGGACGAGATGTTAGACAACTCATGGAACAGGTGCTTATTTTCATTCTCTCTTACAAGAATCATTCTTGCACACTGAAATTAAAGAGAATAAACGTATTGTATTTTTTTGATATAACAGGTATCAAACTTGAAGGATGTAATTGCCAAGAAAGATGAGGAGCTTCAAAATTTTCAGAAGCCAACAGGTAACAACGCAATCGTGCCAAAACGTGGTTTAAGCAAACTAAGATTGTTGGGGCCTTCATCACCAAGAAGACATTCTATAGGAGCTTCACCAAATACTCGACGAGGAAAGACCTCTTGTTTAACTGGAAGAACAACATCAGATGTTGACAACTGCTCAGAATATAGTAGCAAGCATTCTGATTCTGGCTCACCGCATTCATCGGACGAACTTAAACATCAAAAGGATATTCTTCACCAACCATCTAAGTTTGCTGGTGGTGGGAAAGAAACTGACTTTGAAGAGGATATTGAACTCATAGGCCTTGCAGATGCAGATTCTGAGGAAAGATTGAGTGATATCTCTGATAGTTGTCTATCGATGGGAACAGAAACTGATGGTTCCGTAAGCAGTGTAGTAGAGTTGACTCTTTTCCCTGAAACCGAGAAGCCTCTTGAGATAAGTGAACGACCTGAAGCACATTTGGCCCCTGAGAAACCGGAAAAATCAGTGAAAATTGGTAAAACCGAGGCAAAAGAAAGGTTAGTATCCTTTTACTGGCACATTTTAAGTGAAGAATACAGATTCTTATGTTTGTTTTGTTTTGGTGTTTTAAAAGCAGAAGTAATATTCCATCGAAGATTCCGAAGCAGACCTTGAAACCACCAGGCCAAACCAGACCTTCTCGTCTGTCAGTTGCCACTAGCTCCTCCTCTAAGGCCTTAACAAGTAATGGCGCTATACTTTAACCCTTTCACTTGTGTCCCTAAAACCAAATCTGTTTGAATAATTACAGTCAAGTCAGGCTCTAGTCACAACCTACTTAGATTACTATGAAAGATCATATGAAGTAGATGCTTTGCTTATTCGCATAGGATCCTTAGTGTCAATTTGCTCATGAGTTATCTAATCTTCTTGATTTGCCTCAGGTGCTAGAAGACCGACAATTAGCACTTCATCTTCAGCAAAACCACTCAACAAAAGGCGGTGAAGACTCGAGATTCATCCATACGGATGGCGGAAGTTTGCGATCTGATGGTGTTTGGTAGCCAATAGTGTAACTAAGTTAGCATATGATGTTGCTATAGTTCTTCTATGTAAACCTAATTGGCAAACATCGTAACTAAGTGTTCTTTTGCCTTAGTGTTAACTTAACCTGTCCACGTAAGCTTTGAGGTTTTCCATATGATTTTATATCGATAGAATTAAGCCAAAATGCCTAGCATTACCTTATTAGCTGAAGCGTATTCATGTATTGGGTCAATTTTTGTTTGTTTGTAATCGTGAAACTTTCCAGCTACTCTATCTCATGGCTTCTCCTTCTCATCGCACCTGAGATACAATGTCTTTGTGAGTAGTTTAGACCGACAGTTGAATTGACCTAGCAGGAGAACACTTCCTACGCCAGCAAAAAAAAAAAGAGCATCATTCTTGATGATGTGGATGATATGAAGCAACTTGAGGTGTTGGCTAATGAAGGTATGGTTTGGTCCTGGAAGTAGGATTGTATTGTAGTAACCACAAAATATCAAGAGATCAAGTGGGGGTTCCATATGATGAGGAAGCTCTCGAAATCTTTTAAAGAAATGCTTTTAGGCAGAGTAACAGAGCTTTGCAAGAAACTTCCGTGGAGGAGTATATTTAATTTAACATGGGAAGACGGAAGAAGAGTGTTGTGAAGTAATGCGCATACTAAAAACTGATCACGATCATCGAGAGATCGGGCTCCACAAGATAATTTTGCATGAAGCAAACTCTTATCTGGTTATTTCAGTCTCTGTTAAGTAGCCTGCTGGCTGTTATTGTAATCACACCTACTGGTAATCTTTGTCTTGCTTTACGTTATCAATCCAAGTAATTTAAAGAGAAAAAATAAGAGCTTTTCTGGAAAATGCCAAGCCCTTGTATCTAATATATGTTTAACGTGCGCATGTGGATGTCGCCACATCGGGGTATGGTTTGGTTTGTACAGAAGATAAGAGATTAGAGAGAGTGATCATTTTTGCCATTACTTGATTTTTCATGTTTATGAAATATGAGAGGAAGAGGCAGAGAGATTTATAAAAAGCTGCATTACCTTTGACTAGCCAAGTTATCTTATCCTATTACTTTCAGGTGATTCTTGAGGTCATATTCTTGTATAAATATATGTTAATCTTTATTGTTTCTTCATTATTTAAACCAGATGAAACTATGAAAACTGTGAAGTTGACGCTTTTGTTGCTGAAGCACAACATAGACTTGTTCTGGAAGACTCAGTTTTACAATTAAGAAGGCAAATTGATGCAGAGAAAAGTATGAGGATACTACTTAGTAAGAGTATCAAATGTCAAACTTTTTGAGATAACTTAGAATACAAGTATGTTACTTCTTAATTTTAAAGACAATAGCACATCACACGTCACATAAATTAGTGGAAAACAAATATTGACGAAACTTCATAATCATTGGATTGGATCATAGACCCACAAGTGTTAACAACGAAGTTGCCATGGCTGTAATAAATATCCTCACATATATTTCGTTTCCTGTAATACAAAATAAACATATTAATATTTGGGTTTTAGGTGCTTATTCTATTATCTTCCTGATAGTTGTATTTTATTATGAAAAACAAAATCAAAATAAACTATGCCATTTCTAAAAGAAGAAAATATAGTGATTTCTATCTAAAATCTAAATACACTATTTCAGCATATAAAGCAATGGCAAACACTAATATGGACGAATTAAAAATAATCTAGGCCCCAGTATTATGCTTGCTCACCTTTCTTAGCATGGACAGAGAATGAGCCGCTGGGTGACTGAGTTGTTGGCAAACCGATTGTGTCATACTTCAAAAAACATTTAGGAAGAAAGAACTGCGCTATACGAGCATTATTGCAACAGCTTGAGACTCCTTGGACCGCAAGTCTTAAGCAGACGCTGCAATTTGCTGGATCAAGATCAGGACTACACTGAACCATTGTGTCTAATGTATACGATCTATCAAATTCATTCACTTTGTTTCTGTCCCTAACGTAATACGGCGTCAAAGAAGACAAAGAAGACTTTGATGCTGTGAGGATAATTAGCTTCTCTACCTTATCTGATAGAGTTTCCCGGAAGGGAAACAAAAAGGAATCAGGAAAAGAAACGTTAGAGTACATAGCGGCCCAAGGTCCATTTTCGACGATACGTAAGAAGGAAACATTGGAGTATCGAACCATGCACTCCTGATAGAATATTATAGCATCTTTTATATAAGTGCAGTTATTTTTAGTGATTTCTAGGGTTGCAGTCTTCACACAGTTCGAACAAGATTGTTTGGTGATGTCTCCTCTACAGAGGAACATGCCATGAACTGTGTCGGGACTAAGACCGACCGTGGCGTTGTAATAGGTTCCTAGAGGGGAACGGTCGCGGAGAGATGATAGGAGGGTTTCACGGTTTGATTTGTATTGGCTGGTTTGTGAAAAGGTTTCGGATAAATTGTCGCAGAAAGTGTGTATGTGTTGAGGTTGGGACATGGTTTGGTGAGATAATAGAGAGACCAACAAGAAGTAAAACAAAAAAGCAGAGAATCTGATGAAATTTTTCATTTTCTTGTTCTTTCTTGTGTATGAAGATAGCTTAAAAGATAAGAGAAAACTAGCAATATATATAGAGAAAGATCTTGTTCAAGTTTAACTAAATAAAATAAATAATGTCATATACCAATTCAGAGGGGGAACATCATCTTTTATTACATAGAACATCATCTTTTATTACTTGTTCTTTAAACCATTTATGAAACTAAGACGAAAACATAAAGTTGACAACATATTTAGCTTTGTTAGCGTATGAGTTGAAACATGGACTTGTTCTAAACGGTTTTAGAAGACAAGGAAGAAATCAAGATTCGAGGGCAAGACAAACAATCATTCGAATTTTTCGTGTATCAACCAAAAATATGAGTATATGACCGATCATAAAAATCAAAATGCAAATAAAATCATTGTAAAATCCTCAACTCGTTTAGCTGAATTTTTTAAAATGTTTTCATCCCTTTTATGTATGTTATCCTACTCAAAAAATAAAATTTGATCATAATATAATTCAGTGTCCTAAAAATTAATTTAGGCAGCGCTTAGATGGTAAGTCAGACCTAAACGAAATGAAAGATTTTTAAAAATCAGTTTGAACGTTAAAAAGCGGTCTAAGTGCCCGGTTAATCAATAGTCTCCTATAAAACGTTTGCGTCTCATCTCTCCGCGATGTAAAAAAGATTCACAAATAAGATGCAAACTAAACAATATGATGTTATGTATGCTCCAGTGCTCAAAACGCCTAGTTACCGCCTATCAATTTATTGAACACTGATATTAATCATGTAATAACATATATTTACTTTATATTGTTTGTTGCTCTAAACCAAAAACAAAAAGAAACCCTAATTTGAAAACATCTCAGAAATTAGGTATTCAAAATAACCATTTAGTCATGAATTTTCTCCTGGCCATTATATCAAAATCACTACAGAAAGTTGTCTGTTAATTCTAGCTAGAAAGTAATCTCAAAAGATTATATTTTATTTTTTAATTAGTTTGGATGAGGATAAACCTATAGATAGTTTTACCATCTCTCCATCTATATACATGCTGATATATGTTGAATTTTCCATGAAAGTGTTGTTCTCGTTTGCCATTTCATATTTGTGGTCATTTATAAGAGAATTAATATATCTAGCTTGCTTGAAATAGTCATGTTATTTCAAATGATTTTACTACTTTCAGTAATTCTATAATTCGGGCAACTATTTTTGGACTCTTTCCCTTTACATCCTTTCTTATTAAGCAAATGAAGTTAAATTGTTGTAAGCGAAATTCTTCCAAAAAGAATTGAATGTTACGCTTTTCATTTGGATGTACTAGTAAAAAACTCAAAAAGTGCGTTAAAGAGTACTGCACTCTATATGTATGGTACTTTCCACCTATTTTTGAATAATTAAACTTGAACTCGTCGACTAGTTTCACACTTAAGGGCAGTGTTTTTAAATCCGGAAGCTGAACCAGAAATTTTTTGGATCACGGCTCAATATAGTTCGAGCGGGTCAAACCTGGTTCAATAATCTAGTTTAATATATTATTAGTGTATAAATTTAGAAATAATATTAGTAAATATGATACATAATTAAAATATAAATAAATTTAAAACATAAACATAACCAATATAAACTAGTTTTATGTTTATATGGAGAGTTTATAAATTTTTTTGATAGTTTTACTGGTTTTTATCACTTTAATAATTTTGAAATCCAATCCGGTTATGTGTCCGGTTCATAGTCGAACCAATTGTTTGATCCAACCCGGCTATGTAGCCGGTTTATGGTCGAACCCGGTTCAACCATCGGATCGGTTTTAAAAACACTGTTAAGGGCCTTTTTAATTAAAAATAATAATGGGTCAATTTTTAATAAACATATATATATGGCTCATTTACAGTAATAAAAATATAAAAAGGTATACATATTTTTTTGTGCAACATATAAAAGGGTATATATATAACCTAAAACATTGTTGGTGAAAACACTTGCAACGTACTCAAATATATGGCGCTCAAACTGAGGGAAACGTTTAGTTTGCCTCTTATTTGCTGAGTGTTTTTTCTTTTAATGTAAGCTTTTTAAAGCCAAGAACAAGGCAATACGGTCTTAGTACTAATTAACTACGTGTATGAAAGAAAAGAATCAGAGATTGTACCAAAATCTTAAACCTTATATCATCGTTTCCTTCCGTTCTATGAAGCGTCTTCCTGCAACGAAACAATTCTCAAGATCACAGAGAGTAACACGGAGACTGAGAGAGAGAGAGATAGAAACCATTATGGTTGAACGTCCGGAGGATTTTGTGGTGGTGGTGGTGGTGGTGGAGAGCAATCCTACCATGCGCAAAGCGGAAATAGAGTGTCACAGACTCACAGGTTCATCTTCAATTTGTCTCCAGCCGATAACAGTGCAGCAGTTCACGCAAGACACTTCATAGCCGTAGTAGAGATCGTTGCCGTAAGGAACCACGTCTTCTCCGACCATAACATTGTACCTGCCAAAATGGATAGTTTGTAGATTAACTGTTTCTCGACAAAATGCTCACTTGTGGAAATTGGGAACTTACACTTGATAAAACTCAAACAAGTTGTAAAAGTCGTCCAAGAGATGAGCACCTAATGCAATTTGGGCATTACACGTAGTACATGTAAACGCAGGTTCTTCTTTCTCTATCAAGAAAACCCTTCCCATACATGAAATTTCAGAAAACTACAATAATCAAATTCAATAATTATTGTATTAAGAAGAAAGAAAACAATGCATCAAATTGACAAAATAAGGAAAAAAAATAGAGACAGTACTAACTGATAATGGCAAGAAAACAGTAAAATAGATCTCCATGATAGACCAGAACAAGATTTTGATGGAGTCTATTGTGGATATAAGGTACTCACGTCATGCTGAAAATGGAATAAAATTCGAGGAATTACTCAAGAATGCAATTTTTTTTTTATCAATTGCAAGCAGAATGATCACCATTGCTGTGATGCTGATATGAGCCTTTTTGTAATAGAAAAAGATAAATGATTTATGGGTTAAACTTTCTCTTAAACAGATCTTCTTGGATTAAAGTTTACGTTTAGAAACTCTTTTTCTACTGAACAATAAAGACCTTTATATAAGTCTTAAAAGTTTAGTGACAACCCTAATGCAAAAACAAAACATACAAAAACCTTATTATAAAACATAACTCATAAAGTAAAACACCAAAGTTCATGAGCTAAAAGAACACCAAGACTCATTAACTAAAACACCAAATTGTGTCTTTTCTCCAATATCATAGCTTAAAACATCTCAAGTAACATATCGTTTCTTGATGTCATGACATCAAATTGTGTCGTTATCCTAACGTTCATGCTAGATAGCGATTTCACAGAATCATCATCTCACATCAAATTGGAAGAGACAATAACAATAGAGGATGCAATGATGGAAACGACTGTTAGGGGCAAGTGGTGGTACATGACCATACCAACACAATGGTAGAGAAATTTCCCGAGAAAGTGGAAAAGCTACTGACAATGAGCAAGTAACACTGAAAGAAAGTCTTGCATCATCAAAGACGATCACTTCAAAACCAGACATGTCCTTGATGGTAATTTCAGAACTATAGTAACCTCACCACAATGTGTAGGAGATAAATACATGACTTGATAAGGGTTTACAAAGAGAAGACGATTAGTGAAACTTGTGAAAGATACATGTAAGTTCTTAGATGCCTATCAAAAGTTTGAGCTTGAGGACAAGCTCTGAGTCGAATAAGATGTAATGATTCATGACTATGGTTTGATCAGTGGTTTATACAAAGTTAATGTTTTATTTAAAGAGTTTTAGTGTTTTATTTTATTAATTAGGTTTTCATATTTTCTTTTTGATGTTAAATATACTTTTTGCATTATAGTTATGAATAAGTTGTAATAAACCTTACAAGGGTCTATGTTGATAAATAGGAAATAAACTTCTAAGAACCAAGAATAATCTGCAAGAGAGAATAGGGTTAAAAAAAGAAAGCATAAATTTTCAATCTATTTTTTGTGTGAACAGATGTTCATATTAGATGCATGAAAATCCGAAACATTAACAAGAAACTACACCAAAATAGTCACGCTACGTCGCTAATGCGCAAAAATTACCAAAACCACAGATACATGCTTACTTAGAGAGACAGTAGGAGGATGTAGCGGAAAAAAAATCCTGAGTAAAATCCAGCAAATGCAGTTCAATGTTTGAGAAAATATGCACGGGATAGAGAGAATCTACAAGTAATGAAAGTAACATTCAAAGATCATTGGATCTTTACCTAGAAGAAGAAACGTCACTCACTGACCAGAGGAAGAGTTTCAAAAATTTCCCGGGATTTGCATCTATAAGAAATACAGTAGTGATTATATAATTAAAGTCACCAAACCATGGCCCATAGCGCAATGTTAAGTTATTCTTTTAGATAATTTCGCAAATACCAAAGGCCCACCATAAATGGTTCTGACTTCTGAGACGTTAGGCTGCTTATATAGAAATTGATTACTGAATTAAATATCAGATACGATTTTGTTTTTAGTCAAACATAAAAAAAATCTTACTTATTTTGGTTAAACTCTATCCCTAGAACTTTAGTATATATACGTATGTTGAGATCAATGGAAAACACACACAAAATTTTACAAGTCTTTATTATTTGCAAGTTAAAACCTTTTAAGATCTAATTAAAGTGAAAGAAACATGAAAAGCTCCTTCACATTCACCATCTTATTTTTTGTTCTTCTCCTTACCTCCTCCTGTTAGTCATTTCCTGATATAAATGTATTATTTATATTCTGTTTAATTAACAATTGAATAATGACTTTTTGGTGTGTTTATTTTATAGGTGTGGTGATGAGTGCGAGGATGCAAGAAATAAGCCCAAACGATAGATTGATACCTATAACATGCAACACCAATCAAGATTGTGCTAAGTATTGCAAAGGTCCCATTCTCAAGTGCACATATCATACTTGTGAATGCGTACCCGGAAACCCTAGATGTTGCTAGAAACATCCTCTACACATAATCTTAAACATTGGTGTTTAAACTTCGTTTATCTTTTCATTGGAGTTTCTACCCAAAAATAAATAAAATTATGTTTTTTTTTCTGTTGAAAATGTTTTGAACCAACGGTCTAACCGTTTTTTTTTTTGTGATTGCATTTGCAAGAACGCAAAATTGCTACATAACTAAACCAGAAATAGATGTTAGCGGTTTGTATATAATAAGATAGATGACATAAAAAAAGCCAAACTGGACAAATAAAATCTCAGCAGCATAAGATATGACATTGGACGCTAAATAATCACTTCATTTGAAATTAGGAAGAATCATTTTAGAAAATTTTCATACAAATTAAAAATTGCTAAAAAATCATATCCAACTGAGTACTTACTAATACAAATATCTATGATATTTTCCCTTATTAGCAAGCTGAACGAACATGGCTGCATAGTTTTTTGGTACGTTGTACGTACTACGTATATATGCACATAAAGGACGGAGGACCAAGAGTTTTTTTCTAATATGGATTAGACATTTTCTTGTTACCGCTAAATAAGCCGTCGAGCGTGAACTATTGGTTGAAGAAGACTAATTGCTTCCTTTTAAAGAATGCATAGACGACGGCAACTGCATTGTAGCAGCGAAATGACGTTTGAAATCTCGGTTCCATGTTTCTCTCTGAACCTAAAAGCTTGGCTGATCTTTGCTTTTGTTGGTGTTGTTGTCTTCCGTTTGTGTTCAACGTAACCCAAATAAACCACCAGAAGAATATTGCTCTACATATAATTTTTCAGCATCTGATATGTTCCTTCTGCTTCTTTGAGTTCTTTCTTTGGACCCCCTGATTGAAGAAACCGTGCCTCTGACTCTGACCCTTGTCAGTTCTGTTTTCTGACAATGCAATTGAAAGACAGACTCAAGAATGGTGTCCCACACCTGATACAAAAAAAAAAAGCCTTCAGTATCATGCATCATCTTTCACACCAAACAAGCCCATTTATCGAACTCCTATCAATATTCAGCAACAGTGTACTTTGCATATTCTAAGTTAGAGGTCAGGTACTGGGCCAGGTACTGTTCATTCAAGGGTCCATAGCTCAGTGGTAGAGCATTCGACTGCAGATCGAGAGGTCACCGTTTCGAACCCGGTTGGGCCCTTTTTCTAGTTTTGTTGTTTACCCTTTCTTTTCAAAATTTCAGCTCATGACTTTATCATGTGACTGTAGAAGACTATTTAGCTTCTTAGTGATTGTAGAAGACTATGTATCATCTTAGTGATAACTATGTATAAACTATTTTCTCAAAAAAAAATATGTATAAACTATATGCTTGTGTTGTGGGGGGTATGTATGAAATATTCAGATTTCAAGAAAGAAAAGCCAGGACAGAAACAAGAACATCTCTGAATGATATGCAAAATTCAAAAGGTCATCAAAAGTCAATATACAAAGTGCTTTCTTTACATATTATTACAAAACATTGATTACAAAACATGGAACCCATCAAAGAAATCCACAATCACACCATTCCCAATATATAATCAAATCTCCATCAAAAGATTCAACACATGCAATTTTTTCTTATGTATAACAGCGAAATGTCATGCCAGTTGAAAAGAAAAACGAGACCAAATGAATGCTTCAAGTACTTGGAAAGAAATAAAGAACAAGGTGAAGGGAAGATGATGATGATAACTGTTTAGTAGCTTATCTACTTATGAGGATGATGGACGGTGGGTATTGATCTTATTCTGCAAAGCCTATGCGGTGTTTCGGTTAATGTAATAAGACAGAAACAATTTTCCTCTTGTATTTGTGTTTCCATCATCATCATCATCATAGGGCGTTTCTTTTGCTCTCCAGCATTGATCCGTCCTTAAGAGCAGCATGAGCTTCGTTCTCTTGTCCAAGAGCTGAGAGAGCTACAGCTTGAAGATAAGATGCGATGTGCCAAGCAGGAGATATGACTTGGGCTTGCATTGCATCATTCAGTGCCTCTTGGGGCATATCATTCATTAGGTAACACAGACTTCTCCTTGCATACACAGTTGGTGAAACCATTGTCCCACCCTCTATAAACTGTCAATAACAACAACACCTTCTTAGGATCAGAAATTGTCTATGATTTGCCTGAAACCTCAAACAATCAAGAAGTAAAGGTTCTAACCTGAGAATAACATTCGGCAGCATTTGCAAAGTCTTTATGCCTGAAAGCAGCATCACCCTTTTTCTTGAAGTTGAGCGAGTCCTGCATCTGGTTGGTCCACATCTGGAATGAAAGCTGAGCAAACCAAACAAGCAAAAAGGTGATCAGATTACAACGAGAATGATTAAAAACAAGGTTGGTGTTAAGAAAGGAACCTCTGTGGCTGCTCCCTCATCATCTTTATATCCAAGTTTCTCAAGAATCTCATGTATAGCAGTTAGATCAGTTCTTAGGCATGCTTCTCCAAGTGGTGAAAGAGGCGTTGTTGAGGCACTGCTTGGTATTCCCATCAGTTGATGTGAAGGAGTCTTTTACATGATTTTAACCAAAAGTTCTTATTATTATAAACAGTCTTTTTTTTCTAAAAAAATGCAAAAGATTTGAAGGACAAGTACCTCAAGATCCTTCTGAAGAGGAATCATAGCAGTGACTAGAGATTTTGGGTTAGGGCGTTCACGAGGCTCGTCCTGCAAGCATCTAGACGCTAACCGTATTAGTTCAGTCCCGTCACTGCTTGAGAACTGACCCTCTAAGCATGAATCCATCAACATTTGAATGTTCCTGTCCCTTATGAGGTCCAGCGCCTACCAATACACATAACAAGTAAACTTTTACTTAGAAAAATACACACACTCTTCTCCTAAAAGATCTGACAAATGATTTGGTAGAGAGTGACTGATATAGTATCTTAAAGCATAAGGCTTACATGGCTAGGAGGAATGTGTTTTCCACTAAGAAGATCAAGCAACAGAGTTCCATAACTGTACATCACACTTTCTGGTGTCACGCGACCTTTAGAAACAAACAACCACACAAAAACTATTATGCCACAGTCCAAATAAAGCAAGCTTATAGGCAAGTGTTTTAAGTATACATACCTGTTCTGAGATACTCAGGAGGAGTGAAAGCAAGGTTGGTGCTATAACTCTTTCCATCTCTACTATTTTTCATCAGACCAAAGCAAGAAAGCCTTGGATTCGAGTCCTATAACAAAGAAAAATCCATATGATGCACATATCAACAAGAACATAAATAAAAAAAAAGCTTTAACTTACATCATCAAAGAGAACTCTATAAGCATTCAAGTCATGGTAAAGCGCACGCCCTTTTGCAGTACAGTACTCCAAAGCTTGAGCAATATGCAAAGCTACTCTTAGTCTCATTGCCCACTTCATCGGCTGTGACTCCCCTGAAACATAGCAACAGTTTCTTGTCTTACATACTGAGAGACAACACAAGCTTTGATGTAACCAGAGAAGAGAGCTAGTATGTTACAGTGGAAAAGATGCTTAGCCAAAGTTTCATTAGGCATA
Organism: Brassica napus; assembly: GCF_020379485.1. Classification (NCBI taxonomy): domain Eukaryota; kingdom Viridiplantae; phylum Streptophyta; class Magnoliopsida; order Brassicales; family Brassicaceae; genus Brassica; species Brassica napus. The sequence goes on from NC_063442.1 coordinate 9,029,208, forward strand.
AACTCAGCAACAAGAAGTCTCTCTTCACCTTCGTAGCAACATCCAAGCAGGTTTGCCATCCTATAGTTCCTCAACTGACCAACAGCTTTAGCTTCCTCCTATTGAAAGAAAAAAAGAAACAAAAGAGATTCAAGAACCAGGATTTGCATAAAGGTAAGAGCTTTTTAAGTAACCAAGATCATTCATTACCAGGAACTGACGAGAATCAGGCCAAGCTTTCCTGTTAAATCTTTTAACAGCAATACGTCTCTGATTATCCAACTTCCCTTTGTAGACAACATTAGGAGCTTTCTCTCCATGCTCTGATACTATATTCTCCGTAGCAAAACCTGATGTAGCTTTCCTTAGCGTCTCTATAGAGAATTCACGGAACTGAGGCAGATCATTCCCTTCGCCTATCCTATCATCAACACCTGAGAGAAGCAAAATCAAATCCAAGGTTAAGAACAACAATAGAAGAATCATATGTATAAGTTGGATCAGAGGTTTACCAGAGGAAGTGACTCCATGATTGGATCCTGAAGGTTCTGAACCGCAACAAAACTTGGAAACCTCACAACCCATTTTCAGTGTTTTTTCAGACAAACCATAAAACCCCTTCCCTTGTTTGATTTATCTCAATCTGAGACTTTGACCAGTTCAAAACCGCGTTGAATTCTTCGGACAAGGAATAGATCAGACAAAACACACAGTTATTGCTTATCGTTCTTTTTAACTTACAAAACGGTAACAAAAGAGTCAAACTTAAGGAAACGATCTAGAAAAAGAGTAAAGGTGAAAAGGTTGGAATGAGGAATCGAGCCCGCTCGTGTGTGTGTTTAGCTCGAGAGAGAGAGAGAGAGAGAGAGAGAGAGAGAGCTCAAGAACCGAAAAGCAGAGAACTTTGCCAGAAAGGATAAAAATTAAAACTTTTATTTTTGTTTTTTGGGGTTATTACCAGTGTAGACAAGAAAAAGGAAAAGAAACAGCAAAGCCTCAACAAGTCAACTCACTAGTGGGTCAAATAAAAACCAAGCAAAACAACTCATCTTTGCTATCATTCGCTAACAACCCATCAATTTTCAGTTACCAAAAACTCTCTCTGTTTTTAGTATATTAATGTTTTTTTATTCCAATAATTATAGTATATTTATTTTTTGACAAACATGAAATTTACATGTCCTGAATAAAAATAATAGCAAAAATTGCATTTCAGACTTTGCAAACAAAATATTCTTTTTTTTTTTTAAATCAAAATTATAACTATGCGAACCAGCAGTTAAAGTATGGCAAGAGAAATTTGATTGGGTTTACATATAAATTTTAGTTTCAAATGTTCACAAACCGCACCACAGCACAACTAATAATAATATTCTTTTTAGATTATATTTATGTATTTGTATATTTTTGTTATAGTTGTTTTACTATTATTCTGCATACTGTTGTTAGACGCTTAGTATGCAAATCAGATAAAAACTGTTAAAAATCAGTCACTAAACCTTAACATGATTAAACCAATTAGAAATTGCTCACGCGTATTTTTTCCATTTCAAAATGGTTCATGATTTACAAAAAGAAATGTCTAAAAATATATATTTTAACATCTTAATGTATTATTTAATGATAATTATAAATTTCAAAAAAAATACTTATTAAAATTCTATTAGTCAAAAGTTATGAAAAATAGTTAATTCTCAAAAACAATACATTGATAATCAAAATTTAATATTATGTGAAAAATCAAAATCATGTTTTTTAAAAACGTAGAAAATTATTCAATAATACTTGTGTTGGAGTTCGCAGAACCCAACATTTTGCACTACTGATGTTATTTTAGCGGTTTATAATTTGTTTTTATTTTTACGGATACATATTATTTATTTTTACTTAAACTAAAATTGTAAAATTCCTAAAATGTACTCACTGTTTATTGCATTTTATGATCATAATTTAGACGCGTCGAATAGAACCGCATTCCAATTGGAAAAAAGTCTCATTCCAATTCCATCTAATAGCTGTCTTTAAATAGTACATAGAGATTTAGTTGACAAAAAAAAAAAATAGTACATAGAGATTTATATATATAACTATACTACTATATATGTACATACGTGTCCTTTGTCGCATATAGCAACATTGGTAACTCAACAACTTTATCCTTTTTCTCAATGAAGTTAAAATATCTGATCATGCGAGTGATGTGAAAATAATATAAATGTGAACTTCTGGTTTATCAAAATAGTTGCCACCGACAAAAAGCTCCAATACTTTTGTCTGATTATTTTTTCTTCCAACGGTAGAAACGGCTTTTTGATGTTAGGAGTTTTCAAGGCTCCTAAGACAAATGTTGTAGTATAAATGATTGTCGAACCAGTTCTGAGAGATATCAAAGCACCGAGAATGCAAGTAATCACTTAATCTAAGTGCAACCAATGATTTAGATGGGTTTTTAAACTATGACTAATTAAAAGGAATAACTAAATGATACTTTCTTAACTATTGGAAAAGAGAACTCATGGATATAGGGATTAGACCTCGGGTGATTAAGTTTCGAACTAAAGATGGCAAACGATCAATCAATCTATTAACCTTAAACTTAGACGCAATCCTAAACAAACTCTATGTCTAGATGAATGTTCATTTACTAAACACAATTCAAACATCAAATGTCTTTGGTTGAATATATGAAAGCAATCATTACTAACAAGTCTATTAGCTATCTTAGCATCTCTAACAACAAATGTCTTTGGCAGAGCATGCTAAAAGCCTAGGAGAGTTGTCTCGGGCATTTCATCGAACACCTTTCGGGTGAGAAATGCCTAAGGATCAACAATTGAGTGGCCAACTCAGAAGATGCTTTATGTTCACTCTACTAGCAAGGAAATATGAATGATCTACACTAAAACATCCTAGTTCTAACCTAATCACCCTTAATCTCCCTAACCCATGAATTCAAAAGGTGATTACTCACTAATCTCCATGATCCCTCTTAAACCCATGTTGGATTTCAGATTAATCATGTAGAGAAATACAAGAAATAAAAGGAACACAGAATTTCAATAACAAAATTGATCAATTGATTCAAAGAGATCACTTTCCAAAGGTTTTTGGTGGTTTTTCTAAGAACAAAGATGATCTGCCTCCTGGTGGCTTACAGAGTAATAAAACATAGGTTTTGAAAACAAAAACGTGCATAATGAAATGACAAAAAGGCCCTTGAGAAAACATGAATTCGAGCATATAGGCGACGCGCAGCGACCTCGGCAAGTCGCTCCAGCACGTCGCTCTGGGCTTCGGGAGCGACCTCAGGGTGTCGCTGCGAGAGGTCGCTCCGGCTTCAGTTTTGAGCTCTGTTTCGTCAGAAGAGCGAGCGACTTCAGGACGTCGCTCCAACGTGGTCGCTCCGAGAGGTAAGGCACAGCGACTTCAGGACGTCGCTCCGGTTAGGTCGCTCCGGTGGGTTGCTCGTCCGCTGATCACTTTAAACACTTCTTTTGAGCTCCAAATGCACCCAAACGTCTCCAAGAACTCCATATGATACTCCAATACCTGATAAGGACTCATGTATGCAAAATGCAACCTAAACATGACTAAATCCTAATCTATATGATCAAAATGCATATGGATGGATGGATAAAACAATGGAAATATGCATGATATCAACTCCCCCAAACTTGTTCTTTGCTTGTCCACAAGTGAACTTTCTAGAACTCATAGGGAGAGAGATTTGAAGGTGGGAGCTCATAGCCAAAAGAAACACCACTAGCAAATATAATTAGCACACTCTCTTATTACACTCTAGCTTCTCTAGGCCTATCTCAACTCCTTTTGTCCCTACACTCATCATCAAGCATCCACACATTCAAATCAACCAACTCTCACATTCATTAAGCACAAAACATCAGGTGAATTCTTGCAAATGGTCCGTTGGTCCAAGACATTTGGTTGGGTAAGGGAAGGCTTTTATTCAAGTGATTCAAGAGGTTCAAAACATATGATCTTTAAGGTGGTTTACTCTCAAAACAAATAGCCTTGACATTGCACATAATATATCTAAGAAAGGGACCAACTCATGCATACAATGCTCAATCTCCATTGTTCTACCCTTTTCCCAAACATACAATTACACGATCATTCCCAAATGTCAAACCCAACTCACATCTCTCACCAAAAGATCTTAAGAACTTTAACTCTTTCTTTTTTGAAATCTACAAGGGATTTTTCTACAACCTCAAAACATTTCTTAGCTCTTAACAACTTTGCTAGCCCCCCTTTTCTTTCTTTTCTTTTTTTTTTTTTTTCGATTTCTTTTCTTTTTTTTTTTTTTATATTTTTTTTTTTTTTAGGTTGGGGGCCAAGACTTTTCAAAACTAGAGCTAGAGGTTCTCTACTTATCCCAGAAAATCAATTCACTTAAGCACAAGAGTCTATCCTTTTTATTTTTATTTCTCCCAAATCATGATCACAACACTCACCCTCCCACCTATAGCTAGACAATAGAGTGTCCAATCTAGCAAAAATGAAGATCAAGCATTGTCGTTCCCGATACTCTCAACATTATGCGCATGTAAGACTTTCCGAAGAAGGCCTCACTCATCAAACAATGAAAGCTTAAAAGGAAGGAAAGGTTTTGGGAGTGGTCTACCACTAGAGTTTGTCAAAAAGATTGGCATAAAAGATGTGACAACTCCAGTGTGTATAGCCATGACTCAGTACACAAGGGACCCTAAGCAAGAAGCATTAAGTTCATTCATTTCTAATAAGGTTGTAGTTGGCTTCAAAGACTGAGTTTCAGCAATCAACAAGTTTCAAGAAGAGTTTTCAAGGCTCGAAACATACAAGTCTTTTCGAGAGGTGCAAGGCTACTCAATGGTGCAACGTAGTGTTCTTTACAAGGCATTTAAAATCATTGCTCCCAATGCAAGTGAATGCAACCTATATGCTCTAGACTCTCCTAATGGTGCAAATGATGCAAACTAAATGAAAAATCTTTTTTTTTTTTTTTTTTTTTTTAAATGCAAATAGGTGTGGCAATGCATGACTCAAATGAAACACAATCAAAGCAAACATGATCAAATGCTTGGTACCTCCCCCAAACTTGAGTTACACAGTCTCTGTGTTGTCAAAGAAAGAAGGAGATACCGAGAAGAAAACTAATATGCAAAAATGAAATGGTATATACAAGGGAGAGAAAGAAGTACCTCCTATGGATAATAGGTGGGGGCAGATGCCCCAGCATCGTCGTCGTCAGGAGGGAAGGTGGTGTAGTAACCACCGGATGCTGAACCGGAGCCTCCATACCATGGCTGGCTCTCAACCTCGTCAATCTCGTGCTCACTGTCAGAAGAAGCGAGGGATGGGGATTTGTTGCCGGAAGTGGAAGGTTGAGTGGGTGGGTTCCTCCACTTACGCTGAAGCTGCGCAGCAGTGAGGGGGAAGCCAAGAGCATCAGGCGGGGGTGGGGGCTGGGGGTTTGAGGTGTTCGCGAAAGCGAAATCGGCTGAGCTACATCCAGCTATTCCTCCCCTAGTTAAGACATCAGCTACTTTCTTCATGAACTTGGCTGAAGTCTTTGCCTGCTTCTTCACAGTCTTGCTGAGCGCCTTGCACTTATCCTTCAGCTTTTCTATCGTTCTGTCCTGAGCTTTGTTCCACCTCTGGAGACGACCAATGTGGTCATGAGCATCACGGAGAGCTCCAGGGGGAAGGACTCCGTCATGGGGCTTGAAGTAGTAGCGCGGAGGTCCATAGATATGCTCAGACGTGTCTGCAACAGGCGGGTCAGGTTGCGTAGGGACACTCCTTCTCCTTGATGAAGCTGCTTGAATTGGATCGAGAGGCCCGTGTTCTCCGAGAAAGTACTCCTGGGGAATGTTGAAGCTGACAGCTCCTGGTATCTCTAAACTCGTCAGGTTCCGGTTTGGAAGAACCACCTCGACTGGCTTGCCCTGCAAGTAGTAGTGGTAGACGTAGTCCTTCCCATACATCCCACTGAAATAGGTGGCAATCCTCAAGTAGGTGCCATCAATGAACCTAGGCCCCGCTGCGTCCTTTCCCAAGGGAACATTCAGAAATTGGAGCAGTGGTGTGATCATTCCGCCTATCCCCATCTTTGGGCGCGAATCAGTGGTGTACCACGCCCAGTCTCTGTAGTGTTCGAGACGGCCCACAAAGAAACTGACCATCCCAAAGGTAGCATAGATATCAGTGCTGGGAAGGGGTAACACTCCAGGTTGAGCGTAAGGACGGATAGCCGGACAGAGCAGTCGCATGTCTTCCTCAGTAACATTACCAGCTTGCTTCCGTGGGTAGAAAGCATGGACTAGCAATCTGTGGAGGTAGCGTACAGACGGGTGTCGGATGTGTGAGTTCTTGTCAGCCCCGGTAGAGTGCCTGTTTCCAGTGATCAACTTCCAAAGCTCTGTGGGGAGGTTCTCACACTTGGGAAGTGAGTGGTCTTCTAGGTCTTGGAACCCCATGACCCTCCCAATGTCCTTGAAGTTCATGTTGTATTCCCTTCCATTGACCTTGAACGTGATTTTTCCCCATCCTTGCCTCACATGCGCCGTGTCGTGGTAAGTGACCACAAGAGAGGATAGGAACTGACAAGTGACATCCTTGTAGAAAGGATAAGCCATGGTGAGGAGTTTTGGCATCTTCAAATGTCCCAGCATTGCCTCAATATCAGAGTCTAGACCCAACTCCTTCAGCAAATCGAGGTCGGCGAACCTGGTTGGAGCCCAGGTGACTCCATTCTTCAAATGATCATACAGCTCCTCCACAGATGGAGTTTTCGCCCTGTCTCGATCAACAGCAACCCCTTTGCCCTTTGACATCTTGGCTTTCTTCGTAGGTGCTGGCTCATCATCACTCTCAGTTTCACCTTCCTCATGGGTGGGAACTGCTACACTTTTCCCTGCCCTCTTCTCGTGTTCTTTCGATTTCCTTGCAGCCAACGTCTGCTGTCGCACAGTCCTCTGCGTCCCTGAGCCAGTTGGCTCGCTGGTTAAAGCCTTTCCTCTTAGTGCAAACTCTTGATTTTCGGCTTCTTGCCTCTCAGCTTCCAACCTGCCCTTTGTCTTCTTAACCATTTTCACCTGAAAAGTTACAAACTTGGAAAGGGATAAGTAGATGGAAGTGAAGAAAAAGAAGACTTTGCAAGCGAACATTTTGCAAGAATGAACTTAACAAATGAATTTTTCAGTTTAAACTCAAGTTCAACACAATGCAACAATGTAACATCTTAGCGCATCTAGTACACCCGCAAACACACTCAATTAAGGTCAAATTCGAAAAATCCCTAATTCCATGAACCCTAATTTTGCCAAAGTGCAAATTAAACTCAATTCCACCATTAATTCAACAACCCAACATGATAGATAAACTTTCCCTAGTCTATTTCACCACAATCTAGCAAGAACAGGACCAAATTTCGACTTTCAAATTCTAGGGTTCATGGACCTACGAATTTGAATTTTAAAACTCAATACCTTGCTCTGGATGAAAGGAAATGGGAATGGGTGGTGAGGAATAGACTACAGGGGCGAAAGCTTGGATTTAGAAAGAAGAAGCAGTTGATTTGGGTGAGAATTGAGAAAGTTTTGGGGATTTTGGTGTGGATGAGTTTGAGAGAGTTTGTGAGTTTGTGAGAGGAGGGGAGAGGGATAGAGTTGGAGTCGCAGGGTTGGGGTAGGTTTAGGGTCGTCTGGTTCGGTTTAGGGTGGTCTAGGGTCGGTTTACTTGAATCAAACCGGGGTTTAGAGTTAGGAAACTTACCTGGACCGGGTCGGGAGCGACGTGAGGGTGTCGCTGGGAGAGGTCGCTCCCGAGTCGTTTCCTCGCGTCGTGTTTCGACAAAACCGCGAGCGACCTTGAAGTGTCGCTCTAGAAACCTCGCTCTGGGCTGGAGCGACTTCAAGGTGTCGCTCTAGGACGTCGCTCCGGGTCAGTTTTTGAGCTCCGTTTCGTCGAAAACGCGAGCGACTCCGAGGTGTCGCTCCCATAATGTCGCTCCCAGCTGGAGCGACCCTTCGGCCTCGCTCCGAGACCTCGCTCCGAGATGATTTTTTTCTCGAGCCAACGACGAAACCGCGAGCGACTTCTAGGTGTCGCTCCCATAACCTCGCTCCCAGCTGGAGCGACTTTGAGGTGTCGCTGTGAGACCTCGCTCCCACACACGACTCCTGCTCAAAATGAACCGATCAAGCACCTGCATGCAATTTTTCTCTCTTTTTTTTTTTTATGCAATAAGATGAAAAACACCAATGCAATATATACAAGGATACGCATGGGACTTCCTCCCAAGTGAGCTTGTTTTAAGTCTCGAGCTTGACTTTGCCTCCTTTTAGATTAGGCCGGGGTAGGATCAGACAGTGGAGTTGAAACCCCATCTTCCTCTGGTGCAGTAGCCATGTAGAGCTTAACCCTTTGTCCATTGACTGTGAAGTCTCTTCCATCAGTGCTCCACAAAACTATTGCTCCATATGGTCTAACCTCCTTGACCTTGAAAGGACCGGACCACCTTGACTTAAGCTTTCCTGGAAACAACTTCAGCCTAGAGTTGTAGAGAAGAACTTGGTCTCCTTCTTTAAACTCTCTCTTCAGGATGTTCTTGTCATGGAAAGCCTTAGTCTTCTCCTTGTAGATTCTTGAGTTCTCGAAAGCATCCATTCTTATCTCATCAAGCTCGTGTAGCTGAAAGAGCCTTTTCTCCTTGGCACTCTTGATGTCAAAGTTCAGCAACTTTATTGCCCATAGTGCCTTGTACTCAAGCTCCACTGGCAAATGGCAAGCTTTCCCATACACTAGGTTGAAAGGTGTGGTGCCCAGTGGTGTCTTGTACGCTGTCCTATAAGCCCAAAGTGCATCGTCAAGCTTATTGGACCAATCCTTCCTTGTAATCCCCACAATCTTCTCCAGAATAGATTTGATCTCCCTGTTAGAAATCTCAACTTGGCCACTTGTTTGGGGATGATAAGGAGTTGCCACCTTGTGCTTCACACCGTTCTTCTTGAGAAGTCCCTCAAGCAGTTTGTTAATGAAGTGGGAACCTCCATCACTGATTACAACTCTTGGAACTCCAAACCTTGGGAAGATGATGCTCTTGAACATCTTGATTACAACTCTAGCATCATTGGTGGGGCTTGCAATGGCTTCCACCCATTTGGAGACATAATCAACAGCCACAAGGATATATTTGTTGCCCAAAGATGATGGAAATGGTCCCATGAAGTCAATACCCCAGACATCAAACACTTCAACTTCAAGGATTGGATTTTGAGGCATCTCATTCCTCTTGGTGATGTTTCCTCTTCTTTGGCAAGAATCACACTTCGAAACAAAGGCTTGTGTATCCTTGAACATGTGTGGCCACCAGAATCCAGCTTGTAATACTTTTGCAACTGTCTTGAAGGTGGCAAAGTGTCCTCCATAGGATGATCCATGACACTGTGCAAGGATCCCATCAATCTCCTCATTTGCAACCACTCTCCTATAAAGCTGATCTTTGCAGAGAATGTAGAGGTAGGGCTCGTCCCAGTAATATCTTTTCACATCCTTGTAGAACTTCTTCTTGGCATAGCCTACAAGATTCAAAGGTTCTCTCCCTGTGGCTAGGTAGTTAACCAGATCAGCATACCAAGGTTCTTTCTCCTCTGTTGCTTTGACCTCTTCCAGCTTCCTACCAGTCTCACAAACTGCTATCACTGCTTCGATAGCCATGATCTGCTCTTCAGGAAGTCCTTCGTCAATAGGGATACCAGACTCTACCCTCAACCTGGACAAATGATCAGCTACTCCATTCTCAACTCCAGGTTTGTCCTTGATCTCCATATCAAACTCTTGGAGCAAAAGGATCCACCTCAAAAGCCTGGGTTTTGCATCCTTCTTGGCCAAAAGGTGTCTCAAGGCGGCATGATCTGTGTAGACAATGACTTTAGACCCAACCAAGTAGCTCCTGAACTTCTCAAAGGCAAAAACAATTGCCAGCATCTCCTTCTCTGTTGTGGCATACTTCATCTGGGCATCATTGAGGGTTTGGCTGGCATAGTAGATCACATGGGTTTTGCCATTTTTCTTCTGCCCCAGAACAGCTCCCACAGCATAGTCACTGGCGTCACACATGATCTCAAAAGGGAGATCCCAATCAGGTGGCTGGACAATTGGGGCACTAACGAGTTCACCCTTCAGCTTCTTGAAAGCTTGTAGACATTCCACATCAAAACTGAAAGTAGCTTCCTTGCACAGCAGCCTGGTCAAAGGTCTAGTGATCATGGAGAAGTCCTTGATGAACCTCCTGTAGAATCCAGCATGACCAAGAAAACTCCGGATGTCTTTCACTGTCTTTGGTGGAGGCAGACCAACCATAACATCGATTTTGGCTTTATCCACCTCAATCCCCTTCTCTGAAATCTTGTGTCCTAGCACAATCCCTTCTTTGACCATGAAGTGACACTTCTCCCAATTCAGCACAAGGTTGGTGTCTTCACATCTCTGTAGGACCCTGCACAAATTTGACAAACAAGCAGAAAACGAAGATCCGTAGACAGAGAAATCATCCATGAATACCTCCACAACATCCTCAATCAGATCAGAGAAAATTGACATCATGCACCTTTGAAAGGTAGCTGGAGCATTACATAGACCAAATGGCATCCTTCGATATGCAAAGGTGCCATAGGGACATGTGAATGTCGTTTTCTCTTGATCATTGGGATGTATGGGGATTTGGAAAAATCCTGAGTATCCATCAAGGAAACAATAGAATGGGTGATTTGCAAGTCTCTCAAGCATCTGATCAATAAATGGTAGTGGAAAATGATCCTTTCTAGATGCAGAGTTTAGTTTTCGGTAATCAATGCACATTCTATGACCTGTGATGGTTCTTGTTGGTATCAATTCATCCTTGTCATTCTTGATCACAGTGATACCACCTTTCTTTGGTACAACATGCACAGGTGATACCCATTTAGAATCTGAGATAGGGTAAATAACACCAGCATCTAGGAGTTTAAGAATCTCTTTCTTTACAACATCCTTCAGGTTAGGATTTAACCTTCTTTGATGCTCGATAGAAGTCATTGATTCATCCTCAAGATGTATCCTATGCATGCACAAAGAGGGTGATATCCCCTTGATGTCATCTAGTGAGTAACCTATTGCCTTTCTAAATCTTTTAAGTGTTTTCAAAAGTTCAGATAGCTCATTCTCAGTAAGTTCACTACTCACAATGACAGGGTAAGTTTCATTAGGACCAAGGAATGCATACCTTACACCATGGGGAAGAGGTTTAAGCTCCACTTTAGGTGCCTTTAGTTCACTCCAGTCATCCTGCTGGTTGTCCTCTCGTTGAGTGACTGAGACTTGTTGGTGAACCATCTGTGGAAGCTCCTCGTACTGGTCCTTACTGAAAAACGCCTGGTGTGAATCCAGCATCATCCCATAGGCAGTACTCTCCAGGTTCTCAATCACCTCAGCCTCTTTCTCTACAGTTAAAGCATGCTGTAGAGGGTCCTCTAGTGACAACTCTTCAAGGAGTTCATCAGCAAGGGCATCCATCTCTTCGATGTAGAACACTTGTCCTTGAACTGTTGGCCTCCTCATTACTTCCTTGATGTCGAAATGCAGAACGTGCCCTTTACCCAGATGGAGATCAATCTTGCCTTCTTTCACATTAACAATAGCTCCTGCTGTGGCTAAGAAAGGTCTTCCAAGGATTAAAGGATCTTGAGCTTCTTCACCCATTTCAAGCACCACAAAGTCTGTAGGGATCTCATAATTTCCAACCATCACTGGGAGGTCCTCTAAGATACCCACAGGGTACTTCACTGAACGATCAGCCAATACCAGAGAAAGTCTACACTTCTTGTACTGAGTGAAACCCAGCTTCTTAGCAACAGATAGGGGCATCAAGCTGACACTAGCTCCCAAATCGCAGAGACATCTATCAAATACCATAGGCCCAAGAGCGCAAGGTAATGTGAAGCATCCAGGATCTTCTAGCTTCTTTGGAATGACCAGCCTCTGAATGATAGCACTGCACTCATGAGTGAGAATCACCATGCCCTCCATCTCTTTCTTCTTTGCAGCTACAGCATCTTTGAGGAACTTGCTGTATTGAGGGATCAGCATGAAAGCATCTATAATGGGCATTGTGACTTGGACTTCACTCATTTGCTTGTCAAACAAAGCTTTGTACTTCTCTAGCAGCTGCCTCTTGAATCGACCTGGGAATGGAAGCTTGGGTTCATAAGCAGGAGGAACAAAAGAGTTTTCACTTGCAGGAGTGACGACTTCACCATCTTTAACTGTTTTCTTCTCTTCTCCAACCTTTCCTTTTCCTTTTGCTTCCACTATCTTTTCCAAGATCTCGTCATTGATCTTCTCATCAACAATCACCACTTCATCATCTATGGTGATGGCAACCCCCTCACTTTGTTTCTCAGCATCCTTGGTGAGAGTTCTCTGAGGTAACTCCTTACCACTCCTGAGAGTGATAGCTTTCATGGTTTCCTTGGGGTTTTGCTCAGATTTTCCAGGTAGAGAACCTTGTTGGCGATTTTGTTGAGTGTTCATGGCAGCAAACTGGTTCTCCAAAGCTCTGAACTTGTTGTTGAGCTCATTGTAGCTCCCATCAATCTTTGAGTGAAGATTCTTCAACTCATAGCCAACATGCTTCTCACTTCTTGTTTGAGACTCCAGGATTTGTTTCAGTAGAGCATCAGTGCTGCTGACTTGAGGAGTGGAGGTAGAGGGATTAGATTGTTGTTGGGAAGAATGGTTGCCCTTGTTGTTGAAACCAGGAGGAGGGTTCTGCTGAGGTTGATAGCTGCCTTGCTGATTGTTCCGAGGCTGATAACCACTCTGCTGGTTGTTGGAATAGGACTTCTGTTGGTAGTTGTTGTACTGAAAGTTGGGTTCTTTCTTGTACCAGCTACCATTGTTGTTGATGAAACACAGCTCTTCCTGACCTTCCAAACCCTCAACTTCATGGACAACAGCTGGTGTCTCTTGGCTTGGGTTGCCGACAAAGTGCAGCTGCTCTTGGGTAGCTTTATCAGCAAGGAGGATGTCTATCTTATCCTGTAGAGCTTTCAACTCCTTCCTCGTTTGCTTATCCTCAGTTCTACTGCTTCTGTCGTGGTCTCCACTGTAGACTGCATCACTCTTAACCATGTTGTCAACCAGCTCCTCTGCATCCTCCTCAGTTCTCCCCAAGAAGAACCCATTACTAGCTGTATCCAGTCTGGCTCTGTACTTAGGGAGAGCACCACGGTAGAATGTGCTCAGCAAGCTCTCCTTAGAGAAACCATGGTGTGGGCATTGAGCTTGATAGCCCTTGAATCTCTCCCAGGCTTCACTGAAACCTTCCAAGCCCTTCTGTTGAAAGCTGGAGATCTCGTTTCTCAGCTTAGCAGTTCTTGAAGTAGAGAAGAACTTCTCCAAGAATGCTTTCTTGCAGTCATCCCAAGTGGTAATGGAGTCGCTGGGTAGAGACTTCTCCCACTGACGTGCCTTATCTCCCAAAGAGAAAGGGAATAGCTTGAGCTTTAAGGCATCTTCGGACACACCATTGGTTTTTGACAACCCACAGTAGCTGTCGAACCTGTCCAAGTGATCAAATGGATCCTCTAGAGCCAAGCCATGATACTTGTTGTTCTCGATCACGTTGAGGAGTCCTGACTTGATCTCAAAGTTGTTGGCTGCCACAGCGGGTGCTCGGATTCCCAATCTATGACCATGAATGTTTGGACGGTCGTAAGTGCCAATGGGTCGAGCTGCTCGCTGTTGGTTAGGTGGGCCATTGTTGTTAGCGCCATTGACGCCTGCATCTTCTTGATGAACGTCTCCCATGTCAGTGTTCAGTCTCTGCAATTGAGCCTGATGTTCTTCTTCTCTTCTCTTTCTAGTACACTCTCTCTCTAAAGCCCTGATGTCTGCTGCTCTTGGAACTAGGTTTGATGGACCCCTGCTCCTCAAGTTCATACACCTGTAGATTAAAGGGAGGTGAAGAAGAGTCAGTAACAAAAGAAAATAAAAATGACTTAGTCTCAAGCAATTGACTAAATCTCAATGTTTAAATCTACTCAGAATTTGGCAACGGCGCCAATTTGATGTTAGGAGTTTTCAAGGCTCCTAAGACAAATGTTGTAGTATAAATGATTGTCGAACCAGTTCTGAGAGATATCAAAGCACCGAGAATGCAAGTAATCACTTAATCTAAGTGCAACCAATGATTTAGATGGGTTTTTAAACTATGACTAATTAAAAGGAATAACTAAATGATACTTTCTTAACTATTGGAAAAGAGAACTCATGGATATAGGGATTAGACCTCGGGTGATCAAGTTTCGAACTAAAGATGGCAAACGATCAATCAATCTATTAACCTTAAGCTTAGACACAATCCTAAACAAACTCTATGTCTAGATGAATGTTCATTTACTAAACACAATTCAAACATCAAATGTCTTTGGTTGAATATATGAAAGCAATCATTACTAACAAGTCTATTAGCTATCTTAGCATCTCTAACAACAAATGTCTTTGGCAGAGCATGCTAAAAGCCTAGGAGAGTTGTCTCGGGCATTTCATCGAACACCTTTCGGGTGAGAAATGCCTAAGGATCAACAATTGAGTGGCCAACTCAGAAGATGCTTTATGTTCACTCTACTAGCAAGGAAATATGAATGATCTACACTAAAACATCCTAGTTCTAACCTAATCACCCTTAATCTCCCTAACCCATGAATTCAAAAGGTGATTACTCACTAATCTCCATGATCCCTCTTAAATCCATGTTGGATTTCAGATTAATCATGTAGAGAAATACAAGAAATAAAAGGAACACAGAATTTCAATAACAAAATTGATCAATTGATTCAAAGAGATCACTTTCCAAAGGTTTTTGGTGGTTTTTCTAAGAACAAAGATGATCTGCCTCCTGGTGGCTTACAGAGTAATAAAACATAGGTTTTGAAAACAAAAACGTGCATAATGAAATGACAAAAAGGCCCTTGAGAAAACATGAATTCGAGCATATAGGCGACGCGCAGCGACCTCGGCAAGTCGCTCCAGCACGTCGCTCTGGGCTTCGGGAGCGACCTCAGGGTGTCGCTGCGAGAGGTCGCTCCGGCTTCAGTTTTGAGCTCTGTTTCGTCAGAAGAGCGAGCGACTTCAGGACGTCGCTCCAACGTGGTCGCTCCGAGAGGTAAGGCACAGCGACTTCAGGACGTCGCTCCGGTTAGGTCGCTCCGGTGGGTTGCTCGTCCGCTGATCACTTTAAACACTTCTTTTGAGCTCCAAATGCACCCAAACGTCTCCAAGAACTCCATATGATACTCCAATACCTGATAAGGACTCATGTATGCAAAATGCAACCTAAACATGACTAAATCCTAATCTATATGATCAAAATGCATATGGATGGATGGATAAAACAATGGAAATATGCATGATATCACTTTTCACCGACCTTCCCATTGTTACCTGCGACCTAATATCGATATAAAATTTACACTATTTTTGTTTTGTTTCTTCTAACCTTGAAAGTTGTAACACACACACAACTTCTCCTTATTTTCTTGAAACATTTTTTGTCCTAGTAAAATAAATTATCCACGAAATTGTAGATAATTACACAAAGTCTGTTTTTATTTTTTTAACAATATGGAATTAATTTTGTTATTATCGTTATGCAAAGTATAGGTCCGAGTTTGTAATTTAGCTCGGAAAACTTATTTACCTTAATGATCGAGTCCTTGGGTAAAGATTAATCCCAGGCCATACAAGAAAAGCAATGAACGTCCAGGGCCCAACAATCCATTAGCAAGTAAAACGAAACTACACGTAGTATATCTTCTATAATATAAACGTCAAACAGTTCTCATTCGTTGAAAACCGGCACGAAGTTCCCTTCCCATAAATAGAAACTAAGAGGCGTTTGGCTTCCTTCTCTCCGTTTTGTAATGTTTCCCATTGGATATGTTTTTCTGTCGTCGATTCTTTTTTTTATTGACTTGTAGTGTCTCCATTTCATAGTGTTTCCATTTGATTTATTCAATTTTAGATGTGTGAAGTCATTCTTGTAATTTTTCCATTGGAAAATTGGGAACATAAAAGCTTTTGGACTTGAATTTAGATTGTATGTTCGATAATGTAAGACTATAAGCACCCACATAGATATGAGTAATATGTAAAGAGTTAGGGACAATCTATTTATCACCAACTGATTTTAAGTTGGAAGTCCATAATAAATTTGAAGTTAACATGGTATCAGAGTTCGAACATATTCTCCCTCAACTGAACCGAAATCGATTAGGTCCATTGAAAGAGGCTTGGTCGATCATAAACCGACATTGACCTGAATGGTCTAATGGTCCGAACGAACTAAATCCTTAACTAGGATATTGTCGAGATTGACGGTTATATTGGAACATGAGTAATATATAAAGGATTAGGACCAAACTACTTACTAGTAATTGATTTTAAGTTGAAAGCTCACAATAAGCCCGAATTTAACATATAACATGAATAGTATGATCAAATTCAACACATTCACCAGTTGAACTAATAAGACAACATATACAATAAAGATTCAAAATCAAATATATTGTTAGTTGTTGTAATCAGTGCATAGCGGACTTAAAGACATACATTTGAAGCATTTGGATGGGGCTTCCACTTTGTGGGATCCCCATTTAAAAAAAAATCTCTATTCATATACCTATATTAATATAATTATATATAAAATGTGATGTAGAATAAAAAATATATAATAAATTTGTGTTATTGTGATGAATAAATTTGATTATAAATAAAATATTATTTCCATGATTTTACTGAATCAAATAACTTTTATTTTTCTTTAAAAAATAAAAAATTATTTAAACTATATTTTTATTAAAAGAAATTTAATAAAATATTTTAATTTTTATATATAAATAATATTTTTTTGGTTTTGAATGGAGCCCCTTTTTTTTCTCCAGGACGGGCTCTGAGCCAGTGTAAGGAAAATTCCATACACTGATTACAACAACTAACAATAAATTTGCATTTTGTAGTTGTTATTGTAACTCAAGGCTTGTTATCATTAGTTCACCATTGATTTGTAGTTCTATGCAATTTTTAGTATCATGGGAATGCTGGTTATGAAAATTTTATTCATATATGCGTTTTCGTTAAAAAATATGTATCGTAAATTTCAGTATATCATGGATTTGGTTGATATTTGATAAACACTTCAAACTTTAAAAGATCTCTGGCCACACCAAAACTACCGGTAGATATTAGAAATTTGAAATTGTTGGAGTAAAAATCTCCGGACCACCACAATGTGTGAAGAGAATCATATCTCCCTATACCCTAACCCCACAAATACATCAGAAGGAAGAAAATTAAAAAGCAACAGTTGAGATCATTTTCCTTACAAGTTTCAGAAAGAAAACCACTTTTGATGACATCATTCACAGACCCACAACCATAATACATCATCTCTCTATATACATACCATAAATGTATAATGTTGTATATATATTGTGCAGTATTTTAAACTAAAGCACTTTCATTAAAACGTAGCTACCTTTTCAGACACCAACCTCAGGCTGAAAGCATCATTCAACACTCTACTTCCATTTCAGTAAATCTACATTCATTGTGATTCACACTCTCCATATCTTATTTGTGAAGTTATAAATGGTATATGGATTAGTTTGTGCATGTTTATTGCCATTTATGTAAGAAAAAAACATTTAAAACTTCAAGTCAAGTAGTAGTCGGCCTCGAGTAATTGTGCCATCTTTTATGAAAATTGCTAAATAAAAAAGTCACATTAATTTAGGTGAAAGTTGGCCAAAAAGTAGACAAGTGAGACTCAAAATTATTACAGTTATTATTTTTTTGTCAAAGTTATTTTATTTTATAGTCGAGAAAAGTCAAATTATGTAGGTGTTGAAGCAGTGAGTAACTGAGTGTATATTTTTGACAATACAAGTTAGTGTAAAGATTAAGGAAAGACTATTAAACTTTTATGATGAAATTAATCAGAAACTGGATAGATTTTTGAGCGGTGTAGGACAAGCAGTTTAACTGCGGTGCAGTTCTAACAGTTATAAAAATATATAGATATATAGTGACCATCATCCCGTCCCGTCCCGCAGTTAACAGTAACAAAAATCTCTACATATACTATAAGTTCCGAATGGTGACTGCGGTTTGAGCGGTGCGGGACAAACGGTTTAACTGCGGTACGGTTTTAATAATTATAAAAATGTATAGATATATGGTATATGTAGAGATTTTTGTTACTGTTAACTACGGTGCGGGGCGGAGCGGTTGTAAACATTCGAAGCCTATATCTATATGTTTTTATAACTGTTAAAACTGCAGCGCAGTTAAACCGCTTGTTCCGCACCACTCCTGCTATTACTATTCGTAGCCTAAGACAAATCTTAAAGATACAAATTATGAATCAGCACTATTTATTGATAGATTGGAAGTTTTTGGTCGGGTTCTTTTAGCCACCGGGTATTAAATGCATTATAGCTTTCAGTTTAGATGGAATTTAAATTATTATCACGCATATTTTCTCAAATCACTTTCAAAACTTTTGAAAGAAAAAGAATATAGATTAAAAAGTAAATGAAAAAGGGGAATATAAAAATGGAAACAAAATAAAGTTAGGAGAGAGGGCTCACTGTCCAAAGCAAAGAAAGAAATAGCAAAGTGACATAGACATGAGAGAAAGAGAGATCCTCTCTACTCTTTGGCTCTTCTCTTTAATCAACAACACATCTATCTCTCTACCACATCCCTATTTTCTATTCAAGAACCAAAATAAAAGTAGCTTTGTTTAGAAATAAAAATCATGAGAAATGAACATTTTGAATATTTTAAATCAACTACAAACGGATATAACAGAACACATAATGTATAAATACAAAAAATTACTAAATAAATGAGACAATTTTTAAGGGGGGTTATTACATAACTAAGTATTGCTCTTTTGTAAGAAAATTATATTTTTATATCAAAAAATATTATTATTTGCTCTTTTGTAAGAAAATTATTATATATCATTATCTTAATTGTACACATACTGTATATCATCAAAAATGAGCATATAATTATCACGAGATGAGTTTATTTTCTTAAAATATGGTTTGTACATGAAAAGCATTAAATATCATTTGATAATAAGCAATAAATATTTAATGAATATAGACTCAATGACAAAAAAAATTTAATTCAGTCATAGGTCCAATGTGACATTAAAAATCAACAAAGAAAGTTCATATGCTTAAAAAAATAAAATCATAAACAAACCAACTTAACATTAAAGTTTTTAAAAAGAAAAACAATTAAAGAAAGAGAAATATATAAAGAGAAAACAATGGTCGTCGTCTTCGTCGTCACTCTCTCCTCTCTTCTTCCTCAGTCTTCCAAACTTTTCAGAGAAGGCCTCAAAAAATTCAAAATCTCCATTTCTTATTATATATTAAAAAAAAATGATAAATCCGTTGTCTCTCCTCTGATGTGCATTTGCGTTGCTCATCTGAGAAACCCTAGATTTCGAAATCAAAATCTAGCTTCTTTCTCTCTTTTTGAGATTTCTTCCTCTCAGTAGACTGTAACAGTATTAGGAAAGAGCTACTTTCTCTCTCTTTGCTAATTTGGGCAATTAGGGTTTCATAAAGTTTCAATCTTTCAAGTAATTCAAAAGGTCTTAGATGCATGGACGGGAGAGAAGCAATGGCATTTCCAGGCTCTCACTACTATCTCCAGAGAGGAGGAGGAGGAGGAGCCTTCACGAATCTCTCTCCTTCCCAGGTCGCGAGTGGACTTCACGCGCCGCCGGGGATGAGGCCTATGCCTAACCCTAACGTTCACCACCCTTTGGCCAACAATCCGGGACCTCAGTTCCCCATGGCCGACCACAGACTCTCTGACTTCGGACACAGCATTCACATGGGGATGTCTTCTTCTGTTGCGGTGGAGCAGCAGCCGCCGCCAATGATGGAGACGCCGATGGTTAAGAAGAAACGTGGACGGCCGAGGAAGTATGCTCCTGAAGGTCAAGTCTCCTTAGGGCTTTCTCCCATGCCTTCTTCTTCTTCTGCGAGTAACAAAGCTAAGGACTCTTCTGCAGTGACTGATCCAAATGCTCCTAAGCGAGCCAGAGGTCGTCCTCCTGGTACTGGAAGGAAGCAACGTCTGGCTAATCTTGGTCTGATCTTCTTTATCTTACATTTGTCAAGAACTTATGATTATGTTATTAGGTTAGAGTATGTTGTGTTCATTTCAAAACTCTACTTGTGTTTAGATTAGTAATTGGTGTGGTTAATCTTGGTTGAGACCTTAAGCTCTTTTAGTGTCAGTTGTGAAGAACATGAGCTTGGATCTGTTTGTTACTGCTACACAACATTGATTGTTTAGGTGCTAAGCTGTGAATTAGTAACTTGGCTGATCCATGTTTGGTATAATCTGTGTTTAGATAAATAATTAGTCTCTGGAAGGTGTTTAGTCAATAATGGGTCTACATCTGTTTATTACATTAGGTGAGTGGATGAACACTTCAGCTGGACTTGCTTTTGCACCTCATGTCATCAGTGTGGAAGCAGGAGAAGTATACTCTATTAAAAACTCATCTCAATCCAATGGTAATGTTTATTAACAGTCTGAAAATTGATTCTCATTGTACCTTCCTCGCAGGATGTTGTTTCGAAAGTTATGGCGTTCTCACAGCAAAGACCTCGGGCTCTTTGTGTAATGTCAGGCACCGGAACAGTTTCTTCAGTCACTCTACGTCAACCCGCTACAACAGAGGCTTCTTTAACATTCGAGGTTTCAAAAATCATTCATTCTGTTAAACTGGAGAAACTCAAAACATAGAAAACTATTGATATTTCTTTATATTCACCTCCCTTTGTGTGTGTGTGTGTTTAGGGACGTTTTGAGATTCTAAGTTTAGGCGGATCTTACTTGGTGAATGAAGGTGGTGGACCCAAAAGTAGGACAGGCGGTTTGAGTGTCTCTCTTTCTGGTCCTGAAGGTCATGTTCTTGGCGGTGGGATTGGAATGCTTATTGCAGCCAGCCTCGTTCAGGTTTTTGAATCCCTTTTCTCTAATGGTTTAAAGACTGAAACTAAAAGAAAAACATTGTTTGTTATTTGAAGGTGGTGGCTTGTAGTTTTGTATACGGAGGAATTGCGAAGCCTAATAACACTAACAAGACTATCAAACAAGAGAATAAACCAAAGGAAGAGCACGACAACAGCGAAATGGAGCCAACACCAGCTAATGCACCAGAAGAAGCTCATGAGACGCCACAGGACTTCTCAGCTCAGGGAATGAGTGGATGGCCTGGTTCAGGGGAAGGTTCAGTCTCAGGCTCAGGCAGATCACTTGACTCTAGCAGAAACCTACTCACTGATATTGACTTGACTCGCGGATGATTCAAAAACGAAACAGTATTGATGTTTCTTCCTATTTACTACCACTACCTTCGTTAGTTATTGAAGCAGCAGCAGCATATAGAATGTGAGTGCTGTAAATATCTTTGTTGTAATGTAGATTTATCTGGGAATGTTAAAACCAGAAATCTCAGAGGATTGAGACAGATCTCTGAGTTCCTTCTAACATTGTAATGTAACAGAATCCTTCTCTCTTCAGGTTATTTAAGGAGATGTTTGACTATTTATCCGATTAATTCTCTGTTTATTTATTTCTTGTGTTATCCTGAGTTCTGGATTGGATTTATCTTGTCTGGTTCAGACTGGATCAGTTTGGTCAACACCCCCTTTGTCTTTGATTTTTAATCAATGGGGTTTTGGTTAGAACATGGACCTGTTTAGGTGTTACTCAGTCCCTCATCTTGTGGTACCAGCTGCTCCGAGTCATATGTTGTAGTTCATCTTAGGAGAATTAGGAATAGCGCTGTAGTCTTGTTACTTAGTGGTAGAATTTAGGAGGTCTAAGAGGTGAATCGTTTCGAGTTGTAGAGTGATTCATCCCATTGTGGTTGAAAAAAACAATAATGTACGTTAGGTTGAGCTGGATCTAAATGAGTGTTTCAGCTTGTTGCTAGACTGCATTATTTGTTTATGTGGTATAATCTCGTCTGAGGTTAAAAGCTTTGTACCAATGCATTGGTGAAATGAACTGTTTGAACCAAAAAAAAACTCACCACATTTGTATTTGTTTCAGTAAATTTGATTCTCTTATCACATGATTGACCTGTTTTGTGGATTATGATACTCGGGTGTTTTATAAACATGAGGCAATGCTTGTTTATCTTGATAACCGGCTTAGTCGTTAGAGGAACAAGTTCGGATTTGTGAAACAAAAGCAGAACCAATTCAAACCAATGTCAATGTCATTGCTGAGAAGTTGATGATCCAAAAATACAGTTATCAACACAGGCCATTTAGTCAGACAGAACAACACCGGCCATTATCTCTAAATATCCTATTTTGTAATCTATCCTACGAACCTATCTACTCACAAGTCACCACTAGGCATGCATGAGGCATTTTAAAAACAGGTTTTAATTTTCTCTAAAAAATCAAGAAGTCACATTAATATCATTTGAGATTCTTGACAATATTCAGATAAACAAATTACAGTTGAAAATGATAGTTAGATTCATATAAAATCAACTTACAATTTTTTTTGAAATCATACGGAGCAAACTATCAATAGTAATATCAAAACCATCTCGGAACCTCTCAAACTTACCATTAGGATCACCATAGACTAAACCAGGCAAAAGCTCATGAACAATGTAACTTCTCATATCCTCTCTTTCCCTTAGACTCATTGCCATCAACTTCTCAATCACATTCACTTTATTTGCCTTCAAATCTTCTTTGTTTATATACACCGAGTATGTCCGGTGATCCTCCGGTAAATGCCACGTGTACTGATAGTACGCCGTGTACGGATCAAAGATAACCGGAATACAACCGGCTACAAGGGAATCAAAAACCGATTTTCTTGTCGGACTGTCTCCTGGTGGCTGAAGACAGAACTCCGAATCTTGGAAAAGCTCTATAACCGACTCCGGTTTATCGCAGCCTCCACTGGTACAGTTCAAGAACCGGCATTGGTCCGGAGATGACGTGCATTGATCAATCAATGTTGACCGGATGCTATCAGGGTTACCAGGTCTTGCTCCACCAGCGAAGCTGATTAGGCTCCTACGATGTTTCATGATGATCTTGTTTTGCCAGTTTGAGATATCGTCGTCGGTTTTCGGATGGAAGAACGTTGGATGAGGTATAGCAATATCATTGACTTCCCATGGATTACGTTCGATGAGAAGCTTCGTAGGGTTTTTCATTTCTTGCATCTCAAGTAAACTTGAGCCCCAAGAAAGCTTGTTTTTCCTCCTAAAATCCCAAGAGATCTTTCCTAGAACGAACACATGATCTTTTCCCGCGTTTTTCCTCCAAGATTGTTTCGATCCGAGCCACTTAACAACCTCAATGGCTAAAACATCCTTTATATCCTCGGAAACGTTCTTGAAATGCCATCTCAAAACATCGATACCGCCATAAAAGGGTACATAGAAGAGCTTGGCTAGGTTCTCGTCGTAAACCCTACATGGATGCTTCAAAACACGAGAATGAAAGATCGGCTCAAGAGAGTACTGATGCGTTCTAAACCAGCCTTTACCGAGACTCTCAATGGATTCACCGAGCGCATCGTTCTTGAAGTAGCTACAAAAGTTGGCCCATGGAACCATGTCCGAGCATTCTCCCAACAAGTCTTTGTTGAATTTAGACGGTAGATCATAAACGTAGATACCTTTTCCTTCGCAAGATCCTTGTTTATTGCGGTTGTTCACGGTTGATAGCCAAGATCTTTGTATTTTAAGATACTTGTCCACGGCCTTTAGAGCAGTCTCCTCGTCTTCATCTTTGGAGTTGATATATCGATATCGCTCTTCTCCGGTCTCTGAATCCCAATCAACAAGAAACGAATCAAGATTCTTCTCATTGACGGGTTTAGAATCTTGATAAAGACTGGAACCTCTTTCTTCGGTGGAAGTTTCATTCTTGATGACGTCGGGGCTTGCTCCGACTGTAAAGCTGGCTGAGTCTCTTTCTCCACCTTCACCAAGAACAACAACACTCTTCTCTTCTTCACTTTTGATCACGTTTTCACTAACCGGATTAGTGAAGTTACTGACCGGTACATGTAAACCGGGCTGAGTACCGGCGGTGAGACAGTAAAGATCGTTGAGCTTCCGTGAAGAGATGCATATATGAACGACGTTACCGGAGATAACGGTGGTGGAAGTTGACCAAAGATAGATAAAGAAGAGAAAGAGAATCGTGAGAGGAACACGATAGAGAATTGAACTAGAGAACACCGAACATATGCTATTACAGCCGGTACGAGGATCTTTAAGTGATGCCTCGGGTTTCTCGGTTTCTGTTTTTTTGGATGTTCTTGGTCGTCTCTTTGAGATGGAGACAGGCATGTTTTTCTTCTTTGGTTGTTTTGGGTGTTCTTTCGTGTGTAACATTTTTGTATATGTTTTTCTAAAAGACATGCACGCACGTTTAGCTAATCATTCATTGTAGTATATGATCAATTGAGTCTGCACGTCTTGGTGTAGCGAACTTGGTCATATCATACATATAGATTAATGATATTTGTCAACAATGTTAGCTGTAGCCTGTAGATGAATGTATGTCTGAACTTATAAATCAATGCAATTAAGTGTTGCTATTTTAGATTTTGTTTCTAATACTTTTACTCGTGAAATTCTATAAAATTCCATTGTAAAAATGTTGATGTTTTTCTTTTAAAAACAATGATCTAATATTGAATAATACTTGATTTTAGTGAATTATGTAAGGTCACAGATCCAAATAGCACAAGATTTACTTATCTTCAAACTAATTAGAATTTTAATTTACTTTTACTAGCTAGTCCAAAACTCTTAAGAAAGAGTGATAAATAAATCAAATCATTATCACAATGGATTAATGTGCATAGTTTAATTATAACGCGTTATTGTTTCAGACATGGGAAATTGTTTAATTGTGTGTAGTTGCGCTGTTCTTGGCAATAACTAAAGTTGGAGTGAAGTTAAGAACAGCTTCATGTGACACGACGACATCGCTAAACAAAACATTATATGTTTCATGTTTCTGCCTCCGGTCAATCAAACATATATAATGAGCACAATATATAGTCCCATGCAATATAAACTTATTCTTTTTTTTTTTTTTTTTAAACGACATAACATTCTCTACATAATCACAAGAAAGCAACATTGCAGAAACCGGTTGAAACCCTACTTATGCACCATAAGACAACCGCCTATTTATGAGTCTATTCGTCTTGTGATCGTAATAGAGAACAAAACACCGAGCGTACATGTCGTCGCTATGGTTGTAAAAGAAAACAATCTGACCCGTATGAATAGTGTAAAAGCCGGAAAACCGGACTGACATAAACGATAAAATAAGAAACGAGGTTAAGGAAATATACGAATGTAAAGACGAATACAAGAACGATAAGAAATCGTATTCGCAAAGAGACATGGAGTCGAGATATGATCTCTTTCCTTAACTCAAAATATTCGCTCCGTTAGTGAGACGGAACTGTACGAATATAGAGTCCCAGGATAAAACCATGGCAGACGAATCACGCCTCACTCGTGATCGCCCTATCGAACTATAAACTCTACGAAACACTCTCGCAAAATAGACTTACGCAGAGGGATTTTTGCTGTTGGATTTTGATACGGAAAAAGTTGGAGAAATGAGAAGAGAGATGAGTTGTATTTAAAAGGATGGACGAGGAGCGACTTCCCGTAACTGTTGCATAACGTGCGCACGTTAGTGGGGATTTGGCAAAGATCTCGGGAAGTTTAAGTTACAAACTTATTCTCCAAGACTCGCTCTCTCTCTCTCTTATCTCGTTTAAATATCTCGAGAGGATGAACTGCATGACGTTTTTATTTTATAGACAAACTGCTTGTCGTTTTAAAATAAAATGCATGTTGTTTTTGAGATTTTAAATGGCAAAGTGTTGAGCTTAACTTGGTCCAAAAAGAATAATTCTTATCGGGCCAAAGGCCCTCCACCCAAGCCCAAGCCCAAGCCCAAGCCCAAGCCCAAGCCCAAGCCCAAGCCCACGCCCACGCCGAGCCGAGCCAAGCCGGCCGGACGGCGGCGGCGGCGCGCGCGTGGGGAGCTCTCTCTTCCTCTGAGCCGTTTAATCTAGTGTAAGTGTATACACTTATATATACTGCTCGTTTTCTCCTCATGTAACCGATGTGGGATGTTTTTAAAACTCCTTCATTAAAGTCATGAAAGGCTTCTTGAGTTAACTCCCGCAGGCCCATTTCTTTTCATCATTTCCAATTTTTTATTAAAGCCATTGGGCTTAATAAATTGGTCCAACAATCCCCCACATGAATAGAAATGACTCTAGACATATGCAGACTAAATGCAGACTCGATAGACTCTAAAAAAAAAAACTATACTTATTCTAATCCTGACTAGACTAGACAGACTTATCGAGAGTGTTTGCGAAAAATTCACTGTGTTTGAGTTGGTGGCATTTTTAAGCCTTGAACCACTCATAGTTAATATCTGTCGGGTTTACTTTACCAGAAGGTGAACATGATGTCTTGAACCAACCGGTGTTTTATGTAAACCGAGACAACAGGCATAACGCAGCTTCATTTTCTCGTAGAACTTAGTTCTCTATTGTGTTCATTGTGGCCCTGAACTATTCCTGGTTTTCATGAGTGAACTTAGAGAATATAGCCTTGCATTCATTCTCCTAGAAACGGCCCCATTTCACACTCAATAGGTGATTGACCATGAAAAGTATTGAGTAATACTCCGCTCAGAAGCTATGGAATCATTAAAAGCTTATGCTTATCCTTCACACATTTGTTAGCACTTTTATCATCTTAGGAGCTGGGAAGAGACTACTTATCTCAAGTGCTTTGGTTAGATTCTGTTTGGTTTTGTTTTCCCTTTGAACCTACGTCTTGGGATCTCCAGTCATGATAGGTAAGGTTGCAATCAAGCATCCTCATTCGTTATAGGCTTTAAACCCATTCCTTTTGATGATTTAGCAACAACATCTCTTGACAAACCTTTAGTAAATGGATCCGCTAGGTTGTCAGCCGATTTGATGTAGTCTATTGTAATTACACCAGTTGAGATAAGTTGTCTAATGGTTTTATGTCGTCTTCTGATGTGACGAGATTTACCATTGTAGAGATTATTCTCAGCCCGAGCTATAGCTGATTGACTATCACAATGTATGCGTATAGCTGGCACAGGTTTCTCCCACATAGGAATATCTTCCAAAAAATTTCTAAGCCATTCAGCTTCTTCTGCTGCTTTGTCTAAGGTCACGCCGACGCCGAGCCGGCCGGACGGCGGCGGCGCGCGCGTGGGAAGCTCTCTCTTCCTCTGAGCCGTTTAATCTAGTGTAAGTGTATACACTTATATATACTGCTCGTTTTCTCCTCATGTAACCGATGTGGGATGTTTTTAAAACTCCTTCATTAAAGTCATGAAAGGCTTCTTGAGTTAACTTCCGCAGGCCCATTTCTTTTCATCATTTCCAATTTTTTATTAAAGCCATTGGGCTTAATAAATTGGTCCAACAAATAGTGCCTATGATGTCTATTGTAGATTTCCAACAAGTTCCAAGGAATGTGGACACAAATCCTCGACCATTCTACAGTATCTTCCATAACCCACAAATCAAATATAGTACTAGAGGGACAAGTTTGAACGACAAAGGTCACTTTTCCTTGGTAGTTTATCAAAGATAGACGATCCAAATCGTATAACCTCCAGGATAGTCGAGAAAGGAGACCCAACTTCTCGGTCCTCACATCAAACCTCATTAAGAACCATTCAGATATCTTTTTCTTTCCCGTGGAAGCGACATAATACAAAACCCCATTGATGCATACACCGTTAGTTTTAGGACAATGAGGACTAGTGTTACACTTAACCATCCTCCATGTTTGTGCAACTTTTCCTTCTCTTCCCATTAATGTAAACACTTTATGTTCAGAAGAAGGAACTTTGGAGTAGTCACCCAGCTTATCAGACATGCACACTGCTAGCACTTAATTAATATTGGGATTCCACTGGATCAAATCCGAAATAACTTCGAATGATTTGTTTTCTTGATCTCACTTTGGGTAAGTATATGGTCTTATCGGTGCTAGGGCTAGTTATGATTTGTTTCTCACCATATCCAAAGCTTATCAAGCCATTGACGTAATGAACATGGCTGGGAGACTGACTCCAAATCTCGCACGTGGTACGAGAGATAGAAGATTGAAATATAATCTCCTCCTCTACGAAGTTGTTGATGGTGACGAGTAGAAAAACCACTTGTAGAATCCGTTTTTTTTTTCTATGTTATTTACAACGTAGAACAGACGTAGTGGATGTGGCTGAATCGAATGCGACGGGAACGATCTGATGAAGTCTTGGCTGCTGATGATAGTTGACCATAGCTTGGATACAAGGAAAAACCGCGCGAGACACAACTTTTACAGGCAGTCTACTCAAGATCTCGATCAGTAGATCGGGAGGAAGTGAGTTTGAATCCTTACCAATCTTTGTCTTTTTGCTGCTGTTATGCCTTATCATCATGGTGACCTTTCTTCTTTCTCGATCCCTAACCTTAATCTATCCGTCTCTCTCTTTTTATATGTTGATTGGTATATGATGGGTCAGTTTTGGAAGGTAACATGGTTTAGTTACTGGGCTTAACCGCCTAACTGAAATTGGATTTTAACCAGGTCGGTATAGGTAACAACACAATACATTCTTTAACAGAATTTCCATAATTAAAAAATCTTTTCATCTATGACTATGTTCCTCTTTGCCTTTATAAACACGTTAACACTCCTAGAAACCCAACAAACTAATCATAAACATGAGTAATACGTCAGAACTCAAACACATTAGTCGTGTGATCTAATAGCCGATGCGTATAATAGGATAGTGTTATTTTGAAATTCGAAGGTTTTCAAAATTTCCAAACGTTGTTTTCAAGCTCGTAAGACTTAATTAGAAACGATTTTTAGTAAGTATTATTGTTTTATTCAAAGCTTTATACATAATAATTTATTTTGTTAATTAGTGAATCAAACTATTGTTTTGTAGAGAATTAAGCCTGAAACTATTATTTTAGGGATACATAGAACGGATCATACTTCGAGAGACATTTGATTTTATGTGATAATTCTGGTGAAAAAATAGCTCGGCAACCCCTATTAGTAAAAAAAAATCAAATTATTTTGTCAACCAGTCTCTGATCTCTCATTATATTAAAGTGCACGGTACAATGTATTTATACATCCTAAACCAAAGTAAACGAGAAAAATAATTCATTATAAATTTGAGTGTAAAATCGGATTAAACCAATCTACATATATAAAATGATATTCTCCTCAAGATGAGAGTTCATAGATGTTATTAACACCCATCTTGCCCAACAGATCTCAAAAAGGAGAAGGAAAAAAAGCCTTGTCAATCTATCCGCGAGTTGATCTCCAGTCCTCACATGCATTATATTCAAGAAGCTATCTTCAATCTTTTCCATACCCTTTATGACAATCATTTTTATGTGTTTTGTCTTTTCATGAAAAATATGATTACTTGCAGTATGAAGAGCAACGGTATTATATAGAGATGAGTAGGCAAATAATGAGAAACGTGAAGATCATCATACAAGACCTTATCAATTCGTATCATATCCTTTGTAGTCATACACATAGCTTTATATTCAGCTTCAACTTAAATACAAGAGATTGTGTCTTGTTTCTTCGATCTCCATGATACCAGAAAATCACCAATGAACATAGCAAAACCTGTCACTGATCTTCTCGTATATTTGGACAAGCACTCTGAATCCGAGCAGGCCCGGTCCTGTGCATGTGCTGGGAGCACATTTGCACAGGGTCCATTACAATTTTGAAAATTTTTAGTCCAGAACAGGGCCCGAAAATGTTTTAAATTATTTTTTTTCTTAAAGAAAAGGACCCCAAATTTTTTTTCTTCTTCTTAAAAAGGCCCTAAAATTTCTTTTTCAGCACATGGCCTCACTTACAACTGAGACGGGCCTGAATCCGAGTATCTTCTTATATCAAAATTTGCCTCTGGCCCATAGAATAATATGTCCAATAGTTTCCTTTAATAACCGTAAATCCTTGTGAACAACCTGAAAGTGAACATCAGTAGGAGCAAAAGAGTATTGAGCCAGTTTTGAAACAAAAAATGTAATTCTGGTCTCGTATAGGTCAAATACTGAAGCTTCCCAACTAGTTTACGGTTTTGCTTTGAATCATTTATGAGGACTCCATCAATTTTGGAAAGTTTCTGGTTTGGTTCCATTTTAATGGATGGTGGTTTACAACCTGTGAAGCCAATTGATTCCAATAAGTCTAAGACATACTTCTTTTGGCAAAGAGAGATCCCTTCTTCAGATCGAGCAATCTCAAGGCCAAGAGAAAACTTTGGAGTATACCAAGAACACAAAGTTTAAATGCCGAAGTCAACTGAGTTTCAATTCAG
Source organism: Brassica napus (assembly GCF_020379485.1). Lineage (NCBI taxonomy): Eukaryota > Viridiplantae > Streptophyta > Magnoliopsida > Brassicales > Brassicaceae > Brassica > Brassica napus. The sequence goes on from NC_063442.1 coordinate 9,059,765, forward strand.
AAACCCATTCATCATCTGTATTGGAAATCAATATGTCATCGACATATACCAAAACCACCAAGATCTCGTTATCAAAATGTTTGACAAACATAGTACGATCACCAAATTACTTCTCAAATCCCAAACTAGTCAAAGTTGTAGAAATCTTGATGAACCATTGTCTGGAAGTTTGCTTCAAGTAGAGAATTAAGCTCAGGGAATCGATATTGAAGGTGAATGAAGCTAGCTAGAATGTGAAGAAAGCAAAGAATCGAGCTTGGATTGCAGAGAAATCAAAGAGAGCTGGAAACATTACTCTGATACCATATTAATTAGTGAAACGGAATCAAGATATTTTTTCAAACTGTTTATGATCCCTCATTTGATTAAAGTGTAAAGTACAATGTATTTTCCTAACCAAAGTAAATCAGAAAATAATTCAGTATAAATTAGAGTCGAAAACTGGATTAAACCGGTCTACATATATATAATGATAATACTTTATTTTTGGAAAATTTCCACAAATACTACATAGTACCATTTTTCATATTTACACTAATCATTTTTACCCTCATTTTTAATGATTATTAAAATACACTTATACTCCTAGGATTAGCTAATATAGACTTATAGGTTAGAGTTGAGGGGTGGGGTAGGGTTTTTGGAATGTTAAATTTAGGATTCTAATAAATATATAAATAAATATTTAAAAAATAAAAAAAAAATTAAAAATAGTTTCAAACATAATTTTTGATTTTCAAAAAGAAAATTTAAAAAACAAATATATAAAAAAAATTCAAAAAAATTCAAAAAAAAAATTTATAACAAAGTTCGAATTTGAAAAAGTATAATTCGAAAACATAAAAAAATAATTTTTATTATTTTTATTATTTTTATTTATTTAAATAATGATTATATATATATACGTTTATATAGATAACAAGGATATAAGAGTCTTTTGTCACTTAATGAATAAGATATTTTTCAAAATGTCCATTGTCCATTTAGTGGTGGTAAAGATGAAAAGTAGTACCATTAAAGTAATAAACATAAAATTTAAATTACCACAAATACCACATTCATAGTACCACTTTTCATGTTTACACTATCACTTTTACCCTCACTTTTAATGAAAGACAAAAGACACATATACCCCTCGGGTTAACTAATCTAAGACTTAGAGTTTAGAGTTGAGGAGTGGGGTGGGGTAAGATTTTTGGAACGTGAAATTTAGGATTCTAATAAATATATAAATAAATACTTAAAATATAAAAAAAAATCAAAAAATAGTTTCAAACATAATTTTTGATTTTAAAAAAGAAATTTTTAAAAAAAATTCGAAATAAAAAATTCAGAAAAATTTATAAAAAGTTCAAATTTGAAAAAGTATAATTCGAAACCATTAAAAAAAATATTTATTTTTTATTCTTTTTAGTTTTTTTATTTATTTTAATAATGATTTATTATATATATAGATAATAATGATATAAAAGTCTTTTGCCACTTAATAAATAATGTATTTTTTAAAATGTCTCTTTAGTGGTGGTAAAGATAAAAAGTAGTACCTTGAAAGTGGTAAACATAAAATTTCCCCTAATATTAAAAAGTAGAACTGTAACTCATTCTTCCTATCCGCCATTGTCAAAGATCATCTTTAAATTTAGCTAGAAAAAATGGTTAAAAATTTGGTCAAATTCATCCAGTTCAATACCAAAAATAATTTTTAAATTTGAATTAAAAATAGAAAATTCTATGTTAAAAAATGTATTTTACCTTATATTTAATACTTATCTAACAAACCGTAATTATTTGTTACCAATCAAACACTATCCCATAGTGCATATTCTACAAAACTGCACTTGTCCCATTTAACATATAAACTGCTAGTGGACCATATTGCATTCTAGTTCCACACGGTTTATATCATCAAATGCGCATACCATTCAGACTCTAAGAACGAGTACAATTGTTTGACAAAAAAAAAAGAAAAAGAACGAGTACAATTAACCTTTCACCAAAAAGGTGTGGTAGACTATTTAGATGATTATGATGATAGGGTCGGGACGGACATAAGTTGCACAAATTCGGAATTCAGTTTTATTGGAAAAAGCTACTAAAGTCCCGATTTGTAATGATGTAAAACACAGAGGTCCCAATATGAATACGTGCAAAACTGTGGATATTTATCTAAATTGTATATTAATCATAGTGTCGTGCATGATTTCCTCAATATAATCTTAATGTACTATAATAAACATTTATATGGTAGAAAAATAAGTCTCTCTTGGATTCGTAACACTACTGATCCAAGTTACTTTATCAGATATCTCCTTTTGAAGTTGCAAAAGACTAAAAAAATTTTTTGAGAGGTTTTGTGTCATCGAATTGTTGTAGCCGAAAATTGAGAGCTACATCAAATGGCGTACGCCCACTATACCTTCTTACATGGCTACTTTGATAAGGGGGTTCTCTTTTACACATATTTCAGAACTTTCAAACTAAATCTAGCGGGCTTGTTTGTCAGCTTTGCTAAATTTCGTTCGGCCATTAGCAATTTTTTTAATATTTTTATTTAGAATTAACTCTCTATATATTTGTTGCTACAAAAATGTTTCACTGTATTTATTCCATTAAACGTACTTAATAAAACATAATTAATTATTAGTATTAAGACCATCACTAAGTTATTTACCATCTTTAAAGCAATCTAACCACAAAAAGAACCAATAAATCTCCAGTGCAATGCAAACCACAAAGTTGTAGTTAATTAAATGACCGAAAAAGCAGATGATATTCATTGTTAACCCAAAAAATTGTACGATGAAACAATTAAATACAATTTCATACACCCGACAAACAAACAATAGTGTTCTAATCGTTAGCTCACTTTAGCATTTAAGAGAAAATTGATAGAACTATTTTCATCATTATTTATGAAAGATATGAGACAAAACATGCCCAAACTTACTCTCGAATTAATTATAAGGTTCTTAAATGTTTGAATTTGCAATGATGTCAAACATTAGGGTCCCATACTGAATACGGGTACATGTGGGGGTCTTTTTCTAATATTGTACCCTTTAATCTATTAGTTTATACGGTCGCGCATGATCCTATTTGTTTTTCTTCTTAAGAAAGATAATAAATGTTATAGAATGATAAGATGAAAAAATGTTATAGAATGATACGAGTGCGTTATCTTTAACCGTATGTGATAAATAACTACGTAATTCACGTACGTACTAAGTATTAAACTTGTGTCGCCCAATATAAACAAAACTTTGAAAAGGGTGTAATTTGTGTGGAATGGAACGAAACGTGTGACCCACTATACCGAATGATAAATATTTATTTAATTTTAAAACTTGGAGGATAATTCAGATTAATCAAATGTCGACGTACTGACTTTGTGAGTCATTCAAGAGAAGACTGATTAATTATCCTCTAGAAATTATGTATGTGGGCTGAATCGATTCCAATGATGAAGTTAAGAATTTTTTTTTGGGGTGCTATCTTATTCATGTTCGTCTCATCACCTTGAGTGACAAATTAACTCTTTTTCTGCTTATATCGCACGTAACCATTCACAAAAGAACTCATATATTAAATACAAAACTAAAGACATCCCGCAGATAAGTCCACTATCAACATATAATACTTGTGAAATGCGGTGTTCATATTTTAATGTATCTTCCTTTGATAAATATATCTTCTTCTTTTTTAATTGTATATACCTTTATTTTTGTATGACATCACGATGACTAAAAAGAATACTACATAAAACAATTTCCATAAAATACAGCAAACTGAAAATGAGAGCTAACGGTGGGAGGTTGTGATAAGAATAATACATTTAATAGAAAAATGAGATTTAAATTAATTTCAAAACAATGAAATTGACATTTTTCGGCTTTAAGAGAATTAACACCTAATTCCTAATATGTAATGTTAGTGCTATGTTTCTCAAAAGCAAAAGTTAATGTCATTTTAATTTTAATTTCGTTTTGTTAGGTAATAACTAAAAAATGTTTTGTTGTAGATTCTACTTCCACAGAGGCATGTGAAAGATAAAGTTATATGATTTATTTACCAAACAAAATTGTAAATATATAGATTAGAAACGATTATAAGAAAAGAAAATCCGATGTTTATATTATAACAAAACGGAAGTCATAAGTAAGTATATATACAATTGCGATGTCAAATATTAAATTATTATTCACCGTACATTATTTGACATGAATCAGGCACTGGGAGAAAATTAGACAAATTCAAAGTGATCCTCATTATTATTATTTTTAAAACAGAGATAAAGTAAAAGAAGGCTTACATATTGTATCATATAAATGTATATCATTGAGGTGTATAAGACTTCTTCAACTTCATTTTCAAAATATTAGTTGTTGAAAATACATCGATATATATACAATCTCTCGTCTCTCTTCTTTCTATCCGTCTCTTTCTACCATGGCTAGGGTTTTTCCTCAAGCAGGCGTTTCTTCACCGTACATGAGTACGGAGAGAGAGACTTTCACGGTTTGGATGAAGTCTCTGGTTTATCAAACCAATGGTTTAACGGTTTACAATTCCAACGGAGAGATTACGTACCGGGTCGAAAACTATGACAAATCTAGCAATGAAGTGCACATCATGGATCTCCATGGAAACATTCTTTTCACCATTCGCAAAAAGGTAACTAATGAACTATTTCTGATGAAAATGTTTAAACGAAAATGTTAGTTGAAAGATTCTCTAGTTCAAAATGAAAATAAAATAATCAACCCCGGTTCTCTAGCTCTTCTTCTTCATTTCTCCCTGGTTTATTCCGGTTTGAGTCATGAAACTAATTAACCGGTTCTTATGCAGAAAGTAAACTAGAAACTTAACTGAAGTTAGAGGAAAACTCAAAGCTACTCCTTACACGAATATAAAAAGAGTTAGCTGAAATTTTTAGCTCAAAGTTTAAATTCATTTAGAAACTTTATATCAAACGATTAAATCAACCATAATATAAAAACTCTAAGTACGATTCAGTTTTCATCCGTGGAAATGGATTTTTTATATTAATGATGATCATAAAACATGAATAATTCTATATATCTTTAAATCATTATATTTATTGTTAATTTTTTTTTGCAGAAATTATGGCTCTTTGGGAGTTGGTATGTGTATAGAGAATGTGGGACGCTGTCAAGCACTGAGGAAGTAAAACCTTTTGTCAAGATCAAAAGGTCTTGTATTAGAGATGGAGATTGGGAAGTTCGAGATGAGACCAATGAAGTCTTTTGGATTTTAAGATTTGACCCCAAATTTGCTTTTCAGATAATAGACGTCCATGGAAACATCATTGCAAAGGTAGATTTATATAGAAATATAAACTCATTATTGAATTTGAAAGAGTGCATTGTTAAATAGGTAAAACTAATTTTATAGGTAAAGCCAAAACAATCATCAAATGGAATTATATTGGGGGAAGATGTGTTATCTTTGGAGGTGAAGCCGCGTATCGATCATTCACTCGTTGTAACACTTGTCACTGTATATGGATTGATTAAAGGAATAGTTTAAATTTTGTTTGAATTTCATAGAAAATTTTATATACAAGATAGTATTTTTTTCCAACCATGTTTGTGTTGTGGGAGATGTAAAGTGTCATTTTTGCTAGCCTTGATTTTTTTTTTTGCTTGTTTCTATAATTTTGTCTATTTTTTACCATACAAATAAATAATTTATTTGATGTATTTATATATATAATATATATATATGCAGAAATTAAACAAAAGGAAAATAAGAATGCTTTTTATATGCTAGAACATATATTTGTTAATGGTTTTTGTTAAAACAAAATACTAGATGAGTTAGCAAGGACAACAAGTGTTTTAGATCAGTCGATTCTTTAAAAATCGGACATTACAACACGACAAGAAGTTGTCGTTATAATAGGAGCAAAAACGTGGATTTACCTCAGAGTTTTTTTGGAAGATGATGAACCTATTTAACAACATTAGTTAAATAGATTTACCAGCGTTCAAGAAAGCAGTAAGCGCTGCGACTAGTAACCAAAACGATTAAGCGAAGGTTTAGATTATTAGTTAGTCAGTTTACGCGTTTATAAATTACTAGGGGTTAGTCCGCCCTATGAGCGGATAAATTTACAGTAAAATTATTTATATTAAAATACATTTTAATTTTATAAAACATTTAAAGTTACTTTAAATTAAATCTAATAAATATAATTTTTTTTCTAAGATCATATTGTAAATTTTATTTTTTTTACATTTAACATTTAACGTTGAACAATTGTTATAATTTGTTTTTTAAGATCATACTTTATTTGTTATTTGCGTTTCTAAAAAATTGTAAGTTGGTAATGCAAGTTTGCATTTTGAATTGATATGTGTGCACACAGCTCGGCCCAATTCAAAGAGAAACTCCAAGGATTAGCAGCAAAGAACATGTACACGATCTGTTGAGTGGGTTAATGAGTGTTTTCTAAGATCATATTTAAAATGAATTTAAGATCACACTTTTATTTTGCACACATGAGTGAATTAATGAAGTAAAAGATTGAAAATAACAACGGAAAATAGGCACAACAATTAACATCCCTAATTGTAAATATAACAAAATCATAAAACATATCAATTACATAATTAAATGGACGAAACAGTTAGCAATATGTTAGCAGCCCAAAAAGGAGGCACACCACAAAGCAAGATGATTGGAATAGTCCCTTCACTCCAAACATCGATTTCATTTCCGTAACTTTGTCTTGATACTTTAGGAACATCATAGCACTTTCTATTGTATTCTTGTAAATTATCTGTAAGAATAATCAGAAGACTATCAACTAAAATAGCATAACTTATTTGACAATGTAATATTTTATCAAGCAAACAATTATGAACACTAAAACTCACAGAGCCACTATGTACTAAATGAGATCAGATTCATAAGTTACATAATAGAGTGTCCACTGTCTACTACCAAATTTCAATCAGGTGAGGACATCGTATGAGCCTCCAACAATCTGTTAAAGTTCCTACAACATAACAGTTTTCTGTATTTCTGTATATTCAAATGATTTTGGATCAACTTACAGAGCATTGTATGCATTGAGCTACACGTGCCTTTAATATAAAGCAGAGGTATACGTTAACATTCCACTGATAAATAAGAAAACATAAGGAGAAGGGAATATTTGGTGATTACGTTAACATTCTACTTTAAGGAATATTTGTTGTATTAATTTGGTGATTATGTTAATCTAGCGATTACAAACAGTATGATAAAAACTAAAATTTCCAGTCAATACACTGAACCAAACTAAATATAACTCTTCAATCATATTTTCTTCACACATGTAATATAAATTATACATCTCTCAATTACATTATTTTTAAAAACTTATTTACAAATATCATCTTTATAAAGGGAAAAGGTTTTTGACAATGTGGTTTTTACTCTACTGATATAGCTCAATTGTCTTCTTCTTCTTTTTTTAATAAAAGGCTTAGCTCAATTGTCTTTCAATCGCAAATTGTCTGTACATGTATTCATCAAATTGAATGATGATGGAAGTAAAACTTTGTTTCTAAAGTTGATCTCATTGTTTTTAACGTATGCCTAGAGTTATTTTGAACAATAGAATAGAAAAAAATGTTACTTTATCCCATTAATATACAATATCCCATTTCTTTACACATGTCGTAACACTAAAAACTGAAAAGGTAAAAAATAAACTCAAATCTAATATAATTAGACATGTTTTCTGAATAAAACTGTAAATGGAAAATTTACTTCCTAGTGAGATCATTCTTCTCAAAGATGAAAGGTGATTTCATTCACATAGTTGTTAAAAGGAGGTGCATTGTCTTCTTAATAATATAATAGCTATATTTCATGTTACAGTGTCTATTTTGGTCATCAACGATTCAACATTATTATTCCCCAACCCGATTAGACCCATAAGATTAGATTTTCTTTCTTTGGTGTTTCTCATTGCGGAGGAATTTTACAAAAGGTTGAGTAATTTTTGTTTCCAATCTATATAGACATTACATTTTAATCTCAGATCTTGGTGTTTATAGAAAAAAGCATCCAATTAACTTTATATGAGGCAGTTTCTAATATGCTTTACCATGAATCGTCAACTTAAAACTGATATACAAAGTCAGAAACTAACAAATAGTCAACTGAAAAGGAAACACAGTATCAAATGTATACTACTGCCAAAACATCAGTAAAAGAAGACTGCAGCAAAAACATCAGAAGCAATAGAGTTTAAAGATAGATAGAATAGTTAGAACTCTAAAATTATTGATTGTAGAAAAGAAACAAAAATACAGAGCAGAGTGCAGAAGAAAATGGCTGTAGGCTTTTCACAAAGGTTTGGCTGCAACATTCACAAACGTCAACCCAAATGCTCTGAGACCGAATAATTTTTGTTTGAAACCAGGTTGCCTGATGAAGTGTTGCACATAATGTTATGGAACTAACCTGTCCTTTTGAGTAGATTCCTTTTCAAAACAAATGGAGGATGGTGCCTTCAGCGAGGACTAACGGTCATGACCTCACTATTTCTGGGAAAAATTGCATCCTCATGGCATTGCATTTGGACTTTGTGCACCAGCTCCAGCTTTATGCTGCTGCAGAACGTGTTCAAAAATAGGACCATGTTTTCACCTAGTCAACAACCAAGGGATAAGTAATGTGACACATAAGAGGGATCACATAATAGGGATAACAGAAAAACATTTGCTGCATTGTATAATGCAGCTTTTCTCAAGTATGCAGTGCCTTCAAATTATGCACAACAATTGATAAAAAAAGAGCTTAAAGAAAAAAGTATGGCTGCTAGTATAAGCAAACCAGAACAAAATATCCCACTGGTATCTTTGACATACAATATATGATAATTGGCTTCTCTTGGGTTAAAAGTGAAACCCTTTTCTCTTAGGTTCCGGAAGAATTTTGACAAATGGAGGTTAACACTAAATCTTTGGAGGTGATACGTAAAAAGGTTTAGGCTTTCAGATATCTGACCTGGTGTAGGTTTTCATCGACCCAAGAAGACGTATGAGTTTGTGTTATACAACCAGTACTGGTGAGTCTGCTAGTTCACCTTTACTAAAGCTTAAAGTAACTGCATAGAAGCAGAGCTAAGTAAAAATGCATTTTTGTCCAACAACACATTATTTGTCAAAGGTAAAATGAGTTTTTGTCGTACTGTTTAGGAAGAGACGATCTGTAAGAAGGGAAAAGATAAAAAAAAAAATCAGGAGTTGGTAAGTGGAATTGATTAATTTGAAAAAAGATTTCAGGAAAACCAGAACCTCCGACAAACTTATAGTATAATTGACGTTAGTTGCGACGAACACCTTCGTCTCAACAGCTGAGACCAGACCATCAAAAAACACAGACATAAACAGCTGGTCCCCTTAATTAGCGTGGACTGCAACAATAAGAAAACAATCAAATGTTACAAATCCAATTTTATGCGATGAGCTAAAGAAACAAAAAACATTGAGCTGAGTGCTCGATTTTGTATAAGATAATGTAGTGTTAGGAAGCAAAAATTCTCCGATGAGTTAAAAGGAACACAGATTCAGTGGTATCGAATTACCTTCTCGGTTTACCAGAACCATAGCGATCCCCATAAGCTCCCCCCCCCCCCCCCACCTTTCTTTACATTCCTAGCTTCCCAGAGACGCGCAACAACAGTCTCTGTACACCAACCACAGCCTTCAACTCAAGCAGAAGCAATTGAGGATTTGCCATTTTAGACTATTGCTATAAGAGCACAAGATAGAGAAACGAAATAGTGAGGAGCTATGGTCTCTCCTTCTGGTCTCATATATATAGTCGTCGGAATTGGTGGGGAACACATGGAAGGTAGACGGGATGAAGATATCGTCTATTGCAATGATTAATTAACAGTTTCAAAAAGGTGGTGGAGTGGAAGATAGGAGTGAGTTCGACGGGTTTCAAAAAGGTGATGGTAGGGTAAGTCAAGAAGACGATGGAGGCCAAGAGCTTCTGGGAAATGAGTTTTTCTACTTTAATGGGCCAACGGAAAAAGGAAACCCAGTTCTCTCGTCACACTTGGGCCTAAATCTTCAGAAATCCAACCTCGTCTGACAAACGCGCAGCAGAGTCAGCATCACGACGCGCTCGCAAAGAAGGGAGAGCGTGGGCTACACAGACGCCCTACCAAGCCGATACGTGTCAAAAAAAAAGCCCCAACCTGTTTTGGTGTCGTGGAGGGCTGTATGCATCACACAAGTCAACTTTATATATCCTCCTATACATTAAAAGAGAAGTCACTTTAGTGATTTTTGCTGAGGTGGCACTCATATAGAGCTTCTCAGAAAAAAAACGTTATAATTTTATTGGCTGGTTTTTTTGAATTTTTCTTTTTCATTTATTTTAATCAATCACTTATGAAGACAAGCCCAAAACTATTGTCAATTTCGTTAAGCCCATATATAGCTAGGGGATAATAATTATCGATTTAGTTTAGCCTTGGGTACCCGTTCGGGTTCGGATCGGGTATTTCAGATTTTTGGGTATTTCGGTATAGAGGTGTAGAACCCGTTCAGGTATTTCTGTACTTCGGGACGGGTTCGGGTATTTTTAGTTCGGATTCGGTTATTTCGGATCTGGTTCGGATATTTAGATTTTAAAAACAAAATTAAAATTTTCATTTCTCAAGTTTCTTATATTTAAAAATATAACTTTCAGTTAACTAATTTTTTTTTATTTTTAATAGATTGAATAGTTAATAGATTTGGACATAACATTTTAAAACTAAAAAGGCATTAATTTAGTTATTTTTTTTTAATTTCGGATGTAACTTTTTGTTAATTTTTTAAATAAAAAACTTGACATGCATTTTAAGTGAGTAGCAAATCATTTTTTTCGTAATTGTATGTATATCATATGAACTTAAAGTATGTGTAGTATCAATATAAATATTTTATATAAAATGAGAGATGTAAACTAAAAATATAAGGTTAATTATACATATGTTCGGTTATCTTCGGATATCCAATCGGGTGCGGGTATTATCCGTTCGGGTTCGGGTATCCAATCTCTCCTTATTCAATACCCGTTCGGGTATTTTGCTACTTCGGTTCGGATTTCAGTTCGGGTTTTCCGGATCGGGTTCGGGTGCCACTTCAGATATCGGGTAAAGTGTCCACCCATACTAATTAGGTTGTTTGTTTTTAATAACTTACCTTTCTAATATGGATTACTTGCGCAAGTTGAAATCATTAAATATGCAAATATCTTATTGACAAAATTTGTTTTTAATAACTTACTTTTCTAATATAGATTACTTGCACAAGTTGAAATCATTAAATATGCAAATCACTTATTCACAATATGGATTACTTGCACAAGTTGAAATCATTAAATTTTATCGATTTAGTTTACCATTGGGCAATATTTAGAATTAAGACAAATATTAAAAACTTTCCTTATTATTCAAACGGTAAACTTGCGCATGTTGATATCATATTTATTATATTGCTTACAAAATATTTTAATGTTTCTAATTAGGTTGTTTGTTTTTAATAACTTACCTTTCTAATATGGATTACTTGCGCAAGTTAAAATCATATCATATGCAAATCATTTTTTGATAATACACATTTAATATCGATTAAGTTGAAATCATTAAATATGCAAATAACTTATTGACAAAATTTGTTTTTAATAATTTACCTTTTTAATATAGATTACTTGCGCAAGTTGAAATCATTAAATATGCAAATCACTTATTCACAATATGGATTACTTACACAAGTTGAAATCATTAAATTTTATCGATTTAGTTTACCATTGGGCAAGATTTAGAATTAAGACAAATATTAAAAACTTTCCTTATTATTCAAACGGTAAACTTGCGCATGTTGATATCATATTTATTATATTGCTTACAAAATATTTTAATGTTTCTAATTAGGTTGTTTGTTTTTAATAACTTACCTTTCTAATATGGATTACTTGCGCAAGTTAAAATCATATCATATGCAAATCATTTTTTTGACAATACACATTTAATATCGATTAAGTTGAAATCATTAAATATGCAAATAACTTATTGACAAAATTTGTTTTTAATAATTTACCTTTTTAATATAGATTACTTGTGAAAGTTGAAATCATTAAATATGCAAATCACTTATTCACAATATGGATTACTTGCACAAGTTGAAATCATTAAATTTTATCGATTTAGTTTACCATTGGGCAAGATTTAGAATTAAGACAAATATTAAAAACTTTCCTTATTATTCAAACGGTAAACTTGCGCATGTTGATATCATATTTATTATATTGCTTACAAAATATTTTAATGTTTCTAATTAGGTTGTTTGTTTTTAATAACTTACCTTTCTAATATGAATTACTTGCGCAAGTTAAAATCATATCATATGCAAATCATTACACATTTAATATCGTTTAAGTTGAAATCATTAAATATGCAAATAAATTATTGACAAAATTTGTTTTTAATAACTTACATTTCTAATATAGATTACTTGCGCAAGTTGAAATCATTAAATATGCAAATCACTTATTCACAATATGGATTACTTACGCAAGTTGAAATCATTAAATTTTATCGATTTAGTTTACTCTTGGGCAATATTTAGAATTAAGACAAATATTAAAAACTTTCCTTATTCAAACGGTAAACTTGCGTATGTTGATATCATATTTATTATATTGCTTACAAAATATTTTAATGTTTCTAATTAGGTTGTTTGTTTTTAATAACTTACCTTTCTAATATGGATTACTTGCGCAAGTTAAAATCATATCATATGCAAATCATTTTTTGACAATACACATTTAATATCTTTCTTTAAACGATTTTATTATTTATTGTGCAAAATATTAAAATCATTAATATGAGAATAAATCGACTGTATATATATAGGAGACACCCAAGGTCTTAAAATACAAACATTCTCTTTTCATTCTTTAAAGTATTATTCACAAATCTCTTCTCTCATACTATTAAGGTATTACGACAATGCTGCTTGTGTGCTAATGAAAAATGTGTTTAGACGCAAAGACTCCTTATCTTTAGAACCCTGAACTCAACTCTTTGTGTTTTGTCTCCCAAAAGCATGTATGGTCTATCTTTTCCATGTGTTGAATACTGATAACGACAATATGGTCTTCCTTTTTTTATATGTAAACCAGGTCGTGAGAGTGATAGTGATCCAGAAAACCTTGATTGAACATGCTGAGAAGCTTCGCCAAGTTAAAGCAGTTCTTGAAGATGTTCTTTATTACTTTCTCTCTCTTTGTTGAATATTGTCCGGGAAAATATTACATAGTATCATTTAGTAATACTATCTTATATCATTTTATTTTGTTGAATATACAATCTTATAAGTAAGCTAGCATTATGTATTTTTTATTTAATTCATGATGTCATTTTCTCACAGCAGAGAACTTTTTAGAATGGCGCATGGAGGAAATTTCTCAGGGATATACAGGAAGGTTCAACCGAAGCCGCTGAAGTGGGATGATGAAGGCGAAGAATAAAGACCTGTAGAGGCCCTTATGATTCTTAAATACAGCGGTGTTCTAACTCACGCTGGTATAAAACAGGTGTTTACATACTCTACCATTTAATTTGTCATTGTTATATATATATGTTTTCCAAATATGGAAGAATTGTTTAACTTATTGACGTTTAACATCACTTGCCATATAATCTAACGAATATTACAAATAACAATTTATGGAAACTATTCTCGAAATTATTGAAACTTTGAAAGACTAATAATGTTTTATTTATTACTTTTAATATTTATAACCTATAAAATAAAATGAACGAAATTTTATATAAGATAATTATAATAGTTTTATCATCTACTTGATGAAATGTGTTCGAATATAATTATATAATAACTATTTTAAATATTACAAAATCCAAAAATGTTTATGCCTATTATTTTTAATTTATTTATCGTTGTTTAAAGAATAAATTTATCATAATTTTAAAATAATTTATAAAATGCTTACAAAATGCAAGGCAAAGTTGCACTTTCAAGAGTTTAAGTCGAGATCTCGATTAAAAATCCTAATAACTGGTAAAGAAGGGAAGCTGAAGACAAAAACATTGAATGTTGTATACAAACAAATTTGTCAGAATATTCCGTAGTCACGGTACGTAATTTTAATCTACTTTTTTCAAATACAAATTTTAAAATATATAAACTGTTACAATTATTTATTTTTTGTATTTGCCATATGGGTTGTGATGAGTTAGGAGACCGATGACGGTATGTCAATTTAATATTATTTCATGTTCAATAAAATTTAAAAATTTATAAATTTATCAAATAATGTTAACCCGTCAAATTGCTTACAAAATTTATTTAATTTTTTGCACGTTTCTAATTGAATTTGCTTTCTTTATCGAGAAATGTACTTCATAATTTATATTATTTATGGATAATATTTTGATTTTTATTATATTTTCTTTTAATATGTCTACATAAATGTTTGTTTATTATTTATGGAAAAATAATATTATTCACCTAAAATAAAGAATTACGAAACATATACAATACAATTCTAATTAATGATAATATAAAATCTGTTACTTCTAAAACTATACACTATTTATTCCATTTTTTGAATGAAAGTATCTTCGTAAATACACAAAATATTTTGTGACGTTGCAATTATACATACACACAATATCTGTTTCTTCATACTGACGTTACTGTGTTCCCTCTCGTGAGGTACGGACCGGGAGAGAACACAGAGTGCAGACCAATCATGTTCTTATGTCCGCACAGGGTGCGGACCGGTCACGTAGTAAAGATAACAATAAAATAAATATATGTAATTCTCTATTAAATATTATTTTCATAAATGATAACATTTATGCTATTTTATTTTCATATGATTATATATTATAATTTATTAATTATCATAATTTATGAATAAAAATTATATATTATTTATTATTACAATATTGTAATTATCTACGCAATCTAGAATGTAGTCACCAGGGTTTTATATAGTTTATCGCATAAACGCTATCTAAATGGCCATCTAGACCGCTTTTTAAAACACTAAGATTTACTAATCTCCTTAATATGATTCAGACTAATGGAAATAAAATTATTAGGCGTTGATTTTCTTAAATAAACTAAAATTATAGGTTATAGAGTTAAAGATGTAATAATTCTCATAATTTATAACAAAATAATAAATTAATGTTAAATAAAAGAAGTAAAGAAAATGTTATCAATTTCAAACAATAAATTCAAACTCACGGTCTCAAAAAAAAACAACAACAGAAATCTAATCTATTAAACCTGAAGTACAATTATTACTTACTTCTGATTTTTTTTTAATGTTTACCATAAAATACCACTGAACTTATATACTGTCCTTTAATAACTTTGCTAACCCTGCCTAAAATATATGTTTACTTAAAACATAAATAACAAAACCGAGTGAATCTAAAATCATGTGGTTTGTTAACAATAATGCCTCAGTTTATTTGGTCTACAGAAATCAAAACAAATGTGTTTCGGTACAAAATATTCTTTGGTTAAATGTTGGTCTGCCACTCCTATATTAATTATAAATCATTTTAATTATTTAAAACAGGAATACAGTACATTCATATTTTTTTAAATTGATCAATTTTTAGTATTTTTCTTTCTTTTTCATACTCTACATTACATTCATATTATAAGGAGATTTATTATATATTTATGATTTCATTACGGTTTCTTTAGTCATAAAAAATTAGACTAACTAATGTGGGTCATCTAAAATATTATCTAAATTAGTCCCAACAAAACATTACTGAACGAATTTAAATCCTTTATACTAGCATATTCGTTTAAAGTATGTCATTAAAATACTGAACAAGAAATTATAAAAATATCTCACGTATAGATTTATGATACTGAAGAGTACTAGTATAGATTATGTATTTTATGTATTGAAGAGTATCGGTAAGATTTTGCATTTGACGAAATATCTCAATACATAGTTACATTTATTTTCTTACATATGACTATATTAAAATAACTTTATATACTACTATATTTTAATATATACATTTTGGAAAATTTTCAAAATAGTCAATGCTCCATTATGAACATTATCCTTACTCTATAAATCAATAATATAGTTATTATAGACTGTATACACTATAAATAAATGTATTTTTTATATATAGCCATAAGAATACATAAAATAAACCAAAACTTTATTTACATTTTAAAAACATTTTAAAATTACAAATCTGATATTTTGAAAATAAATGGGAGAAGATCAAGATTGAGATCTTTAATATTAAAGTTTGAATATATTTCAAGAGGGATTATGAAAATTAAAAAATATGTAGAAATTTTAAGAATATCTCTCCAGTCCTTATTATTTACTAAATATTTCAAATACAAGAATATATTTTACATAGTAAGATATTGATTTATATATTATCAAGAATATCTAATGAAAATTCATAGTTATTACCATCGAATTATTCAAAATACTCTATAATTATTAAGTTGTTATTTGCAACAATTTTAATATGATAATAATCCTAATATCGGGAATTTATAAATATATTCTAAAAATAAATTTAAATCAATTTATCAAATACAAGATATATTGTTCAAATGGATTTTGATAAGTCGAGAACATAAAACCGAATTGAAACACAAAGAAAAAAAACCCGAATCAATGTTCACAAATATTTGAATGGTTCCTATATCTCTAGAACAATAAAACCAAAACTAAATCAGAACCAAACTGAAAACCAAACTATCCAAATAAAGTTTATGTGCTTTAAAATATTATTTATAAACCGAACTATCCAAAAACATTTGATAACCCTATTAATTTTTATCCAAAATAATTACAATTATCTCAATTTTCCGATATAACAAAAGCACCCTGATATTTTTATCCAAAATATTTAACTTATCCAAGTGATCCTATATTGTATTACAAAAATCCCAAATTTGTTTTACCCAAATTATTCAAAACTATCCAAAAAAAAACGGAAACCAAACCAGAACCAAATTAATATTTTATCGGGTTGCTTACATTATTATCCGCACCAACCAAAAACTAAAATAACAAGGCCGAAACCAAATTCAAGTTCATAAATAACCAAACGGTGTTTAAATCTCTTCGACTGGAAAACTAAAAACCATAACCAAACCAAATACAAAAAAAGCTCGAATGGAAAATGAAATGCCTAAACATATTAGTGGACAAACAAAGAGGTTAATAGTGTGTAAAAAAAAACAGTCATGCACTAATAAATTGGTCAACAAAATATAGTTACACGATTTCTATGGCTTATTCTTATGTATTAATATAGTATATGGACCCATTTATCAGTTTATATATTCTCTTACTAATATATATAATTAATAGATTAGATGTAGCTTCGTTGCATTACAGTAATATATATACCAAAATCGATTTATATTAGTTAAACTATAAGAAACATAAAATTAGAGTTTCACCATTTTAACATATAATATTAGATATATATATATATATATATATAGATATACAAATTTTTACAAAGTACATATACATTCATATAAAAAACAACTAAAAGAATTGAGTATTTGAAACAATAAATTACAACATATAAACAATCAAAATGTTATCTTTAGATCTATACTATTAAAACTGAAATACAATTAGTACTTAGCTTTAACCTTTTGATTTGAAATATTATTCATGATATATATATATATATATATATATCATATACATGATAAAAATCCTATCAATTCCTATCAACTAAAAGAATTGAGTATTTGAAACAATAAATTACAACATATAAACAATCAAAATGTTATCTTTAGATCTATACTATTAAAACTGAAATACAATTAGTACTTAGCTTTAACCTTTTGATTTGAAATATTATTCATGATATATATATATATCATATACATGATAAAAATCCTATCAATTCCTATCTACAAACCCAATCGATTCCTAAAACCCAAAAAACCAAAACCGAGCGGGGTACTTCAATATTTAAAATATAATAAAATAGTAATTACCCGAATTCAGGGTTTTTTGATATTTATAAGTAAAAGATATCCGAAAATCCTGAATTGTCTGAGTTTTTTTCCTAGTTTTCTAGGTTTAGTTTAGCTTTTTGGGCATTTTTCGGAATTTTGGTTTTAAACTTAAACCAAATCCAAACTATTTATAATTCAATTCCACTTTGGATTTAAAAAAAGAAAACAGAAACCCGATCTAAGCCTCGACATTAACCGAACTGATCCAATCCAAATGAAACCATTAAATTGTTGTGTTTGAAATGTCTATGTAATTATCAAAACTCCGCATGAGCAGAATCTAGTGTGCACATTAGTTAAGAAAAAGGACAAGAAAAATTATGTTAAGACATCTCCTCAGGTTCTGCAAAACAAAACCGGTTTTGATCACAATGCATCATCTAAGTATTTAAATTATTAAATGCAACATCTTATCATGATGATACTTAACCATTTTTGTCAATCTCCAAAAGTTATTCTTAAACCCACTTGAAAGTTATTCCATCCCAATCCTTTAATTGCAACACAAGGCACTGCTTTTGCTCTCATATTTTATAAATATAGACTTAGAGATGTATATTTGCATTACTTGCATTCCCATCCTTTCTTTTAGTGTTACAAAAATCTGAGATAAAGAATGAAGCTAAGCGAGTCAGAGAAGCATAAGAGACAACAACACTTCGACCACGATCTTAAAAACATGATATCCTCATTAACCCACATGGGAGCAGACAAGGCAGGACCGAGCCAATATGAAGAACAGGAGAATGGGGAGGAAGATGTCATCAGAGTCATCACGCTTTCTGGAACCAACCTTGGAGCCACCATGAAGACTGAGCTTGACGACAACCATGTAGACAGCTACAAAAATGGCGACCACGAGCTTGATTCTCTGACCACCTTTGTTAACAGCAACTTCCAAGCTGTGAACAACTCGTTAATGATAGGCGCCAAGTACGAGACTCATGATCCAGGCGTTCATCTTGACATCTCAGGAGATGTGGAGAAACCTTCGATGAAGGCACCAGCGAGGGGAACAAGGGGAAAGAAGGACAAAAATCCTGTTAGAAGAGATCGTCGAGAATCTGAACACACAGATTGATTTGGTGATTTCAAGAACAAAGCATTTTGGCTTCTGTTTTAATTCTCTTTTCGTTCTTATCTTCTCTAAATAATCAGAGAAGTGGTGCATGACAAAGCACTTTACTTTCTCTTCAAGCTTGTTGTTTTAACTTACCCTAATTATTAATATACAGTCTATATTCTCAATATAAATAACATGATTTATAATCACGTTAAATCTTGAAACTGTGCATTATGCACAGTGATGTGGATCCTCTTACTTGGTTGATGAGGCGAACGGATGTTTCATTATGCTGGAAATGATAAACTAAGTGATTATAAGCTTCCTTGCCCCTCATTGACCTGCATCATACCTGAAATACATAAATATTTTGATAGAATGATCATAGAGATGAACTCTTATGCTGTAGACAGGTACATACCAGATGAATTCATGGATATTACCAGTTATGAACATAAGAGTTTAACTAAACCAGATATGAATACTTAGTTAAGACACTTCAAGATTACAATGAAGAGTCCCTTTGGAACATCCGATAAAATTAGAACGGTACAGAGAAGATTAGCATGGCCCTGCGCAAGGATGACACACACAAATCGCGAAATGGTTCAAAGTTTTTCTTATTTTCATGTTCAAAAAAAAATTACAATGAAGAATATCAGAAAACTGCAAAGTTTCAAGCTAACACAATACCCAATTAGGCTCTCAAGTAAGAGCATAAGAGAAAAAAAACATGGGATACAGAGTTTTAACATTTAAAAAAAGAAGAGTTTTAACATAGAGACATGCGTAACACATACAACTGAGCTTCAGAATTGTCATATTCCAACCAATAGAGAACCGATGCAATTATAAATTCTCTTGCGGATTTTCATTTTCTTAGCTTCTACAATTGCACTGCCCATCTTTTTAACGTAGATACATGCTTAACACATAGATGAGACAACCGAAGTAAGTAAGTTACATATACAATTTGGGGTGCTTTCTCAAGAAACACATTTATTCAAAGCCTCAGCAATATATAATCACAGATGGGGTCCAGAGTCAATGGTTTCTTAAGCTGGACATAAGAGACAATTTGAGTCACCTGAAAGTAGAGAAATACATTGCTATAAAAGATTTAACATAGCCAAATAAAATACACAACACTAAGGAACAAAACCAGTAAAGATCATCAATGATGGATAATTTTCTCAAAGACGCAGGAATGAAGTTTAATTACAAGAGATTAGACACGGAACAGACGATAACTTTCCAACCTTAAATCTTATTATTATTGACTTGCTTTTAAATGCAGCGGAAAAAAAATGCTACTAGTGATCCAGTATCAATCTAACAACACCATAAAACTAATTCTGAGAATCTTTGAACTTATAAAAGCCCATAACAAGCCCAATAACAACACAGCCGACGAAACGCCTTTGTTTGAGAATCCTGTCCTCTCCGCCGCTGAAGCAGCTCCGTTCAACAGTTTGCTTCTTTCACACTCTTCTTGTCCCCAAACATGTCTCCATGGAAGCCTCCGACCCCTCGCCTCCTCCTCAAAAACGTCTCCTGCATGAGAAACGCGCAGCAGATCCTCCGCCACGTCAACGTCTCCCTCCACGACGGCGGAGCCCTCGTCCTAACCGGAACCAACGGATCCGGCAAATCAACCTTCTTACGAATGCTCGCCGGATTCTCAAAGCCCTCCGCGGGCGAAATCCTCTGGAACGGCCACGACATCACGCAGTCAGGAATCTTCCAGCAGTACAAGCTCCAGCTCAACTGGATCTCCCTGAAAGACGCAATCAAGGAGAGGTTCACGGTCCTCGACAACGTCCAGTGGTTCGAGCTCCTGGAGAACAAGATCGGGAAAGCGCAGCCGGCGCTGGAGCTGATGGGGCTAGGGAGGCTGGTGAAGGAGAAGTCGAGGATGCTGTCGATGGGGCAGAGGAAGAGGCTGCAGCTCGCGAGGCTGTTGGCGATTGATAGGCCCATTTGGCTTTTGGATGAGCCCTCCGTTGCGTTGGATGATGAAGGGGTGAGGCTGCTTGAGTTTGTTATCGGGGAGCATAGGAAGAAAGGAGGGATTGTGATTGTGGCGACTCATCTTCCGATTGAGATTGAGGATGCGTTGATCTTGAGGCTTCCTCCTAGGTTCCCTAGGAAGATGACTTTGATTGATATGCTTGATCGTGCTGACATTTCTTAGCTTAGGATCAAAAGATTGTTTGATTATTTTGTTTGTACTTTTTTTTTTTTGTTTGTACTTGTTGTGTAAGGGAATCAAATAATGGATTTGGGACGAGTTAAACGTATACGTTTGGACATTGACCTTGTGTTTTAAATGGCGCATGGCGCTCTAAGGCGAGGAGGTTGGAGCCATGCGCCTTGCGCCATGGCGCTACAAGGCGCTCGCCTTATGGTTAGAATGCTTTCAAACGTGGTTTAGTTATATACAGCTTTAGAGAACTTATATATGCATTGATAGATGTTCTTAGGTTAGAACTTTGAAGTGTATGTGTTAGCTACAGACGTGTAACTATTTCTATGGTTACATACAGAGGATAGTTATAGACTAGACTCGTATATAACACTAGTACAGTCAGCTATACCAAACTGTCTTATTTATACACACTAATATAGTCAGCAACAAGTTAGTCATGCACACTAATATAGTCAGCTATGTACAGATATATAAACCCCAAAACACCAAAACAAAGAACTTGAAACAAAAAAAACTAAATTCAATTGATCAAATCCAACAAAACCTAAAACTCTGAAGATCTAAGCATTATGTTTTAAGGATATTTAAATGGTCGAGAAAGTAGTGATAGAGTTCCAAGATGTTTTAAGGGTTCCGTCAAAGTAGTTTTTTAACGGAAACGCGCGCCTTTGAACCAAGGCGCTTATATTTAAGCCAATGGCGCACCATGGCGAGCGCCTTGAGGAACTAGGGCTCGCCTTAGAGGACTGAGGCGCTGGGACCATTGCCACGGTGCGCCTTGCGCCTTGGCGCAAAAGGCGATCGCCTTTTAAAACACAGGACCTCCCTGTCTCTCTATCTTAGTTCTCAGAGTTGCATTTGATCTCTTCATTCTTTGAATTTGGTTTGTCTAATTAGTTTCTGGGTTATGGTTCTGTCGAATCTAGTGAATTTCCACTGATCCAGTTGTAATAATGAGTGAAAGTTTCGAGCTTTTTATGTTTGTTTGTTTTGTTTCTGCAACTCTATAGTAATGTCTTGTCTATTACAATTTTTGGGTGAAGCTATATAGGCTGCGGCAGTGACGATGTAAGCAGAAGTTTACACTCCAGAATAATGGTTCTTGATTATGTCTTTTTTCTTTCTTTACTTGTTATTGAAATGTTCCCTTATTCACTCCACAACCATTGTTTTGGAAGATGACTGTCTAGAGAGGCACAAGAACAACTTCTCTTCATGCTTTTTTACTATGTAATCAATGAACTTATAAACAGATGGAACTAACAAATCAAAATTTGATGGAGTTTTTCAAAATTCTAGGTTTTATTCATCAGAGATAATGAAAGTGAGGTTAAAAAAAAAGGTGAGGTTAAAAAGACTGCTAAAATCTTTGTAAATGAGATTTTGGTTGGCTAATTAATGCCTAAAACATAACCAAACAGTTTAGTTTTTCCCGGTTAAATTAGAGATCTAAGTCTCATGAAACCGGGCTGGAAAGGCTAACCAACTAAGGAATTGACATCAAAATAGGTTCTTTTAAAACCGATCAGCCAAGGGTTCGACACAATAGCATAACTAATTATTTTTCCTACCGGTTCAATTACATACCGATTCTTTCATGAAAACTAAACCGGATAACATCACTGAAGCGCTTTACAATTACAACCTTAAACCCTAAAAAGGCTAAAACCTTCCTTCACTCTGTTTCTTTTCTTCTAGCGTCACTCACCGGAAATGTACTCAACGATTCTCCGGGAACGATCCGGATCCATATGGAGCCTAATCCTCTCTCGTAACATGGGCGGCGGTCCCAGAACCTTCCCGGGAGGTCTCAACAAGTGGCAATGGAAACGCATGCACGAGAAGAAAGCCAGAGAGAAAGAGAACAAGCTCTTAGACCAAGAGAAGCAGCTCTACGAGGCTCGGATCCGGTCAGAGATCCGAGCCAAGATGCTGGGAGGAAACCACGATTCAAACGAAACAAAGGCGAAATCGAATCAGAGCCACGGACCGTTGAGTCCCCAAGAACATATCAAATCCTTGGCTGATCGGTTTATGAAAGCCGGAGCTGAGGATCTGTGGAACGAAGACGATGGACCTGTTAAGAAAACGAATCAAGGGCCGAGATTGAATCATGGAGGGTCACGGTCAAATTCGCCAATTGATGTGAGGAGTATGGTAATGGGTAATGGTAGGAGAGGTTTTTCGAGTATGAGTCATAGAGGTAGGTTTAAGAGAAATGAGAGTTCTTGTGATGAAGGAGAGGATTTTGATTCTAAAAAGTTTGATACTTTGAGTCCTTTTTCTTCTGGGTTTGCTGGTAAGAAGGAGAAAGTGAAGAGTGTGAGTAATGTTATGAGGAACAAAGGTTTGTTTGGGAGGAGGAAGTTTAGGAAGAACGATAGCTCCACTGAAGAAGATTCCGAGGAGGAAGATGGGAAGATGAATGGGTGGATGGATGTGAGGAGAACAGGGAGCAGTGCGTCGTTAGGGAACCATGATTTCAAACTTATTAAAAGAGTGCAAAGGAATGTCACTGATGAAGAGCTTTATCCTCCTTTGGATATCAACGACGTTAGAGATGATCTTAGTAAAAGAAAGTCTGTGGAAAATGTAATGGAGGTGGATGGAGAGCCAAGTGACTCAATTTACAGTGGAAGAAGGTATGTTAACACACTGTGTAAGGCTTTTAGTTCGTCATGTTTGGATCTTGATGTGGTTTTTTGTTTTGCAGATTTGATGAGTCTAGTATATCTCCTTTGACTCTGAAGGCTCTTTCTGCTTCTGGCATTGTTAAGATGACTAGAGTACAAGATGCCACCCTCTCTGAGTGCTTCGAGGGTATGTATCCTTCTTGTTCGTATCTTGATTGCTCTTTGTGCTTAATTGACCATTCTTTATGTAAAGCAGGTCAAGATGCATTGGTCAAAGCCAAAACCGGAACAGGGAAAAGCATGGCCTTTTTGGTATTTCACAATCCCTTGTTCCTATATGATGAGCATTAGCTTTTTGTTGTTTCTTTAGATAACGCTGTTAAATTGAGAAAAACAGCTTCCTGCAATTGAAACAGTTCTGAAAGCTATGGAAATCAGCAACGGCGTTCACAGAGTTCCTCCAATACTCGTTCTTATCCTCTGCCCCACAAGAGAACTTGCAAGCCAGATAGCTGCAGAAGGCAAGGCTCTGCTCAAATACCATGAAGGAATCGGTGTTCAGACTCTGATTGGAGGTACCAGGTTCAAACTTGACCAGCAACGCCTACAGTCCGATCCGTGCCAGGTTTGACCGCTCATGATTCCTTTGTGTTATACTCGTTGTGGCTAATCTTGTTATCTTTGTTGCAGATACTGATTGCAACTCCGGGAAGGCTTTTGGATCATATAGAGAATAAGTCTAACATAACGTCACGTTTGATGGCGCTTAAGTTGTTTGTAGTCGACGAGGCTGATCTCTTGCTAGACTTAGGATTCAGGAGGGATGTCGAAAAGATCATAGATTGTTTGCCTCGTCAAAGACAATCTCTTCTCTTTTCTGCAACCATTCCTAAAGAGGTCCGTCGAGTATCTCAGCTTGTTTTGAAAAGAGATCACTCATATATCGACACAATTGGTCTCGGTTGTGTAGAGACACATGATAAGGTAACTCATAAACTCTTCTTTTTTTTTTTGTCTTAAAAGCCTGATTCTTGGGTCTGGTTATTGAGTTTCTTGCTCTTTGGTTTCTCAGGTGAAGCAGTCTTGTCTTGTTGCTCCACACGAATCTCATTTCCACTTAGTACCTCATCTTTTGAAAGAGCACATCAACAACACAGTCGATTATAAGGTAAACAACCACTTTCTCATGTCCTAACATTTACAATATTCTCAACTATTCAATTTCATTCTCTCAGATAATAGTGTTCTGTTCAACCGGTATGGTAACATCACTGATGTACACTCTGCTCCGGGAAATGAAGCTAAACGTTAGGGAGATTCACGCTAGAAAACCTCAGCTCCATAGAACACGTGTGTCAGACGAGTTCAAAGAATCCAAAAGACTGATTCTTGTCACGTCTGATGTGTCTGCCCGTGGAATGAACTATCCAGATGTTACTTTGGTTATTCAGGTAAAGCACACAGGCTAAACTTGTTTCATATCAAGAACAATCTCTTATCAAAACTTGGTTATCATGTTGTTGGTATAGGTCGGTATACCGAGTGATAGAGAACAGTATATACATAGGCTTGGTAGAACCGGGAGAGAAGGCAAAGGAGGCAAAGGGTTGCTTTTGATTGCTCCATGGGAGAGATACTTTCTTGATGAGCTTAAAGATTTGCCAATTGAACCAGTTCCAGTTCCTGATCTTGATTCAAGATTTAAACTTGAGGTTTGTTTTGAGTTCTTGTTACTGTGTTGGTACTTCTAACCGGACATTGATAATGAGTATCGTTTTTGTGTGAGCAGGTTGATCAGTCAATGGGTAAGATTGATACAAGTATCAAAGAAGCAGCATACCATGCTTGGCTGGGTTACTACAATTCGGTTCGAGAAACCGGTAGGGATAAAACCACGTTGGCTGAGTTAGCTAATCGGTTTTGTTATTCTATTGGTTTAGAGAAACCTCCTCCTTTGTTCCGTAAAACCGCGGTTAAGATGGGTCTCAAAGGCATTTCCGGTATTCCAATTCGAAAATAAACCGAACCGGGTTTTGATGATTTACATTATCATCTCCTCCAATGTATCAAAATTGACTGTGAAAGATGTGGGTTATGTAAGAGTTGAATACAAAATTTATTAATTTTCATTATTTTATTTGTTAAATGTTAAGTTTTGAATTCGAAAATATAAATGTGATATTGTCATTTTTAATTGTTGAATGTTTTCAACTATTGCTATTATTAGAAAATCACAGAAGAGTTATTCTTGGGTTCACTCCTTACAATGAACTTCTAGGTTCACCAACCAATAGAATTTCATTATTTCAAATTCGATATCTTTTAAAAAAGTAAACAAAATATTCTCAAATTATATTATGTTTTAAAAATAAAAAGGTAAAAAAAGATAATAATTACAGAAAAAAAAATAAAAAAAAAATATATTTTTAACATTGTCAACAAAACACTAAGCCCTAAATCTTAATCCATAAACCCTAAATTCTAAACCCTAAATCTTTGGGTAAACCCTAAACCTTTGGGTAAACCGTAAACCCTTGAATAAATCCTAAACTCTAAATAAAAAACACTAAAACCCTAAACCTTTGGATAAATCCTAAACTCTAAATAAAAAACATTAAAACCCTAAACCCT
The DNA here is from genome assembly GCF_020379485.1 of Brassica napus. Classification (NCBI taxonomy): domain Eukaryota; kingdom Viridiplantae; phylum Streptophyta; class Magnoliopsida; order Brassicales; family Brassicaceae; genus Brassica; species Brassica napus. The sequence goes on from NC_063442.1 coordinate 9,086,393, forward strand.
TGAATGTTTTAGTGTATAGTGATTTTGATTTAGAGGATTTATCATAGAGTTTAGGGTTTATCCAAGGGTTTAGGATTAAGGGTTTAGGGATTATGATTTAGAGTTTAATGTTATGCTGATGACGTAAAATTTTTTTTTGTAATTACTACTATTTTTTTACCTTTTAATTTTAAAAACATAATATAATTTGACAATATTTTGTTTCCTTTTTTAAAAGATATCGAATATAAAATAAAACAATCATATTGGTTGGTGAATCTAGAGGTTCGCCCTAAGAGCATCTCCAACCCACCTTTATTTCTACCTCTATAATAGCATTTAGAGGCAAAATCACTCCAACCCATCTCTATTTTTGCCTCTAAAATAGAGATTGCTATTTTTTCCTCTATTTATAGGGGAAGAAATAGCATTCCTCTATATTTTGCTCTATATATAGAGATCTCTATTTTAGAGAAATACATTGGAGTAAAACCCATCTCTATTATAGAGTTCCTCTATTTTAGAGGTAAAAATAGAGAAATACATTGGAGATGGTCTAAGGGATGGACCTAAGAATAAGTCATCACAGAAAACCAATAAATGTTACAGTACAAAAAGAAACCATTCTTTCTCTGTTTTTTAATATAAATCATTTTATATTTATGCACGTAGATTAAGAAAACTATTAATTTTTTATATTTTTTAAAGAAAAACGTCATTAATTATTTACCTAACCACAATTCAACCAATAGAAAAATAGAAGATATATTACCTTTAATTATATAATATTAATTATTAATAAATTTTACATAAAAAACTGAAAACAATATATAATTTAAAACAAAAAAATTTCTCTAAAACAACTTATATTAAAAAACAGAGGAATTATTATATTTTATTATTTTTGTTATTAAAAAACCATCTTATTATCATAAAAATCAAAAACCCTAAAACAACTTTTCGACTGCCACCACCACTTCATATCTCACCGCGCTCGTCTTCTTCTTCGTCGTTACCTGAACCTGGATAATGGCGGAAACTGAATCGCCGGAGCTCAACTGCGTGTATGTAGATACGAACTTAGGCACTCATCTCTTGATTCTCGTTGACAACCATGAAACCGTCTCCGATTTCAAAGGTGAGAGAACCCCACTTACTCTCGTCTTGTATACTCACTCCATCGAATCTCATGATTGTGGTTTTGCATGTAGAGAAACTTTGCAAGGAGCATCATCAGTGTTTCCCAAAATTTGGAGAAATCAGTGTCTATGCGGTTAAGGTAGTAACGTCTTCGTTGTTTTCATATTATGAATGTTTTGGTTTAGTAAACAACTATTTTGTTTCAGGTTGAACGTCAGAATACAAGGGGTCTCCTTTTCGATTATCACTTGCCAGATTCTATGTATCTGAGTATGGCTTTCGAGGGTGTCAGTCATAACTGCTGGTTTGTGTCTCTCGAGGCCGCCGTGAGTGTGGTTGACAAGGCTGAGCTTATGGATGCTGATGAAAAGTGTTCAGACCTTGAGAAGAACAAGGAGATTGCGGCTGATTGTCTGGCTTTAGATGGATATACTATGAATCAGACTCTTGAACAAGATTTGGGAGCTGAGAAGACAACAAAGAAGAGGAAGCTGAGAAGTTCGGATGGTGGAAAAAGTGGGAAGAAACCTCCCAATCATGAGAAAGACAAGGAGATTGAAACTTATTCTCTGCTTTTGGAAGGGTTTACGAAGAACCAGACTCCTGAAGAAGATTTGGAAACTCCAGTAGTTGAGAAGACGAGAAAGAAGAGGAAGCTGAACACTTTGGATGGAGAATCAAGTCTGAAGAAACCTGTGGTTGATGTCAGTCAATCTCCTGCTGCAGCTGCTGCTACGACTGATGTTGATGGGAGTCATGAGTTATGTGGAAATGTTGCTTCTGAATCTTCACCCAGAGAAAAACTGGATGATATTCTTACGGAAGCAACAGGAAAAGGTAACCTCTTTTTAAAAGTTATATGGTATAGATAGTGATTCTTGTTATACTGTGAAGTCGTAATGCTATTTCTGACTTTATGTAGAGATTGAGATGGGGGAGAAATCTGTGGAAGATTTGGAAGGAGATAAAACGGAGAACAATGATCTGGTGAGCCACTCGGAAAACATTTTGGACACTAACAGTGGGTTGACAGCCAGGCCAGATACAGAGAAGAAGAAAAAGCGAAAGAAGAGATCAGAAAATGACATCAATCAGTCTTCTGCTGCTGCTACTGTGAGCGAGATAAACGAACTTCCTGCAAATGTAGATCCTGTTGAGGCAACTCCTGAATCTTTTCTGATCTCAAGAGGCAATCCTCTTGCAGAAGCAAGTCAGCAAGGTAATTTCAGCTCGTTTCTATCTACGTTCAGTTCTCGGATAGGTTGTATTATCAACTCATAATGTTATTGGTGATTCTTGTAGAAAATGATATGGCTGAGAATTCTGTTGACGATGTAGCAAGAGATAAAACTGAAACCGACAATCTAGAGAGTCACACGGCAATTCATCTGGACTCTAACAATTTCGAGAAAGAGACAGAGAAAAACTCAAACGATGACATCAATCAGTCTTCCTCTGCTGCTGGTGCTACTATTATAACTTCAGGAGATGTTGTGAATCAGATAAATGAAGTCCATGCAAATGTAGATCTTGTTGATGCTACTCCTGAATCTCTTCCAATTTCAAGAGGAGAAAATCTTGATATTCATTTTGCAGAAGCAAGTCAGAAAGGTAAATCCAGTTTGTTACTGAATTTTATTTTCATATATGCATAATGCATTCTGGTAATGTTTTTATCATTAACTGATAATGTTTTTGTTGATTCTGTGTAGAAAATGAGATGGTTGAGAAATCGGTTGAAGATGTGGGAAGAGATAATACTGAAACTGACAATATAGCGAGCCGCCTAGAAAATCTTTTAGAGACTAACAGTGGGTTGACACCCAGACCTGATACAGAGAAGAAAAAAAAGCGAAAGAAGAGGTCAAAGGATGACATCAATCAATCTTCTGCTGCTATTACAACTTCAATGGATATTGTGAATGAGATAAATGGAGTTCCTGCTAATGTAGATCCTGTCGACGCTACTCCTGCTAATGTAGATCCTGTCGACGCTACTCCTGCATCTCTTCCTATGACAGGAGGCACCTTTGCAGAGTCAAGTCAGAAAGGTCTTTTCCGTTCTTTGTTGAATAGTGTTTGTGTTATCAACTCGTAATGTTATTGTTGACTCTTGTTTGAGGTTTGTATGAACTAACATAACACTGAGTGTTTCGGTCAACTTATATGATGTAATTGCTTGTGTAGGAGATGAGATGGTTGAGAAGACTGATGACGATGTTGGAAGTGGAAAAGCTATACCAAGTGCTGCAGAGAATATTCAGACCGAAAACGTTGAAATGGATGATGCTGACGATGCTAAATCTGTGAAGACTACTAAGAAGAAAAAGTCAAAAAGAACCAAGACCCCAGCTAAAGAAGATACAATGTTTGCTTCTGGTGCACAGAATGTTGAAGCTATCGAAGCCGTAGATGGAGAAGGGACTGATAATGTTATCAGAAATGTATTAGATTCTTTGCAGGAAAATGATGAAACTGCGGGAAATGTGGACACAACTGTGAAGAAATCAAGCAAGAAATCGAAGAAGAAACACTCTTCAAAAGTTGTAGAGTCCCAAGTATTGCCAGTTGAGGTAAACAATGCTGCCCTTGAGGAGACTCCTCTCATCAACAACCCTAAAGACACTGATGCATTATTCACGCCAGTTAAGAAAGATGCCGAGAGTGATGCTTCACTTTTGAAAAAAAGTTCTGAGATTGCTGAGGATAATAGCCTTTCCAAGAAAAGTCCAATAGGGAAGGTTGATATGGGAGATAATTTTGGTTGCAGCCCAAATAAAGAGAAGCAAGATCAAGTGGCTGGTGGAGCTAAATCTAAAAAGGAGAAGAAGAAGAAGGGGCTTGATCTTCATCCAAGCGGTTCCATTGCGGGGTCATTGAACTCAGTGAGACCGAAAGAGAAAAAATTTAGAGGTCAACAACCAGCTAGTTCGGGTGCTAGTCATTTGCAGTCAAGGGTTAAGAGTGGACGCAGTGGATCAGTGAAAGCTACTGTCAGCAGCAAGAAACAAGAGGTGAAGAAAAGCTCTAAACCGGTGGTGGCAGTGGACAAGAGGAAGACAAATTTCTTTGAGAATGCTGAGAAGTGTAATTCGTCAGAGGATGAATATAAAAAGACTTCTGATGTCTCCACCAAAACACCATCAGATTATTCATCAGACAATGATAGTGATGTGACTTCTATGTCTAGGAAGCTGCAAGGTAACCGACCATATGAATCGCAAACTAACATAATATGCTCTTACTTTCTCTAGCAGATATGCTAAGTTTTCCATGGTTGATTTGGACAGGAAACAATCCGGCTGGAGGAGCAAATAAGTAAGTGAGACCAGTTAGTGGTATTATTTTGATACTTATATATGGTCATGAAAACTTAGATGTCTTGTTTGAACACACAGGTTTGAAGGGAGCCTACAAGATTTGCTGAGAAGATCAAGCAGTTACAAGAAGGCTTTAATTAGAGCTCAGTCACAACCCGATATAGATGATGACTCTCCGGTAGATTGCGTCCCGGATAGCCAAGGCGTTTAAGTTTGGCCGTTTTGGTTAAGTGTTAGACTAAAGAAACTGAGACAGTGATGCTTAAATCTTCGAAAAAAAGTCACGGTTTTGCTTCTTTTCCGACATTTTATGTCTGATCAGAAGAGTTAGTCACTGTTGCAACGTCTATCTATGTTTCTGGCTTTTTTTTTGTAAGCATGTTTCTGGCTTTCTATAAACCTTTGCTTGTGTTATTATTGGTTTCTCTCTTTGCAAGATCAAGTCAATTACAGAATTACTAGAAAAGCAATCATAAAAATAAATGAGAAAACCGGGTTTTTGAACGGTTTAATATATAAATCACAGACCGAACAGAGAAGCGGGTTCGACTGGTCGTTTTTAGGTTTTCGTCGCATAGTCTCTCTCTCTCTCTCTCTCTCTTTTTTTCTGTCGTCGAGAGAGTTAAGAGGTTTGTAGAGACATGTGTTATGCAATTTTGGAAATCAATCTCTTCTTCTTATTCAAATCTAGTCTTGACTTTTGATTGTTGCAGAAACCAATCGAGAATGAGTAGCTTGTCGACATTGAGTTCAGTTTGCTTGGAACAAGGATGCTGGTCCAAGGTTTTTGTTCTCAAATTCACAACCTTTTTTGTATTTGCAGTTTCCATATTGATTATGCAAATGTGTGTTCACTTTCTGCTTAGATTAATTTTCTCTGTTTCCCAAAAGGGTGAAAGGAAGATACGGGTGGTAGCGGATAAGCGAGTGAAGAGGCCATCTTCGATGAGCTTCAGAGTTTCAGCGAATAGTTCTGAAAAGGATATTCGTATTGGTCTTCTTGGTGCAAGTGGCTACACTGGTGCTGAGGTCGGTTTTGTACATTCTCAACTTCTATGTTTCAAGTCTTACTTTCATTTGTAATCTTTGCTTGTTTAAGTGATATCTTTTTATTTTGAAACGAATTAAAGCTTAAGTAATGGTATGCATTTTGTTGCAAGTTTGTGGCTTTATAGGTGTTTGCCTCTTTGTTTAGCTGAAGCACTGTACATATGCAAACCTGTGAGTTTAGCTGTGTTATAGTGTCACCCGTTTTAAGGTTCTACACTATTACATGTGAAATACTGAAAAGTTTCATGTGTGATATATCCAGTCTAGGTAGCTTCTAAGCAGTGTACATTTGCTTTGGAGAAGGTTCTTCTTGCTAACAAAACGATGCTTTTTATTTTATTTTTGAATGGCAGATCGTTAGGCTTCTTGCAAACCATCCGCATTTTGGTGTCACTCTGATGACTGCAGATAGAAAAGCTGGCCAGTCTATGGATAGCGTTTTCCCTCACCTCAGAGCTCAAGTATATAACTCATTTCTTCTACCTGTTCCAATGATACTTTGTGGGTGTGGTGTATAGATGCTTAAAACCATTTTCTTTCTGTCCTCAGAAACTACCTAGATTGGTCTCAGTAAAGGATGCAGATTTCTCTACTGTCGATGCTGTCTTCTGCTGCTTACCTCACGGAACAACTCAGGTCCTTTTTTTGTTTTTTTGATTCTTCCCATTGCAAACTTTGTTCCTAAGCTTCTCGTAGCCCAATGGAAATGAGTTTGTATTTCTCACAGGAAATCATCAAGGGACTTCCCACCGCTTTAAAAATTGTTGATCTTTCTGCGGTAATGCTCTAAAGAAATGGTTTTTTAATATATTCTTTCTTTCTGTGATATGCCTTATTTATAGAATGCTTTCTCTAGGACTTCCGGTTGCGTGATATCTCTGAATATGAAGAATGGTATGGTCAGCCACACAAGGCAGTAGAGTTACAGGTACTTTTGTTCTCTTGATTGTTGGTCTCTTGTGTTCATAATGTTTACACTTACTGGGTCTCTTGCTTGGTTCAGAAAGAAGTTGTGTATGGCTTAACAGAGTTACTAAGGGACGACATCAGAAAGGCTCGCCTTGTGGCTAATCCAGGCTGTTACCCAACTTCAGTTCAGCTTCCTCTTGTTCCTCTACTAAAGGTTTCTTTTCCTATTTCCTCTAATCAGACTGTCTTGTTTTCACTTCATCTCTAGACAATGTGTTGGTTTTGGTGCAGGCAAATCTCATCAAACATGAAAACATAATCATCGATGCAAAATCTGGTGTTAGTGGAGCAGGTTTGATCTTTACTTTGCGGTCATTATCCATTGAAAACATGAATGCAGTAGAATCTTAACATAATCTTTCCAATCAGGACGTGGTGCTAAGGAGGCGAATCTGTACTCTGAGATAGCCGAAGGCATCTCTTCTTATGGTGTCACAAGGCATCGCCATGGTATATTATTCAGAAACTGATTATCACAGTTGAGTAAAGAATGTATATTAAGTTCATTGTTTCTTAATTATGTTTTTTGCAGTTCCTGAAATTGAACAAGGGTTGTCTGATGTTACACAATCTAAAGTAACAGTCAGTTTCACGCCGCATCTCATGCCTATGGTACAACAATCTCAAGCCTCTTCTCTACAGTTTTCACTGTAAAACATTCAAAAATAATCCTCGTTGTTTGAGTAGATCCGCGGAATGCAATCGACTATATATGTGGAAATGGCTCCTGGAGTTAGAACTGAAGACTTACACCAGCAGTTAAAATCGTCTTATGAGGTGATGGTTTACTCTGTGTTGTACACCAAGTCAATTACTAGTTTTGTTTAGTTATTTATGTTTTCGAAAACGTTTTGTAGGATGAAGAATTTGTCAAAGTGTTGGAGGAAGGAGTTGTTCCTCGGACACACAATGTTAGAGGATCAAACTATTGTTTCATGAATGTGTTTCCTGATCGTATACCTGGACGAGCTATCATAATCTCAGTGGTAAACTATGGCATAACCCTCCATCATCTCCTATAAACTTAGTGTATAGAAATAGAATGTACTTATCTATTTGTGTGTGTTGCAGATTGATAATCTTGTGAAAGGAGCTTCAGGGCAAGCGTTGCAGAATCTTAACATAATGTTGGGATTACCCGAAACAACGGGACTCCTACACCAGCCTCTTTTCCCTTAAGGTGATTAGCCTTTTTAAAGGGTAAAGAACAACTTCTTGTCTTCTTGTGTGTCTAGAAGATTTCATCTGTCTTGAGTTGTTTTTTTTTCTACTCTTTTACCTTCAAAGGATCATTCCTAAGCACCATGTGGCTGTTACGATGACAGTGTGGGTTTATTTTATGATTCATTATAAAGACTAAAAGCTCTTCTCTTACCATTATAGACTATTGGTTTTGTTTGTTTGTTAATTACGTTACAGAACTTATATTGTTGATCCTCATCCTCTTTATTGCAGACATACAAAACGTAACCTAAAATAATTACATTATTTCAAAACTTGTAACCGAAAATTTTACATTGTAAGGAGGACATACTCGATGATGATGATTCAAACCTCAGCTTTCTTATGCCGTGGGTCGAATAAGTCCAGTTCTCTCTTTCTATTAGTCTGTAATCACTTTTCTTCTTCCTCCTTCACTTGACTGTAACGTGAATAATCTCTTGCATTGTGATCTAATCGAACGCATTTGTTGATGCGTCAATGGCCAAGATTGACACGTATAAGAAGTAAATGGCAAATACTTTTCATATGTTTTTAATATTGTATTATGAGAAAGAACCTTAATATAAAGATCTTTTCTAAATTAAAAAAAAAAAACTCATTTCCAAAAAAATATACAAAGTTACATTTTCAGAAGGAAATAACAAAAAAAATAATGGGGGTGATTGGTTGGGTTTTATCTCCTTAATTTAGCTTTATTTATTTTTAAATCACTAAATTTTACTAATCATGCTGTAGCTTTACTTTTAAAAATTAAAGTCTACATCAAGTTTTTATTTAGTTTTACTAATCATGCTTTAGCTATATTTTTAAAGCTACAACAAAAAAAATAAAGCAAAACTTTTTCTTATGTATTTTAGGCAAAAATGCTACATCATCTTTTTATAGGTTGTAGAATCTGTAAAATGAAAAAAATATCTACAATATCAAATAAATTATATAATCATAATAAAAACTTTTATAAATATTTTAATTTTGAATTTGAGTTTTTTTAATTATTAAGATATTTAAATAATAAAAATATTCTTTACATATCACATTTTAAATTACAATAAATTTTGATAATTTATAAAAAAAATATTAATATAAATTATTTTAATTCATATAAAATAATAATTTTATATATACAATGTTTCATATATTTTATTTTAAAATATCTACAGCCTATAATTTACAGCTATAACAAATTTAAATACATCAAAAGTCTCTGCATAAAAAGTTTAGAGTAACAACTTTACAGCTACAACCAATTTATATACAGCTAAACATCTACAAATAAATTTTTAAAGCCACAGTCGAACCAATCATCACCATTAATGTTTTTCAAAATGGATTTAATTTCTGTTTCAATCTCTTTATTCAATTTGCTTAGCATATAACAAAGTGTAAACTGTTATTATAGTAAATAAAGTTAACCACTTACCAAAAAATAAAACAAACAATAAGTCAGTTTAAATTATGTATCATGACAAGCAATATGATTATAAATTTATATGTATATCACCCGGGTTTTGATTCATTAGAAAATAAAATCTGATTGTTTTGGGATGAAATAAAATATAGCAGAAAAAGTTAACATAACTGATAAAATCTGTCAATTCCTAATCCGTTGGCGAAAATAGTGGAGTTGGATCAACAAAACCCCGGCAAAACCTATAGCTGTTGGACAACGTTTTGCAGTTTTTAACTGATATGTTAACGAATAACGCCTAAGCAACCTGTTGTAAAAGTTACATAAACAATTGTGCCAAAACACTTATTTCGCAAGTCAATGGTGTGTGATTAAGATATTGACGAACCGGAGTGACCAACGCGAGCACTCCACCCGTTGAGGTATTTACATGAATACCCTTAGATCTAATTGTTGTTTCTCTTTTTTTTTTGTTTATTTTTCGAAAGAATGTTAAATTTATTTAAACAAAAAAACCATTTTTAAAATGAATGTAACTTCAGAGCTTATTGTTTTATAATTATGACTGACAATAACACAAATTACAAAACATATTCTTTTTCTCGGTTATCTTGTAGCGAACCAAATTATCATAGCACCATCAAATTCTTGTTTTTCAAGTCTCAAATGACATAAAGTACACTCTACGCTTCACGAAGACGGTAAAAAACTAACTATAAAGATAGAAAAAATAAACTCATTACACTTACGTTCAAAGTCTATTATTAAAGTTTTGTATCCTCTTCATTGGATAACGCAATCTTTGGATCGTTTGTATTGTGAATATGTATCATGAAGTTATATGAAACATTTTTTTTTTGAACTAATAATATGAAAGATTGAGACTGAACTAATTTATGTTAACACTTTTTGCAGTGATATTAATCATCAATAGGTTAAAACAAAAAAGCAAACGTGACGTAGGTGAAAATCCTTGCAGGATATAAAAATCCATCTATCATCTAATTTTTTCGCCGCTACTTCAATTATTGACACAATCATTGGATTATACACGTATAAGATCAGTATTTCTTATACGTCAAGAAAGGTCAACTTCGTCAAAACAACTAATATTTAATAGGAATTTTGTTTGTTTCCTTCTCATATAATACAAGTCCATGCCAAGATCTCGTTACTAAACAAATCTTAAGCTTAACTCATCCACATCTTAACATAAACACAAAGTCCGTCAAGAAACAAAAAGCTCTTCCCGGAATAAAGAAAATGAAGCTTTGGAACACAAGATTATCGTTTATAATCATTGTGATCGTTATTTTCCCCGGGCTTCATTTCTCCTCAGGAGGCCGCAAGCTACCAAGCACGACGGCGATGAAGGAGTTTCAAGAACGGTTCCGACAATTAAGATTTCACAGTGAGAGAATGCTACGAACAGTTAGCCCCGGCGAGAAGTACAAGCAGATCTACGGAGTTTCACTTAAGAAAATTCCGGGCGGTCCAAACCCACTTCACAACAAATGATACGTAACATATTTATTTCATTTTAAAGTTTTCATTTGAGGAAAAAGTGAATTACATAGGGCAAATTTTGTCTTGTTGTATTAATTTATGTGAGAACTTAGATAGGAAAAATAACTAATACGTATGTAAATGATAAACTAATTTAGTAATTTAGTTTTGTATATATATGAGGAATGTCTTTTGAATAATTTGATAATAGGTCGTTGTTATAAAAAGCATCTTCCATATATATATATGCTAGTTTGTCAGAGGCCGTAATTTTTACTGTCATTGGTCCAACTTCAATAATTTAATTTTCTTTTCTTGATCTAAGTTTGTCAGTTGTTACTATGAATATATAGAGACAATGTTTTCGTATTAAAACTAGACTGTTTACAGCTTCAAAATATTATAATTAATTTGAAATTTGTTTACCAAAGAAATTGATGAGTTTAAAAAATCGATCAGTCAATGAGCAGAAGCAGACATAAGTCATACATTTACCAAACAGGATGATTGAATTATAGATCGCGGACTTTAATAAACATATAACAATTTCACTTTCATGTAATAGTAAGGCGATAATTACGCATTTACGAGTTAAAAGTCAACAAAATGTGTAAGCACTAGGCAGGCACTGCCATGCGTACCTTATTCATTCACTTTGTTGTTTTTTAAGCTTGGATGTCAGATAAAAACATATAACAATTTCACTTTGTTGTTTTTTAAGTCTTAGATGTCCAATAAAAACATATAACAATGTCACTTTAATAAACAAATAACAAGTTCAATTTCTTGTATAATAGTAATAAAAGCGATAATGATGCATTTAGGAATCAAAGTCAATAAAATGTGTAGGCACTGCACTGCCATGCGTGTGTCCTCTTTAATGTAAATAAACATTTTAAACATGAAAATCAACAACGTTTTATTTTTAAAAATACTAGGGGCTTGCCGGCGCTCGGCGCCGGTTTTATAATATTATTTAGTTATTTTGATATATAATCTAAATATATGGTTTGGTTGTTAACACGGAGTTTTTATGTTGCTTTATAAATTTTTTAAAAAAATTTATGGTATCTTAGAAAATAAACTTTTATCGAAGACATATATCTTTGTGTCTTCAATAAAAGTTTATTTTCTAAGTTTATTAGCATCGATAGAAAAATATATAACATATTTTGCTTTTCTAACTTGGAAAACTTAGTTCTTACAAAACATGATAAATGATCTAATATGCAAAAATGTGATGTACATTTTGTGTATACCATTGGAAAAAATGTAGTTTTCACATAAATTTGTACTCAAGTCTGATCATATACATATTAATGAACTGTCTTTCATATATGCACTGAAACAGAATTTTTTTTTTCTTTTTTTTTGTAAGCTGAAGCAGAAATTTTAATATGGGTTATTTTGTTTATTGGATATTTTAAAGTCTTTTAGACTGATATGAATCGTTTGCATAGAATTGTATTATTATTTTGTTTGTTTTTGTTTTGTTTTATTCTATATTTCATTTTATTATATATATATATATAAGTTGGTTGTATATATTTTGTTTGTTTTTGAGATGAATCGTTTGCACTGACACAGTGGTAGCATTGTATTATTATTTTGTTTTTGTTTTAGGAAAAGCATAGTCTTTTTTTCTGAAACATATGACCTTTTATTTGTTACAAAATTTGTTCTGACATTGACAGATGTTCCAAATCATATAACAAACAACAACAGATTTTGTAATCTTATAGTAGTGAAGAGAAGTAATCTTATAATGCGTATTCATAGCTTGGCTTTTGTGGTGATTTCTGGTCACCTGCATTTGTGTTGGCGCATATTTGATTGTTGGAATTTTTCTAATAATCATCACCCGATTTCAGCTATGATCCTTTATATTAAAACTTTATACAGGCCAACTTGTTACCTTACAGAAAAAGCATCATGTTAGATCAGAAATCATATTACAATTGTATAAGTAAATCTTCTACTCAACAAAACCAGGTAGTCAACACCATTAGCATATTTGAGCAATAAGAATATATATACTTATCCACACCGAGGGCACAAAATTATTGCATCTGGAAGCTTTAAATCCATTTGCATAAATAGAAACAAAGTATTTACAAAATATGGAAAGCTCTCATAAAGTACTTTCAAAGCGAAAACATATAACTGAAAATCTAATCTGTGAATTTTAAATCAAGATTCAGTATCATGAAGTGAATACGTACAAAAGAAAACGAAGAACTAACCCTATCTAATTGACACGGAGGTGAATACTACGGTCAATGCAAAGCTCGTACATCTGACCGCTGTCCGGAGCATTTTCATGAGAATACATAATGTGTGAAGGGCATATTGTACCTGATATACATTTCCTATAAGACTCTTGTTAATGCCTCACATAATCACTTACAGGATCAACTGAAAACCAAAATCAGCATTACAGAATCTGGGAAACATGATATTTTATATACCCTGTGTGAACTGCATCACATACTCAAGATGCCAAAACCCTCTCTCAAACCTTCTTCCTGTAAACAAAAGTAAAGATCAAAAAACATTCTCTCCAAAACCAGAGACTGAGACAAAAAAACATTGAGAGCTATTTAACGTGTACCTTGAGTTGATATAAAGCGAAGAATCTGAAAAAAAAACATTTCTAAGAATAAAGCTTCTTCTCTTTTCTAGACACAACCTAAGTGAGACATAGAATCAGCTCAGACCGACTGAAATGAACTAACTTTTTTCAGAAGAAAGTGGGTGTATCCCCGATGCTCTCCAAGATATTGACCACATCATATATAAGCCAACGTTCAACTCCTGCAACAACCACACAACTTTTTTTTTTATCTGAACACACAATTTTCTTGGTTTTGGAATCCAAATAAGGTTTAGATTTATTTACATAGAATTATGAATCTCACCTCATTTGGCCGCGTCATCATCTGTGCCCAACAAATCAACATCGTCCCGGTTATATAGTCTCAGGAAACTGGATCCTACATACACACAAAATAAAATAAAAGTTACACAAAACTCAATCTGGAAGAAAATTATCGAGAGAGAGGGAGAGGTATATGTAAATACATGAACCGACAATGCCTAGAGATTAAAGGGAGAAAATAAGTGGAGAGTGTAGCCAATAAAGACATGGTCCGACTCAATCGTATGTGGCTCATCCCCTGGTTTGGACCAACCACCAATAATAAAGCTTTCCCGGCTCAAGGATACGTTAGTGAACTCACATGTGCATATCACTTGGAGATCGTTGTTTTGGTCTTTATAATCCTTAAATGATACTACACCATTCAATTGGCCTTCATTCCAATATCATGGAAACTCCACGTTTAATACTGATCCATATGCTTGGTGGTTGAACCAAGCAGGTATATCACATCCAGGAAAGCAAGTACTGACCAAGGATTTGAATACAAAATCCTGCAAATTTAATGTGCTAGAACTTAGAATATACTTGTAAGTGAATATAATCAATACTTCTCGCATAATACCAATAGAACTCACAAAATTTGGACATTTTCCGGTAATAATAAAGAGGTTGAGAAAAATATAATCAATACCTGATTATATCGACCGAAGATGGGATTTCTTACATCAAAGAGCTTCAAGAGAAAGTAAACATCATTGAAGCAGAAAGATTGACCACAAGGAGAGAAGTTTACAATCAAACTGTGAAGGAAGAGGTTGTTATAAGATTAATCTCACCATTGGGGTCACAAGTAGACTTTGAATGTTGTAAAACACGTGCAGAAACAACAACCAGTAAGGATAAAAGGCTAAACCTTTTGAGGCATTGGAGCAAGAACTCTTGGAATCGAGTAAATATCCATATCCGGAGGAGTCACATACAACCACCACATCAGAAACGCCGCCGCATAGTCAAAAACGTAAAAACAGCTTGAATTTAAAGTTAAAAGCGGAGAAGAACTTTTCACATACCTCTCTGAAGTCATAAACATTGTTATCAGGATCAGGCGGCTTCCTGATAAACAAAACCACAGTCCTACAAACTGATCTTATGGAACCCGTCTTCGTTTATCCGATAATCAACCACCATCTCCGAGTTCCACCCCTGTGTCGATGTGAAGCTCTTGATCTGCACGAACGCGATGTCCCCATAGCCGCCGCCACTCGCAGCCGCCATCGGGTCGTACTCGACGTCGTAGTCCTTCTTGTTGTCCAATTCCTCCACTTCCTCGTTTACCATGTCGTACTCGTCCTGTCCACCTCTGTCGTCGGCCTCGTCTACTCTGACGATGATTGAACGCCCTCGGCGGCGGGGGTTTAGTGTTGGTGGCGCGAAACAGGCGTTGGTTCTGAGTGAAGGGAAGAGAAGATGTGTGGTGGCGGCGGCGGCGGAGGGAGACGGAGAAGGTTTTGAAGTGAATAGGAGAAGAGATAAGGAGCGAGAAATGACGGAAGACACCATGGGAAAGGGGATAAAGCTCTGTGAGAGAGAGAGTGTTGTAATTGTGGATTAGATATTTCGATCAGGGTAAAGAAATTACAGAGTATAGTAAAACGAAAACGAAGAAGAGAAAGAGCAAAAGGTCAAGATGCTTTCAATGAAATGAGTTTTTTGGGCCATCTGAAGAAAATATGGGCTCGTAAAGAAATTTAAGCACATCTGAAATCACTTAATTATGTGGTAAAATGTTAAAACTTGATTGGATGATTTTTCAGGGTGACGTGGAGGGCCTATGAGGATATCCTCCTTTTATTATTGTTTGATAGTTTTGTGTGTATGGAAATATTCAAACGTATAATTAAAAGGTAAGTATGATCAACATGAAATTATTGACTACACAGATGAAACACCGGAATGATTCTTATAGGGAGGGGGTTAACGAGTCTTATTGAAAGATTGGGGGTTAATATCGATAGTAAAAAGATTGGATAGGGACATAACATGCAAAGTTATCAGATCTTATTGTCACGTGTCAACTAACTTATAACCCCCACGTGTCAACGATAACTTAATGTCCCGAGTTACTTTCTTCTGTCCAAGACACACACACAAACCTCTGTTTCAGTCCTAAAATCCTCTCGCGAAAATGCTCCGTCAGCTTCCGCCAACAATCACGGCGGATGAAACGCCGGAATGGCTCCCCGTCGGTTGGATAGTTCACTCCACGGCTTTAAAACGAGGTCGCCAATCTAAGGTAAAGATCTTCACTCTTGTGTTGGCTTCTTATTGAGGTCTAAAGGAGAAAACTTTTATGAAAGATTTGTTTTTTTTTTTTGGGGTTTTGGCTTTGGCTATGTAATGCATGCTGATGGAAGTTTTACACAATTGTTTTGGTTAGACGTACACGCATTTGAAAACGGGTAGGAAGCTCGCCACTAAGGATCAAGTGATTGAGTTCGTTAGGATGGATGAGATTCGAGAGCACAGAGAATCCGCTATCCTCAGAAAGAAAGCACTTGTATGATGATTATGATTCAACACTTCCAAGTTTCAGTTCTTTTTTTTTTTTTTTAACTTTATTTCAAAGCTATATAACGCTTCTTTCTCTTGTATTCAGTTAAAGGCATTACAAGATGAAGAGGCTGCTAGAGAAAGGGCTTCACGGCTTCATGATGATCGAAAAGCCAATCTGGAGAGTGTTTCTTTTTGTAAAAATCCACTTTATGAGGTAATGGAGTAATCTTTTTTTTTGTTAGTTAATGTATACATTTGTTATCAGAACTGAAAGATGTTTCCTTCTTTTTTTTGTAGATAAATGACAACAACGTGTCGAGTGGTTTGAATCCCCACTCAGAGCAAGAAGTAGTACCACAGTGTAAGACTACTAAGGAATCTGAAGCAGCTTCGTTTGATAAACTAGAGGAAACTGGGAGCGATTACATTGTAAGAAGTTGTACTAGTTTCTGTTACGAGTATTTTTGGTTTGTTTAGAATCTTGATGGATACAATTATTTTTTTTTTTTGACAATTTACAACTACAAGACGTATGATTATAACACGGAGGAAGAAGATTTGTCAGATAATGAATATGTGGAGGACAAAGGTTCCCAAGAGAATGTGGAGACTTTCTCTAACCTTACCTCTATTCCTGTAAGTTAATTTTCTCTACAGTATGTTTTCTTCTCTAACATGTAATGATGATGTGAGTTTATTTATTGTAGCTACGGTTACAACCAGAAAGGATGACGAAACTGGAGTCAAGAGCTATAACGCAATGTCTACTTGAAGGTAAATAGATAAAAGAATATTTAATACTGAGAAGTTTGTTTGGCTAGTGAAAGAAACTACATCCTCTCTGAAGAAACTATTGTTTCTCTATTGCAGATGAAGAAAAGTTTCAAGAAGTTGAGACCTCGAAAGCAGAAGAAGATTGTTTGAAAGAGGCTCACTTAGTGGTAGAGTCTTTTGGAGAAGGAAACTTGCAGGATGTTGTGGTTGTTGATAAGGCGAGGGAGATCCCAGGTTTGACTGGATCTTTTAGTATTGAAATCAACCTCAACTGTGAGCCTCCTTTAGGTGATAGTTTGGTAGAGAAAGGCTGGAATCAAAGTGGGAATGGAGGAACAGGAACAAGAAACCAAGAGAGTGAAGAGCGTCTTAAAACTCAAGCTACACATGAAGGAACTGCTAATGAGTTGAGAGGATCAGTCTTTGAAAATTTCAATGCTGGATCGTCTGCAGATGATCTCATAAAAACCAATGAGCTTGGTTTAAACCCCTGTCCTGACACACGACAAGAAAAGAACATCAGTGGCTCTAAGAAGCGGAAGAAGAGCGCGGAACCATGTTCGTCTAAGAACATTAAGAAGGGAGACACTGAAGCACAAACTGATAATCTTGGGAAAGGCAAAAGGACACCAAGAAAGCCGCACGGAGGGAAGCGAAGTTCGAGTGAGAAAACACCTGTTGAATGGCCTGAACCGTGCCCGAACTTCCCATTTGAGCCGCTCAGAACTTCAGAGGATGATGACTCAGTAATCCGAAGGTACCTTGAGGAATACTATACAGCTGCAGGGAGTGCTGATAGTAGTAATCTACCTTTACCTGATTTTGGATTGCCTAGCTTCTCCAACATCAAAGTCTCACAGAGTGAAGAACATGAATCCAAGGAAAAGAAGTCTCCTGATCCTCCATATGTAGCAAGTTCAAGCTTACGTTGTTGCGTGTCCATGGTTGCTACTCTGCAACAGACAGTTGCAGGGAACTAAAGACACTTCCACAAGCTCAGTTTGAGCTGCGCAATGACCTTCATGTAAGAAAGCACTAGTATATATATGTAGATGTATGTATGGATGTGGCTAACAACTGTGTAACTTATGATCCTAAATTAGATTTGTGAAATATTTTCTTAGATAGTCTTTTCTACTCCTGCGGATTTCGTCCTAACCAGCCAAACCGAACCAAAACTTTTGATTTTCGGTTCAGTTCGGTTTAGTCGGTGGGATTTTAAAAATGATTCGGCTTTTGGTTGTTTTTTCAAAAATAAAATAAAATAAAAAATAAAATAAAATAAAATAAACTGAATTACCTGAAACTAACCGAATAACCAAACCAAATTAATTAAAGTAGCTGAAAATAACAAAATTTAATTGAATTATCTAAATTTAACCAAAATTATCATAGTTTTTTTAGTAAATTGTGCCAAAATCTAACTGAACAAAAAAGCGGTTAGTTTTGGAAATAAAATTAAAACAGAAATTAAACGAAAACTAAATCAAACCGAACCAATTTTTTGGTTTATTTCGGTGGGATTATGGCCAAATCCAACTATCCAAAACCAGAAATACCCGACCCAAATTCACAGGGCTAGTCTTTTAAGTTTATTCTTGTCATATCCGAACAGTGAAACAAGACTGAATCAAGTTCTCTCAAAATCTCAGGAGTTTTAAATCATAAAATCCAAATTGAACACAAGAGTAATAGTAATAAGAAGAAACTCTCTGAACAAAACAGTCTTTGAAAATGGAAACTCAACAGATTATTTTCCAGGACTCAAATGAAACAGTAACACCACACATTGGTGTTAATCTCTTTAGTAAGATGCCTCAGAGTTTTTCCAGCCTCCATAAGACTCCTCTTCAACCCCCCTGCTTCGGTTTTCCTAACAAATACCACACATTGTTCTTCAGCGTCTGAACTTAAACACCATTTAAAAAACTAATCAAGAGTGTTGCAAGATAATGTTTTAGTGTTTATACCGAAGGTTTGAAGGATAGTGCGATCCAGATCTCGCCTTTGAACTCTCCATCTTTCACTACATTGTATGCACTTGGTGGGATATCTCCTTCCAAGAAGACCGGCTCCAATGGAATGCTGCATTGTTTCAAAACAACATATCTCCTTAATTAGATTCCAAAACTAATTTTCTTCTTAACTTGATTATGGTTATTAATTATGAAGATCTTACGTTGCTTCACCAACGGGATCATCCTCTGTGCCAACATCTTTGTCAAAGATTTTGGCTTTTAGCTCTGTTGTTCCTTCAGAGACATTGAAGATAAATGTCTCATTCCATTCTGGAGTCGTGCCTTGTCCTGCAAACAAAAAGATTCATGATTATTTTCTTCTTCAAGTCTTGAAACACAAAAGGATCTTGATTGAGAGAACGTGTACCTGATGCAATGTTGCTCTTCTGATCTTGTGTCCGACAAGTGAATTGCACATAAGGATCCATGCTATCTGTTTATAAAGCCATCACCAATCTGTCAACGAATAATATGCAACCGATCTAACATCTTTGATCTGATTCTTGAGAAGAAATAAATCCAGATTTACATGTCCATAACCATCAATTAGAGATCATAAGAAGACAATGATTAGCAGAAGATCAAGAATGTTAATTTGTGATCAAACATGAATAAAACGGATTCATCAAGATTTTAGATCTTCCACTAATTAAAACACGTGCACATATACACATTCGCAGATTTAACACGTTTCATTCAGACAATCTAGAGTTAAGGTTGTAACAAATAATATCAGATCAGATCTTACTCAGAAAATCTGTGTCCTCAAGACCTTTGGCGCTGACAAGAACAACTTCAAGAGTTCCATGAGGCATTTTTCTTCTCTCTTTTTTCTCTCTTCTGCTTTGTTTTTATTTTTTTTTTCTGTTTAATTGTCAGAGAAAATGTGAAAGATTGAGATCGCAAATAAAGAGATGTGAGGCTTTTGTCTGATTGGTTGGATTTGTAAGAAAGAAATCAAATTTGTCCTTTTCATTTCCGGATTTAGCTGTCGTGAAACAATGTGCCAGTTGTTTTTTCCCTTCTATAGAAATTTCTTGTAGTGCTATTTTCCTTTATATTAGAGTAATTAACAATAGTTTTTGTTGTTGAAAATAGTTATAAATCTTGATCAAACTTAAAAATATATTCCAAAACTTAAAATACATAAATGACATTGATAGTCTTAGATGTCTTTCCTCAGGGATATTATATTATTACAAACTAGGGTCGGCCCGCCCTACGGGCGGGATGTGATGTATTGTCTAATAGCTAAGAATTCAGATATATATTTTCTCAATGAATTTTTGTATGTTCATTTGTTGGATAGTGTGATAAATTTTACTGGTTAGTCATGTTTACACCAGTTTATGAGTGTTATTGGTACGTTTGCATTGTAGTTGTATTTAGACTATTAACTTGGATGACCAATTTGGTTCTGAAACAACAAATATAGCATTAATCCATGTAAGAGTTTTCTAATGAACTAATGAAGTAGAGAGTAACTTATTGAATTTGATAGTTGCCATGACACGTTCCTTCATTTGATAGTTATTGGTTATTTTATATTGTTATATTCCCATGATATTATAATTTTTACTTGTTGAAGTGAGTTTTTCATGTGCAAGCTATAAAGTATAGGCTTGATGTGTTAGTTTCTTCATCTTCGTTTGACTAAATGTAACCAATTGTCTGTGTGTCCTTAATAATTGGTAAAAAAGAGAATGACTTTTCTGAATAAAATTATCATCTTTTTGCAAATATGAAACATTGATACCACTGAGTCATTTCTTAGAAAGTGGATATGTGGTTAGTGTTTTAAAACAAAGGCAGATAGAGCAAAGTAAATAACGTAAAACACGTTAGTGTTAACCTTTTGGTTTTTTTTTTTTTGTCATCTTTAACCTTTTGGTTTTGCTAGCATGTTCAAGTCGTACACGTTTGTACCCACTTCGTTTCAGGGATGTTAAATGTGCTATGCTACTTATTTATTATAAGCACATTTATTCACTGTACAATTAAACACCATACATGTATTACATCAAATCTTATCATTATTTACATGAACGGTATTTGTTTGGATCGTGAAATTATGCGCTGAGCAGTATACCTATCTCCAGCAGCTTAATGAAATGTGTAAATTTTGTCAAAACGTAAAAAAAAAAACAATTTCAATGATAGTTTAGGAAACATAGCAATTTCCAGAAGATGACAAAACTAAAAAAAAAACATTAATGCCTAAGCATTATTCAAATAGAAAAGACTGACTCCAGATACGCATTTCGTGCCTTCTTAACCACCTTCGGAGTTGCTAATACCCGAAGCTTCTTGGTGGCAAGACCACTTGCAGTTGTTCTTGCGGGTGATGATTCCTCATGGTCATTAAAACAAACACCACCTTTAGTAAGGACTGAGATGGTCCCATGCATGTCATCTCTATCATTATCGTCACCATCCTGCTTGAACAGAAACATATACCATTATTTGTATACTAAGTAAGGATCAGAAGGGAGTATACGTTGCAACTTACGGTAACAAAGTTAGGAAGAAAGGTTATAAGAGGATACACATGGAAGGTGTGTGTTGGTGTTGGCTAGGCCAAGCAGAGAATCGAGATCGCGGAACCTGAAACGCTCAACCAGAATCGGAGAAACCGGTTCCGTAAAGGCATCAAATTTGGCTGAGTAACTGAACAGAATAGTCAGAAGAGAGTCGAACAGCCTGAAGTTCTGATTGGACCGAACCACATCAAATTCGCTGAGTGTGAACATTGAACCAGCCTTGAGACTGTGCCTGAATGTGGAGAGCTGGCTACATTCACGGTCGCTGGCAAGTGAGCTAAGCCTTCTAATCCTTGTGGGTCAGAGAAAGATCTGATACTAACGCTCATTGAAGCAGCACACTTTTTTTAAAAAAAAGGATCAAATTTTACGAATCAGTAATATGAAATCAGAACTAAAGGATCAAATTTTATTGAATCAGAACTAAATTGAATCAATCAAACCGGAGGGAGGGAGTGGGATCTCAGACCTTATTTGTATCGGGATCGCTGATCAAGAGGACTTGGAGAGAGTTCTTGAGGACAATCTTCCTGTATTCTCTGTTGTCCGTACGCGGCTTCAGTATCTCGACGCCGTCCACGGTCGTGTTCAGTTTTTCGACGGCCATCTTCGTTACGATAGTTTGGCTTCGGTGTGTCTTGTTCTTATTCTCTGTCTGAATGAATGAAGTGGATATCCGCTTTCTCTTCTACAGAAGAGAAATAAAGAAAGCTGAAGATCTGAGAAGCCTAGAAAATTTTCAAGGATCAAACACAGAAAATCGAAAGAGATTATTTACTCAGAGACGCATAATCCTCGTTCTAACGTGTATAAAGAGCAAAACGTATGGGATATAGGCTTAACGAAGATAAGATGAGATCAAGGAGAGGACTACTCACACATATTTATACAGAAATCACTGCTTATGAGATCAAAACGAAGCATTGATGACGATGTAGTGGGCGAGCGAATCAATGTGGTTAATCACGAAGCTTTTACGCAGGCCGTTCAAAATGGTGATAAGAATCGCAAAAGGCATCGGTTGCCATCACATGAAGAGGAGAGAAGACCTTCTTCGTTTTTCGATTTCAGAGAGTCACGTCTCTTTAATTGGGCCATAAACTTACCAATATCAAAGCCCAATCACCCACCAAACGATAGAAGCCATCACGCAGAGATTAATGAAACACAAAACTTTATGTGTCTGGACACGTGGTGCCGTCTCCTACATCGACTTTCTTACCTGGCAAGTGACGTGGATAGGCTAAGAAGGAGGGAAACTATACTTTATATATATAGATTGAAGTGAGGAGAGCACATCCCAACTGTTGGAATATTATTATTTAAAACATTTTAAAATGTTTAAAGTAAATGTACACATATTTAAAATGTACAAAATTCTATACAGTTTATCTTGTTTACATAAAACTATCATTAAATAAAATAAATCCAACCAATAGAAAAAATGAAGTATTATATAATTGATCACAAATATCAAATATCATTAAATTTTATCTAAAATAATGAAAGCATTACTTATTTAAAATACCACTTAAAATGAAACAGAGGGGTGTTTGATAATACGATGGAGTGGATTAACAAGAATTCAACATATTTTAATTAGTGATATTAATTTAAGACAGTTTTTGAAATTTGACATCTAAGTAAAACTTAATAAAATTAATAAATAAGTTACAAAAAACAATAAGTAAAACTTGATAAAGCCTTTTAGTATATTTTACTAGTTTTCAAAAAAAAATTATATGTGTAAGAAGCACTTATCATCCAATTTTATTATTATAAATGTAAATGAAAATTTTGATATTTAAACATTTAATTAAAATTAAGATTAAACATATTTAGTTAGGGGTATTAATTAAGTGTTTTTTATTTTATTTTTGAGAGAAAATAGTTTACTCAATTTTTATTTTAAATAATCGGTATTATCATACTTTAAATTACTTGTTTTCAGTTATATGTGTAAAATCTTGGAAGCATTTATCATTTAACGTTAGTTTTTACTGATTATTGACCAAAATTGAATAAAACAAATTTACAAGGACTGCAGTACAAATGTAGAAGGTGTATGAAAGAAATGGTTGGTGTTTTGTCTTGTCATGAAGGCAAGGATCCAAGGGGGAGCGATCAGAGATGGCAGAGCCGGGCGGGCCAGGTACGTATCCAACTCTGAACTTAAGGATGTAAAGAGCAACCGAAGTCCTTACCTACCATTTCACGGTCTCAGATTGGACTAATGAGTGGGGCGCACCTGTGTTCATGCGCTACGAACCTGGTTCTGAGCCTGAGGAAAAGTGCTGCTTTCTTCCGTGGATAAGACGACGTGAGGATCAAGGACCTTTTCTCACGCCGGAAGAAGAGGAACGCCTGTTTGAAGAACAAGTCGAGAATAGCCAGGTTTGTTTGATTTTCATCTAATTAAGAGCCTTTTGTCTAAGGAATCTAATCATGTGATTATAATTAGGGTTTTGACATCAACTTTGAGGAGTTCAGCTGCGTTTTTAATTACGTACCAGTTGATTTCGATGAGAACTACTATTTCAAGGATACAGACACCACCAGAGGAGTAATAGAGAGGCTCTCTCCGGATTCCCGTGAGCTTTATAATGAAAGAATGGTCTGAATATGTTTTCTATTGTGCTTTTCTTTTAAAAAAATTATATGAATGTTTTTAAACCCTTTTTGTTTTACAGGATCAAGGTTATGAAATTGTCGAGGTTATCAAAGCCAATACTCACCCGACCGGTACTGCTGCCCATATGTTTTACATTACCTTTAGAGCTAAAGAGCTTTCAGATGATCAGCCAAAAGACTTCCAAGCTATGGTCTGCTATTTCTGTTATACCTCAAACAAGTACCACTCCTGTGAACTGAAACCCGAGAAGAAAGATACTATTAATTAATCCAGCGTTTGAATCAATCATTAGTCTGCAGCAATGTCATGAATGGGTTGCGTTGGTGCATCCTTTTCTACTTTTTATAATACTGCGCTCTACTTATCTGGACTGTTTTGGCAGTTCACTCCATTGAACCTGCTGAGAAAGAAGACGTCAAGAAAGTCAGGTATATCAAATATCTATCTATAAAAAGGCCTTCTTTACTTTGTTGTGTGGTTCTATTTTAGATGTCTTTCTTTACTTTGTTGTGTCTTTTCCTTTTTGTGTTGGTTTTAGATGGTTCTTGCTCTTACGTACATATATTAAAATGTGTTTTTCACTTTGATGAATGTTGGTTATTTTTTATTGATATCATCAGGCTGACACAGGAGGTATCTACTGCCTAATCATGCATGGTGGTGAGACGACCGAGTCCAGCTATGTATCGAGACTTGTACTAGGTTTACCATTTGCCTTGTTCGTTTGGTGTGTTCGAAGTTCAACTTCTGCTTTTGTTGTTCGTTTGGGGCTTTCGAAGTCCCCTAGTTCTGTTGTTTTTGTTATTCAAACATTAGCTAGTTCTGCTTCGAACTAGTGACTAGTAAATATGATTACCTTTTTGAGTTTTTTCTCTTCACCTAACTATTTTGTTTACCTTACCACCTTTTCACTAATTCACTCTGTTTTCACCCGGTTAATTTCTCTTTATCCATTCACTCTCTTCTCTCTATAAAGGGAGGATTAAGTGACTCCTCGGTGTAGCTGAACAAAAATAATGAACTCATAATAGGAAACCACTAAACTTGTTTAACTAATCAAGTTCATTCTCATAAAAGAATGTTGAATCATCATTTTTTTTTGTCAACTTTATGTCGTTATTGTTAATACAAAAGCTTACATCAATTCAACCATGCCAAATTATTACATAATTTTGATTTGTTTCTCTTGCTTTTCTTAGCCAGTTGATCAACATGAGCTACAAACTTTTTAGGAACATCGTTTTGGTCATATTCTGGAAGGAGAAGGTGTTGAATGTTTGTTCATCCAGTTGATCTACCTGGGTGAATTGTAAATCAATGTTTAAGCTGTAAAAACAATAACATATTTAAATTGAATTGTAAATCAATGTTCAATCAACAAGAATCATATTTTCCGTCAAAACAATAACATCATATTTTTTATCTTCAAAATCGCATTTTTGTCAAAATTACAAAATCATATTTTGATCAATTTATAAAATTACATTTTCGTCAAAACACACGAAATCAGTTTTTATGCCAAAACTGAAAAATACTTTTTTCGCCTCACCACATAATGGTATTTTCGTCAAAATACTAAAATATATTTTCCGCCAAAATCGTTCATTCATTTTATTCACAAAAACTATAAAATCACATATTTTTTTTCTCTAAATCCCACAAAGTCATATTTTATGCCAAGATCTCAAAATTATATTTTTCTGTCAAAAACGGAAAATACATTAAAGAAGTCTTTTCTCACGGAGGGTTATGTAAAATTCAATACATGTTTTTTGTTTTGTCATAAAAATATCTATACTATACTAAAAGGGGGATATAAGCCATGGAGAGGGTGTCCACATAGGATAGAAAAATCAACCAATCAGAAAACCAGAAATTGCCATGTCATCTCATTTACTTTTCGTAAAAAATAAAAAAAACAATGCGAAGGTGAGAATCGAACCCGGGTTAGTATGATATATATATAGGACAGTTACCACCAAGCCATTGAAACATTCTTGGACACATATACAAGAACCACTAAGTATATAATCACAAACTCTTATGTACATTTACAATAATATAAATTCAACTTTCAAGACTCCGATACTTTGTTTTGTAAAAAAAAAATAAGTAAGTGACTAAGCTAATATATTCTTAGAAAGTGTGAGAACGTTGACAAATATGAAAAAGCATAGATTTTTGTTTTCGTGACAAAGTTAAGAATTTTGTAAAAGTAAGTTTAACATATAAATTTTCGTGACAAATATGAAAAAGCATAGGAAACAATTAAAATATACTTCTCTAATGTCTTAATAAAATATCATTTAAGGGTGTAATAATTAAATATATTAATTCAATAAATTTTGTAATTTATAGACAAAACAATAACACAACAAATTTTGAAACATTTGTTTAACCTATCGATTTTTTTCATGAGAATCCAACTAAACAAGATAAAAATAATAATTAGATTTACAAATATTTAATTACCATTTTATTCAATTTTGATTAATTTCAAATTGTCATAATGTATCTTTTTGAAGTTACAAATATGAAAAAGCATAGATTTTTGTACAATTTGACAAAACAACTCAAAACATATTTTTCTAATGTCTTAATAAAATATTATTTAAGGATGCAATAATTAAATATATTAATTCAATAAATTTTATAATTTATAGACAAAAAAATACCACAAATTTTTTTAAAACATTTGTTTAACCAATCGATTTTTTTTTTCATGAGAATCCAACTAAACAATTAGATTTACAAATATTTAATTACCATTTTATTCAATTTTGATTCATTTAAAATTATAATAATGTATCTTTTTGAAGTTACAAAAAAAAATAATGTTCTTTCTTTATTAAACTAACATTATATATAGATTCTATATACACAAAATAAATATAATATAACAACATAAGCTTGCTTTCCCAGATTCATATGAAAACTTTTTAAGTTATCCACCAAAGCAAATTAATTAAATCAATGAAATTGTTAAAATACAGCAAATTAATATATAATTTTATTTTAAATTAAATTATTTAAAAAGTGTATTTTCGTTCAAACAAAATAATAAATAAGTAAAACTGATTTGATGGTAATTTTTATGATATATATATATATATATATATATATCAATTCTGTGAAAGAAATAGAAGTTTAATATGAAAAAAAATCTTAAATACAAAAACCTCTAAAAAGTAACAAAAAAACTAATAAATTAAACTATGATCTATACTATACTAAAAGGAGGATATAAGCTTCTCTTAGAATGTCCACGTAGGCACAAAAAATCGTCCAATCAAAGAGTCCGAAGTTGCCACGTCATCTCATTTATTTTCCGTAAAAAATGAAAAAACAATGCAAAGGAAAGGATCGAACCCGGGTTAGTATGACATAAATATATGACAAATACCACTAAGCCATTGAAACTTTCTTGGACACATATACAAGAATCACTAAATATGTAATCACAAACTCTTATATACATTTACAATAATATAAATTCAACTTTCAAGATTCCGATACTTTGTTTTGTAAAAAAAAATAAGTAAGCGACTAAGCTAATATATTCTTTGAAAGTGTGAGAACATTGACAAATATGAAAAACCATAGATTTTTGTTTCTTGACAAAGATAAATTTTTTGTAAAAATAAGTTTAACATATAAATTTTCGTGACAAATATGAAAAAGCATAGATTTTTGTACAATTTTGACAAAACAACTCAAAACATAGTTCTCTAATGTCTTAATAAAATATTATTTAAGGGTGCAATAATTAAATATATCAATTCAATAAATTTTGTAATTTATAGACAAAACAATAACACAACAAATTTTGAAACATTTGTTTAACCTATTGATTTTTTTCATGAGAATCCAACTAAGCAAGATAAAAAAATAATTAGATTTATTTAACCATTTTATTCAATTTTGAATAATTTCAAATTGTAATAATGTATCTTTTTGAATTTATAAAACATAATGTTCTTTCTTTATTACACTAGCATTATATATAGATTTCATATACACAAATAAATATAATATAACAACATAAGTTTGGTTTCTCCGATTCATATGAAAACTTTTTAAGTTATCCACCAAAGCAAATTAATTAAATCAATCAAATTGTTAGAATACAACAAATTAATATATAATTTTATTTTAAATTAAATTATTTGATGGTAATTTTTATGGTGGTAAATTTTATGACATATATATATATATATATATATTATGTGAAAGAAATATAAGCTTAATATAGAAAAAATCTTAAATACAAAAAACTCTAAAATTAACAAAAAAAAACTAATAAAAATTAAACTATGATATCAATTGAAAGCTTCTTATACAATATTAATAAAATATTTAAACGATAATTAGACAAATTTGATTTTTTTTCCGAGCCAAAAGTTTATTATTAATTAGCATCATTTATTTCAAGATGTTTAAGAAAGGATAGACTTAAATGATATATGAACTATGAATAGTAGTACTTTGTAAAGCTGACTTAGATAACACATATGTACATCATTTTCAGTCCTTTTTGATGCATAAATTCAATTTCTTCAGAGTAATTATTCCACAAAGAGATCGTATGAGATATTGTTTTGATATTCAGATTTGTTTCTTGACTGTTAAGAAGATTGATAATTGTAAAAATGTATCATTCGAATATTATATGTCTATAACCGAATCTCCAACATGAGACAACTTTGTTTAAAAAGTAAATAATTTCATTTTTCTTATATTATATAACAAATATATATTATTTACTGATAATAAAAATATAGTTATTCATCTATCACAAATATCTATGCAAATATGTGAATCAAGTACAATAATCAAACAACATAATGATTTCCACAAAGAAAATTTAAAAAATATATTTATGTTAGGTAGTCTTATTTTATATTTTTTAAATAATATAATACAATATTATACATTATTTTTTAGAATTGAGAAATACATATATATCAGTTAGACAAATTAAACGATATTAGACATTTGATTTTTTTGCCAGCTAAAATTTTATTATTAATTAACATCAGTTATTTCAAGATGTTTAAGAAATGATGAACAAAAAAATAGGATGGACATAAATGATATATGAACTATGAATAATATTTTGTAAAGCTCACTTAGATAACACATATGCACATCCATTTTCAGTTCTTTTTGATGCCTAAATTCAATTTATTCAGAGCAGTTATTCTACAAAGAGATCATATGAGATATTGTTTTGATATTCAGATTTGTTTCTTGACTGTTAAGAAGATTGATAACTGTAAAAATGTCTCATTCGAATATGATATGTCTATAACCGAGTCCCCAACATGAGACAAGTTTGTTTTAAAAGTAAATAATTTTATTTTCCTTATATTATATAATAAATATATATTATTTAGTGATAATAAAAATATAGTTATTCATCCATCACAAATAACTATGCAAATATGTGAATCAAGTACAACAATCAAACAACATAATGATTTCCACAAAGAAAATTTAAAAAATATATTTATGTTATGTAGTTTTATTTTAAATTCTTTAAATAATGTAATACAATATTATACATTATTTTTTTAGAATTGAGAAATACATATAATATCTTATCCGCGCGTAGCGCGGTTAAAAAATCTAGTATCACTTAAAAGCTTCTTAGACCATATTAATAAAATATTTAAGTGATAATAAGACAAATTTGATTTTTTTCCAGCAAAAGTTTATTATTAATTAACATCAGTTATTTCAAGATGTTTAAGAAATGGTGGACAAAAAAATAGGATGGACATTAATGATATATGAACTATGAATAGTACTTTGTGAAGCAGACTTAGATAACATATCTGCATATCCATTTCTAGTCCTTTTTGATGCCTAAATTCAATTTCTTCAGAGTAGTTATTCCACAAGTAGATCATATGAGATATTGTTTTGATATGTAGATTTGTTTTTTCAATGTTAAGAAGATTGATAACTGTAAAAATGTCTCCTTCGAATATGATATGTCTATAACCGAGTCCCCAACATGAAACAAGTTTGTTTAAAAAGTAAATAATTTTATTTTTCTTATATTATATAATCAATATATATTATTTACTGATAATAAAAATATAGTTATTCTTCTATCACAAATATCTATGCAAATATGTGAATCAAGTACAACAATCAAACAACATAATGATTTTCATAAAGAAAATTTAAAAAGTATATTTACGTTATGTAGTCATATTTTATATTCTTTAAATAATGTAATACAATATTATACATTATTTTTTTAGAATTGAGAAATACATATATCAGTTAGACAAATTAAGCGATAATTAAACAAATTTGATTTTTATTTTGTGAGCAAAAAGTTTATTATTAATTAGCATTACTTATTTCAAGATGTTTAAGAAATGATGGACAAAAAAATAGGATGGACATAAAT
Source organism: Brassica napus (assembly GCF_020379485.1). Taxonomy (NCBI): domain Eukaryota; kingdom Viridiplantae; phylum Streptophyta; class Magnoliopsida; order Brassicales; family Brassicaceae; genus Brassica; species Brassica napus. The sequence continues at coordinate 9,116,811 of NC_063442.1, forward strand.
GATATATGAACTATAAATAGTTTTTTTTAAAGCTGACTTAGATAACACATATGCACATCCATTTCCAGTCTTTTTTTATTCATAAATTCAATTTCTTCAGAGCAGTTATTCCACAAAGAGATCGTATGAGATATTGTTTTGATATTCAGATTTGTTTCTTAATTGTTAAGAAGATTGATAAGTGTAAAAATGTTTCATTCGAATATGATATGTCTATAACCGAGTCCCCAACATGAGACAAGTTTGTTAAAAAGTAAATAATTTCATTTTTCTTATATTATATAATAAATATATATTATTTACTGATAATAAAAATATAGTTATTCATCTATCACAAATATCTATGCAAATATGTGAATTAAGTACAACAATCAAACAACATAATGATTTTCACAAAGAAAAAATAAAAAATATATTTATGTTATGTAGTCTTATTTTATATTCTTTAAATAATATAATACAATATTATACATTATTTTTTAGAATTGTGAAATACATATAATATCTTATCCGCGCGTAGCGCGGTTAAAAAATCTAGTTGTTGTAATTTCACTAGCCTACACTTTTATATTCAAAATCAAGTTTTGAGTTATTGTTGACAATTAATTTTTAGGGGTGGATGTTGTAATTATGCTTTCTTTAAGACAAATTTATATATTAAAAATTTCAATGTCATACAAAGTTTAATTCATATTTATTTATTTCAAATTAATATCAAGAGAAACTTACTAAATTATTAATAATGAAAGTTTTTAATTCCAAGAAAATAAAGCCAAAACGAAGAAGGTCAAGATGTGTTTCAATGTATAGATACTAAGTTTTTAAGCAATGGTCATATTATCCTTTTCTTCTTGGTCTCGTTTTCATTAGTAACTTCATCAATAGCTTGCTTCTTTGTATCTTCTGTTTCGTTTTTTCCTTCCTGCCCAATTTCACAACCAATACTTGAACTCTGGAAAGTAGGACAAGGTTCTCATCTTCTTTTTTGATGTTCTCATCCATCTCTGGTTCATTTTCTTTGGTTGTTGTTATATCTTACAGTTCTTAAAATATTGAATTAATATTACTGTCATTATATATTGTGAATGATGGGTTTATATTAAACATCACCTTTGCTGTTATGGTATCATCTTTTTGTTGAAGGAGAGAATTTTCTTTGATAATTCGGGTCACCGTAAAACTTTGGAAAGAAGATTTGAAGTTTGTAACTCGGCAACCTTGACTTTTTTTTTTTTTTTTTTTTTTTTTTTGATAAGTATGTGAATTTCATTAAGGATAATGATGCAAGAGATACATTAGAATTTGAGTGAACAAAAGCTACTGCACCTAAGGTTTGCTAACAGCATGGGTCAAGGCAAGCCCCCAAAAAAAGATAAAAAAGGCTTACAATGACAAAGAAGTTTACTCAGCACAAGAGAGCGTGAGTAAAGCTTAACTAAACTAATTCCCTAGCACCTATTCGATTACCAGTAGACCAACGCTTGAACTTGGTTCCGGAACCTGAAACAAGAGCATTAATCAAGGAGCAAATCGACCGGAGAATAATCTTAGGGGCCAAAGATTATCCCGAAGGCGAAACCGAAAGGACTATAGGCGAAGCGGGGTTGACTAGGTCCCGGTCCGGCCACATTCCGGTGGTATCCACTCCAGACGCCGAAGTAGCTCCAGAGACAAAAAAGACGAGGCATTGGAGACCCTACACCAAACGAACCGAACCGAACAGGAAGACGCTGGAGCATTACTGTCTGAAGCAAGCGGAGGTTAAGGCTCTCGACTCCGGTCCCTTTACAGAAACAGCTAGCTCAGAAAGATTACGGCATCAGAACGAGGAGGAGGCAAGGCCCAGAATCTGTCTATCTCCTTCCAGAATCGTGACGAACAGAGGAGCTATAGCTCCAATCACCAGACGACTACGAAGCCACCATGTTAAGAGCTAAGAGAACCAGACCAAAAGGAGTCCCCGGCGAAAGCCTCACAACGCCTTTTCATCTCAGATCCGAAAATCCAGATGGAGAAGTCCTAGCGTAGCAACCGAACCGAAGAGAGGAGGGGAGGTAGAGACACCACAAGGCCAGATGCGAAACGGCAGCGACGCGCTTCAAATCCGGCGATATCTTCGGGTTGAACCTGACCCAGATTCAACCACAACCAAAACCCAGATCTACAACAAAAACGGAGCTTCCTGAAGACAGACAACCAACCGCTGACTCGCCAAACCTCCGGGGAAGCCAAAAACACTTTCGGCGACTGATTAGATCCGCCGGATCCGGCCGCAATCCGAAGAAAATCTAGAGGGCTGAGCAAGGAGACGACGGTAGGAGAACCGAGAGACAGGATTGGAGGCAGAGTGGCGAAACAGGAGGGATGGCGACCGACGGACAAGGGCTCCGCCGGCCACCGAAGCTTAAAAAATTAGGGTTTAGTCGAGTGAAGAGGGGAAATAGGGGAGAGAGAATTGAGAGAAAAAACCTCTCTCCTCTTCTTTTTTCCCTGTCATTGACTTGGAAGTCCATTGTCTTTCCAATAATGTTTAGAGGACATTTTGGAACATTTTGATTGTCGTGATTGTCTCAGGCACATGAGGCAACACATCAAAGGCGCCACCAAGATACCTGCATCAATCTCTAGCATGATCTGAGCGTAATATAGTTCTTAGGGTCTCAAATGATCACACACATAAACCGACCTTTAAATCTCAAAGGTACATTATTTGAATTACTAAATGGGATATCTCTGAAAGCCATATTATAGCACATGCTGCGTTTGTGTTATGATATGAAGTTAGGAAACACATGTAACTCGAAACTGCAACTCGAGGAGGGCTTTAAGCTTATTCACGTACGTGAGTTATCGGCTTGGAAACAATGGCGGAGAAAGGGTGATTACTGTGATGTCGTCGCGGCAGAGAGGGTTTGAGAGGATAGTTGCGGTGGCTTTCATAAGTTGTACCTAGCCAATCATATTATACACATGCAACTTTCTCGTACGTAGCCTTCTCACAACAGAACATTTTCAATTCCTCCATCACGATGCCCTTCCGCACGTTTTGATTGCTTCTATTCTGACTGAGGACAACGACGTCTCCTTGCTCTGTCACTGGTTTCACCAGAGATCTCGATTCAGATGTCTCGTCGTCTTCTCCGAGCGATTCCCGCCGTTAGATGTCGAGACTTACCTCTCTCAGTCCAGCCTCGATTCTAACTTTGCTTATTCTTCCTGTATTTTTTTCACAGCTATAGTTAAAAGCAAAGAAGATAGAAACTGATGTGTGTGTAATCACGAAATGTTTTCATTGGCTTTTGAAATGTTTTTTAATTGACATGGCAGCTCCATATCACTTGAAAATGCTGATGTGTCAGCTGCTGGAGACAGAATTGTGCTATTTATTATTGAAGAAAAAAAAGAACTAGGGTTGTTCGTTTGTATCAGAACGCCGCGAGGTCATATCTGATTCGAGAGGAGCTATGTATATGGGGCATGATCTTCCAGGTACAGAATCCAACTTTAAACCTAATGAGTTATAACATAATATAGAACCGGTAAAATCCCTAATTCTCGAGATTACTGTCGATCAGATTGGACTACAATGGATATAAAAGCCTATTTGCTATACGAGCCTGGTTGTGAGCCTAGGAATATGCATATTCCGTGTATTAGACGAGGTGAGGATGAAGGGCCTTATTACACACACGAAGAAGAGGAACGCCTCATTAACAAACAATTCGAGGAGAGCAAGGTCTTCCATCAATCTTTGGATGTTGAATTTATTTTATTTTATTTTGAACCGTGGGGGAATCTTTTGTGTGTGTTTTAGGGGTTCGACATAGATTTTAAGCAGTTCCGATACGTTTTTAACTACAAACCTCTTGATTTTGATGACGACGAGATGGCCATTGAACCAGAAACCACCAGAGAGTTAATGGACAGGCTCTCTCGTGAATCCCTCGAGAAATACAATGAAAAGGAGGTCGAACACTAGTCTTGTGCTTTCTGCTTTTTAATATATACAATATATGTGCTTATTTTTTTTTCTTTTTTATAAAACAGGCTACACACTATGAATTTGTGAAGGTTACCAAGGCCAATTATTACAATTCAGCTACAGCTGCCACAGTGTATTTCATTACCTATCAAGGTAAGGCTCCTTCCTATGATGAGCCTAGAGACTTCCGAGCTAAGGTCGTCCATAACTATCATACACCAGCCAAGTACATCTCCTGCGAAATGAAGCCTTGCAAAAATGGTACTCTCTTTCTTCCCCTTATATAACAATGACCAGCTTTTAGACCACAGTCATAGTTTTTTTATCATGAAAGTTTAATTGATTTAAGTCTGCCTCTTTCTTACGGAAGATGGGCTTATCTTTGTTTTCTTGTCTGTTTTTGGTTTATATAATATTGTGCTACTTATTTTGATTCTTTTGGCAGTTCACTTCATTGAAAATGCCGAGAAAGAAGATGTCAAGAGAACCAAGGTATATGAAATATCTATATGTGTTTTTATTACCTTTGATGAGTCTTTTCCTTTGTGTTGATTTTAGATGCTTCTTGTTCTCTTCTCAGATTGACAAATGTGATATCTAATGTCTAAGACTGTATGTGAGATTCAAGGACACATCTGGCTCGACTTCTCCTATATGCGTTGTAATATGTTGTGTCACATTTTAGTCGTCTCAGTGAAACTGGACACTTTTGGATGTTTAAAATGTTTTGGAGATTTCATGTCTTCAAATTTCAACTAAGAAAATATGTAAAAATCAAAACAAAAATATATGACATGCAAAATCATGGCAAGGCTATTCATTCTCTAGAATATGTTGAACTGCCTCGCTGCTTCTGGCACATAGCTAGACTCGGTCGTCTCACCACCATGCATGATTAGGCAGTAGATACCTCCTGTGTCAGCCTGATGATATCAATAAAAAGGGCCTATTAAAGAAAACAATAGAAATATATTGTGATTTCAAATACATATTTCAAATATCTATGTCTTCGCAACTTTCAACCAAACACCCTTTTGCCTAGAAACATTTCTAATGTATATATCAAAGACTACAAAAGTTTGGGTGTTTTTTCTAAAAAAACAGTGACATGAACTATGTCTTTTTCATAAACACATATATCGACAAATGTTGTATATTGTATAGGACCATGTGTTTTAAGCAATGTTCTTACTATTTTATGAACTTGGTGATGCACAAAATATACGCATGCAACATTGTTTTTTTTTTTGCATATAAGCTTTGAAGATAGTTATGCAAAGGATAAGTGATAAAAAAAAATCTGACTTACCTCTGACCTTATCAACAGGCTCTAGCAAAATAACTTTGTTAATTTTGCTTCCAAACTCTAAAAATACTAAAATAGTAATGCCACTGTTATGTGAGAATAAAACATACGTTCAATTCTTTGGTCAAAAACTTTTAACAAAACATGTTTGTTGTTTAGAAGATTTCAGATTGTATGGACATCCAGGAGGGAGATCCTTCACAACAAAAACCAAAGAATTTGCAAAAGTCATATGATTTTCTTATGAATGTAGAGATGAATAGATATGATTCTACTGAACACTATTGTCCAGAAGTAGCCTAGTAATCAATAAAGTTAGCATGTTATTTATTTAAAAAATATAATAAAAATATACGTACTTACGTTAGTGACCTCAGAGTGACCAAAATATTAAAGCAACTAACATCCGATTCAAGGTAGTATCTGAGTTTATTATGTATACTAGGGGGTTTTCCGGGCTACGCCCGGATTTTTTTCAATAATATTAGTTTAATTTTATATTTATATTTTAAAATAGAACAAATATGATATACACTGAAACTTGTTATAGAATTATAAACATAAATGCAAATTTAAAAATATTTGAAATAAATTGTTGTGTTTTATTGGAGTTTTATGTAGGATATTAGTAATATTAATAAAAAGTTAACTAAATTATAAGTTAAGATCTATATATATTCTTTATCATGGTTATTTATTTTTATGTAAAACAATTGCAAAGCTTATAATTAGTACTGTATAAATTTTGATTGGTTTTAAAATTATTAAATTTCATTTTTGTAATTGTCTTTAAAAGAAAGTACCACCGACTTGTATATCGGTTCTTTATTTGTTGACTTCTTATATCTTTTATCTGTGCTACGCGCGGATTGTTTGGTATAGTTAAACTTTTATTTATTTAATTAATTTATATTTATTTTAATACTCTATATTGTAATTTGTATAGTGATTTTTTGCCTCTGAACTCTCATACTTAAAATTAAAGCCACTAAAATATTTATAATCCTTAATAAATAAATATATTTGTTAGTATATAATTAACAATTAATTAAAAAGAAAATTTATTGATTTATAATTATCATTGTCTAAAAATAATTTATATTGTGTTATAAAGTCTTCATATCTTAAATAAATAATTAGATTTGTTAATATATTATCGTAAATTAAAATGCTTTTTTATTTGGTAATTATCATTATATAAAAATAATTTATATTGTGTAACCAAAAATAATATTTTACATCATTATTTTTTTTTAAATAAAAGAGATATATCTCTCTATATATATTGTATATAATTTTATATATACATAAGTGTTTTTAATATTCTTACACGATAAAGGAAAATTTTATTATAATAAATAACTTTGTGATATGTAAAAAAATTGATATTTATTTTTTTATTAAATATTTCAAATGCATGAGTATTTTTAAACTGTATTTTACGTGATAAAAATAATTTTTCTGTGATAAAAAAAACTCTGTATGGTTGATTTAATATTAAATATTCTGAACATATGAAAATAATTTATTCTAGTGATATTTAAATTGATAATATATTTATTTATATGCAATTATTGTGTCTGCAACCAATGTACTGTTGCAACAAAACTCTTTCTTGAGGTCCTTAAGTATCTTGCTTTAAATATACTCTTTCTTTGTCAAGCTTTTCCTACCATTGCGCTGCTGCACACGGATGTGGACGTACTCCTTTGTTCCCGCACCTGAGTCCTCAGCATCGCATCAGCAAACGGGTCTGCAGGTAATTAAAAAATAAACTGATTAGCAAATGAGAAACATTAACCATAGCCCATGTTCCAAATATAAAAAACTGTAACCAAAGATTTAAGATAAGTCTTAAATGGACAAATGAGGCAGATAAGCAGAGGTATTTTGATAGACTATGGATCAAAGTGGAACTTACCAAAGGCAGTAGAGACCTGGGAATCAAGTTCAGACATGAAACTTTGTTGATCTGATGGGCAAAAGGACAGAGAATCTGAGACCTGAGCAAGAAGACCAACGTCATAGTAAGAGTTTAACACACTCAGATGGGTACAAAACACCATGATATAAACAAAACAGTTAACCATCAAGTAAACTACACTTCAGTATGAGTTACACAAAACACTAAGATACATTATGCTTGAAGTAAACGATTTCAACAACTCCTGAGTACCTTAAGAAGGGGATGGAGATAGCTAGCATCAAGAGGTTGTCCCTTAGCATTGAAGTTATACTCCTTGAATTCCAACTCTTTCCAGCTGCATGTGAGTACCCATTTTTCTCTTACTTTTCCAATGCCAACAACATAATTAATACGTCTAGAAAACAAACATTAGTGATTAGTACTCACTTGTGTAGATTTTCTCGAGTCAAGTCAGTAGCAAAAATCTTCCTTTTGGGAGCATAATTAGGACCTTTCTCAACATCAGAATATCCCGTCCATCCCCTAATAAGTAAAGAAAGGAGGTAAGCTTTAAAAACAATGTCTCCCAAAAGATAAAACAATTTACAAAAAAAAAGAAAAAGCGCAGGTACTTACTATGTTACTAAGAGTTTCCTGGTTTTGAGAGAGTTGAGACTTTCTTTGTCAAGTTCCTGAAAGTGAGAAAGGCCAACTTAGTCTCATAAATTATGAAAAGCTGGATTAGATTTCTACATAATAGTTCTGATTAAACAAACCAGTCCTTGTTGTATTTGTAGAAGAGACTCCTTCACTTTATCTTCAACATGTTGAACCTAAAACAAAAGATTACAAAGTCAACATTATAAATAAAAAGAAGCCAAGACAATTCAATTCAATACCTTCCTAGAGACTTGCTTTCCCATTGCAACCCACCTCTTTTTAGCAGCTTGTGTGCTTCCAATTTTGAAAACAGAAGGATCTAGTTTTTTCTGAAACAAACAAAAATAACAATCTTTAAGGCACACACCAGTGAAAGATAAAAGAAATTATCAAAAGCATAGTAATCATCACCTCAAGATCATCCTTGGATATGCTACCTTCCTCAGGAATAGCCGAGAAAAAGTGAATCTCCGGTTCTGCCGCATAGTAATCAAAACCAATGTCTCCCGTTTGAGCTCCTGCACATCAATGATTAATCACTAAACTCCACAACGCATAGATCCGTGATTATCAATCGAAAGTGGTGGTGATACCTTAGCTTCGATGTAGCTGAAACCTTGGTGTGCTAGATATAAAAAGGAGTGAAACTTTAGCTGAAACGAAGACATATTTGTTTTCATAGATAAAAAAAATGTGAAAGCTAAACCCTTTAATGATCACATTTAATCTATATGGAAGAAATCGAAAGCCTGGACCATAATCTCCATGATCGAACACTGTCAAGGTTACATCGGTGTTATGTAACAGGAACAGATCGTGAAAGAAAAAGCAAAGGGCATGTCAGAGAATGCAACGGAGTCACAAAAAATGAGATTCGAAATTACCCAGATTCATAGCTTTATTACTCAATTGGGGATTGTGGTTTGATTTGGTATATACATTCATCCATCTCCGTTTATCTCGAAGCTTCAAGTCGACTTCTATGGCAGCATCCATGTCTTCTTCTTGCTGTCTTTCATCTCTCCGTCTAATCCCACTGAAACGAACCTTCTTCTCTTCCGTTAATCCTCCATCCAAAAACCTAATTCTCTAGCCAATCCACTCTTTCCTCCGAGCGATCGTCACGTTCCAGAAAATACCAACCGTTATCGTCCCTCCCTTATCAGCTTCATCATCATCTCCGTCGACCTTCAACCGATTGAAGAGCTTCTCTTGAGAGAGTCATCGACTTTCAGTTAGAGGAGAAGAAGAGGATAGGAAACGACGAAGAACAACGATGAGTTAACAGGCGTCTCATCAAACAAATCAGATAAAAAAAATTAAGCCCAACAAAACCCAAAGCCGTGCTGACGTGTCCGAATGCTGTTCTCCTATTGGCCGATTTTTTAATCTGACGTGGACATCCTCTCTACTCCTCATATAACCCTTTTAATATAGTATATAGATCTGATGGGCAAAAGGACAGAGAATCTGAGACCTGAGCAAGAAGACCAACGTCATAGTAAGAGTTTAACACACTCAGATGGGTACAAAACACCATGATATAAACAAAACAGTTAACCATCAAGTAAACTACACTTCAGTATGAGTTACACAAAACACTAAGATACATTATGCTTGAAGTAAACGATTTCAACAACTCCTGAGTACCTTAAGAAGGGGATGGAGATAGCTAGCATCAAGAGGTTGTCCCTTAGCATTGAAGTTATACTCCTTGAATTCCAACTCTTTCCAGCTGCATGTGAGTACCCATTTTTCTCTTACTTTTCCAATGCCAACAACATAATTAATACGTCTAGAAAACAAACATTAGTGATTAGTACTCACTTGTGTAGATTTTCTCGAGTCAAGTCAGTAGCAAAAATCTTCCTTTTGGGAGCATAATTAGGACCTTTCTCAACATCAGAATATCCCGTCCATCCCCTAATAAGTAAAGAAAGGAGGTAAGCTTTAAAAACAATGTCTCCCAAAAGATAAAACAATTTACAAAAAAAAAGAAAAAGCGCAGGTACTTACTATGTTACTAAGAGTTTCCTGGTTTTGAGAGAGTTGAGACTTTCTTTGTCAAGTTCCTGAAAGTGAGAAAGGCCAACTTAGTCTCATAAATTATGAAAAGCTGGATTAGATTTCTACATAATAGTTCTGATTAAACAAACCAGTCCTTGTTGTATTTGTAGAAGAGACTCCTTCACTTTATCTTCAACATGTTGAACCTAAAACAAAAGATTACAAAGTCAACATTATAAATAAAAAGAAGCCAAGACAATTCAATTCAATACCTTCCTAGAGACTTGCTTTCCCATTGCAACCCACCTCTTTTTAGCAGCTTGTGTGCTTCCAATTTTGAAAACAGAAGGATCTAGTTTTTTCTGAAACAAACAAAAATAACAATCTTTAAGGCACACACCAGTGAAAGATAAAAGAAATTATCAAAAGCATAGTAATCATCACCTCAAGATCATCCTTGGATATGCTACCTTCCTCAGGAATAGCCGAGAAAAAGTGAATCTCCGGTTCTGCCGCATAGTAATCAAAACCAATGTCTCCCGTTTGAGCTCCTGCACATCAATGATTAATCACTAAACTCCACAACGCATAGATCCGTGATTATCAATCGAAAGTGGTGGTGATACCTTAGCTTCGATGTAGCTGAAACCTTGGTGTGCTAGATATAAAAAGGAGTGAAACTTTAGCTGAAACGAAGACATATTTGTTTTCATAGATAAAAAAAATGTGAAAGCTAAACCCTTTAATGATCACATTTAATCTATATGGAAGAAATCGAAAGCCTGGACCATAATCTCCATGATCGAACACTGTCAAGGTTACATCGGTGTTATGTAACAGGAACAGATCGTGAAAGAAAAAGCAAAGGGCATGTCAGAGAATGCAACGGAGTCACAAAAAATGAGATTCGAAATTACCCAGATTCATAGCTTTATTACTCAATTGGGGATTGTGGTTTGATTTGGTATATACATTCATCCATCTCCGTTTATCTCGAAGCTTCAAGTCGACTTCTATGGCAGCATCCATGTCTTCTTCTTGCTGTCTTTCATCTCTCCGTCTAATCCCACTGAAACGAACCTTCTTCTCTTCCGTTAATCCTCCATCCAAAAACCTAATTCTCTAGCCAATCCACTCTTTCCTCCGAGCGATCGTCACGTTCCAGAAAATACCAACCGTTATCGTCCCTCCCTTATCAGCTTCATCATCATCTCCGTCGACCTTCAACCGATTGAAGAGCTTCTCTTGAGAGAGTCATCGACTTTCAGTTAGAGGAGAAGAAGAGGATAGGAAACGACGAAGAACAACGATGAGTTAACAGGCGTCTCATCAAACAAATCAGATAAAAAAAATTAAGCCCAACAAAACCCAAAGCCGTGCTGACGTGTCCGAATGCTGTTCTCCTATTGGCCGATTTTTTAATCTGACGTGGACATCCTCTCTACTCCTCATATAACCCTTTTAATATAGTATATAGATTAAAAGTTAATTCAGAGTTGTCAATCTTAAAATTACATTGTAAGATCAAGGCAATTAATATTTAGTCGTTTCAAGATTAAAAAGTTTATATGTAAAACAACAACAACCCAAAGTGTATTAATTACCTCAGAGTATCTTAATCTCTTAAATTACAAATCATGAAAGAAGGATCAAGCAAATCCAAGAAACTAATCAAATATGTCAAACTGGTCCACAAAAGAAAAACAATACTCAATCGCATACATCAGAAATCATTTTGGACTTATAAGTTAGTTTCTAGACCTTGTGGTTTATTTTTGGATAAGATTTATAATTCAAATTTAGGGTTTAGACATATAATAATTTGTTACTTATAAAAGAAACTGACTACTTTAAATTTTTGATATAAGTTCATTAATTTTTAAATGCGTTTCTATATTTTTGTTATATATAGTTTAATAAGGAAAAAAGACTCACCTTCACGTAGATGGTTTCGGAACCAGAGGAATGGCCGGCGTTTGAGAGTTATCTGCACGACATAAAGCTACTGAAGAACGTTTTACTAGCTCAGAGATCATTCATGTATCTCGGACGGAAAATCAAAAGGCGGGTAGTCTAGCACGATGTGCCAGAAAACAATTGTCTTTCGTCGTTCACATGGATGCGGAGTTACCGGATTGGTTTGCAGAATCTATATGAGTCTGTTTGTTGATGATAAAAAGAAAAAAAAAAAAGACTCACCTTCACGTTATTGATCCATCGTTACATACAAAACAATTATGTTGTCCTTTGGTATTTATATAACTCCGTTTGTAAGGAGGTAGATCCTTCAAAACATAAACAAAAACCAAATAATATGTTTAGAGATTTTATACTATGTACCAAAAACTATTAAAAGTAGAAAATAGTTAATTCATACTTCAATAAGCTCTTGTGGCGGCTGTACGCTTGTGACAATGTATTACTCTTTCCGTTTCCGAAATAAAGATTTTTTAAAGTATTTACGCATATTAAAAATATAATAAATGTTTACAAGTGAATTTATTATTTATTTTACTATACATTTTCCATTAAATATTAACCAATAGTATTCAACCAATTCATATATTTTTAATTAATGTTTCTTAATAGTATACAACTTTTCATCATTAATTACTAAAAGTATTTTAAAATTTTAGAAAATCTATCATTTTGCAACAAAAATAAACCTAAAAAATCCTTCTTTCAGAAACAGAGAGAGTAACAAACAACAATAATAGTATTGTTAACAATAATATTCAACCAATTCATATATTTTTAATTAATGTTTCTTAAAAGTATACAACTTTTCATCATTAATTATTAAAAATACTTTAAAATTTTAGAAAATCTATCATTTTGGAACAAAAAATAAATCTAAAAATTTATATTTTCAGGAACAGAGGGAGTAACGAACAACAATAATAGTATTGTTAACAACTATTTTATGTTTACTTAATTATAATCAGTATAAAAATCGCTTACAGATTCAGAAGTCATAATGCCTTTCCATGTTTTTAGGCATTTCTGCAACCTGTAAATTGGTAAAGCAAAAGAATATTAAAAATAATCTAGCTTAAATTATAGTACTAAATTCACACTCGATTTCACACTTATGCATAAATATAAAGTACGTATATCCGAAGAAAATCAATCAATGTTTCTCTTGTCCCCAACCTCATGGATTAATGGAGCGACTCAACTTAGACCATCTCCAATGTATTTCTCTATTTTTACCTCTAAAATAGAGGAACTCTATAATAGAGTTGGATTTTACTCCAATGTATTTCTCTAAAATAGAGATCTCTACATATAGAGCAAAATATAGAGGAATGCTATTTCTTCCTCTATAAATAGAGGAGAAAATAGCAATCTCTATTTTAGAGGTAAAAATAGAGATGGGTTGGAGTGATTTTGCCTCTAAATGCTATTATAGAGGTAGAAATAGAGGTGGGTTGGAGATGCTCTTAATGTGAGGCGAAAGGTCTAAACACTGTGGGAGGAGTCTATGGGTCCGATTGAGGTTAGAGTTGTCCTATTTTTACCAATCAAGCTTTTTCTAAATTTAATAGCTCTAAAGTTCTCAAAGTCATTTCATATTTTGATATCCTCATTTGTCTTATATCCTCACTTACGTTACTTTAGAAACAAAAATAAGTTTTTCATTTATTTTCATTATCAAAAATACTTTTTTCTCTTTCCTACAATAACTAAAATACTTATTCTAGTTTATATCAATTTTATCATAAACTTTGTTTGATAAATTAATCATTGTTGTTTTTTTAGATCCATATTGTGTTTTCATATATGTGTTTTCATATATGTGTTTTCATTATTATTTTTCATAATTATATATTTATGATGAAAAAATAACATTTTTATTTACTGTTTTTATGATTTTTATGAATTTTATTTTTTAATATTTAAAATAATATTAACAGTGCTAAGAGCATCTCTATCTCTACTCAATTTTTTCTCTCTAAAATACAGTAAAAGTGAATATGAAGTAAAGAATACTCCAACTGAACTCTATATTTCACTCTATAATGAAGTTTACTCCATAAATAACAATCTATTTTTTGTTTGTTCATCACTCCATTATGAAGTGGAAAATGAAGTATGGTTGGAATAATTTTATTTTATTTTTACTTTTACTTTAATTTGGAGAAAAAAAATGGAGTTTTACATTAGAGATACTCTAAGAGCATCATCATTAAAGAGAATCTTTCACAACCCCTCAACAATATTATTTTAGTCATAAAACTATGCTTGCTTTTTTTAAATCAATTGGATTATTTGGAGAGTGACATGTGTCCTCAAAGTCTCTTCCTATCTCCGAATTGTTTCTGAAGCTCCGAATGGTGACTGCTGTTTGAGTGGTGCGGGACAAGCGGTTCAACTGCGATGCGGTTTTTAACAATTATAAAAACGTATAGATATATGATATATGTAGAGATTTTTGTTATTGTTAATTGCGGTGTAGGGCAGAGCGGTTGTAAACATTCGAAGCCTGAAAGACCAATCGATTGATTCTCCATTCTCTCTTCTTTGTTTTGATTCTCTTTCTTACTTTTTCCTTTTTTATAATTTAAAATGTTCAGAGATTTAGGAAAGAAACTCTTGATACTAGTGCTCTAAAACCACGATTAACGCTGAAATTCCAAATGAGTTTTACAAAAAAAAATTCTTCTTTTTTTATTTTTTTGTCTGAAAAAAAAATTAAAACCCAGCTAACATGGATCCTTATTCTGGATTTTCTGGCCCCTGTTCCCCCCCCCCCCCCCTCGATAATCCTACCCTAACAACCAAAGTCTCTATCAGCCAACACTCTAGAACGACAGCCTAAATATATACTGATTATTATATTGTGAATGAAATATGTATCTGTGTTTTAAACTTTTAATTGATATGCTACATTAATTTCTACCAAGTTACTTCTTTCTTCAGTTTGAAATGTATGGTGATTCCACTCTTTACCATGCTGCAGTCTCCTATTAAAGGACCAAAAATCAAACCAATTTTATCATGTGTTCTGATTGGGACTTCGATGGCTTTATTAATATCCAACTAAGTAAAGATATTTACGTTATTACATTCGATGATCTGTTGCAAATGCTTAACATATCAGTAACCGAAACGTTTTTATATCAGTAACATATACTAATGTACATCTATACTATTAAAAAGGAAGGAGTCATACAAAAATCTACTTAAACAAGGTTGTTGAACCTATTCACTAGAAACTTAATATGTCTTTTATATTGTTTTAACTAATCAAAAATATATAATCTGTTAGATTCGAATCTTTTTTTTAATTTATAGATTTTAGTCACATATATGGTGGATCCCTTATCTAACCTAGATCGACAGCAACTCTCTTTTATGTTATAACTATATCATAATTAAATTTCAAATTATTCGAACCTATCATAATTCATCACCCACATATAAACAAAAAAATATGTTAACCTTATTATTCATAATCATTGGAAAAACCATAGAACAACCACATGAACAAAAAGCATAGAATAACTGTTGACCGTATTTTAATGAACCGGACGTTGTTCACTTATGATGGCACCCTATCATATGAATAAATATGTATTTCAATATATGCATGATTCATTAAGTATTTTCTTAAACACTTCAACATATTTTTATGATATATTTTCTTGAACAATATTAGATCACACAAACTTCTTTTTATTATATATATATTATTAAAATATGATCATCCTAAAAAGTTACTTACAAAAATATTGCACCTACTCATTAATTATATTATTATTTTTAGCCATACTTTTATTTTCTGTAACTATAAAATACTTTAAATAAACTCATTTTTTACTCAATATTATTGAAACTGAATATAAGAACCACATTTATAATAGAGGGATACACTATGAATTTGGAAATGGGTCCCTTTCCATTTTATCATGTAATTTTTTTTAGAATTTTTTATCATGTAATTTTAAAAAAATCTTAATGTCATTCGATATATTCAATTTTAAGTACTATTAAAAAGTATCCAAAAAGTTTAAATCAATATTTTTAAAAATATCATCAGATTTAAATGATATTTTATTGGATCAATCAGTATCATATGGCGGGTTAATGATGAGTTTTTACCAAGTTTTATCAAGTTTTTACATATTGAGTTTTAACTTAATCCAGATCGGATTATATATGGATTACCAGATTTATTAATTCGACCGCGGGTTTGGACCGGGTACAAAAACATTGCTAAAACTATTAAAAACCTACAAATTCATACTATTAAAGAATCACAAATCAAATAGTTTATTCACTTTTAAGTACTACTAAAAAGTATTGAAAAGTTTGAATCAACATTTTAAAAAATATCATCAAATTTATATGATATTTTATCTGGTCAACAGTATCAGATGGCGGATTAATGATGAATTTTTTCAGGTTTTATCGTGTTTTTACATATTATGTTTTAACTTAGTATGATCAGATTATATACGTCATCAAAATTATCAATTCGACCGTGGGTTTGGATCAGGTACAAAAACATTGCTAAAACTATTAAAAACCTAAAAAAAATTATACTATTAAATTAGCCCAAAATCTGTAAAGAAAATCTTATGTCTCACCAGCTCAATAGATGTAACTCTTATAAAATTCACATAAAATATAAAGATGTTGTTGTAACATAAGAGTGTGCATAATAATATACATCAAATCAAAACACTAATTCATGTCAATTGTAATTAAACGAAAAATCCGTACTTCTACTAATTCATATCAAACATTTTTATTAGCCAAAAAACCCGCATTTTCGAAACGCGGGTCAAAATCTAGTATATATTTAAGAAGTTGGACTTGAATGAACTTGTGACCTACTTAAAAACAATGTTCCTTAACTATGTCGTGTCCCAACACAAACGGTTTTCCAATTATCGTGGTTGTCATTTGCAAGATACAAAGTATCGTGATCCCAACCACGCCTTCCTAGTTATTTAATCATTTTCTCTTTGCATCTTTATTTCTGGGAGCTTTTAGTTTTGAGGCCTAATATTGATTAAAAAAAACTTATTTGGAAGTGAAATTTCTAAGACATTTAGTTTCAGAAAATTCACATTCTCTAAAGAATACTACTTCTTTATTTCACCTTGTTGACACATAACAATATCCACAATCATAAAAAAGAAAACAACCCAACACACAAATTATATTACATCCACAAAGAAACCATCAGCCACATGACGGAGATGATTCACAGTTTTTCTTGATAAGATTCAGGAATTTATTTGTGGAATTCAATAACATAATATGAGTAAGCACGACATATGATTTCACAATGACGAAAACCCGAATCAGAGGCCAAAGTCTCGAACTGGGAAAGAGACTTCTCCTTACCACCCGATAATTGTGTTAACATCACCATGTCCTTCGCGAGCACAACGTTAGAAGAAAAGTCGTTGGCCTTTGGTTCTAGAGGTGTAATCATGTCGACTATTATCACCTTTCCTTTTTCGGAAAGACTTCTCCAACAGTTTTTGAGAATTTTCACACAGTCTTCGTCATTCCAATCATGTAGTATCCACTGTAATAATTTATCAGTTCTATTGTAGTTAATATATGATTTACCTAAGTGACAAAAAGAAAAAAAAAAAATATATATATATATATATGATTTACCAAGGAAGCATATATATCTGGTAATGATAAAAATCCATTAAAATAGTGTATATATTATGAACTTACTTTCATGAAAATAGCATCTCCTTTTGGAATTTCTATAAACATGTCTCCTGAAACATGTTCCACTCCTATATATAACCAAATATTAAAACTGAGCAAAACAAATATAACATATGTTAATGTGATCTATCACTACATGTAATACCTGGATATAGAGGAGCATGTGCTAAAACCGAGGCTAGATCGAAATTGATGCCTTTAATATGAGGATACTTGGAAATCACTAGACTTATAACAGTTCCAATTCCTCCTCCCACATCCACCAAAGTGTGTACATCTTCGAAACCTCTATAAACTTCTAAAACCTTCTTCATGGTCAACGTGGAAGCTTCCGACATTGCCCGGTTAAATTTCTCGGAGAATCGTTCATCCGAACCAATATATTCAAAAAGTTTCATGCCATGAGCAGAGACGCATGCATCATTTCCTTCTAATATCACATCTTTGAGATGTGTCCTATGAATATATTTATAACGATTGTTAATTGTGTTGTAAACTAGTTTAGTTACATGGTTTATAATATGTATATTAATATGACATTTTATTGCAAACCGGTTTAGTTATAAGAACTATTAGCGGCTTGTTTGTGTATAATTAAGCAGTACTTACCAAGTCTTGAAATAGACTTCGCTTAAGTTGACCATGAAGAGAGGCGCAAGAGAACCGGATCCGTCTCCACCGTTCAAGAAAAATCTGCAAACCGGTTCAGCTGCATATACCCTCTTGGAATTTTCGTTTTCTTCGGTTTCAACCATACGGTACTTCAAGATCGAGTGACTGGCTAGTAAAATCAGCATCCGGTCCAACAAAACCGGTGCCTCTGGGTTAGTAGGTTTGGTTGGGAGACGGATCGTAATCTCATAAGAGGAGAGCCAGACACCTTCATCTACGGCTGTGATAGTTTCGATGACGCCAAGCTCCAAGGCCGCTTTGAGAACCATGGGGAAGGCAAGTGTGTTCACAAGACTCTCTGCTTGCAAGCTCACAGTTTCTTCATCAAATTTTTCTTCTTCTTTGATTTGACTTGGTTTAGTGGAGGAGGTTAAGGGATCTTGAAGTTGGTTTGCCATTGTTGTTGGCTGAAAAGTTGAGAAAGACAGATAACAAAGGTATAGATGGTAAGAGATAGTTGGTTGCAACGTTAATTTCCAGTTTAGTGTCGTTTTATAGGGAGAAACCCCAAAACCTAATTAGTGCCAAATATTTTAGTTTCTTGGGAATTGACGAAAGCCTAATACATGTGCCTAGTAGAACCAAATTCGTTACATCTTGTTTACATCGACTAAGTTTTTTTTTTTTTTGATAATCCAGGTATCCGGACCTCTCATTTAGTCCGACTATCCCACCGCGTCCAACCGGAACTGGCGAAAAAGGTCTTGGAGGCCAAACGGAAACCATATTAAATCCACTGTGGCTGGGGCTCGAACTCATGATGGCGAGCACCTCAGCCAAGGTTCATTTACCACCAGACTACGAGGCCGGTTACATCGACTAAGTTTGTCGCAAATAAATATATATCCAGGGGATGCATGCTGGTATTAAAAGATCTAAAAAATCAATAAGTTTGTTTTTGGATGGCAAGGAATCAAGTGTTAGACAGAAAATAAAGAACCAATATGAAGAATGCACAGTGTAAAGTGGAATAAATTCAGTCTCGAGTGAAAGAAAATAAGTAAATAAATACAAAGTTTTCGTTGGAATTGAGTAATTAGTGCAAGTGTTTTAATGTGTTAAGAATTACTATCATCTTCTTGTATTTTCCTTTATTTTTAGTACTCCAAGCTTGTATAAAATAAGTTTTCTAATACTGATTTATTATTCCATTATAAATTATGAAAGCACTATATCGTCGATTTTATAATTGAAAATTTTACATATTTTGTGAAAATTGAAGTCAGTAGCGGCCCTGGATACAAGCCATATAAGCATGTGCTTACGGCCATCTTTTAATAAGTATTATTCCAGCTTTTTTGTTTCAAAATCTTCAGTAGCCAAATTGGTTTAGGCGTAGAGTAAGAGTGTTCTTGGTGTCTGGTTTAAATCTCTTCAGCTATATTCTTTTCATTTCTTCTTTATTGTTTATTGATTACTAAATAATAGACCCAAAATATTTAATTTTGCTTCCAGTCCTTAAATTTTCCAGGTCGGGTTCAAATCTAACAGTTTTACTTATATTACGATAACAGTTTTATAAAAATGCATATTTAACCGACTTTTTAAATTAATTTTTAACATATTTAACATTATTTTAACTAACATTTTACATTTAAATATTATATTATATTTAGTTTTGTTGATTGGTTTTTTTTACTGATGCATGTTTAACAATTTTATTTACACTATACTGTAAAATTATAAAATTTTCTTCCATTAATTTCGTAGTTACATTCAAAACCTAAACTCACAAATATATAAAGAGTTTTTAATTAAACAATTGATAAAATAATTTTCACAAGCTTGTTTGATTCGCTTTTGGCTGTGTTGATTTCTTCGTTTGTTTCCTCTTTTAGTTCTGTTGACCATCCGTTTAGAATCATGGGTGCCATGAACGTTGTTAGTCTCTTCTAACAGCTTATCCTTTCTTTATTTTCCGACCTCATCCTTTGTGACAGGAATTTATACATCAACAATGTAAATATATAGTATATATAATGGTTTCCGAAACTATATGTAAATTTCTCCAACTTCTTGATGGCTCATTGAAATTAATGAAAACAAATTATGTTGTACACTATAACACTGTATACTCATTTTAATCAATGAATTAAGTTTGGCATAAAATATTTCTATTTATATGACACTTAAACAAAATTATTTTTAATATTATAAATTTTGCTAATTGCAAATTGTATTTGGTATTTATTTATTTTTTTTTGAACAAATTGGTATTTTAACTAAAAGCATGGAGCAAACCCTTTCCAGAAGGGTATAATGCCTGTCTGAACAATGTCCTCCACAATATTTAAATGCAAATTATTGATAATGCTATCCTATGAAACGTGTTACGTAGTCTCTGGCAGTTAATGTCATTGTGAAAGTTGACAAAATACGTTTTATTGAAAAAAAAATGTCATCATTGTAATATGTGCAAGTTTCTTCTTATAGATATATTAACATATTGTTGTTGACTGCAAAAATTGAAAATAAATTTATCCACAAGTTGGTCTTAATTAGGGGTGAGAAAATTTGTTGGGATTCCTAATTTCATTTGGGCTTTGATTTGTGTATTATATTTTAAAATCTAGATCTAGATCTGGGTATTATATTCCCCTATATTTTAACAGTTAAAATATATGAAATCTAACTTTTCATATAGAAATATTTATAAAATACTAGATATATACTTTAGATTATCATAAAATTTTATTTATTAAAACTAGGTATTCTTTTGAATATTCTTTGAAATTAATTTGAAATGTATACAAAATCAATTAAAATCATATATTTAATATTTTAAATTTAGTTTTACTTAGTCTAATATATTAATTTATTTCTTATTTTTATAAATTAATAATATTAATTTGGTTATTATTAAACATATTCAATTAGCATACAGATATTCACAAAGATTGACATATTCAAATAATTATTTTTGGCTCTAAAAAAATCATATCCAGATATATGTCGTATTAAAAAAATTGTAAATATTAATAAATTTTAGATAACAATAACATATTTTGTATTATTTGGAAATAAAAAAATTATTTCAGAAAAAAAATCAACATAAATTTTAGTAACTGGTAAAACATTTTTCAATTTAAGAAAATTAAAATTAGTATTAAAATAACTAGAATATTAAACATAAACAGACTAAAACTTGTAAAATGAAATCAAAATACTGATATACAAATCTGCCCTATGTTCTTAAAGTGATAAAATTATCTTAACTATCTAAAATTTATTAAATTTCAAAAACTATCAAAAGTTTTTCAAAACTTTCATGGTTCCTAATTTTTACTCCATTTGTTTTATAATAAGTGTTATTTTAGGTTTGTTTTATTATTTTAAAATAAGTGTTATTCTATAATTTTAATGTAACTTTGTACAATATATTTATTTTTTACCCTTTTGAATAACTAATAAGTTTTTATATAAATCATATTCATTTAATTAATCATACATTAAATAAAGATATATTAGTCTATTACATAGTTTTTTTAAAAAAAATGTCAAAGTGACACTTAATATGAAACGGATACGGATGGAGTATATGATTAGTGTTGACGTAAAAGACACATTCTAGAGAAGTGGGATTAAATCTTTCTTTTTTTATCAAGGGAAATCTTCTATAAAATCTTTAACGTGTACAATTTAGTTAGATAGAGAGGTAGAAGTAGAAGAATTACCTAACTTTGTTGTAAAACGTCAACAACTGCTACCAACCGCAAAAGCAGCTTTTGCGAGTGGTAGCGGAGAAACGAGTCATACTGATATGTGGTGTTTTTAATACTAATACATGTGCACTTTGAGCTCATTTTCAGTCCTAATTCGAGTTTAATTTACATCATTCCAGGTTAGGAACATGTGAAAGAGTAAAGGAGAGAGTTTCAGGAAGTCAGATGCTGTTTTGAAGGATTCAGCGTGGAACAGTCATTTAGAACAACCCAAGGGTTGCTCTCGAAGAGATCAAGCATTAGACTGCTCCCGATCATTAAGGAAACTTCCTATTCTGGAGTTTGCCCTAGTTTCGACTTTCTCTTTCTCTTATTTTCCTATCACCAGCGCCCCCCTATAAAAGGGGAGGCTATCGTTTTCTTAAAGGGACACCAGTTTTACAAGAAACATAGATTGCTCTTTTGGATTTTACGCAACTTGTAAGGGAGAAGGCTCCATCTCTCATTCTCACGAGAAGATTACCCTGAACCCTTTGTCTTTTTACTTATTTTATATGCAGTATTATTCAGGAATCTTGCTTGTGTCATCCTGCTTTATGATTGAATAGTAGGCTAAGTTTGCTTAGGGTTGTAGGGTGTTAGCCGCATGAACTGAACACAAATAAGTGATCTCAACTATCTTCATTCATATTGATCTTACTGCTTGCATTGAACTGATCACTTGATGTTGGATCTATGATTTAATCCTCTAGCTAACCGTTAGGAGATAAGTCGACCTATATTGAATGAGCTTAGTATCCCTAATCAGCGAGAGTAGATATTAGGGTATTAAGTGAACTTATCAGATCTCGCATCTAAAGCTTGCTTTCGCGTCTTGTTCCAAGCGAGAGCTTAGGATTTAAGACCGATACGCATAGGGAATAAGATCACGATAGTGAGTTGTTCCAGCTGAGTGATCTGAGTTCTAGACCGCATTTCATCGCACTTGAATAGTTGTTCAGTTCTGCAATTAACATCCGATCATTGACCCTAAGCAAGCTTCATTTAAATTGAATTCAAATTACCTAGGCATTCTTGTTACTTTTGTCACAATTAATTCTCAAAACCCACTTGTTTCTCAGCTTGACATTGAACTCATAAGAGTAAAGAGTAAACTGGTCCTTTGGATTGAATCTCAAATATTACAATTACCACTGTTAACTTGACAGTAGCAAGGATTCATTTTTAGTGTATCAAGTTTTGGCGCCGTTGCTGGGGACTAAGCTTTTACCTTTATTTTTCAGTTTAATATTTAGTCTGAGATA
Organism: Brassica napus; assembly: GCF_020379485.1. NCBI lineage: Eukaryota > Viridiplantae > Streptophyta > Magnoliopsida > Brassicales > Brassicaceae > Brassica > Brassica napus. Next base: position 9,140,014 of record NC_063442.1, read on the forward strand.
TCTAACTTGCTTTACTTCTTTGTTGGAACAGATGATCCAAGTGCATGACCAGTAGACATACTCGGAGCAACGCACAAGGACCACTACATCAGCTGACTAACGAAGAACTCGCAAGATTAGAAAGACAGAACCGTCAACAGCCAAGAACAACCGACACCAACATGGGTGATCATGACAATATGGATGACCTCACTGCTGCATTGGCACTCATTCAACAACAAATGCAGAATCAGCAACAGCAGATGCAGCAGATGCAGCAAACCATCCAGAATCAGCAACAAGCTGCACAAGAGCAAGCAGCCGAGAACGCTGCGCGAGAGGAGCGTGGTGCTCTTATTGGGGAGCGAAACCTTCCGAGGAATTTTGCTACTAACCGCTCTCCAATCAACCCTCCACCCTGTACTCGACAGGATTATGAGATCAAACTTGCACTGATTGGTCTGGTACGGAAGAGCACATTCAGTGGCCTCACTTCAGACATACCAATGGACCATATAGAGGCCTTTGAGAGGATCTGCAATTTCTCTCGCTCAAATGGAGTGCCACCGGATTACGTCAAGTGCACGTTGTTCCCATTTTCTCTTGAAGGGAAAGCTGCACGTTGGCTGCAATCTCTCCCAACCGGTTCTTTAACCTCATGGGACCAGGTTCGATCAGCATTCCTGAGCCACTTCTACACAAAGTCCAAAACTGCGGCTCTAAGGCATAGAATCTCCAACTTCAAGCAGAAATCTGATGAACCATTTTATGAAGCTTGGGAGAGGTATAAAGAGTACCAGAGGGAATGTCCACACCACGGGTTTGATGACGATTACATATTGGAGGTGTTCTACGATGGAGTGAGCTATGAGTACCTGAACACCCTTGATTCCTCTAGTAACGGAGACTTCATGACTCAGACCACTCCTGGTGCATTCGCGCTGATTGAGAACATGGCTTCTAGTTCACTCAACAAGAACAAGGAGCATGATCGCTCCAAAAGTGTGAACAGCATAGACGACTTAGCGGCGAAGGTGGACCAACTGCTGAAGAGAAACCAGAGCCAGGTCTTCATAATGGAAGAAGCATCTCTTGAGAAGAGTGCGGGGGACAAGGCGTTTGAAGCTGAGCAGGCAGGAGACGATCAGCAGGAAGTGAGTTACGTAAATGGACAACGGTGGCAGCTGAAGAATTATCACCCAAACCCTAACATAAGGAACAATCCACAACTTTTCTGGCCTAAGCAGGACAAACAAGTTGATCCGGCGCAGAACAACCAGGGCCAGTATTCGGGATATCAGAAGAACTATCAACCCCGAACATATGTTCTAAGCCAACCGCAGAGCAATCAGCCTCAAATACAGAACCACCAGAACACTCAAGTCGCTACCTCCACCCCTGTCGCTGTTCCGCAAGATGAAACTAAAACCATGCTGCAGCAACTCCTCCAAGGACAACAGCTCCAAGGGAAAGCGCTGAACCAGGTCACTACCGAGATCAATACTAGGATGAACCATATGTTCGGAGACCTGAGCACCAAATATGATAATGTCGCAAGCCATATGAGACAGATGGACATTCAGATAGCTCAGACTGCCGAGAGTGTCAAGAGACAGCAAGGTACTCTACCTGGTAAAACAGACAAAAACCCCAAGGAGTGCAATGCGGTTCAGCTAAGAAGCGGGAAGCAACTTTCCAAGCCAGAAAGGAGAAGGTTCACCGCGGCTGAGAAAGGCAAGCAGAAAGAGTCAGAGCAACCACCAGCCGACCAAGCAGATGAGGGGAATACAGAGCCGGTAGTTGAAAAAGTCTCGCCAGGCTCAGAACAACCGGGTGAAGCAGTGCGCCCGATTCCAGAGGCTGTTCCTCCTCGCGAATACATTCCAAAAGTCCCTTACCCTGTTCCAGCGAAGGTCATTCGTAAGGACAAGGAGGAAATAAAATGCAGGAAGACGCTGGAAAATCTAACCGTCCGACTTCCCCTGATGGATGCGATTCAGATGATGCCCTCCATGCGTAGCTTTATGAAGGGGTTGATCTCAGGGAAAATATCAGAGGAGAGCGAGTTCATGACAGTTTCCAAGGAGTGCAGCGCAGTGCTTCAGAACAGGCAAATAAAAAAACAAGGAGGTCCCGGCAAATTTGTCCTCTCTATCCAGATTGGGAAGACAGTTTTCGCCTGCTCCTTGGTGGATCTTGGGTCTAGCGTGAATCTCATGCCGTACTCTGTAGCTCTACGACTCGGATACACGCATTTCAAACCAACTAAGATGTCCTTGGTTTTCGCAGACAGATCAGTCAAATCTCCTGTTGGTATTCTAGAGGATCTCCAAGTGAAAGTGGGGAACACCTCTGTTCCAGCAGACTTCGTTGTTCTGGAATTAGAAGAAGAGTCTAAGGACCCTCTCATCTTGGGAAGACCATTCTTATGTACTGTCGGAGCTATCATTGATGTGCGACAGGGGAAGATTGATCTGAATCTTGGGGACATAGTTATGCAATTTGAAATGGATGAGTTGCTAAAGAAGCCGATGTTGGATGGGCAAACCTTTGAGGTCAATGAAGGGGTTGATCTGCTCCAACCACAAGAAGGAATGATCGAGGAGATTCTTACCGAAGACCCACTGGAACTTGCACTGGTGCGTGCTGAAGCCGAGCAGAGTATGGTGAACATTGATGCTGATGGATATGCCAAGATGCTTGACTCCGCAAGGAGTATGGGGAGAATGGTAGCGAGTCTAAGTCTGGGGGAGGATATCAACAGTGCGAGACCACTCCATCTGGAGCGACCCCTAAACCGGACCAACCAGAGGATCCCTGGAGCGAGCTCAAGGCTCCCAAAGTTGAGCTAAAACCCCTTCCCAAAGGGCTCAGGTACGCTTTCTTAGGTCCGAATTCCACATATCCTGTCATTGTGAATGCTGAGCTGAATAATGTGGAAACTGCATTGCTTTTATGCGAGCTTAGAAAATATCGTAAGGCATTAGGATATTCGCTAGCTGACATCCCTGGTATTTCGCCTGATTTATGCATGCATAGAATCCACTTGGAAGATGAATCAATGACTTCTGTCGAACATCAGAGGAGGTTAAACCCGAATCTAAAAGATGTCGTTAAGAAAGAGATAATGAAACTTCTTGAAGCAGGTGTGATCTATGCGATTTCTGATAGTAAATGGGTCAGTCCTGTTCATGTTGTACCTAAGAAAGGTGGGATCACTGTTATCACAAATGAAAAGAATGAATTGATCCCTACTAGGACAGTGACAGGACATCGCATGTGCATAGATTTCAGGAAATTAAATGCAGCAACTAGAAAGGATCACTTCCCACTCCCTTTTATTGATCAAATGCTTGAGAGATTGGCTAACCACCCATATTACTGCTTTTTAGATGGTTATTCAGGTTTCTTTCAGATTCCCATCCATCCAGACGATCAGGAGAAAACGACGTTCACATGCCCCTACGGAACGTACGCTTACAGGAGAATGTCATTCGGCTTGTGCAATGCGCCAGCAACATTCCAGCGCTGCATGATGTCGATCTTTACTGACCTGATTGAAGACATTATGGAAGTTTTCATGGACGATTTCAGCGTCTATGGAAGCTCCTTTAATGTCTGTTTGTCAAACTTGTGCAGGGTTCTTAAAAGATGTGAGGAGAAACACCTCGTACTCAACTGGGAGAAATGCCACTTCATGGTCACAGACGGGATTGTTCTAGGGCACAAGATCTCCGAGAAAGGAATTGAGGTGGATAAGGCAAAGATCGAGGTGATGATGAGTTTGCAACCACCAACAAACGTGAAGGCCATCAGGAGTTTCTTGGGTCACGCTGGGTTTTACTGACGGTTTATCCAGGATTTCTCAAGGATAGCAAGACCACTCACCAGACTGCTCTCTAAGGAGATCAAATTCGATTTCGACAGTGAGTGTCTAGCTGCTTTCCACACCATCAAGGGAGCTCTAGTCAGTGCACCTGTTGTGCAACCACCAGACTGGGACCTACCCTTTGAAATCATGACTGATGCAAGCGATTTTGCAGTTGGAGCAGTACTTGGGCAGCGTAAGGACAAGAAACTTCATGTGATCTATTACGCTAGCAAAACTATGGATGAAGCTCAGTGCAGATACGCTACAACTGAGAAAGAGCTTCTGGCTATTGTTTTTGCTTTCGAAAAATTTAGGTCCTACCTAGTGGGATCTAAAGTGATTGTGCACACAGACCATGCTGCTCTTAAGTACCTGCTCACAAAGAAAGATGCGAAACCGAGGTTGTTAAGGTGGATTCTTCTTCTCCAAGAATTTGATCTAGAGATAAAAGATAAGAGAGGTGTCGAGAATGGGGTCGCTGACCATCTATCCAGAATGAAGATTGAGGACGACACAACTCTTGATGAGGAACACCCAGTTGAACACGTCAACGCGATTGGTCTGTGTTACGCGGAACAATCTCTAAGAACCACATCAGACTGCTCCAGCATCGCGGAACAACCTCCGAGGAAGGCGCCCGATTGTTCTCACATCTCGAAACATCCTGTCGCCTTGATCCAAAAGCAATATCCTCACCTCCCATGGTTTGCTGAGATTGCTAACTATCTAGCTGCTGAAAAGCCACCACTTAAGTTCACAGGAAACGACAAGAGGAAATTCCTGAGAGAGGCAAGGCGTTATGTTTGGGATGAACCGTTCTTGTACAGACAAGGCAAGGATGGTTTGTTCAGAAGGTGTGTTCCAGAGGCAGATATCCCAGGAATTCTGCACCACTGCCATGGTTCATCTTACGCAGGTCATTTCGCTGCATTCAAAACGGTTTCTAAAGTCCTCCAAGCAGGGTTCTGGTGGCCGACTATGTTCAGGGATGCTCAAGCCTACGTAGCCAGGTGCGATGCATGCCAGCGACTTGGGAACATCAGCAAGAGGAATGAGATGCCTCAGAATTACATTCTAGAGGTTGAGGTATTCGACTGTTGGGGAGTCGATTTCATGGGACCATTCCCTGCGTCCTTCAAGAACGAGTACATCCTTGTCGCCGTTGACTACGTGTCTAAGTGGGTAGAAGCAGTAGCAAGCCCTACGAACGATGCAAAAGTGGCGACTAAGATGTTCAGCTCAATCATATTCCCAAGGTTCGGAGTGCCTAGGGTCGTAATCAGCGATGGTGGAACACACTTCATCAACAAGGCATTTCAGGGCCTTTTAAAGAAGAATGGAGTGAACCACAAGGTAGCAACCGCTTACCATCCTCAGACGAGCGGACAGGTTGAGGTGTCCAACAGAGAGATCAAAAGCATCCTGCAGAAAACTGTCAACACTTCGCGAAAGGACTGGTCGCTTAAGCTGGACGATGCGCTATGGGCCTACAGAACAGCCTACAAGACGCCGCTAGGAACGACTCCCTACCACCTTGTGTATGGTAAAGCATGTCACCTCCCCGTCGAGCTTGAATACAAGGCTGCATGGGAAGTCAAGCTACTGAATTTTGACATCAAGCCAGCAACCGAGAGACACATGATCCAGATTCATGAACTGGAGGAGATAAGGCATCTCGCCTATGAAAGCTCCAAAATCTACAAAGAAAAAACCAAGGCCTACCATGACAAGAGGATCATTGCCAGACAATTCGAACCCAACGATAAGGTCTTGCTTTTCAATTCGAGGCTGAGATTGTTCCCAGGGAAGTTGAAGTCTAGATGGTCCGGGCCTTTCACTGTTAAGGAAGTTCGACCCTACGGAGCAGTTGTGTTATTAGACAGAAAAGGCGACGAGTTTGTAGTGAATGGACAGCGCGTCAAGCACTACCTTGCTGACTCCACTATCGCAGAGGGAGAAGAAATTCCCCTAAGCGAGCCCCCATCAGCCTGATCGATTGATCCAAGTCGAGCTAATGACTTTAAACAAGCGCTTGGTGGGAGGCAACCCACTGGTCAGTACATACATTGTCTACATAGTCTGTTCTTTTCCTTCTCCAATTTATTTTGCAGGTAAAAAAAACGGACTCTTCACTCAGAACAACCAACGGACTGTTCTTCTGTTAGAACAACCCATCGACTGTTCCAGGTAAGTGTTCCGAACAAAAAAAAAAAAAAAAAAAGGATAATTTCGGGAACAGTTAGGGTTTTGCCTATTTAAGGCTTCACCCTTCACTTTCTCTTTCAGTCCGCCGTACACTGATCCCCCACTTGCGATTTTCTCTAAACAAACCGCCAAATCTTTGATTCTCAACCGTTTTAAGTGGTTTTGCTTCTCATTTGTTTGGAATCTCGAGTTCTCTCTGTTTTTGCAGATCACTTTACCAGTTTCCACAGGTAAGAGGCACGACAATCCCAACCAAATCGCAACAAACTCGGTTTGCAAGTTCATTTCTAACCGCTTTCATAGATCGATTCTTGTTTAACCACTTGATATCGATCTCCCCTCGTGCTGTTAGGGTTGATTTAGAATATGAACACTCTCCTATTTCACGATTGCGATTTGAGTTTGATTTGGTTGAAATTTGTTGAAGTGAACAGCGGTTTGCAGTTCGCACAAGGAGAGATGGGAATACCTCGATTCCATTTCTTCTGTGTGACATAATAGAACTAATGCTCGATCTTGTTTGCCTTGTAGATGGCAAGAACTAAGCAATCCGCCAAGCGAACGAGAGCCACGTGCAGCACGCCACCCCCGCAAGTGCAGCAACAAACGTCTGCCTCCTACCCATGGCCCCGCGAGCAAGAGGGTGAATTGATTGATCTCGACAGCCCATTGCTCCTAGACTTCAATTGCGAGGGGTGGGATAAGGGGACAGCAGCGCGTTACAACGCCCTCCTCCGAGTTGACATGCTACCCACTCGTTTCTGCCACGCGGAAACTTTGGCTTTGGGATCGACGAGGATGTATTCGAGACGCTGCACGCCATCGGGATTGCTCCTCTGTGCTACACAACGCACGAGCTCTACCCAGACCTTGTTCGCCAGATGCTCGCCACAGCCACGATCACCTACGAGGATTCCGACGCACCCTCCTACGCCAACTGCTCGTTCTCTTTCATGGCAGATGGAGAGTACTGTTGCTTGTCCCTCGACAAGCTCAATGAAATCTATGAGATGGCCACTGAACCGAAGGGGGTAGCGGTGGCGAAAAAGTTCTCTCCCTCTAACGCCTTTTGGGACTGCATTGCAAATGGGAACTTCACAGCCGGGAAGGTCTACCAGTCGCAGATTCGGAACCCCGCGCTTCGTGTCATCGCGAAGATCATCTCAAACCTCCTGTTCGCCAAGGATCTGACCTCGAAGGTCACCAACAGGGAGCTGCAAACCCTGTACACTGGTATTGAGGATGAAATTCGCGCCTCTGGTTCCGGAATTCCCATCCAAAAGGTTAAGACGAATCCCGGTTTCAACTTCATAACCATGATATGCGAGCGGCGACAGTGCCTTATGCACGGCTCGAAGAAGAAAGACAGGAGCGGCAGCCTGCTCACACCGCTTTTCAAGCATTTCGGCATTGATCTCACCAAATACAGCGTCAACAAGGAGGTCCAGTACCTCGACATTAGGTACCTAATGGCGTGCCACATCATGCGAGATGAAGAGACCTACAGCTTTTTCGATAAAGCCGAAACTCAGCTGTTCACCAAACTGCCTCACCCCGAGATCACCAGGTTCAGCGTGTTTGAGAACATACGGTTTCTTCCTCCCCCCGAGCTCCTTTGCACTGATCCACGTGCTGCGGTCCCTGACGAAGACATGGATGATGTTGAGGACATCACCCCTGAAGCCCCCCATCGTACGACCTCGGAGAGCTCGCTGATGTGACCGATGATCAAGCTACAGACGCTGGATGGTGGACTCGCAGCGAAAGAACAACAGCCTCATGCGGAGGATACTCCACCTCATCACTGGGGGATGCATCGGAGGAACAGCCCAGCGCCAGTCCACGACAGATCGCCCACCAAGATCCCACCGTCCAGGCAAGGAGCCCATGGGAACTGGCTCTTCTTCAGAAGAGGTTCATCGCTCGCGCAACAGGCGATCCTTTGACCTAGCCGAGAGCGGCGAGTCCGACTGAGTCCGCAAGGACTATCCTCTATCCATTGTTCTATCCATCTGAACTTTTTATTTTTATTTTTTATGTTTTATGCTGTGTTGCTTTTTGGCTGACCTTAGCTTCATTTCCACCAGGGATGGTGTCGATTAAGTCTGGGGGAAGCACTGTGTGCTGAAACTCTATTTCTTTGTTTCTTTGTTTTTGAGTCAGTCCTTGCGTCATTTTGATGTTTTATCGAGTCAGTTTAGGATCGAGTCAGTTAAAACTCTTGTGGGAATTAGGACCTTGTGATATATTCTTTTAACCACCTCGTGCTCTAACATTCTTATCCAGTGACCTTAGCAGTGATGAAAGAGCCCATACTTGGACCTGGAACACCCTTTGACTCATCTCATTTGACTCTCCAGAAGCTCTCATCCGATCAGGTTACACTGGGTAGACTCAACTCCACCCAACTTGAACCTAATCTTGACTGAAATTCTTCTTTTTATGGGCACTAGATCAGGGAAACGAGACCAACGCTCAGGACTTCTTATTCTTTTTACCAATCTTGCTGATCCTGAGCGGCTAGCTCATTTTTAGCTAGTTCCAACCTTCTACCTAAGCCTTTATTTTCACCCTCATGCACTCTATTTTCAATGTCATATGTGCAGATATGTGCAAAAGGGCCGGAGAGGATAGGATTGACACAGCCCCTTACTCGTTGACGCCTGACACTCAGAGAGAAGAGCAAGCAGATTGAGAACAGTCGAGAAGATCAATCCTTAAAGAAAGGAACAGTCGAAGGCGCATGGAACAATGGCACCCCGTGAGAAACAGAGGATAGACCCCCAGCGGCTGCAAAACATTCGTCCCGATACCTCTCTCCATCTCCACTAAAAAAAAAAAAAAAAAAAACGAATGCTTTAATTTATTTATGATGGAGAGAGTAGATTCGAGATGCATGCTGCTGGAAAAGGGTGAGCAAGAAGTGGGTGCAGATTTTGGAGGAATAAAAAGAAGTCAAGAGCTGGAGAACAGTGGCACGATTGATCCACACTGTAGAACAACCTAATCCGTGAGGCAAAGATGAGTAAGGGTTGTGGGCTTCAACAGATCCGTCCTCTCTTGCTATTTTGCGCGATATCCTGCATGCACTCAAACACGGTAACCCCTAAACACTCTCAGCTCCACCGTAAAACAGCCTATTCCTTATCAACCCGTCTACCCTGAATAGTGCTTGTAATGAGAACCTCACGCTGTTCTTAAATGATTCTTAAAGGAGTTTTGTCTCGATAGTGCAACCTTTTCAGGTATGAGATATAGAGTACGGAGCTGATCTTCGAACAGCAATCGTGGGGTGTTCTGGTAAGGGTGTGCGATCTGATTCTACAGCTTGTATGGTTCAGAGATGTGTGGTAAGAGCATGGTTATTCAGACAAAGCGAGTTCCCGCTCCTTCAAACCTTTCTTCCTGCTCTTGAGGCATGGTCTTGTTCGAGGACAAACAAGGATCTAAGTCTGGGGGAATTGATATGTGGTGTTTTTAATACCAATACATGTGCACTTTGAGCTCATTTTCAGTCCTAATTCGTGTTTAATTTACATCATTCCAGGTTAGGAACAGGTGAAAGAGTAAAGGAGAGAGTTTCAGGAAGTCAGATGCTGTTTTGAAGGATTCAACGTGGAACAGTCATTTAGAACAACCCAAGGGTTGCTCCCGAAGAGATCAAGCATTAGACTGCTCCCGATCATTAAAGAAACTTCCTATTCTAGAGTTTGCCCTAGTTTCGACTTTCTCTTTCTCTTATTCTCCTATCACCAGCGCCCCCCTATAAAAGGGGAGGCTATCGTTTTCTTAAAAGGACACCAGTTTTACAAGAAACCTAGATTGCTCTTTTGGATTTTACGCAACTTGTAAGGGAGAAGGCTCCATCTCTCATTCTCACGAGAAGATTACCCTGAACCCTTTGTCTTTTTACTTATTTTATATGCAGTATTATTCAGGAATCTTGCTTGTGTCATCCTGCTTTATGATTGAGTAGTAGGCTAAGCTTGCTTAGGGTTGTAGGGTGTTAGCCGCATAAACTGAACACAAATAAGTGATCTCAACTATCTTCATTCATATTGATCTTACTGCCTGCATTGAACTGATCACTTGATGTTGGATCTATGATTTAATCCTCTAGCTAACCGTTAGGAGATAAGTCGACCTATATTGAATGAGCTTAGTATCCCTAATCAGCGAGAGTAGATATTAGGGTATTAAGTGAACTTATCAAATCTCGCATCTAAAGCTTGCTTTCGCGTCTTGTTCCAAGCGAGAGCTTAGGATTCAAGACCGATACGCATAGGGAATAAGATCACGATAGTGAGTTGTTCCAGCTGAGTGATCTGAGTTCTAGACCGCATTTCATCGCACTTGAATAATTGTTCAGTTCTGCAATTAACATCCGATCATTGACCCTAAGCCAACTTCATTTAAATTGAATTCAAATTACCTAGGCATTCTTGTTACTTTTGTCACAATTAATTCTCAAAACCCACTTGTTTCTCAGCTTGACATTGAACTCATAAGAGTAAAGAGTAAACTGGTCCTCTGGATTGAATCTCAAATATTACAATTACCACTGTTAACTCGACAGTAGCAAGGATTCATTTTTAGTGTATCACATACCCTGAGGTTTTAACTGTTTTGAATTTATTGATTTGGTTTGTTTGGAAAGATTAGAAAATTGTTATGTATATTTGATTGGAATTTTATACATTTAGAAATATATATATATATATATATATATATATATATATATATATATATGCATCTTGTTGCTGTTATGGGTTACAATAATATATCTATATGATGCCATTGATAACATGACTGAACATAGGACTTTTGGAGGAATAATTATTAACATAAGTATGATATGAATGAAGACTTAAAGTTATGATTTTAATTTTATTTAAAACTAAAATTGTTGTCTATTGCTCTGTATACAGGTCCATCAGCTATAGGAGAAGAACTACAGCTTGAGGTTACAGTTATTAAGAAAGGTGTCATATTTTTTGTATGACACTGTAGTTTAGTTATTAAAAACAGATCATAGTAAGTGAAGATGAAAGCTTCTCGTTACAGTCTTCTTATAACATTCAATTGGCGTGATATTTTGGACACTGTAATTTAGTTAATGGAAACAAATTATGCTGAAGTCTTGAAGTCATTAAGTCATTATTTCCGATTTGGTAGGAAAAGTTCTAGTTAGGAATATGCATTAATTAATCAGAAAAAACAATATTATTTAAAGGAATGATTATTTAAAGCTTCAGTGGCATTGTAATGTAAATAAGTTAAAATTTAAGGGCAATTTTTAAGGGTATTTCTAACCATACTCTATTTTTCACTCCAAACTCAATTATGGAGTAAAATCTTCTCCAATCTCACTCCATATTCAACTATAAAATTGAGTAGTAATGACTAGGGTTACTCCATTTATGACTTAATGACTTCAAGACTTCAGCATAATTACTCTATTTTGGAGTTGAACTTTTTCTATTTATGAAATGGTATTTTTAATCTTTAATGTTTTTATTTCATACTTAAAATAATATAATAACATGCAAAAAATATAATACTCCGCAATAGATTATTTAATAGTTTACATAAACTATGCATAAACTCATAAAAGTCAAAACAAAGAATAAATAAATATAATATAATATAAATAAGTAATTTAATAATTAATTCGATAAAAAAATTTCGAAACTACCAAAATCGGTGAAGTATTATTCAAACGGAATAGATGAATTTTTTATTCTTGTTGGTAAAAATATTGATTGATAACATTTGTACTTGTTGAACTTGATATATGCACAAACAATAGGACCAAATACATAATTCAAATTACAAAACAAAACTTTGTTTTTGTTTATGTTCTTTTAATGCATATAAATATTTTTGAATTAGAAAAATTGCATATGATAAAAACTGCACGAATTGAAATTGGAAGATAATCTCTAGTGGTATTCTTAATGATAAAAATTTAATTTAAATAAAATGTATTATTATGAAAATTTTGTAAACATAAAATAGTTGGGTTAATTGTTAAATTTTTATAAGTTGAAGGTACTACTAACAATTATTAACTAAATGAAAAAGGAATATTTTTTTCTTTGGAGTAAAAAATGGAGTAATACATTGGAGTAAAACTTAACTTTATTTTGGAGTTACACCATTTTGAAGTAAAATTTAGAGTAATACATTGGAGATGCTTTAAGTGTACTTATATTTTAATAAGATAGATTGTTTCTAGCTAACCAACTCTCTTTGGCACGTATTGTTGTATGCATGTGGGTTGGGCTTGTGATTGTAAGTATTCATCTAGCCGTTGTAATCTTTACCACTTCTTCTTGCTCAAAAGTTGTTACAGCAAAGTGAGATAGAGAGAGAAGAATGTGTGTAATCGGAAGCTTGTTTTTGAAGAAAGGCTTGTGTAATCGGAAGCTTAAGATTGTAAAAGCACCATTATCAGTAAAAACTGTAAAGGGTTCTAAAAGGAAAAAAAAAATCATTATTTTAGTTACAAGATTATATGTTTAGTTTTTCAGAATATGTTAAAAATTAACAGATTGACACCTGTGTTTTTAGTAAATCACAGGTTATTAAAAGTCAGTTTTACCCTTTCTCTCTCATGTATTTATGATTTTATCTTTTTTTTTTTAATTTTAGGAACTTCTACTACAACCTATTATTGGAGGTGTTCTAAGTCGCCAAAGAACTAGTGGATTGTTGGAGGAGATCCATCTCAGTGTTATACTCACTATGTTCTAAAATAATCGATGTTTTGGATTAAGACACAAGAATTAAGACATTCATTTAAAAAAAAAAAGTAACATTAAAAATATAAAGTAATACTAATTCAACTAATCATAAAAATATCATAAAACATTATTGGTCATACAGTTTTTAATAAAATTAAAACTAATATCAAAATATCATGTATTTTAAAATTTCATAACTCTTCAAAACATCATTTATTTTGAAATGGATTGAGTAACTTATAAATGCTTTTTGGATTGAGAAGTGAGATGAACATTGAGTAAACAAATTATGTTATTTTTTTATTTTTTTTCTTAATTAGTTATAGTCTTTGTGCAAGTTTAATCGCAGACTAAGGTTTGTGATCGCAAGTGAATTTAAGAGAAAATTGAATTGAAGTTAGTTTACAAAAAAAAAATTGGATTCAAGCTTTAACAAAATGTGATTTAGCACTAAATTTGATTTAGCACTATGTCCATTCTTTAGCACTAAATGTGATTTTCTCAAAATCTACCAAACAGCAGATATAACATATAAAAAAAGTTCACCAATTTCAAACCAGCAGCACAAAATTACCCACTCTGTACTTAAACCACTAGTCTACTAGTTTTCATGAGTCTATCTCACTTGAGTGTGCTTTTTTCCTTCTTCTATCGCAGTGTATGATTGATAATGATAATAAATAGAAATCTAAACAATCAAATGATAGTCTGATACTAATAGAAAGGTAAGATAAATGTTAAGTAATAATTCTCTATATATTTAAAAAGAAACATTACAACATTTGAGGTAACCATGTGCCATCATCACAATGATTTTTAGAATATCTATAGAAATATATTGGTTCATCTAAATATATAATAAGCTTCTAATTAAACAAACCATAAATTAATTATTAATGTTCTTCATTCTTTTCATAAATAAAAATTACGGAATTGTCTAATGTGGCTAAAGTATATATGACAATTAGTGATTTTGAAATATAAAGATTTGATAAAAATTAGTGTATCCTCTATCATTTTTTTTCAATTTTAACTTATTGAAATAAATTAAACAACCACATTAACCATATAATATAAATTTAGATTTTTCCATGTATGTTATATTTTAAATTTTTTAAAACGACTACAAAAAACTAAAACTGTTAAAAGTTTTACTTTAAAAATTTTGTGAACAATGATTTAATTTTTTTGATATGACAAGATACAAATGTTTACAAAATCATATAAGTATGAAGACTCATTTAATAGATATTAAGATTTTATATATATATATATATATATGTATACATATATATACATATGTATGTACATATTGATATCGTTTAAATTAACTGTACACCATATAAAATACATAAATATTTTAATTTTGAAATTTTTGTTGAACAATTTTTTTGATAAAAGCTTTTAACAAATATTGACAACTTAATAGTTAAATTTAAAATTTTGCATTGAATTTTTTTTAAAAAAAATATATATTACAAAAATTATTAAACATAACACAATGAAAAATTTTGTTATCAGTGACTCAAAGTTATTTTTATAAAAAGATACAAATGATCAAAAAACAATATAAATTGGAAAATTATTTAATAAATATCTATATTAAAAATGTACTATATATCTTTATTAAAGACCATATAAAATAAAAAGTGTATGTTTGGATTAAAAAAATTTTTTTATGTGTTCGCATCAATTTGATAATATACGTAATAGTTACTGATCTTTTAATATTTAATATTTTTTTTCATAATATGTAAGAGAATATATAATACGTAAAAATAATTTATATATAATGTTCACGCAAGACACAAATCTTAATCTAGTTTTAATACCTTAAGAAAAGTCAAACAATAAACTTTTTCTTTTATTTCCGTTTAATTTTAATCCTCAGGTTTTCAATGGTGAGGTTGATGCTTACCCAAACAAACCCTTAGAGCATCTTTATCCCTAGAACCCATTAGGGTCTCTTAATCAATTGTTTAGTAATAAACTTGTGTTAAAACCTTTAGTTAAGAGACACCTAAATTTGTGTCCTCCATTGCAAGTTTTTTAAGTAGGTTCTTAAAAAAAAATTTGAAAAAACTTGAGAAAGAAGAAAGAACCTGAGAAAGAACATTTGATCTTGTGAATACACTTTCATTATTCATCAACTCAAGGGAATGAATTAACGATAGGAATCTCTCGGTGATTATTATGATAATCATGAATCTGTTAAAACGTAAAGCAGTCCAACTTAAACAAAGCATGGTAAAACGAGATACACTAACCTCACAAGAGGGAAATGAGATAAACCTGCCAACATCCCGGCCGCACCGTATCTCCGACTCTCCTTCATCGTATCCACAGAATCTCCTGCGCCTCCGCGGTGGTGATGACGGCCCCGAGAGACATGACGGAGAGGCAGACGATGGGGATGGAGATGGAATTGGGAATTAGAAAGATAAGCAATTGTACTAAAATGATATTCTTTAGCAGAAAGAAACAGACAACTTCCAGATTATAAATCACCAAACAAGAAGCCCTTGCCTTTCCTGCACTCAATAAAACTATGAACTAACAACAGTTACAGTAATAGTATTCAATAGCACAGACCAAACCAAGAAGAAGAAACAGACAACTTATTAAATTATCAAATATCAATCACCAGACAAGAACCCATTGCTTTTTTTACACACAAGAAGACTCCAAACTCACAACGAATTACAATAATAGTATCAATCATCAGACAAGATGCCATTGCCTTTTTAACACACAAGAAGACTCACAAACTAACAACGAGTTACAGTAATACTATGAAACACACAAACCAACCCCTAGAAGGGGAACTGGGATTGATTTTACTAAATCAAGTCAACTCTTATACTAAAACTTGAATTACTTATCAAAGTCTGAGACTTTAAGAATGGTGAAGGGTAGGGATGTTAACATGGGTAATTACCTATGGGTTTACCCAAACCCCCTAATAATGGGTTGGGTTTCTACCCGTCTAAGATTTATTGGGTCAACCATGGGTATTAATTTTAAAATCCATATTTATGTTGGGTAAATATAAAGGGTAGTGGTGTACCCATGGATTTTCAGTTATATTATTATATATTTTACTATTTTTTAATTAAATTATATAAAATTTGCAAAAACGTATTTTCCGTCAAAATCAAAAAATGATTTTTTCCGCCAAAACCGTAAGAATAAATTATCTCACAGAAACCAAAATATGAGTTTTCACGCCAAAACCGAAAAATCGAGTTTTTCTGCCGAAATCGCGTAACTGACTTTTCCCGCCAAAACCATAAAACCAAGTTTTCCCGTCAAAACCGCAAAACCGAGTGTTCCCGTCAAAACCGCAAAACCAAGTTTTCCGCCAAAACCGCAAAACCGAGTTTTCCGACTGAAAACCGTAAAACCGAGTTTTCCCGCCAAAACCGCAAAACCAAGTTTTTTCGCCAAAACTGCAAATCCCAATTTTCTCGCCAAAACCGCAAAATCCAATTTTCCCGCCAAAATCGCAAAACTCAATTTTCCGCCAAAATCAAAAAATCGTGTTCTCGCCGAAACCAAAAAACCGAGTTTTCCCGCCGAAACCGTAAGACCGAGTTTTCTCGCCAAAACCGCTTGCAAGTTTTTTCGCCGAAACCAAAAAATCGAGTTTTCCCGCCGAAACCGAAAAACCGAGTTTCCCGCCGAAACGAAAAAATCGAGTTTTTCCGCCGAAACCGAAAAATCAAGTTTTTCCGCCAAAACTGAAAAATCAAAATTTTCTGCCGAAATCGCAAAACCGATTTTTTCCGCCAAAATCGAAAACACGTTTTTCCGCCAAAATCGTGAACGAGTTTTTACGCTAAAACAAGTTTTTCTATAAAATTACGAAATCTTGTTTATATATTGAAGCTCACATTAATGATATTAATATTTTACATGATTTTTTAAAAAATAAATAAGATAATACTTTGGGTACCCATGGATAAACCTATACCATATTGGGTTATTTTTTGGGTCTGGATTTCAAGATTGATGTTTATGGGTTTTTGCGGGTTGGGTATAAACTGGGTTGGGTTATCTGTGAGTTGGGCTGGGCTGGGTTATTTTACCCTACCTTAACATCCCTAGTGAAGGGTATGGTTCCAAGTGAAGATCAAAAGAGATAAGAAAAAAAAAAGGGACTGACTTTGATGAGAAGGATGAGGAGAGCGGTCGATGGCTTGAAGCTCTCTAGCTGGCAAACATGTCCTCAATCTCGAGGTTCTGATTGTTCGATGGCGTTTCCGGTGATGTGATTCCCGGAAAACGATCAGTCGGCGACGGGGAAGAGTCAGAAGACGGTGACGGTTGCGGTTGATAAACCATCCAGGACTTCGCGTTGAGTCCCACGCCGAGGATGACGATCGTGAGGAAGCTCGTGATGTAGCAAGGAAGCTCCCGAGGAGGAGTCGTCGTCGTCGATGATTTTGTTCTTCGCAAAGTGATTTTGCCTTTCTCGTATTCTCCTCCCAAAACTCTATCAAAGCTACACGTGGCATACAAGAGACGTTGCTTGTGTGGCCTAATTAAGATACGTCTTCAATGATAATTGCCTTTTTTTCATTTTTTTTTAATTCCTAATTTTATTAAAAACCCCCCATAAGATCCCCGATAAAGATGCTCTAAGAGTGAATTCTATCGAAGCCTTCTAATCAGTATTACAAGTCATGCTTTCTGTATTCTCATGATACGTGACTTGTAGTTTATAAATAATGATGGTCACACTCCTTTTCTTTCTTTTCCTCTAGATTTCTTTTCTTTATGTGGAAGGTATGTTTTTGCTCAAATCCAATGAAATATTGGTTCTGACTTTTAAAACTTAAGAAGATAATATATATAAATATAGTATCCTAAACTGCTAAAAATTATTTAAATTTTTACAAATACTTATTTAGGAACAATCATATGACCAGCTTGGCGGTATTGCATAATGATTCAATATCACTAATGGTTCCCCGAAAAATACAGATCAATACAAACTTGTTAAATCATTTAACAACTTTTAAATAGTTTAAATCAATTTATTTTGCAAAACAAGCAATAGAACCTTTGCTATAGTAATATATTTTTAAAATACAAAAATACTACATTTAAGACAAATAAACGCTTTAATAGTAAATAACTAAATACCTAATCTTTCTCTCTTATTTATCTTTCTACTACTACCTGATTTTTTTTATTTGGGCTCGATCTCCGCCTCTCGATCTCCTTCTCTCCAACCTTGATTTCAGCTCTCGGTTGATTCCCCATCCCCTCGGTAGGATTGTCGCATCTTCAAACTTCTTCTCATCTTCAAAGTTGCTTTGTGCGTCTTGCATGGAAATCGATAGTTGGATCAACTATCTGTAATTGAAGTTGCGGAGATCAAAAGCAGAGATCTGTGGATAATGGGTTTAGCTTGTTGGATGGCTCCCTTGACAGCTCCGGCGGTAACAACTCCGATGGTTTGGTTATTCATGGTCTAAAATCGTCTTGGCGGTTCCCCGTTCTCAACGGCCTGTTTCCAATGTGTTCTGGTGGTTGTCGTAAAGTCACTCTTTTACGGCATGATTGACACGTGATTTCCCTCTCACGCTAATCTAATGCGTGGTATGCAAATGGAAAACCAAGTTTCAATGGGCAACCGAATTTTAATGAGATTTTTGTTGTGTGCTCTTGTATGGATTTTTGTTTTTTATTTTGGGCTTTATGCATCTCTTGTGTAAGCTTTGGGCCTCGTTTGTAGTTCTTGGATTATTTATATTTCAAAGATGACAAAATAAGTAAATAACTAAATAACCATGTTTGAAAAAATGTGTTAAGTGATTAAAAAGACGTTGAAAAAGCGCGAAACGGACCAGCGGATTGGAGTTATTCAGCAAATAAATCAGAAAAAATCACTGTTCTTTTTTATAGATTTATAGATGATAAGTTTGAAATCACATATGTGCCTTGCATTTGATATGTACTGTCTAAATCTTACAAGAAAAATATGAAAAATCACTGAAATAAAAAAGGAAATATAACGGGAAGTTGCAGAGAAATCGCAGTGAAGACAAGACTAAATTGATCATTTCTAATTCATTTAACCTAAAATTAAATAAAATTTAACAAAATAGGACCTTTATACCTTAGTTCTAAGTGGTATTTAAACACAAGTTACCAACCAGTAGACTACAAGAAAACAACACTATATATATGCATACTACTGATCCATGTTCGAAAACACGGCCTAGGCGCTATTCGGAGGTTAACCGCGGCAAATATGCTCAAATCAATGTAGCCAGGCGTTGATCTGCGTAAGATCGCATAAATTCCGCGTTGACCGTCTAATTCCTGCCTAATTCCCGTCTAGTTCCTGCAAAATTTCTGCGTTGACCACCTAAGTTTTTTTTCATCTGTGTAAAGTTGAAACACAGTTGATTATTAGACAGATTTTATATAATTATTCATTACTAAATAATTACAATTAGCTATTAAACCTAAAACAAACACATAATTACTGCATATATGGATTTTTTCGTACCAAACACACCAAAATCGAAATGTTCGACGATTCAAAAAGAAGTTGTTTAAAATTATATATAAAAAATATAATTATATCTAAGAACATGTGTTATTATGTTTAAAATTAGTTAAATATATTATAAATATATTAAATTGTATTTAAAACTAGGCTTTGCGTAATTTCTGAGTATTCTTTGATTTTTTGATAACTCGTTAGGCCCGAAATTATCATCCGACTAGCGTACTTCCAAACAGGCTACTAATTGATAAACCTAAAACAGATATAAAATCTCTAAAGCCACTCTCCAATTAATTCTGGTTTACTTTGATTGCGCCTAGCGAGTCCCAAACCGGTAAATACTGAAATTATACAATTTTTATCGAGAATTCGGCCAAAAAAAACACGAACTTTACACGAATCGCCAAAAAAAATCTGTACTCGAGTCTGGCCAAACAATTATTGTACTTTTATTGATTTTTTTAGTTTATTAAGCAACTTAAGATTGACTGACCATTTTAGCACACCGTGAACCCACAGTTAAGACAGTGTTAAATGTTGGCGTTAAGCGAAACAACGTCGTTTTCAAATGAGATGAAACGACATCGTTTCACATGATTTGAAAATAAAAAGAAGTACACCCCTGGATTCGAATTCAGGTTGATTAGGACTAATGGCAAGGTATTTTACCACTGGGCTAGTGACATTTTCAATTGAGTTACTAACACATTTAATTTTATTTGGTACTGGCTGAATATAAAACAATTCTCTAAAAACTTTATAAAATTAATTTTGAAATTAAAATTAAAAATAAAATTTTATTTGTTCTTTAAAAAATCAAAAATCTTCCAAAATTTTCATTTCTTTTAAATTCCAAAAATTTTTAAAAAAATACCCACATATTACAAAAAATACCCACAAATTTAAATTCCAATTCCAAAAAATTTAAAAATTCAAAGAAAATGCAAAACAAATTAAAATTACAATTATCAGCTAAAAATTAAAATCGCACTCATAATGGGTACAATATTTATTTTAAGCATTTTAATTTAATTTTAATATGTGGGTATCTTTTTATGTGTGTATAATTAATTTCAATTTTTTTGCAATTGTTTAAAAAAAATTGAAAATTTTGAAAGATTTTTGATTTTTTTTAAAGAAAAAATAAAAATTTATTTTTAATTTTAATTTCAAAATTAATTTTAGAATTTTTTTATTGTTTCAATTTTTTAGAATTTTAAAGATCTTTTATAGTTAATAAAATTTTTTTTATATTCAATATGTACCAAATAAAATTAAATGTGTTAGTAACTCTATTGAAAGTGCCACTAGCCCAGTGGTAAAATACCTTGCAATTTCTCCCAACCAACCTGAATTCAAAATCAATAGTCTACTTCTTTTTATTTCACTTAACGTCAACAATAAACGATGTTAAATTTTCGAAAACATTGTTAATTAATTCTAAAGTGAATGAAAATTTTATGTTTTTTTGATCAACTCAAAAGTTCATGTTTCTTTTAGCAATTCATGCGAAGTTCGTGTTTTTTTTTTTGCCGAATTCTCAATTTTTATGTTCTCTTTTCTTTCAAAAATATATATTTTTTCTTTTCATTTGTTTTGACGTCTGAGTTGTGTTTTTACGTCAGAAAAGAAACCTTGGAGAGGAGCTGGCACCACCGCCTAACTCGCCATTGACACACCACCAAAAAGCTCTCTCTATTCTTCACTTTTATTCCACAAAGATAGATACAGACAATAATAATACTTACAACTTTTGCCTCAAATTCTCAACTCTTACAGATGCTCTGTCTCAATCTCTTGTCCCTCTAATTCATCCTCCTGTCTTTCTTCCAAGCTACTTCTCCTCTGCTTTCGTATTTGTTCCGTTAATCAAAGTTTCTATTTATATAAGCAAGATTTTGAGAGGTGCGTGAGAGATAGAAACAGAGAGTAATGGCGAACAGAGATGTGGAGAGAGGTGGGAAGCAAAACAGAGGAGTTCATAACAACAACAACTATTTCTATGACGAAAGCTCCCGCAACACTCACTGGACTCCATGGCTGGTCCCGGCGATCGTTGTGGCGAATCTCGCCGTCTTTATCGCCGTTATGTTCGTTAACGACTGTCCTAAGAAAATCAACGGACCAAACAAAGCTTGCGTCGCTAGGTTCCTCGGAAGATTCTCGTTTCAGCCACTTAGAGAGAATCCTCTGTTCGGCCCATCTTCTTCTACGTAAGTTTAGCTCGAGAATTTCAAGAACTCGTGAAGTTTAATCTTATGGGTACCTCGAAAGTCTCAATCTTGCTTCCTTGGAAGCTTAGCTCAAGCTTGTCTAGAATTTGTTAAGACTCACTCCTCTGTTTTTGTTTCAGATTGGAGAGAATGGGAGCATTGGAGTGGAGGAAAGTAGTACATGAGCATCAAGGATGGAGACTCGTCACTTGTATGTGGCTACACGCTGGTATCATTCATCTTCTTACCAATATGTTGAGTTTGATCTTCATCGGTATCCGCCTTGAGCAGCAGTTTGGCTTCAGTAAGTTCTTTGCCTTTACGTACAAAGCACTCTTTCTTTCATTAAGTTTTCGACTCTTTTCATTAATCGCCAATTGAATTGTGCAGTAAGGGTCGGGCTTATCTACTTAGTATCTGGTTTCGGTGGAAGCATACTCTCGTCTCTCTTCCTTCAAGAAAGTATCTCTGTTGGTGCTTCTGGTGCTCTCTTCGGACTTCTTGGAGCTATGTTATCTGAACTTCTCACCAATTGGACTATCTATGCCAACAAGGTACTTATTAGACCTGGACTTTTCCTTTTTGGTTCGTTTCTTTCGGATATTTATAAAGTTCGGTTTAGGTTTGGTTCGGATAATAAGATTGGGATTTATGTATATGAATTGTATTTCGAATATTCGGATTTTCATTTGTTTTTCGGTTCGGTTTTTGTTTTTTAGGTATAGAAAAATAGGAACCCTTCATATATGTGTGAACCAGTTCGGTTGTGTAGGCAATGCGGTTTATCTTTAGTACTTTCTTTTCTAAAGGTATGTTGTTTTGCAGGCGGCTGCTCTTGTCACACTCCTATTCATCATAGCAATCAACTTAGGACTAGGCTTGCTGCCTCGGGTTGACAATTTCGCGCACATTGGAGGGTTCTTAACCGGGTTATGCCTCGGGTTTATCCTCCTTGTCCGGCCACAGTACGGCTGGGAAGCTTCCCGCACCAACACTTCCGTTACCAAACGCAAGCATAGCATGTACCAGTACGTGCTGTTCGTAGTCGCAGCGGTTCTACTTGTGGTTGGGTTAACTGTTGGATTGGTGATGCTTTTCAAAGGAGAGAATGGGAACAAGCATTGCAAATGGTGTCATCGCCTCAGCTGTTTCCCTACTTCTAAATGGACCTGTTAATCATCATCATCATCATCATCATCATCATACTTTGTAACCTTCTTATATGTGTTCTTGTAATATCTTGGTTTCTTTTGCCTCTGACCTCTCTAGCCTTTTATAACATACATGTACATTATTACTAAATTCGTCTTGTGTAAAAAGGGGAAAGAAACAAAAGAGTGTATTACATTTGAAAACCATACTAAACTCTCAACAGAAATAAATAGTATTTTTCACTAAGGTAATCTCAACCAGTATTTCATTGTAGAGTGCTTCATACATTGGTATTCTTTTGAATTGTCAATTAAGCAACAAAAATAGATTGAGTTACGTTTTTCGAGAAAACGGTTAAAAAACTCTCAAATTACACAAACAAAATTTTTAAATAATTTAATTTTTTTTTTGATAAATGTAGGGATCCATCTACCGAGGTCAACCGACTAATTCATCCATAACATTCTATGTATTTTCGCTATCTAAGGCAAATCAAATGGCCAACAGGGATCGGGTTTCGCCGTATTGGATATTTAAGCTATTATAATTTTTTAACTTTTTAAAATTGTCTATTTTATATAAAACTTTTGTTGACCAAACGGTTTTAGATATCTAAAAAGTCGACATTAAACTAATTTAATAGTTGATTTTTCGTGCATCTAAAATGGTGAAGGTTTAAAATGGACAGTTTCAAAAAAATTAGAGATTAAAATGTACAAAAGTTTTTTTTTTTTTGAAAGATATAAATTTTAGATAGTTTTCACTCTTTGAACTAAAATATCTAATTATTTTTACTTAGAACTTCTTCAAAATCAAATCTTGATTCATTATTGACAAATTAATCACGAGACACAAGTTTTGAAGTGTGCGGGTGTGTTTACACACATCAGTGAAAATTTTGAATTTAGATTTTGAAGTGACTATGATCTTTTGATTTTGCAGCTACAACTTTACGTTCAGATAATACAGATGCAAACGGTTTCTTAGCTCATTTAGCTGCTTAAACCATTGTAAAACAAACCAAAAACATGAACTAAAATAGAGAAAATGTAATTAACTAACTTAGTGTTTTTTTTTAAGTAACTAAAACGAGAAATCTGTTAAAACTTGGATCTTTCAAAACGAAACAAAAAAAAACATAGACTTCTCATTAATCTGTTTTAGAGCTTGATTGGTTTTCCCGCTACCACCCGCAAACGCAGCTTTTGCGATTGGTAGCGGTTGACAGCGTTTCGAAACAATCATACAAACCGCTACAAATCGCTTCAAACCGCTCCGAACCTCTTAAAATCAAAAGCTGGTTCCAGCTAGCGTTTGCGGTTGCGGGCGGTTGCGGGAGGATAATTTTTTTTTCTTTTTTTTAAAAAAACCATATAAATACAAAAATAAAAATAAAAATAAAATTTTTAAAATGGAATTATAAAAATACTAAAATATATCTATTATATTTTAATTAATATTATAAAATTTTAAAATAAAAATATTTTCTATAATTTAAAAAATTTAAAACTATAACTTTGAAAATATAATTTACATATTTATTATAATATTATGATTTTTGATATTTTTATAATTATATAAAGTGTAAATATTGTTAATTTATTATTTAACCGCTGTTGTATTTGGTAGTTAACCAGTCATAAGTATCCCGCAAACGCACCAATTTCTAACCGCAGAACCAGTCGTGCAAATCTCTTAAAACCGCTAGAAACCGCAACCACCCACATCCGCAAACGCCCGCAGCCGCAACCGCAACCGCTGCGTTTGAACCAGTCAGACCCTTAATCTCCAACTTTTAGACGTTGTCTCTTTTAAACTTCAACTTTTGTTGACCAAGCTATTTCAAATACACAAATGTTTAACTGTTAAATCGATTTAAAGTTAACTTTTGAGGTATCTGAATTGGTTTAATCAACAAAAGTTGAGGTTCAAAATAAATATTTTTCAAAGGTGGAAATTAAAATGATTTAAACGAAACTAAAAGTTATTTTGGCTTTTTGGTGTAAGTTCATGTTTTTTTTACCGTTTTCACATTTTCTTTCGCAGCACAATTAGATTACATTGTCAAGTTTATGTACTTAAATATGGTCAAAATTAAATATATAGTTTTTACTTTTATATAAATGAATGAAGCAAACTAACTCAGTTAGACCGACACTTCCTTTACAAAAGCACAAACTATTGGTTACTTTAATCGCAAGGTACATGAGATCTTTCATTTGTATCATGTTTCAAACACAACAAAAAAAAGAACGACTCTCACAAACACATGTGGCCAGCGTTAGGCGTTTGCGGTTGAGCTAATCGCACCACCAGGCTAAAGACAAACTCTTTTCTTTACGTGTGGTGCAATGTACCTGCAAATCGCTTAGTTCTTGACTTCTTGATGGTTCGGGTTACATTTCTTCAGGGCCCGGTCATGGTTCAGCATTGCGCTTACGCTCTCAACCACGAAAACGATCTGTAAAACAGTAAAGACCCATAAGCCGTTTTATTCAAGAAACCACCAAAAAAAAAAGAGTTCTAAACACTACATAGAGTAATGGAGTTGGAAATAGATTAGGACCTGAAAGCACGCATAGCCGATAGCGTTTCCAAAGTAGAAATTGGCGTTACCCGTGCCCTGAAATGAAGAATCAAAAAGGTAAGGTTCTGAATCTACAGCAGTTCTGAACTCGAGATCACTTGGTTGCTAATGTTGTGATGAACTGGTTTATGGATTTGAGTTGAAGATTGTTACCCGCCATATCCAGAGATTGTGCATCACAGGGCTGAGGAGAGAAACACCAAGATATCCACAGAAGAGGAAGAACGAGAACTTCATATCTACTCCAAAACAAGAGTTTAATCATATTGCAAAGGCTAAACATTTCTAAAGAGTAATGTGTTTGCTTTTACCTGCTAACTCATTGACGAACAATGCCCATAAACTCAAATATAAGGCTGAATCTCCAACCTAAGCAAGGTTTAACATTCCACGAATACAGCTTCTCAGAAGAAGAAAGATAATAATCAGTTCACGGTGAGTTAAAAGTACTAACCGAAGGGTAAGATTTAAGAAGAGAGGAGATCGCCAAGTAAATGAAAGCCAAGAAGCAAGGTCGATGTTTCAACCGTATGGCTAAAGGCAGTAACATAAACAGTATGTTTACGTGGAATACTATCAAGAAGAAGCTTCTGAAGAAGTCGAAGACTTCAGCAAAGAAGTACCTGAAAGTGAGAGGAAGATTAATAATGGTTTCAGAAAAGCAGATGTTTCCTTTCCTCACCAGTGATATGACATTGTACTTACCAAAAGACTCCGATGTTCGGTGACAGATCTTCGATACTGAGAATGAAACCATATGTCCTGTAATAAGGGGCACAAGCAAACTAACATCAGAACCTCCAAAGACTATATGATATGTACTTCGGTTTCCTCAGGGCTAAGAGTTACCTCTTGAACATCTCTTCGAGCCCACCATGCTTACTCAGTGATAAGCCACATAAAACCAACACACAGAGCGACCACACAAGTACCCAGAACACGAAGTGCACGACTGTTCTCCATAAAAAGGGAAGATGTGCAGTCGGTTTCAATTTGGCTTGTTTAGAAGCAGAAGAGGTTGATGATCTGTTATCACTTTCTACATTTCTAGTCTGAAGGAACAATTTTAGAGGAGGAGCATCCAAACCATATCCCAATAGAAAGATTACCTGTGGGAAACGAACGAGAAGAGTTATAATCTGTTTACTTCAAGAAATACATAAATCACGAAAATGAGACATACAGGAATAGTCAGAATAGCAGGATAAAGAGATAAATGTGTGGCCATGACTAAACCAAATGCCGCCAGAGGAACTCGTCCTGCACAGGTAGAAAAAATATGTGTAACATGCCAAGCAACTATTGACGATATCAAATATGCCAAGTATCATAATCTTCTTACGAGTAACTGCTCCATTAAGTGCCAATATGACAGCCATATTTTCGATTGGAGAAGTTGATAAACCCACACAACATACGATGGTGAAAGGATTCCACAAGTAGACAAGAGCGGCAATATCACCACTGGGTAAGATCCCTGAGGAGAAAATGAAAAAGGAGGGATCAGTCTTTGCCTTCAAGTAAAATGATTGCATGAAACAAAAAAAAAAACAGAATCACTCTATGATCCCATGTCAATGAGCCAAAACAAATCTACCCATATGGACTAAGACTGTATATAACCTCATCCGTGTTTCACCAAACAGGAGTAGAATTAAGGTAGATGATACCTTCTTTATCCCTTGGCGACTTAAGAAGGCCGAGTAGCCTAGCATTCAATCCATAAGCCATCTGGAGTTTGTGACCAATACCTCGAAGAAGCATTGCACTCAATATATCTGCAATAACAAAAACCAAGCTGCATCCAAGAGAGTGTTGGTATCCAAGTAAAGGTTCCATCTCCTTTTACATTGAAAGATGATCTGTTTTTTTCTTTTACATAGTTAAATCTCTTACCCCCATAGAGAAGAGCTTATCAAGATCTATAAACACAATCTAATCCTACACTAGCTCATGTTATGATGAGAAGTAAGTACCTGCAAAAGAGGTGACTTGGTTGCCCTTTGATCCTGAAACATCCAAAGTGTCTTCCTTTTTAAACTCAATTTCAAACAAAGTTTCAGATGATTTGAATTGGTGTCAGCCAACTAACCTCTGAACAGTGAGAGGTCCGAGAAGCGAGAGCAGCAAGGGGGAGCCATGATACATAGATCCTGCGCAAACACAAGTAAGACTTCAGCTTCAGCCTAAAGTCAGAAACTAGAGAGGATCAAATCTGAAAAGAGAAACCTGCATATGGTGACATTGATGCCTGCTTCAACCAGTAACCTTCAGCAACTACAAAAAAAAAACACAAAATGTAAGGAGAATTTGAGATTGTATAGGTGGTAATGAGAGATGGAGAGAGAGAGAGAGAGAGGAGATACGGCGGCGGATGCTGGTGAGAGGAGTGGAGACCTCCGGACGGGAAGAGAGGTTGAGATTTCCCGCGAATGAGATCAGGATCAATCGGAGAAGTACGGAAGATAAGGCCCAAATCCAGAACCGGCATGGCTTCTTCTTCTGCTCCTCTACCGTTTCTCCGTCGTCTTTCGTCATCTCTCTTTACTTTTTTTTTTCTTTCAATTCTCCGGCGAGTGAAGAGAGAGAGAGAGACGACTCAGACGAAAAGCCGATCTGATGAAACGACGACGAGTTGGTAGGCTTTATCAAAAAGCCCATTAGTTTGGTACTAAGCCCATTAGTTTTGAAACTTCTTTGTTTGTTACTAAGTTCTTAATTCTTGTGCTCATTAACAGGTGAAAGTCATTGCCAATAGAGACTTTAAAGCAAAACAAAGTCCTTTCTTTTCTTTTTTCTTTTTTTTTTTTGCTAAATAGCAAAGTCCTTTTGCCATTGCAGTTTAACTTAAGTTTTATCTCAAGCAAACAAGAGATGTTGTTCTTAGGGATGTTCTAGTTTCTTTACTAACATCACATAAAGTTAAAACATTAAAATAGAAAATTTAGTTCTTTTTTGAGCTTCACTGTAAAAGGATAGACTGTCTCTCTAAGCAGTTCTCTCAATGAACTCTACGTTCTTGTTATACCAATTCAATGCACCCCCATTCTGTTCTATAAGTTTTTTTACGAAAAGAACTGAAATTAATGAATCATAGAAAATATAAATGTCTATCTTCTGTTTATTAAAGAAAAACTGTTGTGAGTTACTGTATACACAGGGTTCAGTTTTAGCATAAAGGTTCAAATGACTATAGATTCTCCATTCTTGCTAAAGCAAATTTAACACCAAGTTAAGTATAAACAATTTTCTCTCAGTCTCACCATGATCTTTAAGTATTTTTTATGATTTTAAGTTTTTACTTTGTAATTTTTTCTTTTTTTGTTTTCTAGGTACTTTATGTAAGAAAACCAAAATTATGGTTTTCAAAAAGTATTTTATTTTTGAATAAATTGAATGTTGTATTTTAAATAAATCGAAATAATATTCCTAAGTATTTGTTTATAATTATGAGAAAGTGTGATGAGGGATTTTTATGTAGCTTTTCATATGTTTTTTAGAGTAACGATACTATAAAAGATTTACTCATGACAAGTCTGAATTCAGTACCCAAAATATTTATTTGGTCTGTAACTCTGTTTAATGATTTTTTTTTAACCAGGAATGTACTATCATACTAAATTAATGCCATGTTGACAAAAATAGGAGTAATAATGTTTTATTTTTGTTGTGTGTATTAAAGTCTTTTTTGGCTTGTCCAACTAGACTTCATTGATGTCTGTACACACCCAACACTCTCCTTCCTCTCCCCCAACGGTCATATTTCTCCGACAATATACAAACGGTCACTAAACCTTTAACTACTTTTCCACCGTTCGATTCTGTAAATCCAACGGCTCAGAAACATCCTGATTGCCTCGTGCATCACTCACTCTGCCCCAAAAAAAAAAACAATTTAGTGTAAAAAGAAAAGTGACTTCAATTCTCGAAGACCCAACAAGAAAACAAACTGAAAAAGTTGGTGAGAAGTATGGTATTAGTAGAACAACCCTGTATACTACCACATTCTGTAGAGTGTTGAGAGAGAGAGAGAGAACCAAAAGTGAGTGAGAGTGAGAGAGTGAGAGAGAGAAACCAGAGAGAGAGAGACAACAAGAAAGAAAAGGATTATAGCAGTCACAGTAGTCTCTGAGTGAAGTTCTGATCTGGGTTTTGTGTGTTTGGGTTTCTTGATCTGGGAAATTTGGCAAACCGGGATGGAAAACCGGAATGGAGAACCGGGTCTACAAAGTCTGTTCATCAACGGAGGAGATCATCTTCTTCAACAACAGCTTCCTCTGTTCATGATGATGTGATTTTCGTTGGTCATCATTATCATCAACATTTTAGATTTTGTTTGTTAAAAAAAACTTGAAGGAATCCGATGATTGTGTGTTTATGGTAGATTGATTTGATTAAGTTTTATAGATTAGTTCTATTCTTTCATTCTTTTATTTGATTACATATTTTATTTGGGGGAGGGGATTCATTTCATTTTCTATTTATTTGCATATTAAGTCACAAAAAAAAATCATTCATATAGGATTTTCACTTTGATTTCTCAAATTATTTTGATTTTTCTTTTCCCATCGGATTCCATTTTTTTAATCAATTGTTGTTTGTGCAAACAGACACTTAGACCATATCACTCACATAGATTAATTTGGGGGTGGGTAGATATTTTTGTAGAGGATGTTGGCAGGTTGTTCAAGTTCATCATTGTTGTCACCAACCAGAAGATTAAGGAGTGAAGCAGTAGCAGCAGCAGCAGCAGCAACATCATCAGCCGTATCAGTACATTTTCCCATGAACACACAAAGACTGGACTTACCCTGCAGCAGTAGTAACTTCCCCCGCAAGGAAACACCTACAAACCGACCACTTGGAAGAAGCATCTCACTCGACAACACCAACAGCAACAACAGCAACAACAAAACTGGTGGATGTTCGCTTAAGCAGAGCATAAAGCTTCCACCTTTGGCAACAACAAGAGGAAATGCAGATGGGTTTTCATGGAACGACAACAACAACAACAGAGGGACGAAGAGTTTGAAGAGATTGGCTGAAGACAAGGAGGACGAGTCTTGTCTGAGCAGAGTGAAGAGGCAAAGAGGTGAAACAGGAGATGAACACAACATGGGTTTCTGGTTTGATCATTTCACTCCAGCATCATTACCCTTTTCTTTGACATGTTCAGGTGATAATGACGATGAAAAGTTGATCTCTACTCAGCCTTTACCGGGTCATCCACACTGGGTTAACTCGGTGATAACCGAGTTAGCTGGTTTAGGAGATAAAGACATTGAGAGTAGCCGTCCTGCTTCAGGATCATCAACAAGCGCATCAGCAGAGAGTCACAGCTTCAGACACAGAGTACCAGTACCCACAAACGGTTCAAGGCATCCATATTCACAACACGGAGGAGGCAGCACAGAGAGAAGGACCATTGAGAACATCAACAACAACAACAATCACAGGAACGACACACAGAGAGACTTGGAGCTTGTGAATCTCCTTACCGGATGCTTAGAAGCGATCAGAACAAGAAACATAGCAGCTATCAACCATTTCATTGCAAGAACCGGTGAACTTGCTTCTCCTAGAGGAACAACACCAATGACTCGTCTCATAGCTTACTACACCGAAGCTTTAGCTCTCAGAGTGGCTCGCATGTGGCCTCACATCTTCCACATCACACCGCCTCGTGACTTCGAGGACGAGTCAGCAAACGCGTTACGGTTCTTGAACCAAGTGACACCAATCCCAAAGTTCATTCACTACACAGCGAACTCGATGCTACTAAGAGCCTTCCAAGGGAAAGAGAGAGTCCACATCATCGACTTCGACATCAAGCAAGGCTTACAATGGCCCAGCTTCTTCCAAAGCCTAGCTTCAAGGCCCAATCCACCGCGCCACGTGCGCATCACAGGCGTTGGAGAGTCCAAACACGAGCTCAACGAGACGGGAGACCGTCTCCACGGCTTCGCGGAGGCGATGCATCTCCAGTTCGAGTTCCACCCCGTCGTCGACAGGCTCGACGACGTTAGGCTGTGGATGCTCCACGTCAAGGAAGGCGAAGCCGTCGCCGTGAACTGCGTTTCGCAGATGCACAAGACGCTTTACGACGGGACAGGAGCCGCGGTTAGGGACTTTGCGGGTTTGGTCAGAAGCACGAACCCTGTAGCTGTCGTTATTGCGGAACAGGAAGCGGAACACAACTCGACGCAGCTGGAGACGAGAGTGTTTAACTCGTTGAAGTACTACTCAGCGGGTTTTGACGTGATGCACAAGCGTCTAGGTGCGGACAGCTTGATGAGGGTTAAGATCGAGGAGGTTTTGTTCGGGAGAGAGATCAGGAACATTGTGGCGTGTGAAGGAAGTCATCGGCAGGAGAGGCATGTGGGTTTTGGGGAGTGGAGGAGGATGATGGAGCAGTTAGGGTTTCGGAGTCTTGGAGTTTCGGAGAGAGAGGTTTTGCAGAGCAAGATGCTGCTTAGGATGTATGGAGATGGTGATGAGGAGTTCTTTAACGTGGAGAGGAGCGATGAAGATGGAGGAGGAGTCACGTTGCGGTGGTTGGATCAGCCGCTTTACACGGTCTCGGCTTGGAGTGTCGGAGGGAGTTCTTAGTTTTGAGAAAAAAGGTTATTTAATGAGTATTATACATTTAGGGATTTGGAGTCTATAGAGAAATGGGTATAAGTTTTTTTTTTTTTAAAGAAAATTGGTTTTATTCTTTTATTCTTTTTCTTGGGGTGGGAAATTTTTATAAATGAAGGCTAAGAAGAAATATTTTGTATTAGTTTGGATCTTATATTCTTTTTTTTTTGTCATCCATCTTATATCCTTTTTGAATAAGAAAATGAAGTAGTTTTATATTTTGAATCAGCAAGATTTAGTAATATGTTGATTTACTATTCGTGAGGAGATTTTAATTTTATATCAAAAACAACAACACAAATATATTAGTTTGATTTTTCTATCGAATCAACAAGATTTAGTTATATTTTGCTTTTACTTTTATATTGAAAACAACAAACAAATGTATTAGTTTGATTTTTATATTGGATCAACAAAATTTAATGATATTTTACTTCACTATTTGTGAGAAAATTTACTTTATATTAAAAGCAACAAAAATGTATTAGTTTGATTTTTCTATTCTTTTTTATGAATAAGAAAATCAATTGAATCAACAAAATTTTGTGATTTTTTTTATATTACGGTAGAAACAATAATACAGTGTAATTGTTGATCTGGACCAGTATGAAATCGGCTCATTACTAAGTCCTATTTGTGTATTGCCGTGATGTGTAGCTTCTGGTTTGGTTATACAATAAAAATGCAACTGAGATTAGAATGTAAAGTCAGTTAGAAAAACACTTATTTATTGTTATGAAAATAAAATTGAACACTCGTTTATAAGTGTATTCATCCGCTTTTCTCTTATTATCATTTTTACCAAATATAAATATATATATATATATCATTTTCATTTACATATTTTACTTTATATATATATTATTTTCATTTATGTCTGTTTTAATAACTTAACACAATTATTATTCTATTTATTTATTTTTAACTTATTTTTAAATCTCATTAGTTTATATATTTTAAGTAAATAATATACACTTCTAAATAAAATTTAATTACATAAATTTTTGAACTGCTTAATCTGCTTATATTTTATTTGATCTGTCTGATCTCTTTTATTTACAACCAATCTTTTTAATTTGTTAGATCTGCAATGTTTAATTCATTTTTTTTATTCAGAGTCGATGTAAGAGTATTTATAATGATTGTAATATATATTACTTCTTCTGTTTCAGGCTTTGATTGGTGACATGTGGTAAACTTGATTAAGTTTGATTTGCGATTGTAACTCAAAAATGTTACCAATCATGCATTAAATTTTTTTTTTGATTTTAAGTTTGATTTAACATGTATTGTACTTGAGGTATCATTTTGACTTAGATCCTTTGTAAAATTGCTAAATCAAAACTTAAACCAACATCAACCAAATTTCCATGTATTAGAAGTTGATTTACAAATTTAATTACTTTTTCTGTTTAAAAAATAAAAAAGAAAATAATGATTTTTGAAAACTTACGTGTGCCAAGTTGAGTCCACCTAATTTTGAGCTGGTCAAAGATTTTTATAATCTTTTTTGTTCCTATTTTTTAGAATTATTCAAAATTTTAACTAATTATTAAACAAAATCTTAAGCGTTAATATGATATAATAATTCAAAAATACCAATTATAAAATTATATATATATATATATATATGACACTAAGTTAGTGTGGATCACGCACTTTCAAAACCTAAAAAGCTTAAGGTATGTTTTCTTCTGTTTTTTTCTTTTGCTTGCAAAAGTTATTTTTATTTTTTACTTGCAAAAACTAATAAGCTTGACGTATGTGTTCTATCTTCTTCTTCGTCTTTACTTCCAAAAGATATATATTTTTTTCAAATTATTTTGAAAATTATTTTTCAAATTTAATACTTATTTAAAACATTTTTAAATATTTAATGGTTTATTTGTTTTTAATAAATATATCACTATTAATATGTTTATATATTCATTTATTTTATTAAGAAATTCATACTGCAACTTATACATCAAAAAAGTTACCAGTCAATAGTTTTTTAAAAATGATTACTCTTATTTTTACTGCGAACTTACCACATAAACTTACAGTTTATACCACATAATTTTTACTGCAAGTTACATCGAATTACAAATCATACTGCAACTCGGCTTTAATACTACATGTCACCAGTCGGAGCCTCAATATAGATGATGTTTTATAAGGATTATTTTGTTTCAATTTACATGAAGTTTTGTGATTTTAAGGTTAACTTTAACTTTATTAGAAACTATTCAACTAATTAGATTTTACCGTATTTTTTATAATTGGTTAACTGATTTTAAAATTATATCTTTAAAATATTTTTTTAAGAAAAAAATAATTTTCTTAATCTTTTTGCACTAAGGCAAAACATCTTTTACTATTGAATATCTATTATTTTTAAGTAAAAAATCATCTTTATGTTCTCATACTAATATTTTTTTTTTCACAAAACACTTATCAAAAAATAAAGAATGGAGAACAGTGAAAGTGGAGACGGAAGTTGATAATGGTGTATTTGACAACGAGGATGACGGTGGTGACAATGATGACGACAAGATGGTGAAAATAACACTGGCGGACGATGGTGATAATATTGGTGGCAGTAACAATGTCGATAGCAATGATGGTGTTGTTTACAACATTGCCGAGGGTGACTGTGGTGGTCACCATGTCAGTGTTCAGTTGTATTATAATTAATAACCAAACTTCTTGATGAGTTATCAATATATTTTGTATAACACCAAAATTAATTAATAACATATATTTTATGATACTATAGATGGATTGACATCATAATTTTAATATTTTATAGGTTTTTCAATCATATAATTAGATGAACATGTTAATTATAACATGTTAATTTATTTATTACCATAAAATCAAATTTCTGATATAATAATTGGATTGATAAGATATTTTATGATAAACTGTGTTTTAATCTCAGTTGAACAGATTTTTTTAAGGTTAGCTGCCAATATCATCAGTTTTATATTGACAATATAGTTTAGACCAAAATATTTTTGTGTAGCTAAACAAAATAAAATATTTTTTATTTTAAGATTTTTATTTTTTAATTATTGAAAATGCGTTGTTAGTTATATAATTAACAAGTTATTCATTGACATTTATTTAACTCAGTCATAATGTAAGATAACTATTCGAACATACATTATACATATAACCTTTATATATTACTAGAGAAACATTAGAATGTTAGGAAATTACCACAAATACCACATTTATAGTACCACTTTTCATATTTACAATAACTACTTTTACTCTCACTTTTAATGAACGGTAAAATACAATTATACCCTTAGGGTTAACTAATCTAGACTTAGGGTTTGGAATTGAGGGGTGGGATAGGGTTTTTGGAATGTAAAATTTATGATTCTAATAAATATATAAATACTTAAAAAATATATTAAAAATTTTTAAAAATAGTTTCAAACATAATTTTCGTTTTTCAAAAAGAAATTAAAAAAAAACTAAAAAACAAATTCAAAAAAAAAATTCAAATTTTTTTTTTATAAAAAAGTTCGAATTTGAAAAAGTATAATTCGAAAACATAAAAAAAAATTTACATTTTTTTATTTTTTTTATTTTTTATTTTTATTTTATTTAAATAATGATTTATTATATATATAAATAACAAGGGTATAAGAGTTTTTTGTTACTTAATGAAGAAAGTATTTTTGAAAATGTCTCATTAGTGGTGGTAAAATGAAAAATGGTACCATGAAAGTGCTAAACATGTAATTTCCCCTAGAATGTTTGAGATATGATATGTGTCATCATTAACATATAATATAGTTCTCACTAAATTAACCATAAAAATAATTATTAATGAACAAAAATAATAATAATATTTTTTCTTACCTTAAATAGAAACTATGAAATTATCTAATATGATCAAAATATATATATGATAATTAATGATTTTGAATAATAAAGATTTGATAACAATTTATTCATTCTCTAACATTTTTTTTAATTTTATATAATTTAAATAATTTAAACAATCACATTAGTTATATAATAAAAATTATTTTTTATTATATGTTATATTTGAATATTTCAAAAGACTAAAAATTACTAAAACTGTTAAAACTATCACATTGAATTTTTTTGTGATCAGTGGTTTAAATATTTTGTTATTACAAGATATGATCATCAAACTATATGAGTAGTAAGTCTAACTTAATAATTTTCAAATAATATATATAGATATATATACATATATTAATAACATTTAGATTAAAATATATAATATTCTAATTTTGAAATTCACGTTAAATGAGTATTGAGAACTTAATATTTACCTTCAAAAATTAAATTAAAAAATGATTATAAATTACTAAAATTATTTTAAGTTTTACATTGAAATTTTTGTTATCAAATAGTTTTAAAAGATACAAATGATCATAAAAGCATATTATTTCTTGTTTAATAGTAATTGTATTAAAAATATATTGTATATGCTAATATCATTTAAATTTAGTATACTATATAAATAGATAAACTAGTCGTTTATATATACCATAAATACTGAATATACAATCATTTTACATATATATTATTTTATTATTTTATTATTTCATAATATATATAAACATATAATAAATAACAATGAATAAAAAAAATTGTATACATAAAGTTTATTATGCACAAAGTGCATATCTTAACCTAGTATACATAGTAGATTGCAAACATCTTAACTATTTTTAATATTAGGCTTATATTTTGTACGGAGGTATGCTGATTTGATAGAAAAAACTTAGGATCGTTCACAACCATTTGGCATGGTCGTGTATATTACATAGTATATAAAATTATTTATTGTATTTTTTTTTTGAACTTAAAATTATTTATTGTAATTAATATGTCTTGCGAGGGTTTCTGTAAGATAGTCATGTTACTTATTTTTTAAACTATTATCTATATTACCAACGGTTCAAATGTATTTCCATGATCCATCTTTAATTTCTTACACTCATATTTTTTTCTAAACGTAATTGTCTATCTAATTAGTAATTACCATTGCTATCTTTGCTTTATTATATTGTTTCAGTTTGACGCACGGAAGTACTTGTAAGCTAGTAGTGATTTCAAATCAATCACCTTTATCATGGAAATACATTTCAACTGTTGGCATTATGCTTTTCTCCTAAAAAAAACAAATTGTTGGCACTATGCTAATTTGATATAAAAGTTATGATCGTCCACAAGGACCACAACCATTTGGCATTGTCGTGTATATATATATATATATATATATATATATATATATTTTAACACATCGTGTATATATACATAGTAAATAAAATCGTTTATTTTTCTTATAAAGTATGTTTTGCGAGTTTTTTTTAAGATAGTCATGTTAAAGTACCAACAGTTGTTTTTCCATGATTCCATCTTTACTTTTTGAAAACTCTTATATGTTTTAAAAAATAATGGTCTATCTAATTAGTAATTAACCTTTGTATCACGGAAGAACTTGTACAAAGTTTACGGAAGATTATTTGCAGACCACATTATCTGCAAAATTAACCTTTTCTATAAACCTTTTTTAAAAAATAATTGTCTTTAGTTTAGATCACGGAAGAACTTGTAAGCTAGTTATGACTTCAAATCAATCACCGTTAACTCAAATTTTGGATAAAAATATCACATAAAATTATAACTTCAACTTTAAACAAAAAAAAAATTATAAACTTCAAGAAGGTACCAACTTGAATCTTATGCGACGAGAATAAAAACAAAGGACAAGCTGCACGGAGTTTGTCTCCTACGTACTTCTATCTCCCGCCGATAATGTCCTTATTATTTTTATCTTTTTTTTTTTCTTTCTATTTTCTATTTTGATTTTCCAGTTTTTCTGATGATTTTATTTTTTGTTCTTTGTTCTCATGTTATATTCCAGTCTCTTGTCGTTCTAATCTTTTGTCGTGTAAGCTCTCGGGTCTTATCACTCATGTTTAACTCGCCAAATAGAAAGAAAAAAACGATAATTGGACGTTTGAAAAATAATTTATTTTTCTTCCTTTGTGGATCCAAAAAATAAACATATTTTTGATAAATAAATAGATTTATAAATTATTGATTGTTACATGAAGGCTTATGGAGAGCCATGGAATGAGGTTGGTCGGAATTTGGAACGCAGGTCACTGGTGAGTATTAATCAAATTTGAAATAATTGTAGTTGTCGTCACTAGAATATTCAAGAAACCAATAAGAAAGTGCAAAAATTTGAACACTCAAATTATTTGATAATTAATTAAAATACGTGAGCTATAATCAATTGTCAGTTATTTTGTTATACTCACGTCTTTATAGATAAAAAAACATGCATGTTATAGGTTAAAGAAGTAATGTAATAAGAATAACTAGATTTTTCACCCGCACACCCGTGCAGATAGATTTTCATTTTATAAATATATAACGGATACTATCGTAAAATTTTAAAAGATATGATTTACATTTTAGTGTTATAACGTGTTGTATAAATCTATAATGTTATTGGTTATGTTTCTTATTCGATATTATTAATGTATAATGATTTGTTTTATACATTTACTTTATTATTAATTGTGATTATATATTAATATATTTTTGAGTTTTGTAAAATAAATTCTTAGTATGAAATAAATAAATTGAGAATCTTCTTCATTTTTTCTAATCTTTACAAACTGAATACAATACATTTTAAATTTTTATATAGTTATACTATAGAACTGATATTTTCTTAGCATAATTTATATTTTTATATTATTTATTTTAGTATATTGTGGGATTTTATAAGTAAATACATTATAATAATACTATATTATTAATTATGAAATCAATCACTGCATTAATTTAAAAATATTTTAACATTTTATTAAGATTTTGTTAAATTGTTTCCAACATATTTTGTTATAAGTAAAAATAAAATTTAAATTTACAGGTAAAATTTATTTATTAATATCTATATAAATTATAAGATTTTTTAGAAATGTTATTTATTAAATTAATTAACTTAAGTAATTAATTGATGAAATAGACCTAGTATGAATTTTTATGGTATTTCTTTTACTAAAGAAGATATAGAATATAATTATAAAATTTGAAAAATAGCATACACTTTTATTTTATTTTGTTTTCTAATAAAAGTTTATTTAAATTAATGTATAATAGTATATATTATTAATTACGAAATTAATCAATGGTATTAATTTAAATAAAATATTTTAAAATTTTAGAAAGAATTTGTTAGATTGTTTCTCAACATTTTGTTATAACTAAAAATAAAATTTAAATTTAGAGTTAAAATTTATTTATTATTAATATATTTATATATTAATAGATTAATGTAAATAATTAAGTAAATGTAATTAATGAAATGAACTTAATAAGGTTAATATAACTTTTATATGGTAGATAAAAATGGTACTTCTACTTTAATAGATAAGATTGTTAAGAAAAAACGAATAAATAAAAACAATTTTTTTAAAAACGAATAAATAAAAGGGATAAAATTATGATATTAGACTCGAACCAGTTGTTATTCCTACATGTGCTCGAACGCATTTGTACCAAACTTATTCTCGTGCTAAATGAAAATGTACATACAGTTTGTACCCAAAAAAACTAAGACACTGTTCTTTTTCCTTTTAGACCTCAAGTCGTACATTGTAAACATAGAGTCATGACTTGTTACACAATTTTGTTTCTGCTTTTCACAGTATGTAGGTATGATATCGTGTGATATCACGATTGTGTGACCTTGGACATTAAACTTTTACCGATTACTCGAAAGAGAACTAATTAGTAATGTAAACATTCAAATATTTTGTTCACATAAGTTTTTTATTACCATTGAAGTTTTAGGTCTTATTCTCAAAATTTATCATAGATTTAAAAAAAACATTTTGGACAAAAATCTAAAAAATTTATACCAAAACTTTCAATTTTTGACATAAACTACATAGAAATAGTTGTAGATATGCATAAAGTAATCTGACACAGCGAATCTAAATAGCGATAAACTATAACTAAAGGATAAGAGATTCATACTTTAGTTGACCCTTCATCGTAGTAGTGAAAGACAAGAAAAACAAGGCTTAAGATAGAATGAACGGCCAGACGCCACGAGCTACCAAAGAGAAAGACGCCTTCAAACTTTAAAACACACATCTACTTCAGCTTCTGATAACCCACACGACATAACATGCCCAAAGAATCACAACCCAACCTGCTAACTCACCCAATAATCACCAAACCGGCATCACGAGGAGGATCCCGCAACCAATAATGCCGTCGTTCGGAGAATTAAGCTGGAGATTTTTGTTTCTAGTCCACCAATCAGGGATCGTCTACACCCATTAAATCACTAAATCCATATAGAATAAAAGGATTGGGTGGGTTCACCTCCTCCAGATAAATACCACCAAACAAGCTAAAAAGCCAAAAGCCAAACTGACGTACTACCATTGCCACAAGACCTGAACAACATCATCAGAAGAAAACCGCAATGAAGATACCTGAAAGAGAAAGAAACACTACAAGAAAACAGCAGTATTCTGATGGACATTCCGACGGAAAATGAAACCCTCGGAATATTCCGAGGAATTTCCGAGGAAACACAAAATTTGGTTTCCTCGGAATTTCCTCGGAATATACCGACGGAATTCCGAGGAAATATCAATTCGTCGGAATATTCTTATGGAATACCTAGAAAAAATGTATTCCTCGGAAAAAACCGATGAATTCCGAGGATATATTATAGCCGTTAGAGAGCCGTTGGGGGATTTTAAAAATTCCGAGGAAATTCCGACGAACTAGCCGTTGGCGTCGGAATTCCATCGGAATTTCCTCAGTCTGTCGGCAGGATTTCAACTATAAATACAAGCACTCCTCTTCCTCTTCATTCACTACATATCTTCATCCTCCCTCTTACTCTCTTTACACACGAATTTGATTCATAAGAAACATGTCTGCTTCAAATTATTTTCGTTCTTGGATCGATCGACCTCATTTGGATCCGAATACGAGATGCTTACGGAAGAATACCAACGAGGTATAACCGAATTCATGGGGTTAGTTCACCGACAACCGGAAGCAAAAACAGGTATGTTAAGATATCCTTGCTCTAATTGTAAAAATAGAAAGGTTATTAAAGAGTGGGATGTTTGGTCTCATCTATATTTGAGTGGGTTTACACGAAGTTACAAAATTTGATATCATCATGGGGAAACTGATTATGAACATGGTAGTACTAGCGAACCTCAGCCAGCGGTTAGATTAGAAGAACCAATTAGAACGGATGTAGATTATGGTGTAGGTACTCAGCAGATGGTAAATGATCATTTTAGAGGGGAAGATTTACCCAATGCAGAAGCTAGGAGATTTTATGATATGTTGGATGCTGGAAAGCAACCTTTGTACGAAGGTTGCAGAGATGGTCATTCAGCTTTATCATCTGCTACAAGATTGATGGGCATTAAAACATATTATAATTTGGCTGAAGACTGTGTGGATGCGATTGATGATTTTGTAAAAGGTATTCTACCCGAGGATAATGTAGCTCCTGGTTCATACTACGAGGTTCAGAAACTCGTAGCTGGTCTTGGTTTATCGTATCAGGTAATAGATGTATGCAGCGACAACTGCATGATTTATTGGAGAGCGTATGAACAGCGGGTTACATGCAAATTTTGTGGGAAGCCTCGTTATAAAGATACGATTGGAAGAGTTTCAGTGCCATATAAAAGGATGTGGTATTTACCTTTGACGCAAAGGTTGCAGAGGTTGTATCTATCTGAACGCACAGCGCAACCAATGAGATGGCATGCGGAGCACTGACCAGATGGTGAGATCAGACATCCTTCAGATGCAAAAGCGTGGAAGCATTTCCAATCAAAGTATCCCGACTTTGCGTATGAGAGAAGAAATGTCTACCTTGAATTATGTACTGATGGTTTCAGCCCGTTTGGCAAGAGTGGAAGACAATATTCTCTATGGCCAGTCATTTTTACACCATACAACCTACCCCCAAACTTGTGCTTGCGATGAGAGTTTTTGTTTCTCTCGATTCTCGTTCCCGGACCAGAGCATCCTAAGAGATCACTTGATGTGTTTCTTCAGCCACTAATATATGAGTTGCAACAATTATGGGCTCAAGGTGCTGAAACATACGATGTTTTGTGTAAAGAAAACTTTC
Organism: Brassica napus; assembly: GCF_020379485.1. Classification (NCBI taxonomy): domain Eukaryota; kingdom Viridiplantae; phylum Streptophyta; class Magnoliopsida; order Brassicales; family Brassicaceae; genus Brassica; species Brassica napus. The sequence goes on from NC_063442.1 coordinate 9,182,109, forward strand.
AAATGCGGGCAGTACTAATATGGACAATAAGTGATTTTCCAGCATATGGTATGTTATCTGGATGGACAATGCATGATAGGCTATCATGTCCATATTGTCAAGATAACACTGATGCTTTCCAACTAAAACATGGAAGGAAAACGTGTTGGTTTGACTGTCACAAGAGATTTCTACCACCTGATCATCCATATCGTAGGAGTAGGAATTTGTTTACGAAGAACAAGAGGGTGTTTGACAGTCCACCTCCGGAATTCGTGGGAAAGATTTGAAGACACAACTTAGAGATTTTGGTGCAAAAAGGACGCCAGACGTCGGTGGACATGAGCGTTTTCCGGTAGATGGTTTTGGAGACCTACATAACTGGCACAAAAAAAGTATTTTCTGGGATCTGCCATACTGGGAGGATCATCTACTAAGGCATAATTTAGATGTCATGCATATTGAGAAGAACTTTTTTGGTAATCTCAGGAACACGATCCTTAATATTCAAGGTAAAACAAAGGATAATTTGAAGTCAAGACTGGATTTAGTCGATATATGTGCTCGTTCAGAACTTCATGTTGATGAGAATGGTAGGGCTCCTTTTCCCATATACCGACTTGATGCAGAGGGAAAAGATGCGTTCTTTGATTGGATTTCAAACGATGTGGAATTTCCAGACGGTTACGCATCTAATTTGAGTAACTGTATCGACAGAAAGGAAGGAAAGTTTACTGGGTTGAAAAGCCACGATTGCCATGTAATGATGCAGCGCCTCCTTCCGTTTGCCTTCAATGAACTATTACCACGAAATGTTCATGAAGCAATTGCATGGATAAGTGGTTCTTCCGCGATTTATGCACGAGATCAGTGACTCTTGAATGTATTGAAAATTTGAAGACTAACATAGCCGTGATTCAGTGCAACCTTGAGAAGATATTTCCTTCCTCATTTTTTGATGTTATGGAGCATCTTGTTATTCACCTGGCAAGAGAATTGGAACTTGGTGGTCATGTGCAGTATAGATGGATTTATTTGTATGAGCGGTATATGTTCCATTTGAAGAAGATGGTGAAAAATTTAAGTAGGGTGGAAGGTTCTATAATCGCACAGATGATCAATGAAGAAACTTCAAACTTTGCCGAGTACTACTTTCCAGCAGAAGTTCAGACCAAAAACAGAAGACTTGCTCGGCATGATGATTGAGGCGAACGGGCAACATATCATGTTACGGTTCCAGACATTTTCACAGACGTTGGACGACTTAGCGGAAAATCAAAGGACCGTCGACTTACTGAGCATGAGCGTAGTCATTTGCAAACATATTTGCTCACCAACTGCGAAGATGTTCTTCAATATGAGGTAAATAAATTAGCTTACAAATTTTTATTTTAACAAGTTGAAATTTAAATCTTAATTAATTACATTATTGTCATCATATCATATGTACAGGATTTTCATGGCAGAAAAGCGGTTCGAATATATATACGCCACAGAGGACGAACTAGAAGAAATGAAGCAGAGAGAATTTGCTGGATGGATGTTTACTTATGTTAGTGCTTTAAACAAATTAAAATATTATTTATCACATATTTATACTAATTCACATTTATTGATATAACATATATATGTGCTATTAATAGGTGTCTGCTGGTTTGGCCAGAGGTGAAACATTTGACGATTGGATACGCGAGATGGTCGTTGGACCAAACTTTCTTGTGAAGTCATATCCGAGATTTTGTACTCGAGAATATGCATTCACAACTCAGAAGAGGAGACGTTTGAGTACGACTTATGATGCTGGCGTTTGTTCTGCATCAGGAGATGATGTATACTACGGACACATACATGAGATTTTGGAAATCAAGTATTTGGGCATGGTTGGAATGCGCTGTACTGTTTTCTATTGTGATTGGCACGACAACACCCCAGATCGAGATGTGAGAACAAATGCATTTGGTGTTACATCAGTAAATTCGAGGCGAAAGCTGCAATATTATGATCCTTTCATTTTTGCTTCTCAGGCCGATCAGGTAATTAAATGTTAATTATTCAGAAGGATTCAACATCATGTGTATTAATTTATAATTTTACTAATAATTTTTGAAATGTTACAGGTTTGTTATATCAAGTACCCCCAGGTAAGGAGCATAGATGATCCATGGGTTACTGTTACAAGACTCAACCCGAGAGGCCGAGTTCAGGGAAGTTCTAAGCTGGAAGACCCACTACAACCAAGCACATCCGGCAACTTAAGTGCAACATAAGATTTAGCTGGAGTTGGCCTTGTAGTCAATTTAACCGACTTCGGAGAGGAAGCCGCCGTTCACGTAGAGGATGAACCAGTGATTGGAAAGTTTCACCAAGATCCAGATTCAGATTCATCTGGTGATGATGACTCGGAAACATACTAGCATCGACTTTTTTTTTAATAGAAATACCGAGGAAATTCCGAGGGAAGATAGGTTTCCTCGGAATAGACCTTGTCGATTTAGGGATTTGATTATATAGTCTTTTTCCTCGGAATTCGGAGGAAGATAGGGGTTTCTTCGGAAATTCCATTATTTCCTCGGAATTACCTCGGAATATTCCGAGGAAATTCCGAGGAACTAGGGGTTTTTAACCGAAAACAATGTTTTGCGGATTGAATAACACGTATATAACTTTCATTAAGTGTCTTAACCAGATTATGAAGTCAAACTTTGGTATTTTACCAAATAACAAACACTTTTACGATTGCATGAACAAAAACCACACAACATAAGAGAAACACTTATACACTTTAATAAACGGTAAAGGGAATACTTACAATTATTTTTGAAATTTTGTTATTTCATGGTTTATGATCATCTATACAAAGAATCCTCAATGGTATGCATTACAATTGTATAAAAAAATGAAATACGGCAAAAAAAATCGATGTTTTGAAACCCCAAACCCTGTTTCCTCGGAATTTCATTGGTAATTACGGAGGGTATTCCGAGGAAACATGATTCCTCGGAATATTTTCATTTAACCGGGTAAACCAAGCCGCCAAATATTTCGTGAAAATTGAATTAATGATTTCCGAGGAAATTCCGACGGAAATATTTAATAATTCCGAGGAAATTCCGACGGACAGTTCCGTCGGATGCCTCATTTTATTAGGTCGAACCAGATCTTCTTCCCCATTTCTCTCTTCCTCTCCGCCAAACTCTCTCTTCTCTCTCGCGAATTCCGGCGTTTCCTCCCTTCTCTCTCGACGATTTCCGGCGAATCCGCCCTAATCCTCCTCAATTTCATGTATGAACCCTATCTCACTCTCTTAGGTTAGATTTGTTAAGTTCTTAAGTAGATTTGATGATTTTGGAATGACATTTATAGAGTTTAGTTAGGGTGAATGGTAGGATTGTGTAAAATCGAGTTTGATTATGGTATTCACTTGATTTGGAATGTTTTTTTAGTTTTATTAGTTTTGTGGTTATAAAAATCTAATTGATAATTATGTATATATAATATGAAAACGTTTTTTGTATATAAAATCTATTTTTTGCATTATAAAATCATTTATATATTTATTAAACATTTTTAATATCTATAAAACTTTTTTTGTGATTAAAAACTATTATTTGGGATTTTTTTTTTTAAAAAAAAAAAATATATATATATATATATAATATAAATTTCTATATTTATTAAACATTTTTAATATTATTAAAACTATTTTTGTAATTATTAAACTATTTTTTATTTATTAAAACTATTTTTTGTAATTATTAAACTATTTTCTATATTTATTAAACATTTTTAATATTATTAAAACTATTTTTTGTAATTATTAAACTATTTTTTATTTATTAAAACTATTTTTTGTAATTATTAAACTATTTATATTTTTGTGATTAAAAACTATTTTTTAAACTATTTTTTAAACTACTTTTTATTTAAACTGTTTTTTTTATTTATTAAAATTATTAGAACTAATTTTTAAATATGTTTTTTTTTAATTTACAGGTCTAATGATGATCAGACCCGGCCTCGACAGCGTCGTGGTCGTGGTGGTACGGGGAGCCAGTCTCGGGGTTCGTCCAACCATATTCAGGATTCCGCTTCGCCCCACAGCTCCTACCATACATCTCCCTCTCCATTACCTGCTCATGCTCCTCCCGCTCCCGCTGCTGTATCCGCTCCTGCTCCTCCGGGTCCTCCGGGAGTGATGAGTGTTGCGGAGTTGGTTCGACAGCCCGGTCGTGACCATCTTCCCTATCTCACTCCGTATCCACATGGACGGGGTCAAACATGATAATTAAACTTTTATTTTTTTTCATTAAAATTTGATTCATTATTAATAATTTGTTTTTTTATTAGGTTCAACCGATCCGGGAACGGGATCAGCGCATGGATCAACCGTATGATGTACTCAGCCCGCGACAAGGGACATCCGACTTTCACTGACTTCCCTACCGACAAGCAGCATCTGTGGTTTCGTCAGTTTGCAGTAAGTATTCTAATTTTTTACTTATATTTTTAGTCTTTAATATAAATTTTCTACTAATTGTGTTTTTTTTTTGAGCAAGAATTCAACTGGAATTCCGATGATACGTTCTTTATCTATCACCACTTCGTCCATAAAGTTATGGACAACTATAGGAAGCAGATCCACAAGTGGAAGAAGAAGTGGGGAATAAACAAGGTTATTTTTAATTTATTAAACTATTTTTTTATTTATTTAACTTTTTTTTTATTATTAAAAGGTTCTAAAGTCAATGAACGACACGGTCTGGAAGGAGTTGTGTGCGCATTGGGATAAGGAAGAGACGAAAGAAACTTCTTTCACCAAGTCCACCAACCGCAGGAGCGACCGTAAAGGGAAAGGCGTCTTCAAGCATAACTTAGGTGCTCAATCTTTTGCCACTCTGGGGGATCGCATGGTAAGTTCAACCGTTTTTTCTTCAATTAACCGAGGATGACGATTCGACGGCTTCGACCAACTTGTCCCGGATTCGAATCAACGAAATCATTGAATCGGCAAGTTATTTTTTTTTAAGTTCAATTCATTTATTTCTTGATTTTTATTTTATCATTTTTTATATTATTTAAATTTGGCTATTTTCTATTTCAGTCGGTTCCAAAGAAGAAGGGACGTTTGGTCGGTTTGGGTCGTCGCTCCCGGTCGGCTGCTCCTTTTTCTGCACCACCGCCCTTTGTTGATCCAGAAGTACTTACGGCTCAGTTGAAGGACAATGATGATCGCATATCTGTGTTGGAGACCCAGATGGCGGCTCAACAGGCGGGCTATGAGGCACAGAAGAGGCTGAACGAGCAAATGATGGAGATGATGAAGAGGATCTACCCGAACGAGGTGTTCCTGAACGTGCAAGACCCGTAGTTTTTTTTTTCGAAAACTCGGAATGTTTTATTTGTACAACTTTGAATATTATCTAATATGTTTTCAATTTTAATTTTAATTTTATATTTTCGAATTTAAATTTCAAAAATTTTAATTTTAAAAAAAAATTAATTTTTTTTTTAAAAATAAATTTTTTTGAAATTCCGAGGAAATGGACCCTCGAAAATTTCTGACGAACATTTCCTCGGAATAAGTAGTCGGAATATACCGAGGGACTCTTCCTCGGAATTTTCAGAGGGCTCCGTTCCTCGGAAATTCCCGATAAAAATTCCAAGGAACATTTCGTCGGAACTTCCAAGGATTGGACCATCGGAAAGTCCATCGAAATATCCCGAGGAAGTCCTCCCTCGGTATATTCCGAGGACCTTTCCGACGAACTGGTGGTCCTCGGAGTTTCCTCGGAAATTCATTTCCTCAGAATTCCGTCGGAAATTCATTTCCTCAGAATTCCGTCGGAAATTTCCGAGGGATTAGGAAAAATGAATTTCCGAGGAGTTATTTCCGAGGACTTTTTTCGTCAGTATGTCGTCGGAATAGTGTTATTCCGACGACATACCGATATTTTTTTCCCTCGGTATGCCGCTGTTTTCTTGTATTGAAGATGATAAGGTTCGCCACAACACCGAGCCCATACCATTTTGGAGAGAAGTTAACACCTACAAGCGCCAACATGTCACAAATGCATGTAGAGAAGTCAACCTCTCCCACACGCTGCCACAAGTAAGAGACTACCCCACACATAGGGAAACTTCATGCGCTTATATTGGAGACCATCGGAAGAGAGTAAAGCAGGAGGAGAGAGACAAGAGATCCACAAATCTCGAACCCTAGCTAACGATGAGGACGCCTCCGCAACCAGCTTAACACCACACTGGGAAGAGACGACCAGAGGAGTGACAACCCAATGCCTCGGGCATTGTCGACCTGAGAAGATCTCAAACAACAGAACAGAAAACTATCAGACAGAAATCCCGGTGAAAAAAACGAAGTAGACACGACAAATGACGAACCATCTTCAAGCACACTGACAACACCATGCACCATCAGATCTTACTCAGAATCTATAGATCTGGACCGTTGAGTGCGAAAGAGATATCTCCCTCTGCTGCAAAGAAGAACACCACACAAAGTTAGAAGAAAGAAAATTAAAAAATTAAAGATTCATAGACAGAGCTCAAGCGAACGCCGGAAAAAAAATAAGTAAACTAAAAAAAACTAGAGAAAAGATGGAGGGTTTTTTGATAAAAGATAATCCTTTGAAATTTCAAAAAAGAAAGTCTAACACATATTCAAAGTTACTCTTTAAAAGCTTTTATTCGAAAAGTAAAATTTCATATCAAAGGAAACTTTAAACCCAGATTAGAACTGGGCAAATAAACCGAACCCGAAAACCCGAACCGAATCCGATCCGATAAAAACGAATCCGAACCGATCCGAACCCGACGTAAATACCGAATGGGTCTTGTTTTGTGGTATTTCGGGTTATGAGTATTATCTGAACCGAACCCGAATCTAAATGGATATCCGATAGAACCCGAAACATTCAAAACTTCGAAAAGATCTTGTACCAAACATGATCTCAATTCCTAATATGTATCCAAAATACACTAAGAAATATTGAACATCTAAAATACTTATCTATTACATGAAGGTTGTTGGTTCTATTACATGAAGGTTAATGGATAAAGATAGCCGTTGAATCTTGAAGTATTTAAATTTTGTTTTCGTTAAACAATGTTTCTCATTTCATGAGAACTTGGTTTTCATTTTATGTTTTTATTTATTTAGTTTTCTTTTATGTTCCTTATTTTTGAATCGATTTTACTTAAGTTTTGGTTACAAAATAGATACAAATCAGATATTTTAAAACTAAAGAACCGATTTTAGTCATGTTTTGGTTATAAAATAGGTAAAAATCAAGTACTTTTAAACCGAAAAACCGATTGGGACCCGAACCCGAAAATATATTGGGTTGTACCGGTTCTTTGAAGATTTACTAACCCCGACCCGAACCCGATAGAACCCGAACCGGTCCCGAACCAAACTTTCATATAATCCGAATGGAGCTGATTTTGATAAACCCGAAAAACCGAAACCCGATTGGATAAAACCGAAACCCGATTGGGACCCCGAATGCCAGGCCTAACCCAGATTACAACAAAACTAATCCACTAAGACTACCAATACACTATCACCACTATCTTTTTTATTGTCGTAGTTATTAATAATGTCTATATAAAATAACATCATTTTTTTTCTCTTTGGGGTGGCAGCCGTGGTAACGGTGTTTGCAGCTGTGCTGGCGACAAATTAAACACATAAAGGAACTGGTAAAGGGTTAACATCTTTTTGGGTCGGTTAGACCACGCTATTATTATTAAGGCTTGTATTGTAGTAGAAAACCTAGTACGGAGGTATAGCTATCCAAATACTGAAAAGACTGCATTATAATGAATTGGCGTCGTGATATTGAAAAGGAATGCTCATGACATCACTATATACACAATGGATTCCAGCTTTCCATTCACAAAATTATCATTTGTTGTATTAATATAAGTTTATTTTGTTCTTTTTCCTGTTTAAAATATCATTTTCCGTGGTCGTATTTGGTTGCTTATTCATTCCGCAACCTTTCGGCCAAAATATAGCATCAGAAGAAGTTTTTAACTTAGTAATAGTATTATTTATTTAGCAAATTTATGGTTATTGTGGTCAACAGATTTTTTTTTTGTCAGCACAATATGTTCAAACCAGCTAATAAGATTTAGGGTGTTCATACTACGTAGACTAGAATCAATATGCAACTTTTTTTTTGGTTTATTATATTACGACTTTGCCCATAAATTGGTTGATTTTATTTTCACAATTTTAAACGTCATTGGTTAGCAAACAAAAACCTAAAACTACAGTCTATCTCAATGATTTGGGCTAGCGTTTTAAAGAAAGAATTTGTTACCTACACATTTAATATGATACTTAAATATATTTGACTCAGATAGTTTCAGGGTTTAGAGGGTGGTAAACTTTTCCAGGATATATTGACGGACAGTCAAAGGTACATTTTTGTACGGTTCATATCAAGGTTCTTACGAATACATTACCATTTATTTGCTATGCATTAAGCTTTACATATGCCTTGCCTATATGGGAAGTAGGCAGGAATTATTGGTAATATGCAGAAGCTGTATGAGACTGTCAAGAAAGCTCACCTGGTTGTAAAAGTAGAGATTGTTCGTATGCAGAAAGAGTTTGCTCTGTGTGTCCCCTATTAAACAACCCTACACATTACTAAGCTTTCAGGTTAATAATAATTAAAATGGTATAGGGTCACAAAACAATGTCACAAATATAAATTATCGGGGAGCTGGCCTGCTGAGTAAAACTCTTGGATCACTTAGTACAGATTTAAAGGATCGGAGATTTGATTCTCGTTAGAAAATGTATGTTCTCCAAGGAAAAAAATAATTTAACATGGTTTGAGATTTATCCTGAGAAGATGTACGTGTTTTCAGATCTAAATTTTCTTAGTTATTCAAGAGAAGATATTATATATGAAAATATTAAATACTTAGCAAAAATAACCTAATCTTGAGAAAATTACTAAAAGAGTCTATCAACTGATTATTTTCAAAAAAGTGTTTGGTGCATATGACTTAACAACCTCAGAAATAAAAAATGATTTAACAATAATAATATTTTGGATATAGGTATGGTTTAGATCCACGTCTTATACTTGGATTGTCAAAACAAGTATACCACGTCCGGGACACGTACGTTTACACAAGCCAGGTTTTCTACTTATGGTCTTTGACTCGTTACGCGTACTTAGATCGTATAATATAGGGTTTTTAGTAATTAAACCCCTCAACTAAAGATGAATCGTAAAAAAAACCTTCAACTAAAAATCCTGTGAAATAAACCATCAACTTTAGTTCCGTTAACATATGTTACCCTCCGTCTAAAAAACCGTGACGGAGGGTGACATATGTTAACGGTTTATAAGTTGAGGGTTTATTTCATTGGATTTTTAGTTGAGGGGCTTTTTTACGATTCATCTTTAGTTGAGGGGTTTTATCACTAAAAGTCATTAAATGTTATTAAATTATTTATTATCATTTATACATTGTTTTAGGATTTATAAGCCTTTAAAACTAATTTATAAATTTTAATACATTAATATATTATAAAATTAATTTATACATCTTAAATTAATAATTTTCAGCACTACTTACAACTTATTATAACTTTGAAATATTAAATTATTTGATATTTGACAATAGTGATATAAAAAAATTTGTGTGTTTATATCGTCATTGTCAAATATGATATAATTTATAGTTTCTAAGTTATATTATAAGTCTAAGTAGTGTCGAGATAATTCATCCATGAAGTCAATCTTTCTATTTAGAGTATGACACATTTTTTTCTATTTTCATGATTTTTGCCATCCGGCTCATACTTCCCCCCCCCCCTTCCAAAATAATACATGATTATTTTTATTCTCATTGATTTCGGAATAACTACGTTATATTTTTATTTTCTTGATCAATAATATATTTGAAACATAAAGTAATACAATAAATCAAGAATAATATAAGAAAATAGGAAAGTATGAGCCGGATGACGAAAATCATGAAAAGAAGAAAAAATACGTCATACTCCAAATAGAAAGATTGACTTCATGGATGAATTATCCTCGACACTAATTAAGATTTAATATAACTTAGAAATTTTCAATTATTTGATATTTGACAATGACGATACAAACACACAATTTTTTTATATCACTATTGCCAAATATCAAATAATTTAATATTTTAAAATTATAATAAGTTGTAAGTCGTGTTGAAAATTATTAATTTAAGATGTATAAATTAATTTTATAATAGATTAATGTATTAAAAAAATAAATTAGTTTTAAAGGCTTACAAATCAATCTAAAACATTGTATAAATGATAATAAATAACTTTAAAACCCTTTAATGACTTTTAGTGATAAAACCCCTCAACTAAAGATGAATCGTAAAAAAACCCTCAACTAAAAATCCAATGAAATAAACCCTCAACTTATAAACCGTTAACATATGTCACCCTCCGTCACGGTTTTTTAGACGGAGGGTAACATATGTTAACGGAACTAAAGTTGAGGGTTTATTTCACATGATTTTTAGTTGAGGGTTTTTTTTACGATTCATCTTTAGTTAAGGGGTTTAATTATTAAAAACCCTATAATATATTTATGTACATCAACGTTTTTCATTTGATTCCGTGTTCCAAGTTCCACATTGTCAGTTTAAATCATATAATATGTCTACTCGTCAGGCCGAGATTCACAATTGTCATATGCAAGTTATCAAATGAGTGATAACTTATCACATGGTTAAATAAAAATAATTGGTTGACAGAAAAACAACTGAATTAAATATCGGGAAAGAACTATATGAAATGTTTGTTAAGTAGATTAAAATTTGAAGTACAAATTTTGACGAAGAATAACATTCGACATTCCTTACTATGAGCAATGAAAACGATATAGTATTGTCACTATAACACTCTTTATAATTGTGTTAAGAATTTTCTTATTGTTCATAATACATTTTTCTATTGAAACGACATAAGAATCAATGCTTTCTTTGCAAATATTATTGAATAAAGTTCAAATAATTGCAACTTTCGGCGATAACCAGGGGATATTGTTGTTTATTTTATTTGACCTTTTCTAAGTCAAATTCTTGTTATTTTCTTATTATTATTATTACATTTGTATGATATCTCTGATATTTTTTATTTGATCAGCCATATATATATAATATGTTGATAAAAAAAACTTACGGGCTTAATAATTTGGTCAATGAAGATTATGTTATTATTTATGTAAATTCTTGTCAAAGAATTTTTTTTTGAGTTGGATTTTATGTGATATTTTCTGAACTTGTAGATATATAAAAGAATGGATGGAGTACTAATTTACAAGTTTTTATATTTGTTTAATTTAGTCTGACCGTAATTACGACAGATATAGAGCAAGGGTAAAAAAAAAATTAAATTTTGTTATTTTTTGTCTAGAAGTTTGGAAACGACAAATATAGTGGAACAAAATAAAAATTTTACAACGTCATTTAAAAAAGAACAGAGGGATGTATGTTTTATAAATTAAACTTAACACTAAAAACTAATCACAGAAAATAAAAGAAAACCAACCAATTCATTGCGATTCGATCGTTAATTTTTTTTTGTTGTAGATTGAAAGACATGTTTGATTTTGTACTGCATCTAAAATAATAATGCTGATATTATTGAATAGGTTATTAAATGACTATACTATACTATAAGTTTCAAAAAGAAAAGACTAGATAATATTTATTTTTGATAAGTTCTATGCATGGTTAGTTTATGATAAAGTTCTATGCGTACTATAAGTTGCTCAAAAAAAAAAGGCTACTATAACCTAAAAAGGAAAAACAAATGCAAATCAAAACAACAAAAATGCCAGCTAACTGCACATTGTGAGATTGTCGTTTTGTGCTGACAGTTAGTGCTTTTGCTTGGATTCTCTGCCCCATCAATAAACCATGAAAATAATCTCTCTATTTTTTTCTTTCTAAAAGCTAATAATTTTTTCGTTCCGAGTAAATGTTTACGTTATTAGTAATAATGAACTGCATGTATGTGAACAAAATTGATGAACCACATAATTACTCGGTAATTTTTGAGTGTTGGCAGTTCTTCTCTTTAGGTTTTAATAAAGTAAACTACATATGGTTTGATCACTTACTGACAAGTATAGACGCATGACCAAGGCAGACGTGTGGCCTTGTGGATACATAGTCTAAAAGACGTATAGTCGGGCCAGATGTTAAAATTTTCAATATAATTTATGAACTTATGAGTAAGAAGTCGTGGCATGAGCCAACAGATAGACTCGTGAGTGTTATCATGAGTAGAGATATTGGTCTAGTTGATAGTGATCATGGAATTAGCCTATTATACATGTCGATGAATATGATCTTCTAGGTATGTTCTTCTATTTTGGCAGCTATCAAATGTTTTACCTTTTGAGTTAGAAGAATTTAACCCACATTTTTAGAATTAAAAAGCTTATACTTATAGTACAAGTTGTGTATATTTCTCAAAATTAAAAAAAAAAATTAATTTATTTTTTTTGATAATCAAATTTTTTTCTTTTTCTTTTTATGTAATTTTAGATATCATAATACTTTGAAAAAATTATTTATTTTATACATGATTTTTTATCCAAAATTAGAGGCTGAGGACATGATATTGGCGTACTACTCTTAACCAATTACAGTATTCATAGGTTAATCATGCCTAACATTATTTTAATAATTTAATTTAAATCCGTCTACGTTTTGTTATTTTAATAGAAAAAGGTATAGGTGTTACATGGAAAATTTAAAACAATTTTGAAATAATTATTAAAAATGCAAAATATGTAGAAACATATTTTTCTAAATACTTCAGTTTGAACATGCAATTAAAACGTCTATTTCTATTGAGAAAACATGATACAAATTTATATAAAAATGTGCTAAATATTTGTTTGAAAAGCGTAATATTTACTTTGAGCTAATATTTTAATAATTATTTATTAATTTATATTAAATAAAATTAGTTTTGTATTATTTAAATATTTAATATTCATTGCATGTTTTCATTATCTATTAAATTATACATTTCTAATCTCATACTTCAATTTATCAAAAAAAAAATCTTTTTACATTTCAAAATATTTTTTGTAAATATCATCACAATTCGTTTTAAATCACAAAGATTTTATAGATAAAGAAAATTTAATTTAATGAATCTCTTTTTAAAGAGAGAATTCCCATTTGAGAATTCTATAAGATCTTTAACGAAAGCCGATGAAGTTATTTTTAACTATGACATGTTGAATTAGAGTTGAGCTACAATAAAATTTATAATTCGATGTAAATCGCAGTAAGAACTATGTAGTAGAAATTGTAGATTTATGTAATAAGTTTTTTCTAAAAATATGAATTATTATATTTTCAAAATTACTGATTGGTAACATCTTTGATGTATAAGTTGCAATATGTATTATCTTAATCAACAATATGAATATCAATAATTATAAGATTTATTATTAATTTAATAAACATATTAAATTTTTAAAAATTATTAAACTAAATGAATAAAATATACTAACTAAAAATAAATTACAATTAAAGAAAAATACTTATATATACATTATAACAAAAAATACCTATATATATTTACATATAATTTTTATGTTGTAAATTTTAGTTACCAAATAGAATTAGAAACTAAAATTATAGAAATAGTTTTGTTTAAATAATTCAAATGGAAATAATAGCTTATAAACATTTTGGCTAACTTATAAATAAATATATATATATATATATATATACATTTTTCAACCTGCTTTACCAACTAAAACAAACTAAACGTGCACATGGATGTATAAAAAATTAAAATTGTTAGAAAATGGAAAGTAACTGTAGGTAACTAATAAAAAAACCAAGATAATGCTAAATCAATTTCTAATACATGAAAATTTGTTCGATGTCGAGCTAATACTTGATTTATTAATTTTACTAAAGAGGTAACTCAAAATTGTAAATCATGTATTTTTGATTGGTAATATTTTTGAATTAGACTTCTAACTTAAATCTAATCAAATGTAACTCTCATGTCGCCGATCAAAGCTTTTTCCTAACAAAATTAAAAAAAATGAAAATACCTTTGAGACTATTGCACAACTTTTTTTGGATTCAGCAAATCTTAAAATGTGAAGTAGATCGTTGCATATTTGTTTTACTTATATCCACGCATTTAAATATTTGAAAATATATATTTTTCTCTTGTTGCATAGTTAGATTAATCTAACTAGTTAAATCCAATTAAGCTTGTAGAATAATGACCTTGCGGTTTATCGCTGTATGATCCAAACTCTAAAAAAAATTTGATCGTGTCCCATTCCGACGGTTAGAGTGGCTTTTAAAAGTGTTGCTCAATTTTTTTGACTGCAACAACAGTAGAAAGCTTTGATCTCATTTTTTTGACATCAACAAGAAGCATTGGGAACCAGCCCATATGTCTCAGCCATTAAAAGAGTGGCGACCTGCGGTTGATATTGCTATTGGAACAAATGTTTAGTTGATACTCCTTCTGTTTTATATTGAATTGAGTTTCTTTCTAACATTTTCTTTCTTGTTACACTAAAAATATTTCTTTAGAATTTCACTACAAATTTTATTTATTTTCAGTTTAAATTAATTGCAAATCCATTGATATTATAAATAATTTTATTTCATATACGTTCAACCATGTGTAATTAATAGAAACTTAATTACATTCATTCACTTTTTTAATCTGTAAAAAATGTTAAATTGACACTTAAACAGAAGAAGTGATTTCTATCAACCTCATAGTTTACACGTGTATGGAATTAAAGGTCCATTATTGTGTACTTATTTGAAGCTCGCTAACAAAGATGTGAAACTTAAAATAGAGTAGTGGCGTGGCTGCTTTTGCCTTATTTTCTTTTTGTCATTGACTTAAACATACTCATATATACTTTGCAAACTAAACTGATAACTCTGTATCCATATGAACAACAAACGACGATTGTTTCTTTGCTGTGTGCGAGACTGTCCGCCCCGATATTCTATATTGCAGTCGATAAGTCTATTTGTCTTATATGATCCACGTCTGACTGCACCATTATAAACCACTCTATTTCTAACATTGAACAATATATATAATTATATAACTCCAAAATTAAAAAAAACATAGCACGAAAAAATATATGAAATATTTATGGTATAACATCTAAATATATTCATATATTTAAAGTTATAATATGGAAAACCGTTTAGAAACAATTTTTTTATTCATATTAGCAACTATTTTATATTAAACTAATATTCAAATTTATATTTTATAATTTATATATCAATTTTTAAAATAATTATATTAAAAAAATCATATCCAATAATAAATTTTCAAATTTTAAAACTAAACATGGAAAACTTATATTAAGCTAATATAAACATTTATGTTATAAAATCTAGAGAAATTGTACTCCCTACACACCATTTTTCCCCTATTTACACTCCATACCCTATATCCCTCCAATTTTTTTCCCCCCAACATTACCATTTTCCCCCCATTCAATGATATCCCACCTTTGTTAGTATATTTAGCTAATTTACTCTAAAATCTATATATATATATATGCGTTTAAAATTATAGTTTATGCTTGTATAATTTAAATTTAAGCGTGTATAATTTAACTTATGATTTTTCTTAAAAATAAATTAGAATTTATAAAATTTACAAATATAGCATTGAAAACCCATGTGAAGTATTTATTTGGTATTGATTTCAAACGCTTAGTTATTTCGTTATTTGGATAAATACTAATGGTTGTAGTCTAATACTAACAGCTCAGCCTTTTTTTTGTCAACATTATTACAGCTCATGGATTACGAACATTTGGATGTCGAAAAGAAATGTACAGTCAGAAACTTTAAAATTAACAAATAAAATGGATAAAACAGTATCCAAACAGACTATTTCCATAATACATGAACCTAAAAAAAAATACATTTAGTTAGCAATAAAATAGCCACTAATATATAAATAATAACGCTTTATTATTTGCTATGTAATAGATCCTCCACCTAAAGCATATATATAATTATCCTCCTCCCATCATCCGAGTCACCATTCGTCTGTCACCACCAAACGCTTCCTTTCTCCATTGCTTTGTCTCCGAAACACGATTCGATCTTTCTTCGTCAAAAAGTAGCAAACCCAAAACCGAAAGTCTCGAACTTTCGTATTAGATCCACATCAAAAACAGTTTTTTTGACTCTTCGATTCGTTTCCCCCTTAGGGTTTATTGAATGGGTTCTGGGTTCTCTCTCTTTACCAATGGTTCATCGTCTTCTCCGTCTCGCGAACGAGATCTGTTAAAGCCTGGTCTCGGTGATTTGCCGGAGAGTTGTGTGGCTTTGATCCTCGAGAAGTTAGATCCGGTCGAGATCTGCAGATTCTCGAAGCTAAACCGAGCCTTTCGCAGCGCCTCCTGGGCCGATTTCGTCTGGGAATCGAAGCTTCCGCATGATTACAGATCGATTCTCGAGAAAATCCTCGGTGGGTTCCCGGAAAAGCTCCGGAAAAGAGACATCTATAACTTCCTCTCTCGTGTTAATTCCTTCGACGACGGCACAAAGGTTCGTCCTTTTTCACAGATTCTCTCTGTTTGTTTGTTTCCTTAAGAGGAAAGTTCATGTCTTGATTCGGATTTTGATGTTGTTGTTGCAGAAAGCTTGGGTTGATAAACGAACCAGTGATCTCTGTTTATGCTTATCGGTTAAGGGTTTGTCGGTAACCGGGATTGATGATCGGAGATACTGGAATCACATTCCTTCTGATGAATCTCGGTGGGTTTTCTCACTTTATTACATGTTGCTTATGTTTGTTCACATCTTGTCTTAATGAAATGTTTTGTTGCTTCCTGTAGATTTGCTTCAGTAGCATACCTTCAGCACGTCTGGTGGTTTCAAGTTGATGGAGAAATTGAGTTCCCGTTCCCAGCGGGAACCTACAGCGTCTTCTTCAGGCTTCATCTAGGCAAACCGGGGAAGCGGTTTGGTTGGAAGGTTTGCAACACTGACCAGATTCATGGTTGGGATATTAAACCGGTTCAGTTTCAGATTTGGACTGAAGATGGTCAACACTCTTCGTCTCAGTGCAAGTTAACCGAACCAGGAACATGGAGTCACTACCATGCTGGAGACTTTGTGGTTGGGAAAGCGAAAAGCTCGTCTACGAAGCTTAAGTTCTCGATGACTCAGATTGATTGTACACATACCCTGTGTTTAAAATGGCGCTCGCCTTTTGCGCCATGGCGCAAGGCGCACTCAGGCGATGGCTCTGTCGCCATGTACCACCTAGGCGAGGGTGGGTTCCCTAAGGCGCGCGCCATGGGTGCCTTGTCGAGAAGGCGAGCATGGCAAAGGCAAGCGTAAGGCGAGATTAATGTAAACCGTATGTAAACCATATAAGCCTTAATTAATAATTAAACCTTAGACTTTTTTGCTCAAAAAAAAAAAAAAATTAAACCTTAGACTTTAAAAAAACTTAACCGGGGAAACTTAAAGCTTTATAAAAGAGAAGTTACGTAAAACATAAACATAGATCTCAAGGTTTTTTGCTTAAGGTTAGAACTCTCTAGTATAATAAAGCTTGCATCTTATTTAAATTTAGTATATCAATCATTGCATAAGTGTTCTCTAAGTTTCTTCTCCAATACAAAACAAAATGTTCTTCAAGGCGAGCGCCATATTGCGCCATGGCGCGAGGCGCAAGGCTCGGCACGTCTCGCCTTGGTGCGCCATGCGCCATTTTAAACACAGCACATACCAAAGGAGGGTTATGTGTAGATTCTGTAATTGTGTATCCGAGCTCGTGCAAGGACCGGTTGAGGCGGTTTTAAAAGTCTTAAAACCGAAGTTTGGTTTGGTTGTAAAAGCTATACTTTTTAATTAGCTTTTTAACCTTTTTGTAGAATATTTGGGTGGTGATTGGAAAAAAAAACTACATTTAAAAGAGAAGAGAATCTCTGTTTCATAGTTTTATGTTGCGAGTGTGAACTTGAGTTTGAAGTTGCAGAGTTTTTCTTTTAACTTTATTCAATGGAACTAGCTTTTTGTGGGAAGTGAAACGCAGCGTGTCGTGAAAACCGGAGTTAATAAACTGACCTGGTTCAAAGAAAATTGATCACAAGTTCTCACAGAATCAAAATTGATCACTGGCTAATGGTATCGCACCGCTTTCACTGGCCAAGAACTATGAAACGTTTGCAGAGACAAAACCACAACTTAACGTATCAATCAAAATCAAAATCACTACACGGACCTCTTCTTGTGTCACTTTCTATCACACCGTGTTTATAAAAATATATTTCCACAATTCGATTTAAAGACTAACCATTTGGAGAAAGGAAAGGAAACTATTGATGTTGAAATCAGAAACCAAAATGAAATGTCCATTACAAACTTGAGGTTCTATGTAATAATTCATCTGTTCCACAAACATAAAATTTTTAATATTTTCACACATTAATAAAACACATTAAACTGCTATAATAAATGTATCGTTTTTTATAATTTTCAGTCTTCGATAACTTTTTATCAATAATAATTCAATAAAATCAATTAATTTTTTTAAAGATCTTTTTGGAACAATTTTCTAAAAAATTTATCATTAAACAACGGAGGCAGTATCCGTTACAAACAGCAACGACATAGTATATCTCCTCACGAGGAATTTAATAGAGTTGTGACTTGCGAGTCTCGTGACTATCGTCAACAGAGTCAGCGTCCGTTACAAATTAGGTCTGCAACGGTATGATGGTATATATTTTTTGGAGGTTTGTAGACTTTAATTTGAGGACTGCATATTTAATTTCAGGATTATAGACTTATTTCATGCCGTAGATTTGTCTTTTGAATCGCAAACTTAATTGGATTACCCTACAATGATTATGTACTATATGTTTGCAAACTTTACTTTTTGAATAATTAGAACGTTTTGGATACTTATCATCTGAAATTTTTGAAGTACGAATGATACATTTATAGTAATAAATTTTATTCAAATATAATATTTTGCTATTACAATATGCGGTATGTTCATAGATTTCTTAATTTGGAAATAATCAATCTGTAAATAATTGTAGGGAATATAGAAAGTACATGTTATTTTATGCGCATCTTACGCTATTCAATCATGTACTATTAATTATACTTTATATTCCTTAAAATAGCATCATTTTGAGTTAATTTACGAATCCAACAAAAATTTCTTAAAGTGTTAAGTTATTGAATTTTTTAAACAGTAAAAAAATAAAAATAAGAGTGAAAGATAAGAGCTTTATATGTATTGTAAAGGAGTATATTTTATTTGTAAGATGTGTTATCCAACTATATATCTCGGATAAAATGAGATATATTTATTCCTAACAGTTATCACAATTTAATAAGTGTTTCAAAAAAAAAAGTTGTTAGATATGAACCTATAAAATGGAGTTAATAAAACGCGAGCCAAAACGGCGGTATTTTAATTTTCGATACGTCCAAGACCTTCTTGTCGTTAATTAGTATTGTTAAGACCAAACATTAAAAGGGTGTTATTGTAACTTCGTCATACATCGTCAACAAAGATCGAACAGAACCAATCCCCACACGACCTAACAACAACCTATCAGAGATTCAAAACCAGACACTGTAACGACTTCACAGACAACCATGGAATCGTTCGACATGAGTTCCATGGCGGCCTCGATAGGCGTCTCCGTCGCCGTTCTCCGTTTCCTCCTCTGCTTCGTCGCAACGATACCAGTCTCCTTCGCGTGGAGGTTCGTCCCGAGTCGACTCGGTAAACACATCTACTCAGCTGCTTCTGGAGCTCTCCTCTCTTACCTCTCCTTTGGCTTCTCCTCGAATCTCCACTTCCTCGTTCCCATGACCATTGGCTACGCTTCGATGGCGATCTATAGACCAATGTCTGGATTCATCACTTTCTTCCTCGGTTTCGCTTATCTCATTGGCTGTCATGTGTTTTATATGAGTGGTGATGCTTGGAAAGAAGGAGGCATTGACTCTACTGGTAAACTCTTTTTTTTTTAGATTTATGATGGTGGAACCACATTGTTGATTGTTTCTTTTGGTGAGAGTGAGTTTGGTTTGTATGTATGTTTTTAGGAGCTTTGATGGTGTTGACGTTGAAAGTGATATCGTGTTCGATAAATTATAATGATGGGATGTTGAAGGAAGAAGGTCTCCGTGAGGCTCAGAAGAAGAACCGTTTGGTTCGGATGCCTTCTCTCATTGAGTACTTTGGTTACTGCCTTTGCTGCGGAAGCCACTTCGCTGGCCCTGTCTTCGAAATGAAAGATTATCTTGAATGGACCGAAGAGAAAGGAGTAAGCTTTTGATTCTTGATTCTTAGTTCTTGATTATTATTCTTGATTCTGGATTTATGGATTCTGGATTTATGGGTTCTTGATTTATTGGTTCTTCATTTATGATTTATTGGATCTAGATTCTTGATTCTTTATTTATCATTCTTGAGTCTTGACTCTTGATTTATCGGTTCTTTATTCGGATTTATTGGTTATTGATTCTTGATTTATCATTCTTGATTCTGCCGGGAAAAAATATTTCTTGAGTTCTTGATTTGTCATTCTTGATTCTTGATTTATCCATTCTTGACTCTTGATTAATCGGTTCATCGTTCTTGATTTATCGTTCTTGATTCTTGATTTTTCGGTTCTTGATTATTGATTTGTTGGTTCTTGTTTGTTTGTTTGCTTGATTTGTTGGTTAGATTTGGGCTGTTACTTCTGGGAAAGGGAAGAGACCATCGCCTTACGGAGCAACACTTCGAGCTATACTACAAGCCGGGATCTGTATGGCTCTGTATCTCTACTTAGTCCCTCAGTTCCCATTAACGCGGTTCACAGAGCCAGTGTACCATGAATGGGGTTTCTGGAGAAGATTCGGTTACCAGTACATGGCCGGTTTCACGGCTCGTTGGAAGTACTACTTCATCTGGTCGATCTCAGAGGCTTCCATCATCATCTCCGGTTTGGGTTTCAGTGGTTGGACCGACGAAAACACACAAACAAAGGCCAAATGGGACCGTGCAAAGAACGTCGATATCCTAGGTGTTGAGCTAGCCAAGAGTGCTGTTCAGATTCCTCTTGTGTGGAACATACAAGTCAGCACTTGGCTCCGTCACTGTGAGTATATTTAGGGATGAGATTCTAGAGATTGACTTTATACGCATTTTGACGGTGTTTCTTGTGATTAAATTGCAGATGTGTATGAGAGAATTGTGAAGCCAGGGAAGAAAGCTGGCTTCTTCCAGCTGCTAGCTACTCAAACCGTTAGTGCCGTGTGGCATGTGAGTGCTCCTTCTTCCATAATGATTCAATCTTTTTTGTTTGTTAAGTAATCGAAATCTTTACTTGTTTCTCTTTGCAGGGACTGTATCCTGGATACATTATCTTCTTTGTTCAATCAGCATTGATGATCGATGGTTCTAAAGGTACAGTGCTTCTCTCGGCTTTTTAACTTTCATTCACGTTTGTTAAATCTTTATCTTAAAACATGTTTTATTATATTTTCATTGAGCAGCTATTTACCGTTGGCAACAAGCAATGCCTCCGAAGATGGCAATGCTGAGAAGTGTTATGGTTTTCATCAACTTCCTCTACACAGTTTTGGTTCTCAATTACTCATCCGTTGGTTTCATGGTATATATAACTCTTCCCTCTATATTGTTAACGGTTCTATTTTATCTCAAAGTCGCTCATTTTTTGTTCAGGTGTTGAGCTTGCACGAAACACTCGTGGCCTACAAGAGTGTATATTTCATAGGAACAGTGGTGCCTATTGCTGTGATTCTACTCAGCTACTTGGTTCCTGTGAAGCCTGTGAGACCAAAGACCCGGAAAGAAGAATAAATCTGTCTTTGTTTAAAACTTCTTTGTCTTTGTTCTTCTCTTGGACCGTTTATGTACACCACGGAACTTAGATTTTGTGTTTATTCTTCTTCATTTTTTCTCAAATCTCAGATATTTTACTTGAATTTTTGAAGAAATACATGATTTAGATGTGTTTCTCTCTGTTTGTCTTATATACTTTGTTTGTCAGTCACACCTGCTCTTGAGTAGAAGTTGTGATAGAGTATGAAGAGCAAGTCTAACCATGTGCTCGATGTCAGATTGGCTTTGTCTTCTTGATTATCCCAAATGCGACTTGCAAGTAACTCGACAATAAACATGAATATAAGTTCTAATTTCTTCCGAATTAAAGAGATTATTAATTTGAAAACAGGTTTTTTTTTGTTTTCTTTACACTTTTACAGAATTTTAATTTAAAACAAAGAAATAATTTAATTGCAGAAATTGACAGCAATAAATTAGGGATGCCTTAATTTGGAATGTTCTTGATATTAGAAATACTTTGTGGAGTTAATTTTAAGCTTTAGATATTTTTTCTGTTTCAAAATAGATTTAAGACATACATTTATTAATATGTAAAAGGCAAAGAAAATTTAAAGATATATCCATTAAATATATCAATGACATTGGAGTATAAATAACTTGCAAAACTAATGGGTATTTTTATTTTGTACTTCTCTTTTAATAGATTAGATTAAAATATACTCATGATACGCGAGTTAAAAATAAACTTTAAATTGATAATTTACGTAATCATATCTATATAATTAACATTTGAACTGAGACTTATTTTCAATTATCTAAAATATGTTGTATAAATCATAATTAAGAAAATATTCAAAAACCTTAAAGTCCATTATTTTATATGAATAAAAGAGATTGAAAACACACACTTTAGATTTATATTATTTTAAACTGGATCAAACTAATGTAAATATTAATCTGTTTAATTTTGTATCTTGTGATAAGAAGTTAAATAAGCCAAGATGGGTGTTCCAAAAAAAAAGGAACCAAAATAGCTAACAGAACCGCAGCTACAATAGTCAAGCCGAGCGGAAGGCATAAGAAAAACAGATAGGCAACTCAATTAAGCAACTAAAGACATCATTAATGCTAAAATAAGAGTAGAAGCTCTGGGAATCAGAGACCATAATTCAGTGATCTACTTCCTGGAAGTGTTGCAGCAACTAGTGCATAAGGAGCAACAGAAGTCACGGCTAAAACCTCAGAGGCGAACACGCACCACCTAATTAAGCCAGAGAACTGTGAGGAGAACATCGCTGGCAAAGAGTTACGGAGTTATGAGAACCTCCACCGCCAATTAAACAAACATGGAGTCAAAAGCTCAGTTGTGCTTTTTGAATAAACGAGTCCTATATTTCCTGCGGACAGAGCTGAAGAGATAGAAAACAGAGCTAACAAGATAGAAATCCAAATAGCAACCTCACACGAAGGTAATAAAGGGATACAAATAGCAACCTCACACTGAGACTAGAGCTTGTGATGTTATATATTTCTATCTTTTATGGTATGAAACTTAGTTTTCTTAGAATTATGACAGAATTGTTGCAACATGTCACATTTACATTCAATGTGTCTACGTTCATATAATAAGAAATTTTATAACCCATAGACAAAACCAACAAAAATCTTTTTTATAATTGATAAATAATTAAAATTTATGTGTTAAAATCTAGTATTCAATTGACCGTCATATGCGGCAACTGTAGTAATTACTAAGTATAATTATATAACTTCTTATAGAAGTATAATTTAAGAAAAAAGAAGTATAATTTAAGAAACAAAAATTTATATAATAACTAGAGATTTATACTAAGAAGATTATGGATCCAAAAACACTAAATTCCACAGTTTGGATAAAAAACATAATGATGTTGTTTATTGTTTGATATTTATTAAAGCTTTTTATAAAAAGGATAGATGTAGACATTTGGGAAAAAAAAATATTATCATCTTAACACTACATTTACGAGACATTATATTAGGAAAATTCGAATCCTAGAAGAGTGATTAGGGTAATAAACAAGCATTTAGGGAGACTAATTATGGCTAAAAAGTGATTATCTTTGTTTAAGTGAATAAAACGTTCCCCGGAAGAGAAATATTATGATTAAGACACATTCGCAAGGCGATGGCTGGACCATACATTAATATATAATAAAGTCACATCAAATAAATGGTCGGAGACTTACTCTATCCATTAATTATGTAGTACAAAGTGAGCCACATTATTAAATTATTGTAATAAACATTATCTTAAATTTTAGAAAATGATTGATACAGTTGCTAAAAAAGAAAAGAAAATTATTGATATTATGGAGTATGGAGTATTGGTCAGTCACCTGATTACTTGAGCCAATTTGAAGGTTGAAAATTGTGGTGAGAATGAGAAACAAGATTCCAATATCGTGCCAAAAAATTGACTTGTAGGCAACTCGGAAATAAACAAACAGGAATATACCATTCGTTACTAGAAGTAGGTTTTTATATTTGTAACATAATATTTGTGACAAAAAAAAAAAAAAAAAAAAATATTTGTAACATAATATACATTTTTAGTTTTTAGATACTTTCATTAACTAATATTAATAAATCATACATTTAAAATATTTTAATTTATCAAATATTATAAGTTGATAATTATTAAAAAAGTATATAGTAAAAATAAGTTATAACTTAATTCTAATTATTATTATATTTTAATAAGTATATAACTTAATTGTAACTATTATTATATTCTAATTATTACTAAATATTAAGTATTTTATTATAAAATATATTTTTAGCATATATCGAAAATTTAATCATTTTGCTAACATGTATTTGATCATGTTAACCAATTAATGTTAAAAATAAAATTATAATATCTACGGACGGGACTGAAATACTGAAAATATTAAGGTCCAAGGTCAACAGTTTAAACAAAAACCTAACAAAAAAACATAACAACATTGTTTATTGGAGGGTGATTGGTTGAGCTTTATCTCCTTACTTTAGCTTTATTTATTTTTAAATCACTAAATTTTACCAATCATGTTGTAGCTTTACTTTTAAAAATTAAAGTCTACATCAAGTTTTTATTTAGTTTTACCAATCATAATTTAGCTTTATTTTTAAAGGTACAATAAAAAAATAAAGCAAAACTTTTTCTTATGTATTTTAGACAAACACTCTACATCTTCGTTTTATAGGCTGTAGAATCTGTAAATGAAAAAAAATATCTATAATATCAAATAAATTATATAATTATAATAAAAACTTTATTTTAATTTTTGAATTTGAGTGTTTTTAAATTATTAAGATATTTAAATAATATAAATATTATTTACATAGCACATTTTAAATTACAATAAATTTTGACAATTTATTAAAAAATATTAATATAAATTATTTTAAGTGATATAAAATAATAATTTTAAATATACAACACATATTTCATATATTTTATTTTGAAATATCTACAGCCTACATCTTACAGCTACAACAAATTTAACTACAGCAAAAGTCTCTGCAGAAAAAATCTACAGTAACAACTTTACAGCTACAACCGATTTATCTATAGCTAAACATCTACATCTAAATTTTTAAAGCCACAGTGAAACCAATCATCACTGTTTGATACTTTATAAAGCTTAAATGAAAAGGATTGATGTAGACATTTACTGGGAAATGAAAATATTGTCATCTTAACACAACATCTAGAGACATTATATGACTTATCTTGTTTAAATGAATAAAACATTATAAGGGAAATCCGAATCCCAAAAAATGATTAGGGTAATAAACAGGCCTTAAGGAAGATTACTGATGGTTAGAAAGTGACTTATCTTGTTTAAGTGAATAAAACATTCCCCGAAAAAGAAATGTTATGATTAAGAGACATTAGCGAGAAGTGGACCATACATTAATATATAATAAAGTCACATCAAATATATGGTCGGGAACTTTATGCATATTAATGCAGTACACAGTGAATCATACCCTATCTATATACCCTCTGTTTTTTTTATACGATGTTTTAGCTTTACCACACAAATTAACAAAATAGTTTTACTAAAGACACTTGATTACAACAAAAAAGTAATCAAAAATTACTAATCATTGCTATTCTGAACTAATAAAACAAAAACAACATATTAACATTTAATATTGTAATCATTTATTTTAATAGTTTTACATAAAAGTTTCAAAACATATATATTGAAACAAAAATATCTTCTAAAAGATCATATAAAAAGAAAGAGAGAGAGAGTATTATTGTAACAAACACTATTTTAAATTTTATAAAATGATTGATACTACGGACTATGGTCAGTCACCTGATATTTGAACGCAAAAAACCATGGTGAGAATGAGAATCAAGATTCTAACATATACCTTAACGTCCGGTCCATTTTTAGCTTCATTTGGATTTGTGATTGTAGCTTTTTACTATATTATATAAAAATATAACTCAACTAAAATTTTCGTTGGTTCGATTTAATTAACATTTTATTTTACCTAAATATTTTCATCAATTGATTTGAAATGTTTTTTAATGTTAAAAAGGTTATTTTCTTTTAGTTTAGAAACAAACTTGTATTTCTTAGGGACAATATCTAGAAATCAAGTCTCGTATGTAACTCTCGAATGAATCTGAAAACTTTTCTTATTAATCTTTTAAAGAAACTCTCTCAAAACCTTAAGCTCTCAATCACAAACTCATAAGTTATGCAACACTCTTGCATCTTCTTATATATAACTCTAAACTTCTTAAATTCATTAGAAATAACACAATAAGATATTTCCTAATCTTCTTAGATAACCACAGGATTAGGTAGATTGTATCTAAAACTACTTGAAACTTAATCCAATATTATCCCTTTTAAGCTTGAAGCTCTCTGTCGCCAAGTTCTTCATGCCAATGAAGTCTCTCATCTCTTTAAACTTATATCTCCCTAGAGCCTTTGTCAAGATATCAGCTTTATGTTTGTATCTAGGTACGTGCTCTACTCCAACATTTCCATTTTCCACACATTCTCGTATAAAATGGTATCTCTTGTGTATATGCTTACTTTTTCCATGGAAGACCGGGTTTCTTGTCAAAGCAATTGCAGACTGATTATTAATTCGAATAATCACTCTTTCACTTACTTGATTCGTGATTTCACAT
The DNA here is from genome assembly GCF_020379485.1 of Brassica napus. Classification (NCBI taxonomy): domain Eukaryota; kingdom Viridiplantae; phylum Streptophyta; class Magnoliopsida; order Brassicales; family Brassicaceae; genus Brassica; species Brassica napus. The sequence continues at coordinate 9,209,192 of NC_063442.1, forward strand.
AGTAGATTCTGTAACCAAATAGCTTGTCTAGTCTCTGTTCCCGCCATAAATTCAGCCTCAGAATATGACAGTGCCACGGTGTCATGTTTCTGCGAGCACCATGTGATTGGACTCTCTCCAAGGTAAAAGATATGGAATGTAGTGCTTCTCCCATCATTTGGATCAGACACATAGCTGCTGTCACTGTAACCTAAAAGTTTTGGTACTCCTTGTGTTGATCGCTCAAAAGTTAGCCCATACGAGACACTTCCACGCAAATATATCATAACCTGTTTCATCACAATACCGTGCGACTCCCTCGGACTCTGCATGGACCGTGACATAACTCCTACACTATAAGAGAGATCAGGTCGTGTGTGGAGAATGTATCGCAAGCATCCAATGTTTTCCACATATATCTGGTATGATCATCAATAACAACAAAAATATACATGTTTCCAGTAGGTGAGCTAAGTGTTATGGGTTCACATAAATCTCCGTGAAGCAGCTCAAGTGTCTCGCTTGCTCGATATGCGAATCTTCGGCATGTCAAGTACTAGCTCTTTCTGTATCATACCTTTCAATGACCCTGAGTTTATGTGTCCTAATCGTGTGTGCCAACGTTTCTACTCGCTAGTTGACATCATATATAGGTGTGCATTGCATCTCACTCCTATATGAACTTTGTATAGTCTGTTCTTCAACCGTTTTTGCTTCACAAGTATTTTTCCATGTTGATCATGCATTGTTAACTCTTCTCCTCATAGCCTTATGTCGCATCCTGCTTCTGTAGCTTGTCCTAAGCTGATGATATTACTCTTGAGATCAGGAATGAAGTAAACATCTGTCATCTTTCACGATTCTCCATTCATATCAGTGAATGATATCGTTCCTTTCCCTATGATATATATTCGTGAATCATCCTGAATCTGATTTTTTCTGTAATGGTGTTGTCGATTCTAGAAAAACATCTTCGATCTCCAGTCATATGATTGCTTGCTCCATTATCAAGATACCATATATTATCTTCACCGGAATTTGTCTCATATTTTTCAGGTAAGACGTTCTTCTAGTTTAAAAATACTACCTCATGCATCATAAGTTCATCAGCTTCATGTGTGTCGGTATTGTATGTTTCACACACCATTATTAGCCAAGCAAGCATGGAGAATAGTCACCAATCCAGATGGTTTACTGGCTCGGGACCTGCAAGGCTGCAACTTCGGTTTCATCCTAGTTTGTGATGAACTCTGTTTTTTAATACAGTTTCGTGTTTTAAAAAGGAATTGTGGAGTGAATTCGCTTTTATCGCATAATTGGCAACTAAAAATAGTTTTTCTTTCACGTTCTACGTTGGAATTAATCTTGCATAGAAGATATTGTATATAGTTGATAAGTAATTTTTTTTTTCGAAAGCATATGAAGTTGATAAGTAAATTTATCATTTCAATGTAATAAAATTTTAATTTTGCACCAAAGAAAGACATTTCAGTCCAAAAAGCAAAAACACATAATATAGATGGCTTACTAATTAGACCGAGTTTTATTATATAAACGCAAATCAAATTGTTCTGGTAAAACCGTGGAATCGAGTTTTCTTCTAAAACCACGAAATTGATTTTTTCGCTAAAACCGCAAAATCAAGTTTTTCCACCAAAACCGTAAAACCGAGCCCCCCTCCCCCCCAAAACAGTAAAACCGAGTTTTCTCGCCAAAACACAAAATCAGATTTTCCCGCAAAAAATGTAAAATCGAGTTTTCCCGTCAAAATCGCAAAATTGATTTTTCCCGCTAAAACTGTGAAATCAAGTTTTCCCGCCGAAACCATAAAATCGAGTTTTCCAGCCAAAAACCGTAAAATCAAGTTTTTCCGTCAATACCGCAAAATCGAGTTTTCCCGTTAAAACCGCAAAATCGAGCTTTCTCGCCAATACCCCATAATCATATTTTCCTGCCAAAACCAGAAAATGTGTTTTTCACCTACAAAATCCAATTTTTTTTTTGCTAAAACTGTAAAATCGGAATGTTTCCGCATAAATCGTAAAATCTTGTTTTTTCGCTAAAACTATACAATCATATTTTCCTACAAAAAATAATAATCAATTATATTAAGTTAAATGAGTTAACAAGTGTCCACTAATTTTAAGTAGAAATCATTTAATAAATGAGTCTTAACAAAATTACCCTTTTAAAACTCATTAAAAACTCGCGAACAGAACCATTATAATTAACATCCCTACAAAAAAATATATAATATAGATGGCTTGCTGATTAGATCGACGTCTATAAAAGTATCCAAGCAAGATCTAACTTTTGGTTAACTAATTAAATTCAAGATTTTTTTTTTTTAATATCTCAGCTGCATGGAATAGTTACAACGAGATATGAACAACCAACAAAGAAGAAAAAAGTAAGTGAAATAAAAGTTGGATCGTGTCGGCCATATTAACAACTTTTAATTTTAGTCAACAAAATCATAACAACTAAAACTTATACTTATCAAAAAAAAAAAAGTTCTTTCTTTTGTTGACAAAAGAATTAATCCAATATTTTTTCAAAAAAAAGGAATTAATTCAATGTTCTTCTTTTTTAGAAAGTTTAATTCAATCTTTTCTCCTCGTTCAAAGTCCATGCTAAATCAAATTTCGTCTATTCTAGTTGGATACTAGATGGGGTCTGGCAAATATCTGTCTTTCCAGTGAGATGTAAGTTATCGAATTTGAAATTTGCTCTGAATAATTTCAACTATATATAATATCAGTAAATTAAATGAACGAGCCATAAGCAAACGTAAGTATACACTTTTTCTTAGTTTTATCTATTATGAACATGGTGTTATTGTAAGACTATCAACAATGGTTTCCATAATTCAACATCCTCTTTTTCTCTTTTAACACTCCACATAATTTTCTCTTTTTTTTCACCTAATTATTCAACACTTGCTTCATTTTTATTATTTACTATAGTTTTGTTTAATAAAATTCAAACCTTATCCCATAATTTTCAATTATTTTTTATCTTTTCTAATTTACAACTATATATATATATATATTAAAAACTATATATTAATAATAATGATGATCATTTTAACTTAAATAACTAAAATGACATAATTTTAAATAAAATTTATTTTATTTTTTATTAATATTTTTAGATAACTTTTTAAATAATACTAAGATTAGTATTAGTTAAAAAAAATTACGAAACTTCAAATAAAAAAAAAAACAAAATAACGAATAAAACACATATTAAATTAGAAAAAAGTTTTTATATCCAAATCAAACAAAAAAGAGTCTATTTATAGATTATAAAATTTTATGAATATTGAAATAAAAAATGGAAGTTTTAAATTAAGTTGTTATAAATAACTAATGTCAAATAATTAGGATAGAATAAGAAAAACAAAAATCAGAAACATCCAATATGAAATAGATATCTAACTTTGTTGGACCCATTGTTTTTGCTTTCAACATGTTGAATCAAATATTCAATATGTCTATTGCATATGGTCTTAGAGATAACTCGTGCGTTTTGACGCATGTGATAAGATAAAAAATGAATGATTGTGTGTGACAAATTGCCACATCCTATACAAACTATTATCCTTCCGTTCAAATTAATTGGCCTCTTAAAGTTTAAAATTTATTTAATTTTAAATATCACTTTATGTTATCAATACATTTATTTGATAGTGTTCTAAATTATATTTTTAAGCTCACCAATTAACATAATGAAATAAAATAATATATTAATTAGAGATAAAACATAAATTTTAATGATTTTCTTAATATGTATCAAAAACTTAGAACGGCGTATAAAATGAAACATTGTTAATTCATGATATTTTTCTTTCATTATGTACATTTCGCTAATTTTCCTTTTATATAAAGTCTGACAAAAACTCACTTGTCCAAAGAGTTATTGGCAAACAAAAAAATCAAGAGTGGCATATGAATTAGTTTTATTTCTAAAAAGTCACATATATATGATGGAATATGAATTTGATTTATTACCTTGTAACAAATTAACTCTTTTTTTGGTCAAAAATTAACTTTGTTGCTAGAATCTCTGTACTGTGTACAGGGTTGATGTAGTGGTTTCTTTTTCTATATTAAAGAAAAACAACTTTAAGCCTACTATTTCACACACAAAAAAAGAAGACTAATTTTAAGACTAATATATGACTTCTTTGGACTTTGGGAATTACAGAAAGAAATAAAATCATCTACAAGTTGTCACCTTTTTATGTCGACTTCATCAATATTCACACTCAACTAATAAATCAACGGGGATGATATAATATACTCCCTCCGTTTCGATATAAATGATTTTTTTGGTGATTATTTTTGTTTCACAATAGATGATGTTTTCACATATATAGATAACTTTAAATTTATCATAATCAATTATATTTCTATTATTTTTGTTTATAATTAAATAAATTAGTTTTAAATTATATTTTAATGATTTTTTTATTTAAAAAAGATAATCTCTTAAAATATGTGCAAAGAACCAAAACTTTATCTATTATGAAACAGATGGAGTATATACTTAAAACAATTTCGTACATAAGGCATAACCTACACTGTACGTCTGCAGATGATTTGCTGTTGTGGTGATCTCCAGAAACAATCAACTATTTTCACAATTGTTTTTCAAATGATAAAGATATTTACCGTCTCCTTTCTAAGAAATACATAAATCTATCCATTTTATTTATTAATCTTTTGAACATAAAACTTTTTAGTCGTGTCTTGTTCCTCACTATTACTTTACATTTTTTTTATTCATATTTGTAGTTAATTAGTGTTAGTGTATATTGTGTTCAGTACTCTTTTGTGTTTAATGGTTTTCAATTAGCACACCTTTTTCCTCTACTACGAATTATAGCTGTTCAATCAGTTACATATACGACATTATCAATTTGTGGGGAACATTTTTCTTATTTCCAAAAGCGTGTTTGAACGTTCTAAGATAGCTGCTCAATTAGTAGTACATACCATGATCATTTTTCAGGCAGCAGTTTTTTACTTCCTAAAGTGTGTTTAAACTTTCTAACACCATCTTCAATGATCCTTCATTTTACAGGGAAACATTAAAAATGAGGTGATGATACATCATTTTGTAAGAAATATATTTATGAATATTGATATACTAAGTTTGAAGGAACACTATTAATATACTCATTTTGATAATTCTTAAACTATTGTATAGTTTTATTTATATCTAAAAAATCATTATTTTATTTAATACTTTAACAAAATTATTAATATTTTCATTCACACAATTATAAGTTCATATGAATCATTATATATTTTGCTAAAAGTTAAAATTATATATATAATAAATACTTCAATTAAATTATTATATTTTGTTAAACGTAATATATATTATAATTTAATAACAAGTATCAATAAGAAATATATTTTGGACTATTTTTGTAGGAGATAAATGAGAAGAATTATTGGAGCACAATTTAAAATTTAGTTTGAAATTATTTTATTTTGAGGGAAAATATGAGATGTGTCATTAAAGGTTTTAAAAGTTACAAAAATTTCTAGGAAATTTTCATGTTTACTACTTTATTGTTACCATTATTCATGTTTACTTTCACTAAAGAGACATTTTCAAAAATTATTCTTCATTAAAACACAAAAGACTCTTTATACCCATGATACATTAAAAAATATATATATATATTTTTTATGTTTTCAAATTATTCTTTTTTACATTCAAATTTTTGTATAAAAATAAAATTTGAATTTTTCGGATTGTTTTCTTTCAAATTTTCTTTTTGAAAAATAATTTTTTTAAGTATTTATTTATATATTCATTAGAATCAGAAACTCCACATTCCAAAAATCCTACCCCACCCCTTAGCTCTAAATCATAAGTCTGGATTAATTAACCATAGAGTTATATGTGTCATTTTCCCTTTTTAAAACTGAAAATAAAAATGGTTGAAATAAACATAAAAAATGGTATTAGAAATGTAGTATTTTTGGTAATTTTCCAAGATTTTTTACGGTTAAGTCGAAACTTTCTTTTTGGTTCAAGTGTTACGTTGTAAAATATGAGAGGTGTAATCAGATGTCTTAGATTGGCAAACATTTAGATAGTTATCGAGATATATGATGTAACCAAAGCTTCTAGGGATAGAACTAGATCCGTTGATTTTAAGAATATCCGGAAACTAGGGTTTGTGAATACTTTTCATAGTGCTTAATCAAAAGCTCTTAGGGTTGAGAATACTCTTCTCAGTGGTTTATAGAAACCTTTTAGGAAAACTCTTTTTTATTAATCAATCAAAATCTGAATACAAACTTAAGCTTAGACGGCTATATATAAGAAATCATAAAACCCTAAAACTTTACAGATAATTATCCAAATAATAAGTAAAACACTAAATAATTAAGATACTTATTCTATCTACATATCTAAATATCTATCTACATCATTCGTTCCGGATTGGAGAAGATTTGTCTTCGAATCTTGATTGTAGTCTTCGAATCCAAAACGTTTTCTAATAAAAACTCTTCCTTGAATCTTCAATAGCATGTTCTGTACGATTTTTACACAGATCTGTTTGTAACTTGAATCTTCGCAAATTCGTTTTCGCACAAAATTTGCACCCAACAGATTATTAACATTCTGCACAAAATCTTCACCAATACGATTTTGCCCTAACTTTGCACGCGAAATTTCAGTGAAACCCTCTTTGAAAACAAAGTCAATATGAAGGACATCGTGTCCTTCATATATATCATAGATTGGATCACCATAGATCTCATGGTTCACTTCTCTTTCAACAAAAGAAATTTCGTCCATGATAGAATAGATGCTTATACTCACCATGACATTCAGAATCGTCTTCGATTGAGAAATAAAAAAAACGCAGCTCAGATACCAACTGATGTAGCGGAAGCTTCTAGGGATATAACTAGATCCGTTGATTCTAAAAATACCCGGAAACTAAGGTTTATGAATACTTTTCACAATGCTTAATCAAAAACTCTTAGGGTTGAGAATACTCTTCTCAATGGTTTATAGAAACCTTTTTAGAAAACTCATATCTATTAATCAATCAAAATCAATAGAAACTTAAGCATAGACGGCTATATACGTGGAAGCACCATATCATACTGTTTAAGGTTTAAAGGCTTCTACACTCAAGTCTGGGATTCGAATCCCAGACTATGCAATTTATTGCAGATTACATGAAATCCAGGTTTCAAATCCCGGAGAGAGCAGTTTATTAAACAATTATGCAAACTACAGAAGAAATGCTTACAAGGAATCTTCAACATGGTGCAAGTAAATCTGGCCAGACGTGGATCTTCATATGACGGCTCAGGTGATGCAGTTAGACATAAGTCTTCATAAGACAGATAGTATTGTCAGTTGTCGAAGCGCCTATGTAATCTTTCTCATATCATAATTGTAATATCATAATAAAAATCAGTGTTAAAAAAATACTCTTATATATAAGAAATCATAAAACCCTAAAACATTAAAGATAATTATCCAAATAATAAATAAAACACTAAATAATTAAGATGTTTATTCTAAATATCTATCTACATCAATATCCGTCTTCAAACCTTTTAGTAATTTGAACATGTCAAATGGTTTTTACGAATTTGGATGTCTAGCAAACAGTAATCGCTTAGTCAGACCCATTATAAGCAAGGGATCAAATTGATTATGAAAACACTTTCAACACACAAATAAAAACAGTAACGGTTATAGCTTATTTGATTATTTGTCAATTGAGCCACGGTCCACGGAAATAATATACACGTCAAATGAGAGTTGGAGACTCTGCAAAATACGCTAAGAACGGCCAATAACTGTTCTGGTGTATCCAAAAACAATCGTTTACTAGTTTGGGAATTTGCACCTAGTAGCGCACAAAAATATTATAATTCATTATCTATACATTTATTCATTTACCCTAAATCTAACCGATATATATAACTCCGTCTGTTTCTAAATGTTACATATTCTAAACTTTTCACATATTTTAATAAAACACATTAAATTTGCATATTTTTTGTGATTATCTTTTTTCCATAATATTAAACTAATAAAAATCTAATAAGTGCAATTAAATTTTTTGAAATTTGCAATTTGTTAATAGAATATGCATTGAAAATGCACAAAATAAATCTTCTTGGAACAAATTTTTTTTCTAGAATATGTAACATTTTGAAACGGTGAGAGTATATTATATGTAATTTTGATGTTTTACCCTTCCTTATAACCGGTGCAATCTGCACAATTAAAAAAAAAAAGTATTTATTTTTGTTAGAAATAAAGTAAATATGGCTCTTTTTTTTAACACAAATTGCTAAAGGTAAAAGTTGAAGAAGCTCAATAGTTCTTTCCAACGACGTTTTCTGGAATAGCAGCCCGGTTGTGACGCCTCTGTCAGAGACGAGAGACACAAGATTCGTCGATTCTAAAATCGAAATCCGCGACCCTGATGTATCACCTCTGTGAATAATTTTTCCAGTTCGAGATTAGTCTGTGACTGAAGAAAGAACTTGAACTTTAAGTTCCGATTTTAGAGCCGATATTTGCACTGATACGTTTGGTCTTTTGTGTTGCATGTGAGATTCAATATTTGGGGATGTCTTACCACGAATGTTGTGGGGATTTCCTGTTTGTATATTCTGGTTGTTTTTATTCCATTTCTAGGTCATTCCATATGAGTGAATCAGTAAATGAAATAGATTTATAAATATGAACCAATGTATGAGTATGTGGATCTATTTGTAATTGGAGTATCCTACATATATTGTAACATAATAGTACAACCTTTTGATCGCATAGTTTGGAGATATGCACCTTCTTGTTCGTCAGTTAGTAAAAAATGTTTTAAGATGAAGAACATTTTTATTTTTGTATATTATATACTATTATATACATATAATAGAAATGAAACGTAAAATATATTACATATGTTAGTACTCCATCTGTAAAATAAGCACCGTGACTACCATCATCACCAACTGTTTTATTGCTGCCAGCGTCTTATTTTCACCGTTTTCTCCACTCATGGCTCTTCGCTTTTTTCCACCGACTATTATTCTTCTCCACTTTTTGTGGTGGTTTCTTTTGCTCCTCCAGCAACTCCGGCTTGCACCAGCTCTTCGGCAAATAATATCTTCTCATTCACCTCATCATTCTCTTTTTCATTACTCAATCATCTTCACATCCGGTTACTCAATGTGTTATTTGTTATGTTCTATTGTATTCGACAAAAGTAGAATATAAATATGGATGTACAGTTAATAAACATTTGTTATGTGATGTTCTATGTCAATTTTCCACAATTTGTTATCAGAATATTCTTTTTGTTTGTAACATCAATTAAAAAGAATATTCTGATAACAAATTGTGGAAAATTTTCATGTTTACCATATTGTTGATACCATTTTTTTTATTTATCATCAGTAAAAGAATATTTTTACAAATATCTTTTTCATTAAAAAAAGACTTTTATACCCTTGCTTTATATATATAATAAATAACTCTTAAATATATGAAAATAATTTTTTTAAATAATTTTTGAATTATACGTTTTCAAATTTGAACTTTTATATACTTTTTGAATTTTTTTTTCAGAAATGTTTTTTTCAAAATTTTCTTTTTGAAATTCAAAAATTATTTCATGAACTATTTAATTTTTTTTAAACTATTTATTTATATATTTATTTGAATCATAAATTCCATATTTCAAAGCACTCCTCACTATAAACAGTAAGTCTGGATTAGTTAACTCTAAAATTATATGTGTTTTTATTTTATTTTTAAAATGAGGGTAAAACTAAAAGTGATTAAGTTAATATGAAAAGTGATATTAAGAATGTAATCTTTTAGGCAGTTTTCTACTTAAAAAAATACATGAGTCTGATACATGTACGTACTCGTGTACAAAAGTAGAAAAATTAATTGATAAAAGAAACTTTTTTTTTGTAACACAAAAGAAACTTATTCTTGTATTTTTTTTTTGTTGGATTTCAGACTCACTAGATAATAGACATGTCTTATCTGTTAATATATCTTAATCAATCCACCTTCAGTAACATCACATATTTCTTATTTAATTAATATATTTTGACCAACATTAGAGTGAATTTATGGAATTGTAGGCAGCTATAATTCGATGACATATCGATCGACATGTATCAATGATGGTCGCACAAGGTAAAAATAAAGAAAGAAACAAACAGTACAAATGTTAAATCAGAAGAGACAGTCCTACTTCATTTTCGTTGCTTTTATAAATAGATATATAATAAACCAAATGAAAAGAACACACAGTTTTATGATTAATGATCACTAGAGAGAAAATATCTTTGGTTGTTTTAACCCACAAAGTGAAATCTGTCCCCTACCTTTACCATTGATCTTATATAATGCTATCAAGAGTTCTACAACTCATGATAATTTTGGTAATCTATAATATTAAAACAGAAGTCACGACTTAATTCATGTGTGATTTTTTATTTTGGATCACCCTTAAAAAGTTATTTAAATGATTTTTTGAAAAATATTTAAATTAATCAAATTATTCTAAAACAAACAAATTAAATTTATATTCCTATATTTTCTCTGAAATTGTATCTGAATAAAAAATTTCATATCTTTTTATTTACAATATAAATATATATATATATGTTTCATTAAAATAAATAATTAATATATTTTATTAATTTCGTGTTTATTTATAGGATATATGTACATTTCATTTTTTACTCAAAAAACTTTTAAATATTTAGTTTTGTGTTTATTTAAAAAGAATGTACGTTTCATTTTAACTAAAACAAACATTTAAAATATCTAATTAATTTTGTTAATTATAATTAAACTAATGTACAATTTTGTATTACTATTTCGATATTAATTTAATATAATACTTTTTAATTAAGTTTTTGATCTTTAACTAATAAAACTTTCAATTTAGAATTTTGTATCACATGATTGAAAATATGCTATCATTGACAATCCAAAACATAAATTTAATTATTTCATGTGAATTATAAAATTGTTGTCTTTTCAAATGTTATATTAAACAATTGGTAATATGGTGTATATTAAAATTATATACAATTAATCTTATGAAAATAATATTTATGTGTGTAAAAATGAAATTAATTACCCGCACGGTTGTGCGGGTCAATATCTAGTTTAGATTAAAATATCAAATTATCCAGGTAGATCAAGTAAGCACATTTAATATTCAAATAATTCTTAATAATTTAATAATTTTAAATATAGATATTTGAGTAGTTTCAGGTGATACATATAGTATAGTTTAAACAAACTAGTATTTCACTTTTAATAATCTAAATATAATATTTTAAATACATATTGTATTTTAGATATTTAGAATATTTATTTAATCCTCAATTTAGTATTGGTTCAATTTAGATATCCAAAATATTTTAAATATAAAATTGTTAGATGTTTATCATTTGAAACTGGATTGGTTCATTTAGGTTTTTAAGATTTTGGGTAATTTTCCATCCCTTCAAATGTTGACTGGGTTCGGTATTTCAATGCCACTATCAAACTCAAATGTTGAGACTTCCGACATGTCAAATTTAAATATTGTTTTTTACATCATGACGTTGCGTCAGCGTCAGATACTACGATAACCTGACAATTAGATTCAAATCTATACAACGTCGCATTTTCTGTAATAGTTTTTATGTATTTATGTATGTGAGAGTGTCAGAGTGTGGTGATGAGTGCAGCGAGTATTCTGAATGCACCTCCAAAATTCATGGTCCTGGAAGTAGGTTTAACCCTTCAACTCAGGCATACATGTATTCATCGTCATTCAAGATCTAAATTGTTATGATTTCCAGAACATAATAGATTTGCTTTATGTTAGCAATTCATGCAGTACTAGTTAGTCCAAATATAATAGAATTTATCTAATGACACAATACAAACGAGTTGGATACAAAATCTGATCTTGAGGCCATATAGTAGGTATCAGAAAATGTCAGAATGTTAGTAACATATATTATTAGTTTTATCTTTCTAATCGAGAGTAATTATAAGGAGCCTTATGTATATATATATATATATGTGTGTGAGATATAATGCAATATACATATATATGTGATATAATGCAACCTCTAGAACTCAAACATATATACTGAAGGAAGTGAAACCTATATTAACTGCTTAGAGCTTAGCTAAATACTAAACAGATCCCACCAAAGAGTGTCTCTGATTTATGGTACGACTTTAGATTTGTCCTCGCTTTGTGAAAGCATAACAAAACACTATATTGCAAATTTCATAATTAATTTAGTACGACTTTAGATTTGTATTAATCATAGGGATGTTAACGTAGGGTAAAATAACCCAGCCCAGCCCAACCCACAAATAACCCAACCCAGTTTATACCCAACCTGCAAAAACCCAGAAACATCAGGGTTGAAATCCAAACCCAGAAAATAAACCCAATATGGTATAGGTTTACCCGTGGGTACCCAAAGTATTATCTTATTTATTCTGAAGTTTAGCAGTTTTGGCAGGAAACCTCGCTTTTGCGGTTTTGGCGGAAAAACTCGTTTTTGATTTTGATGGAAAAACTCGTTTTTACGGTTTTGGGAAAAAACTCGGTTTTCGGCTTTGACGGGAAAACTCGATTTTTCGATTTTGGCGGGAAAACTCGATTTTTCGATTTTGGCGGGAAAACTCGGTTTTGCGGTTTTGGGGGAAAAACTCGGTTTCTCGTCTTTGGCGGGAAAACTCAATTTTCGGTTTTGGCGGAAAAACTCAGTTTTACGGTTTTGGCGGGAAAACTCATTTTTTGCGGTTTTGGCGGAAAAACTCATTTGCGGTTTTGGCGGGAAAACTCATTTTTTTGCGGTTTTGGCGGGAAAACTCGGTTTTTGCGGTTTTGGCGGGAAAATTGAGTTTTACGGCACTGGCGGGAAAACACCTTTTGCGGTTTTGGCGGAAAAACTCGATTTTGGGGCTTTCAGTCGGAAAACTCGATTTTACGGTTTTAGCGGGAAAACTCAGTTTTGCAGTTTTGGTGAGAAAACTCAGTTTTGCGGTTTTGGCGGGAAACTTAGTTTTATGGTTTTGGCGGAAAAACAAGTTTTGTGGTTTCGGTAGAAAAACTCGATTTTTCGGTTTCAGCGGGAAAACTCGTTTTTGGTTTCTGTTAGAAATATTAGTTTTAGGGTTTTTGCGAAAAAAAATCATTTTTTGGTTCTGATAGAAAAAAACGTTTTTGCAATTTTTATATAATTTAATTAAAATGGTAAAAATCTATATATATAATTGAAAACCCATGGGTACACCATTACCCTTTTGTATTTACCCAACATAAATATGGGTTTTAAAATTAATACCCATGGTTGACCCAATTAATCTTAGATGGGTAAAAACCCAGCCCATTATTAGTGGGTTTGGGTAAACCCATGGGTAACTACCCATGTTAACATCCCTAATTAATCATATAGTAAAGTTCCAAAATACACAAGGAAGTTTTCTTAATCTCATAGTTTGATATTTAAAAAAGAAAAGAATTTTTTTTAAAATCCGTTAATATGTTTTGTAACTGGTAGTCTGGTACGATGAACATATACTTGCATCTGCTCCCAACTTAAGCTCTCGGCGCGCGGCCTGAATAGGATCCCTATCTTTACAGATTGCCTTTCTCTAACTAGTCTCAAAGATTCTTAGAGGAAATTCATTTTGTACCATTTCTTTTAAATAAATTAATGAAAACTAGTATAACAAAATATAGATATTCATGAAAGTGTCATAAATTAACGTCAAAACATAAGAGACAACTACAAAAGGTAATGGCTAGATAAGCTAATAAAAACCCTAATCCCATAATTCAAGAACACTCCAAACATAAAAATGTTACTGATTGTTGATCATTATCTTCTTGAATATTGAAAAGTGAGAAAAACATACGATTTATTTAACAAAATTAAGCATCTCAGATAAGTGATCATCATTAGGATAAAGAACACATATGATTCGCATAAAAGTAAACAAAGCATACAATACAAAATTAAATCAGTAACTCCAGAGGCTCTCTTCCTGGGAATTCTCCGGCGAATCATCGGACGGAGGAGACCCCATCCACGGTGGAGCCACCATCATCCCCTTCGCCATCTCCTCTAGCAAACCATGCATGTTCAATAGCTCTTCTTCATCCACAAATTCCATAGCTGAAGATCCCACCACCTCGGCAACTTCCTCAACTTCTTTTTCACCTTCCTTCACAGCCGCATTGGCAGCCGCAGCTGCAGCCTCAGCGCCCACCGTAGCAGCAGCCGTAGCCGCAGCCATTCGGATATGAGCTGCGGAGGAGGATACCGGAAGAGGGTAACTCCCGACAGACTCGGGGAAGTTTAAGACGGCTTCTCGGCCTTTAAGAGCTAAAGCCGCCACGTCGTAAGCGGCGGCAGCCATCTCAGGCGTCGTATAAGTCCCGAGCCAGACACGTGTCGTTTTCTTAGGCTCTCGGATCTCGGAGACCCATTTTCCGCTCCGGCAACGGATCCCACGATAAATCGGATGCTTTTTCCGGCGAGGGGTAGGGCCGGCCTCGGTAGTGGCCATTAAGGTGACATTATCGTTACTACTTGTAGTAGAAGAAGCAGCCGCAAAAGAGACAGTAGCAAGTGGACAAGAGTATTCACACGTGGATGACTCTGAGAGACTGTAACCGCACGTGTGAGCTGGAACAATAGTAACTGACGATGAAGAAGCTTGGCTTATAGGTTTAGGTTCAGTGTAAGGATCTTTATGGTCAGCCATATATATTAATGTGTGTATGTATATAGAGAAAGATAGTAAGAAACGGGACCTTAGGGTTTTAGTGAAAGAAATTAAGGTTTTTAAATATGAGATGAAAGTGCGTGGCTATTGCGTGGGGTTTCCCTAAAGTGTGTTTTGTTTGTGTTTGTGTTTGTGTTTGGTGGGGTTATTTTTAGCTGTAAAACAATAACAAAAATATATTTTTTCCTTTATTATTCCTTCCAGATTCAGAGTTTTTTTGTATAGTATCAGTATCGACATGTCGACATGTATATGATGAGGTGATGGGATCATTTTTGACCAAACCCGAAAGTGTTTGATATCAAAAAAAAAAAAAGACCAAACCCAAAAGTGTTTAGAAAAAAAAAATCATTGTTGAGTGACGAAGAATCTGACTTTCACTGAAAATGAGAGAGTAATGTATATTTTCATGTTCATAAATATTTTATGGATATACGGATGTAAGATGTACGATTTTATAGACATTAATTTTTATGGAAAAAATGATTTCAAGGGATTTTTAACATGGGGCAAGTAAATCTGGCCAGTTGTAGATCTTTATAGGACGGCTCAAGTGATGCAATTAGGCGTAAGTCTTTACAAAGCAGATAATATTGTCGGTTGTCGAATCGTTTATGTATTCTTTCTCGTATCATAATTATAAAATCATGATAAATTAGGGTTAAAAAATACATTATGTTTTATACTTGCGATGATTCTGTAAGGAAATGAGTTGAAATGAAACTATATGGGCTTAGGGAACTTTTATTCTGGATCCTAGATTGAGGCCTATTAGCCAATTATTTTCATTGGGTCAGTACGTTTGAGAAAAGTGTTTAACTATAATTCAATCCCAAAAGTTTTTATTTCAACAATTTTATTCCATTTTTACCATTTAGAACCTAAATAAATCATGCGATTGTGAATCATATTCTATTACAGTCTTGTATTTCCTCGTGTGATATACATAGATGTAGTGGTTTCTGAGATATTAAACCTGGTCTAACTTCATAACTTCTTTTTTACTTTTCTGGTTATAATGAATATGGATTCCAACACTCATGGTTACATGGTAAGAGTATTTCTAATTCATTACTATTTTTTATTACAATAATTTAGCGTCAATTTCATTTTAACTTATTGGTATTTATTCCTCCAAAATATAAATTATATTTTTTTTCTATTTTTAGGGAAATAAATATCAATTTTTATTTGTACTCTATATTTTAAAAATTACTATATTGGAACAAACTCTATCATATTCTATCTTTATTATAGAGATTTTTTATTTTATAGTAAAATATAACAAAATAAACGTTATCAAGCGAATGTCATACCATTTTGGCTAGTTAGAGCTTTTATGAAAACTTAACTGTAAGCTAGGAGACGTTTTTCATGTTAATTTTTTGTTTTAAGAGAATGCATTCACCATGTTAAAGAAAAATGAGGTGCGCAGAAGCAATCACTTTGAACAACTCACATGGTGGTGTTTTTCTCTGTCGCAAGCCACAAACTTTTTTTTCTCTTTCCAATGAATATGTGGTTGTTTTAATTCTATTGCAGTTTTATCAAAAAGGAATTAAATCTTTTATTTTTTATATTTTTTTATAATCGCGAATATACAACGGACCAAAATCCAACTAATTAGTCTTTTGGGTGTCTATCCACCAGCGTCAAACAAATTCGGTTTCTCGTAATAGGATTTTGACACATGTCGTTTAGCCCATACATATTTAGAAGAGAATATTACATTGTAAGACAGTTTTACACTTACAAATAACACTCTAGGACAGTTTCAACTACTCAGACACTTTTCTCTTTTTCCAATGCAACTTTTCCTTCGTTTAACACGTGAAAACTCAATATTACCCTTTTCTTATTCTTTACACTAAACTACAAAATTGAAATCAAACACTATCTTTTTATTTTTTTATTTTTATTTGTGGTTACGGTCACCTCAGCTCTATCATCTTCTTCATCTATTATTCTGAAATTTGGAAAATTTTGATCGATTTACAGTATTACTAAAAGAGTTATTGTACATCGTTTTGTCCAAAATCTCTTATATCCTCTCTCTCTCCTGCCCCCTTTCCGGCAACATCGCTCTTGATTCAGCTGCATCTCCATCAATGCTTGACCCTCTCCCTTACTCTGCCTTTACAAACCCGGATCCAATCCGAGGCAGCGAAACTGTCGTCGTCCTCACTGGTCAGTTTCTGCGGCTCGTCTGCTTCACTTCCTCTTTGCCTTTCTTGTTCTTTACAAAAGGAGATGTGTGCAGCGCCTCTATAGGGCAATACACCACCATAAAGAGATGTTGGAGCATGTAAAGTATGTAAGTTAACGGAGAAGACGAACTACGAGCAGAGAAGTGGAGGATTCACAGAGCAGTCGAGCGGAAAAGGGGAGAGGAGAAGTGTAGTTGACAGTCTGAGTTTCAAGGCCACCGAGTTAAGACTCGGTTAACCCGGGTCCGAGTCACCCAATCGAGCCTTTCTTCAGTAAATATCAAACGTCAATGTTTTGATGAGTTACATATACATGTGGTCTAAGTTCATCCAGCTGTGACTCCCTCCACCATCTGGTTATCTCTTCTTTATTCTTCCTTATGCTGAGAATAGTTTCACATGTGTTGCAAACTTTGTTGCCTTTATTTAACAGATTTGTCTCATTTTGACTTGTAAAACATTCCCTGTTGAGGGAATAAGATGAAAGAAAATTTAAAAAGCTAGTAAGAAAGAAATTTGCATAAATATCGAACTTGTAGATGTATAGTCGGATACTGGTACATAAACAGTGTTTATGTAGATATTTTATGAACTGGTGTACATATGGTTATTTTGCCGAGTCTGTGTACATGTGGTTATATTTATAGTCTAGTATATACGTGGATAGTGAAATATATGATTACATGAATGTTGTTTGACCTTATACATGTTGAAACATTGTTTAACAGATTTGTAATTGTCTAGCTAGTAATGTTATATTTTGGTATAGTGTACATGTGGATATTTATGTATCAGTGTACATGTGGATACATTTGAATCGGTGTACGTATGGATACATTTGAGTTGGTGTAGAATTTTTTTTTGTGAATTAGTGTACATACAAACAATGTTAAATGTAATTTTATTGGTGGTTTGTGTGTAGCAAATGTGATCATGCAAGTTTTACGTGAAATAGGATTGTATGACAATTTTATCAGTGTACATGTGGATACATTTGAGTTGGTGTACATATGGATACGTGTGAATCAATGTACAATTTGTTTTTTGTGAATCAGTGTACATTCAAACAATGTCAAATGTACTTTTATTGGTGGTTTGTGTTGGGCAAATGTGATCATGCAACTTTTACGTGAAATACAATTTTTGTTTTTTTGAGAAAATGTGATTTTATTATTTTAGTAAAAGAAAAGCGGTTCTATAATTTTGACTGAAAAATTGATTTTGCTATTTTACCAAAAAAAAACGCGGTTCTGGTTTTACCACAAAATAAAGTTTGTAGTTTGTGAGCGGAAAAATGATTATACAGGTTTTACAGCAAATATGATTTTTGTTTAAACTAGAAAAAGTAGAAAACAACACTTACGTATAAAAGATTTCTACGTATAACCATAAATCAAACATTTAGATGTATACATTTTTTCATTAAATTAATAATTTTAAAAACAAATTGTCGTCGTATACCCATATGTTTTCTTTTCATCCCACTTGAATCTATGAAAAAAAAGAGGAAGAGGTGTTAAACCAAAAATAAATAAATAAACGAAAGTTGTTAGTTGAGGGCAATTTTATCTTTCTGACTCTGAAAACTACCTCTGTATCTCAAACTGTCCTATACTGTAATAAAATGTCAAAAACTGTCTTAAAGTGTAAATCTCTCTATTTAGAATCATAAAATTGCTTCAAATCCGGATTTTTTTTATCTTAACAGAATTCGTCTACCATTACACCACCCAACCCCATGTATAATTAAACTTTGTTATTTATTTTCTTTTCGATGATTCTTGTGAGTTTTTGATTGTTGTAGCTGCCGTCGTATATAATTATTTTATGTTGGCTATAAAGTTTTACTAAATAGATATACACACTTTAGCAGTTACCATCGATTATTTCTCAGTTATATATATATATATATATATTTTTTTTTTTTTTTTGATAAAGTTATATATATATTTTTTCCTTTTATTTTTTTGCAAGTTCGCTACTAATAATCAACTCAAAATTGGCATAGTGGTTAATTCGTTATATGTATATATAAATAATCGCTATTGTATGTAAATCGAATTTGTTGATGCGCTATAATCTGATGTTATCATTCAAAAGTAATCAAATCGTTGAAAGATAAGCAAAATATATATATATATATATATATATATATTGACCATTTGATCTCAATCACCATTCGATGGAACATCTATATCTTTTATGTTCATAAATCATTACGCAAATATAAATATTTGTATATTTAAACAGAAATGTATGCGTTATTCAACACTCAAGTTGTCAAAGTGGTCTTTGAACCAAGAACCAGAAACACGATCGCAAATTTCCTAACAAGAAGCGTCCAAACTAGACCCCGTGTTTTTGTCCATGTCAACACTTCTTTTTTTTTTTCTTTTTGAAATTAGCCATAATGTCTGGCGATCGAAGTCAACCGACTAATCTGTGGGTCTCAGCAATACCAACATTCATAAATTCTATAGTGGCCAACTGTAATCGAACTACAAATTCACCGTATTAGAGTTATCTCGCAAGTGCAACTAGTCTAACTGCCGTTGGTTCACTTTGGTTTATTCCTGGTTACACGTATCTAATTCACCTTTTGCAATATATGTGTTAAGGTCATACTGATCTCAATCAACATTCCAGGGAAAACCTATAACTTGCATGTTTCTAAATCATTACATAAAAGCAAATTAATAAACACAAATCTTTTGAAAAATGATAAATAGTGGATGTTTATAACCAAACAAGATATGATTTGAAAAAAAAAAAAGATATGATCTGATTCTAGATATCTACTTTAGCTTCTAGAGAGTTGCATTGCATGTCATCTACCCATTCTCTCTTACACAGGTCCACAACTGCACTTGCTTTTTTAAATGGATGTATACACTATACAGTATACACTATACATTATTACTATGATTCCTTTTTGGATATATATAGAGAGCGATTTTATCTTTAGCTTTTTTTTCTTTCTTTTTTCGGCCTTTTATATTTAGCATAAAAGTGGAATTTGGTCCAAAAATGACATTAGAGACACATGTCGTGAATACATAACGCGTTTTTATTCGGACTTTACAATCAGGAAAACCTTGGCAAATCAAAAGACAGTTTTGTATCTGCTGGCCAATGGAGAGTGTACAGATAATGCAGCAGCCACTAACTTTACCTATTCTATAATATAGTAGTATTTCATTTATTTACTTCTACTAAGTATTAGCAGCAAGTCTGACACATGTAAACTTATATACATTTTTGACTAAAGCTTCAAACGGTGATGGATGGCACTGCACCGTCATGAATAATAACAAAAATCTTTACGTATATTATATATTTATGTATTTATATTACTATATAATACACTGTACTCAAAGCTGGGTCTGAATAAAAACCCATCAAGTATGTGCTTGGGATCCTACAAAAACTATATATATTTTGGGACCAACATTAAATATAAAGAGCTGGTAACTCTACTGTAACATTGTTGTGAATACGATATTAGACTCGGTTTCAAATCACCCCAGCCATATATTTTAATATTTTCACTGTTTTTTTATAAACAAAATGACTAAAAGTAATTTTTGCTTGTGGGCCAGTATTTTTCAGGTTCGGCCCTGATCGCACTTGTTCCAAGTGTTATCTCCATGTTATCGTTCGAAGTCTAAGTATCGATATATTATTTTTGGTAACTATTGTTGATCAAGTGAGTTAGTATAATTAGTTTTTTTCTCTAGATATTTGTACAATCTTTTTTTTATCAACAGAATTTACAATCTAAACTATGTAAATTACTATTGATATTAGATGTGCTTTTCGCACAAAATAAATTCTGCCACGTAATTATAAAATATTCCACTTCCAACTAATATTGTGTCGCTTTCTTTTTCTCTCCTTACTTTATAAAAAAATACTAATACAATTTGAATACGAGCGCAAATATGAGTCCACGACATGTTCTTTACAATAACTCATGTAATGACAACAAATTGAATACCGACACAATCACACATACGACTTCATGACTTTTCATTTATTACACGAATAAAAAATGAAATAAGGAAGTTATAAAAACAATTTTCCAGAAATAGAAAATAATAGTTTGGAATCATACGCTTAATCAGATCATGTAGTGTTCAAAAAAAAAATCAGATCATGTAATTCGATAACGACAAGAGGGCCTCTTAAACATATGTATTCATTTTTACATCAAACTTTTCTGTTAACTTGAAGAAGCCCCTCGGTCAAACAAAAAAACTTGAAAAGGCCCCGGTAGTTTTGAATAATCATGAATGCTGTGTTTGTAAAGAACGTAACAACAAATCTAATGTACTTCTATACTATTATTTGCAAAGAGATATTTTTGATCCCAAACTCTTACATAAAATTTAAATTGGTTAAAATTATTATTACTGTTAATAAATAGTTAAATAATTTATTATTTAATTAAAAATAAATTTTTATTAACAGTTAAATTTTTTTATTAGATTCGATAATTTATTACAAAAAATATTAAATGTTAATATATAAGATTTAAAAATAAATAAGATAATTATATATAATATTGTTATCTGAAAAGAATATTTTTTCAATCGTAAAAATTTCAAACTTAAAAACCATATTCATGCATAATTAAATATTAATCAAGTAAAATATTTTTGGTGTAATCAAAAATAAACATTCAATTTTTTGAAATATTTTATTATAATTTTATTATTAATAATGAATTAAAATATGTATTGTGATAAATTTTTGTCATATATAAATAATTTGATGTTCGATTTAATTTTTTGAGAATGTAAACAATATATAATTTTCGAATTAATAATACAAATACTAATAAGTAACGGTAAGATAAATTATACTCCCTCTGTTTCTTAATGTTACATATTCTAGATTTTTCACACATTTTAATAAAATACATTAAATTTGTATATTTTTTGTGTTTATCTTTGTTTTATAATTTTAAGCCAATAACAATTCAGTAAGTGCAATTAAGTTTTTTGAAATTTGCAATTAGTTAATAAAACATGTGTTGAAAATGAATCTTCTTAAAATAATTTTTTTTTCTTAGAATATGTAATATTAAGAAACAGAGGGAGTATATGTCTATAAAAGGCCTTCCTAAGCATATGTATTTCATGTTTACCCCAAAATATGTTGTTAACTTGAAAAGAGACCCGGTAGTTTTACATAATTATGAAAACCTCCTTTTGGTAAAAGAACGTGACAATTAATGACTTTTTCGGGAGCCATGTATTTTCTTTTTCGTCAATGATTGGGTCTGGGTCGCCGTAAATGCAAATAAATGAGATGATCACATTATTACTTCACATTACAGATTCTGTGACTCTCTTTTGTTCTTATCATCACCGACTCCTCCCGTCTATATCATCTTCTGAGTCTTACAATAACAAAACCCATTCTTGGTATTTGATTCTCTCAGATCTTATCGCCGATTTAACTCATAAAGGAATGAACTTTTGAATCAGTTTCGTTGTTTTCAGGTGTATTCCGTTGATGGGTCATCCAAAAATCCAAGCTTTAATCGATTTTTCCTCTTAAGGTGATTGATTTTTTACGTTAGCTGAGGTGAAAAGTAGAGAGAATCTAAGGTTAGATGTGAGTATGTGTAGAAAAAGTTCAAGTCTTTTGGCGTTTTTCATATGTCTACAATGTGTGGAATTTTAAAGCCAAGTTGGCTTGCTTTATATATCATTGACTCCACTAACATCTATTTATATATTTTTTATTTTTTATATAGAACAATTTATTAGTATGTGTAGTAGGCCTTCATGCTAAGCTCGTGTGTTCTGATCCCTTTGCACACCATTTTTTTAATCTATTTTCAGAGATTTAAATCTGCATAAGGAAGGCATCAGCTTTTTGTATTAAAGAAGAAACCAGAAGGAGAACGAGGATAGATACAGGTAAAAGAAAAACGTTGTGAGTTTTAATTATTGATTTTTATATATTTATATATAAAAGCAAGATCTCTGCTATGGCTTATTTGTTAGACGAACAAAGCATGTGAAGTGAAAATGCAAGAGTTTTAATTATACATAAGCTGACTTTTTGCGGATTTTGTGTTGTGAAAAAAGTATAAATAATCTTGAGTTTTTGATTGTTTCTTCACGTTTTCTTGATTTGATTTGGTAATTTATTGTACTAAGTGGTTTGTACGTGATCGTTCTCTGCACATGGCCTTGTAGAGATAGCCAGCCAATTTTAGTCGCTGACTTTCTTATATATGTATGTTTTAAAAAGAGTGTTATTTGGAAAGTTTCTTGTTCTGAGGTTTTATATTGTGCTTGAGCACTAATCAAACGCTCAGCAATTCACAGATCATTTGAGGTTTTATTCCATTTAGATGGTTGAGAAGAACTGTTCTTCTTTCTTGAATATTTTTTTTAGTTTCCTAAAACAGGTTTTGCATTAATCCCCTGAACCTGCTCTGTGGCTATGTGTCTTTGTGACTGTCTGATTAGAAACTAACTGTAGAATGTGAAACCGTTTGTGTAATGATCTGTGTTTTATGAAATTTCATTAGCTTCCTTGTGGATTGGTTGATCGATATCTAAATGTAACTTTTAAGTGTCAACAGAGCTTTGAATGTGTCAAAAATGTTCTTGGAGTTGTTCTTTTCTCTCCTTTCCACTTTAGTGATAAAGAGGCTGTGCTGGAATATTATTGACTTTTGGATAAATATTATTTATGTAATTGTATTAAATTCATTTTCCGTATGCCACAAAACCCATTCTCTGTTTGCTTCATCAAGTTGACAAAAAATGCAAAATCTTTATATAAGTGATATCAAGGGTGTGCTAATCTCCACATTCTTTTCAGGCTCTTATCAAACGTTTGCTCTCTCTGCCTTGAGCGATAGAAGAAGATGGTGGCTTTTGGGAAATATCTGCAGCGGAAACAAATCGAAGAATGGAGAGGGTATGCACCTGCACCTGCACATGCCTTATGACATCTTTGGTTTATGTTCTCATATCATCTGATTTTTTGGTTGCTAATGACGTTTTGATGATTCCCTTGTAGCTATTACATCAATTACAAACTGATGAAGCAGAAAGTGAAGCAATATGCTGAACAAATACGTGGCGGATCTCAACATCCTCGCCATGTTCTCAAAGATTTCTCCAGGATGCTCGATACTCAAGTATGTTATAGACAATTTTCAAGATGATATAGTTTGAATTGTTAGCTTGCATGCATCTATAATGTTTTATATCATTGTTTCTGTTTATTAGATGAAACGTTTAAGAAACTGATTAATCGTTTTTGCAGATTGAGAAAACAGTCCTATTCATGTTGGAACAACAAGGGCTGCTTGCAGGGAGATTATCCACGCTGAGGGAAACGCATGATGCTGTTCTCGAGCAGCCTGACATATCAAAAATCGTGGAGCTACGTGAATCATACAGAGACGTTGGAAGAGATCTTCTACAGCTTCTGAAATTCGTTGAGCTGAACGCCATTGGTCTCCGCAAGATACTCAAGAAGTTTGACAAACGTTTTGGCTATAGATTCGCCGACTACTACGTCAAAACCAGGGCTAATCATCCTTACTCACAGCTTCAACAAGTGTTTAAGCATGTGGTAAATAAACTCTTGTCTGACATATCTCTTTCACTGGTTTCATCTATAGGAATCTTTAATGTTGTTCTGTGTGTATGGAATGTATAGGGGGTAGGAGCTGTTGTTGGAGCCATTTCTCGCAATCTCCATGAGCTTCAAGAAAACGAAGGAAGCTTCTATTCAATCTACGACCAACCTGTTCTTCCTCTTCAGGATCCAGTGGTTGAGGCAATTAAGACAGCAGTTGACAAGTTAACAAACTCAACGAGTTTTCTCAACTTCTTGGCACAGCATGCTCTTATCATGCAAGATGATCTCCAGACTCCTTCAGAGGACACCATCGATGAACGGACTTACCATTTTAACTCCTTGCTCCTGAACTTAGGAAACACGTTCTTGTACATGGTCAACACATACATCATCGTCCCTACAGCAGATGACTATTCCATGAGCCTTGGAGCTGCAGCTACTGTTTGTGGTGTTGTCATTGGATCTATGGCCGTGGCTCAAGTGTTCTCATCGGTTTATTTCAGCGCTTGGTCCAACAAATCTTACTTCAAACCTCTTGTGTTCAGTAGCATTGCTCTCTTTATAGGGAACTTAATGTATGCATTGGCTTATGATGCTAACTCCATTACTCTTCTCTTACTTGGCCGTCTCTGTTGTGGGTAAGTCCAAAAAACTTATGAAAATGTTTTAAAAGAGGAAACCTTTGTTAATAACCCTTTTTTAAATGTTGCAGGCTGGGGTCAGCAAGAGCTGTGAACCGGAGATACATCAGTGATTGTGTGCCTTTGAGAATCAGAATGCAAGCATCAGCAGGCTTTGTGAGTGCTAGTGCTCTTGGAATGGCTTGTGGTCCTGCAATAGCCGGTTTACTCCAAATCAAATTCAAATTTTACAAGCTGACGTTTAACCAGTCTACTTTGCCTGGTTGGGTCATGGCTGTGGCGTGGCTGTTCTATTTGGTATGGCTATGCATTTCATTCAAGGAGCCGTTGCGTGATACAGAGGAGCAAGAGGAGCAAGAAAGAAGCAAGCGCAATGAAACAAGTTCAAGTAATAATCTTACCATTCTGGAAGTAAAACTGTTCCTTTTACTGATTGTTAACGAGTTATTTGATTGGATTCTTGAATGTTATGCAGTGACAGACAGAGTTGAGGAAGGTATTCGGAAGCCGTTGTTGATTACTTCAGGGATCTTGCCGGATGATGAAGAGGATTGCGATGAAAGTGAAGAATCTGCAGATGAATCTCGCAGACCTGCAAACTCTTTCGGTGATGCATACCGCCTTCTTACTCCATCTGTTAAGGTATCTACTCATCAGACTTGATCCTACATTACAAGAATTATAGAACTGATTTGCGGTTTTGGTGGTGGTCAGGTTCAACTGTTGATCTACTTCATGCTCAAATACGCAATGGAGATATTACTGTCTGAGTCTAGTGTGGTTACTTCATACTATTTTGGCTGGACAACAAGCTCCGTTGCCATCTTCTTGGCGTGCCTTGGCCTCACGGTGCTACCTATCAACATTCTTGTGGGAAGTTACATCAGTAACATGTTTGAAGACAGGTAAAAGAATCTTGAAACTTTTTAGATGCTTCTTTGGTCATTGCATTCATATATGAAGCTTTGATGGTGTTTTTATTTGCAGGCAAATCCTTTTGACATCTGAGATCATTGTCTTTGTTGGGATCCTCTTCAGTTTTAACTTGTTTGTTCCATACACTGTACCGCAATACGTGATCTCTGGTCTAGTAATGTTCGTTGCTGCTGAAGTGCTTGAAGGTATATATATAAGTGAACAAGAACTTTGTTTTCTTTAGAAACCAACTGTTCCTAAACAGCTTTTGTTTTGTTATATAGGTGTGAATCTATCATTGTTGTCGCGGGTAATGTCATCAAGGCTATCAAAAGGAACTTACAACGGAGGATTGCTGTCTACGGAAGCTGGGACGCTGGCTAGAGTTGTGGCGGATGTAACTATAACGTTGGGAGGATACTTGGGAAGAAACCATCTGTTGAATGCAACTCTGCTACCATCACTTGTCATCTGCATTGGCTCCATTGTTGCTACTTGTTGTACTTATAACTCTCTCTATTGATATATACTTTTGCTACCAGTTTTACAAAATAGAATTAAAAAGAGAACAGTGTGAATGATCCTCTCTTTATTTGATTTTTCTGTTGTCACCAAGGTTCCTAACTCCAACGGTTGCATATGTGCTATCATATACGTACAAGTCTTCCATGTGCTACAACTTAGAAACCTTGTTCATGTTTTTGTGAGCTTTTGATTGAGTTATTATTCCAGTGTATTTCTGTTTCCTAATACTTCAACTCTTAAGAAAAAGAGATCATGGTGTAACCTCACAATATTCTATCAACTAATTACGTCTTTAATTACGTCGAACCATGGACTCAGGAAAAAAAAAAGAACTACAAGAAATTTTGAATATTACTACGAGACATTTTTTTTTGTCATCACTACTACACGAGACAGAATATACTGTATTGTGATTTATGAGCACATTATATTTTTTTTTATTAAACGAATGCATTTAATATAAAAAAAAAAAGAAGTTACGTCGATTTGTATGGTAATAACTTATAAAATACTATAAGAGAAAATTTCATGTTTACCACTTTCATTAAAAGAGAAAATAAAAATGATTAGTGTAAACATGAAAAGTGATACTATGAATGTGGTATTTGTGGTAATTTTCCATAAATGAATGTAAACAGTAAAATTTTCTTCATTTTTTTCAAAAACTTACATCATTTATAAGAAATGTTTTTCACATGATTTTCTCATTTTATCATTTTAAGAAATTTTAGAAAAAAAATTCTTATCAAATTTAAGAAATAACATTAACATATATTTTTAATTTCTGTTATTTTTTTTCATTTTTAAGGGCCACCAGTTGTGCCATTAAATTAAATAAACTAATAGAAATATGTAACCAGAAATTTATGTTATTGAGGATTGAAAACCATGCTTCGTCAGTTTCTTTAAAAGGTCGGATGTCTCTTGATGAAAAACATTAGTCAATTTAATGAAAAACATTTTGGCTCCGGATGCAATCATTCACTGTAGACATGTTAGATCTGAAGTGTTATATATCATTTTGTGAAATATTATATAAAATAGTACAACCGTGTGTCATGAAGATGGAGCTATACAGGAGTTCATGTTTTGTTATGTGTATGGGTTTGCTGAGTTTTGAAGATATTTTGGGTTTGCTGAGTTTGGAAAAAAATGAAGATATTTTAAAGATAAATAGATGTTTTCCACTAAGCAAAAAAAAAGTCTAATTAAGAGTAAATTTTCTATTAAAGAAAAATAAAAATTGTTTAAAGTGTATTTAAAAGATTTGGAGAGTAAGTTTCTGGTCTTACATCATAGTTGTAATGAATTCACATGCATAGTCAAAAATAGGAGACTGAAGGTGCAGATTTCTAGAGTGTTTTGTATCAGTTCGCAAAGTAGTACAAAAAGCAGTACATGTATGTATCATGAAGATGGAGCTATATGGAATTTCATGTTTTGTGATGTGTGTGAATTGCTGAGTTTGTGAAGGGAAAGAAGATATATATTAGAAGATAAATGAACATTTTTCATAAGGAAAAATAAGTTTTCCATTAAAAAATGAAAACTGCTTAAAATGTATTTGGAAGATTTGGTGAACAAGTTCCGATCTATCATATATGGAAGACATGCCCTAATGAGGAAGGTAGACCTAAAAAGAGAGTGAGAGGTTTTATTGTCTATTGGTGGTGTCAGTTGGTGTGAAGTTGTTTCTAATGGAGTCTGATGCAGATTTAGTTTGGTGGCGTTGATGTTAATGCCTGGGGTGGTGGAGTTGACCATTGTTTGGAGTTTGAGTGAGTGTGTTGTGTGTTGAATTTGACGTACCCATTTGTATCACTAGTGTGCGTTGGCTGTTGACGTAGTTTGTGAAGCATTTTCAGAGATGCAGAAGATTGAAGTGTAGATTCAAACGGAGTTTAGCTCACGGTTGGATGATCCTGGTAAAGTCTAAACTTTGGTGGAGGTTTAGCTCAATGTTAGTTTACTTGAAGAGTTCATATTATAGAAGAGATCGATAATTCAATAGGGGTATGTTTGTTTTACGTGTTTATGAGACGGTGTAATTCAAATTTTTTATTCTAGTGGATTTGAAATCAGAACGAGGTTTTGGAGACGTAAAAGTTGAACCTCGTAAATAAATTTTATGTATCTTACGTTTCTTGTCTTATCCACACTTTGTTAATTTAAATGATTAAGTACAAAATTTCTGAGAGCTTTCGAATGTGAGACTTTCCAGAAACAACGAACTGTTAAAGCCGGACTGAGTTCGTTCGTTCGTTCGTATTGTCCAAAAACGAACAACAGCCTTCTGTTCGGCCGAGCTCGATACGGGGCCTTTGTACAAAAACGTGAAAACATACGAAAATTATTGAGCAAAATCAATTTAATAAGATGGAAAACAAAGTTTGGAATATGACAGAGGATTGTACCCTGTCCTGCTAGTAATGGAGAATCCCTCCATCGTTTACATTTGTAACAAAAGTATTTTAAATTTTTCACTAAAAAAAAAAGTATTTTAAATTTTTTGTGTGCTAAATTCCATATTTTCTATAAAGTCATTTGGAATCTCCAATAGTTCATGATTTTACCTATATTTCTTACAAACGTCTTGAATCATCAAAAGAACTTTAATTTTATGTTCTTATGAAATAAATTCTACTCTATCTTTCTGTGTTCTAAACTTTTTACATTTATTAAGAAAATTAAATATATCTGTTTTGTTTTAGTTAGTTTAAAATTTTATATTCAATAGAAATCCACCACTCATATTTTTAAAATTTAATGTATATACATATATATATATCAATTAAATGTAAGAGTTAATCTTTAATACAATAACATATAAAATTAATCTTTTAAATACAAATATATTACTCCCCTGTTTCAAAATATGTGAATTTTAGAATTTTCATATATATTAAAATATATATTAGAGTTTGATTATTAGTGCATTATTTTTTTGTAATTAATGGTTCCTCATAAACTTTAAATTAATATATTTCAGTAAAGACAATGATTGTTTTTTGAAGTTTACAATTTACCATTAAAAAATGCATTGAAAATATAAAATATATATCTTTTGAAACATTTTTCTCTAAAATATGAAATTTTTGAAAATAAATATTTAATGATGATGGTTTTATGTTAGAAATAATATTATCTAACATATTTACTAAAATTTTCTAAAATTACTGCTAGGTTTGCTATTTGCTCGGCTTAATAATGACTCGACAATATAAAATTTTGCAATTGTAAGGAAAAGACGAACTATTGTGTCTTTTCTGTCATTCTAAAAAAGCCATTTCTCTCAAAAACAAACTATTGCTTGATAAGGGTCTCCCTTATGCTAACTGCAAGTGCTGAGTACATTTTTTTTTGTCTCGGAGAGCTTAGTCTGTGCGGTCCTTTGGTGATTGTTTTTAACACAGTCCACTTCATCCAGCACCGGAGTAGGTTTTGCGAGGCCTTCCGTTGTCGTCGCTTCTTGAGAGCACCCTTGGGTTCGACAGCGGCAAATCGCATTCATTAGACCTTTTCCTTCACCCTCCATGTTACTCTAGGGGTTAGGAAACATTTGTGTCAATTCTTATTGCTGCTGATTGTTATTGATTTGTACTTCCTAGCTTTGTTTTGTTGACAAGCTTTGATTTATATTTGATCTTATCGATCTTCTTTTATATTTATTGCAATTTTTATGACCAGTTTAACCATCTAATGGATTGGATTTCAAGTTCACTTGTAATCAGACTTCCATTACATTATTTACATTTCTAAAAAGAGCTTGCATTTGTGGAAAACAACGTTCTCATAACGTAAGAAAACAGAATATTCCATTTATTTCCTGTCTATGAATTTAGACTCTATAAAGTAAGAAGATAATTATTCGAATTCATTCATTTTCAATTCAGGAAATAATTTATTTTGGACTAGAAAGCTATTCTTGTTCATTTAAAGTAACCATGGCACAACTAGAGAATATCCAACGGCATATGCTATTGGTCTTTATATACACATGCATTTATTCATGGTAATTTTATTACTTAATTACAAAACAACTGAAAAGTATGGAAATTAATCTTGAAATCTTATTGTACCAGTGGTTCTTTTTAAATTTTTTTCTTTTAGTTTAATTGACCCGAACCAAACTATAAGCTATATAACAAAAATGAATTAGAACGTTAAACCAGTATATATATATATATATATATATATATATATATATATATATATATATATATATTTCTTTTTAATTTTCTAAATTGAGTTATATATACGAACAAAGCACGATCCAACTGAATTGAACCAAACCATAAACGCATTGAATATGTATCTAATTAAAACAAATTTTGTAGAACCTGATCCGAAACCAAAACTGTATTAAACAAAATCGAATAGTTAAATGTCGAAACCTGACCAAATTAAAAACCACCACCTTGTAGTTAATTCATTTCAATACGAAATTCGAAGTAATTTTCAAAATTTGTCACCTTTCATATTCTTTTTTTATTCTCACTCATTTGTTCTGATAAAAAGCTGCAAAAACAGATTTCCAGCATTATAAAACACATAGTAGAAAAAAATCTGATATTCCTTGTCGAGAATTCCTTATCTGATATTTATACATGTATGTGTATGCTCTCACGCACACACATATATATATATATATATATAACCACGACTTCATGGATCTATAGAAATGAAAAATGTAAGCTCACTAGTTCCAGGGCTTCTCTCTATTGGCAGGTCCCTTGTTTTCACACATACACGCACACACGTATATACATATTATATATATATATATATATTCATGTTAGTATCAGATTTTCAAATATATACACCCACACATACACATATATTCATGTTATATCAGAAAGACAAAAATGATCTGCCAAAGGAGAGTTGCCCTGCAACTAGTTTTAGCTTAGTTATACACTGATGAGAAAGGGGAAACCAAAGGTATACGATCTCTTTTTTTCTTCGAACATATAATATTTGAAATATTTTTTTTCAATCCATTTCAATAGACAAGTGTGTTGATCTATATTAATCTCAGTTAAATACAATTTTGTGTTAGAACAAGCTCGCAATTTATTAACAAGTAAATGTCTTTTAACATGTCTAATTAATCATTTATAGTTCATTGCATTCTTTTCGTTTTGTCTCATATTATGAAACTTAGAGACTAAGAAGTGTTTGAGCAAAAAAAAAGAGACTGAGAACTGTGTACATATACACATAAGTGAAATTTCACTAAAACTGTCATGGTGTACATATCACATGATGCTCAAACACATCCAAACACATCATAATTATTATTTAGGTTTTTTATAATAACTCTTAGAATGTTTTTTGTTTTGTTTTATTACTCATATTTATTGTGTAAAAACTTTTATGGCTGGAAAATGTGATATATTTGGGACATGTTGTTTTTGCTTTCAAGTTTTAACTGAGTAGTATGTAAAGTTTATTACCTTGACTGAGGATGGGTTAGTAATAATTTTTGTTGTTAGTATACCTCATTTGGTAGTTGTTTTTAAGCTGTTGTCAATTTGATATTTGTCATTTTGATTAGTAACCTCTATATGAGCTACCAGTGTAAATTGTAACGCGCATGCAAAAAGAAAACTGAAGCAGAGGGGCTTAATTACCTGCAAGATCTAAAACAAAGCTTCCTGATACGTTTTATTATTTCATTTTTCTCTTCGAAAATTAGTAGCTAGTTAAAATGATTTAACAAGATGATTAGTTTTGTAGTTTTGTGCCTTTGTGTTCTTTGTTAATCAGATATATTAATTTGCAGAGACATCAAAGTATAAATTCAATATATACACTAAAGGGCCACATAAAAAAGGCTATAAGAGCTCAAATCCAAGGTTCTTAAGACTTTGGATCTCATGCCAATAGGCCGTCAAACCGAGAAACCTTGATTATCAATATTTTACCCTTTTTCTTTCTGCAAGTTATTTTGTAGAACTATATGATTTGTTATTCGATATGTTGTTTCGATGAGACATTATGATCCAATTACAAAGTAGAAGGAAGAATGGTTGAATCCACATGAAAACTGTATGAAAGAAAATGGAAGATATGCAGGATGTTGTGCTTTTAGCCTTTAATTTTTAGTGTCCTTTTTTTCTTCAGTCTGAATTTATTTCAGTTTGAGTTGAGTCTAGCCTTCCTGCGCAAATTGACCTGCATGTGAACTCTTTTGTTTTCTTTTTTTATCCTATACTAGATAAAATTTGACCGAGCCAAAGATTTTCACACAATATGTTCTTTCTTCTTCAAATTGCGAAGAGCCTATAGGCACAAGAAAAAAATCATAATTTTTGTTTTCACTTATATAACATTTTTTCTCCTTTACACACGGAGTTTATTACACTGCTATAAGCAATGTAGAACTCTATTCATATAAGATTCACATATATGCATTTTGACAAAGAAGAATTTCAGCCATCTTTAGTTTCGGAATGTACCAACTTCAGTCATATACACTATATTTTCTCTATGATTCAAAACTTATAATTTTAATATATGTGCAGATTTCCATGTGAAAAGGCACGCACGCCATCTATCATTCAACATATTACTTTTTCCAAAGTAAACACTATAATCCTCGTTTGGTTAGCTCCACAAACTAATCTCTTTGGATCAGTTTATCAAAAAATATGGATACTAATGTCAGAAAAGAATATAAACACTATCAACAATACATATTGGCACAAGAATATTTGGTTCAAGGAACATATTCCACGTAATGCGTTTATATCATGGCTGGCTTTGCGGAGAAGACTGCCAACCAAGGATCGCTTGAGGCGTTGGGGATTAAATGTCTCAGGAACGTGCGCCCTTTGTAATCTGGAAATAGAGACTCACCATCATCTCTTCTTTGAGTGCTCTTTCTCTCGCTTGATATGGGAGCCTTTTGCTGCTGAAGTTTGGATTTCTCCTCCGGCTGATCTACACTCTGTTGCAGCCTAGATCAATCAACCTCGCGACAACGTAGATGCACATGCTACTCCAGTCATCAAGTTCTACTTTCAGTCATGTCTCCTCACCTTCATCAGTCATCCTTGCCTCTTTCGACCGTATGATGCGTGACCGTCTCCTCTCTTACCCGGTAAGTTCTTCTTTCTCATCTTCTCTACTTCTTTTTATATTTCTTGTATAAGACTTTCTTAAGGCTTTTTTTACCTTGAGTTGTTGTTGGTTGTTTTTATTTCCTTGCTGTAATAAGTTGTTTAAAAACAACAGTGTAACATTTTAAAAAATAATAATCTTAACATCTTACCAAAAAAAAAACAACAAATATTGACTTATTTATGTGAATATATATTTTATTTTAAATCATTATAGTGGACGAATAAAACACCATAATTTGTACAACAAATTTTCTTAGATTCACCTCATCATACTCACCATTTTACCATTTTAATTACATAATTTTACATGAGCTTCTTCATCCTTCCCGGTTATTTTCTCTTTATTTATAACTACAATATAATGTTATAAATTATATATATTATAAATTAATAATTTATTTACCCTTAAAGTCTAACTATTAAAATATAACATAATTCAATATAGATATATGATTCTATTAATAAATTAGCAGTTACAAATTTGAAATTTCTAGAAATATCAAAAGTTGTATGTTAGTTAATTATTTTCTAAATGATATTTATTTTTAATTCTTTTTAGATGAGAATATTTTGGCTGAGGTGGATAGTCTCAAAAGCCTTGAATTTAGTCCCTTTTCTTAGATTCACCTCATCATACTCACCATTTTACCATTTTAATTACATAATTTTACATGAGCTTCTTCATCCTTCCCGGTTATTTTCTCTTTATTTATAACTACAATATAATGTTATAAATTATATATATTATAAATTAATAATTTATTTATCCTTAAAGTCTAACTATTAAAATATAACATAATTCAATATAGATATATGATTCTATTAATAAATTAGCAGTTACAAATTTGAAATTTCTAGAAATATCAAAAGTTGTATGTTAGTTAATTATTTTCTAAATGATATTTATTTTTAATTCTTTTTAGATGAGAATATTTTGGCTGAGGTGGATAGTCTCAAAAGCCTTGAATTTAGTCCCTTTTATATAGTAGGATAACTCCCACAATCAAGATCAGTCTCGAAATAAGACGAGGAAGATTTCATATGCAAGAAGCTTAGTCAAATTTGCGGAATGCTGGAATAAAGTAAATCCCAAGGTGCGCAATCAACCTAAGACAAAAGAAAAAAAAAATAGAGAAGATGTTGAATTGATTTTGGGATGTACTGCAAATGATCAAGTCTCTCATATTGATACATATATATACACACATAAGTGGTGTGGTCATAATTCCTTTACCTTCCTTGCTTGGAAAGATACCTTCAAGTTATTTTGTTTCTTGCACACAAATGATTTTTGTGTTCAGTAAGAAACTAAATCATAAATATCTGTAGTTTTTATCGATCTTATTTTTGGATAACTGCGAGAGCTAGCTATTCGAGCTGCACTGTTAGTTTGATACACTCTTCCATGACTAATAAGAGAAGAAACTGTTAGATAATTGGAAATCAACAGAATGAAGAAAAATAAATAAATATAGCAGATAAATTTTGCAAGTCTCTTACAATATCGAGAGCTAGCTGTTTGGACGATGGTGAGGCATAAAGAATTAGCCAGAAGATATGTTCATAGTAGCTTCATAAAATGTTAAGAAGTACAACCAACAACTTTGATACCGAAACAAGTTGGGAACATGTATACCTCGTCTCAAAAGAAAAAGTATGCCTCGTCTCTTTAGCTTCCTTGATCCACAACAAAAACCGTAATTAAGTTGGTAAAAAAAATACTCCTTCCGTTTCATTATAAATGTCATATAGACATTTTTTTACACATATTAAAAAAATGATTGAAATGTATTTATGTTTTCATTAATTACATCTAATTGACTAATAATATTTGAGATAAATAAATTTATTTATTAGATTAATGCATTTCAAAATTAATATTCAGCTGGAAGTAAGAAAAAATGCATTAGAAATCTAAAACAACACTTTTTATGCAACAAAAAAAACTTAAAATGACATTTTTTAAGAAACAGAGGGAGTATCAGCTTCTTCAATCAAATCTCTTGAATTCTTTTTCAAGTTTCAAAAATCCTATCAATCAATCGTTCTTGATCTTGAAATGCTATTGGTGATGCTCTGATTAACAAAAGCTTTAAATTGACAATATCAACAAAAAAAATAACGGTTACTTACCAATGAATGATTAACAGAGATTAATTTAAATTATTTTTAAATTAAAGGATAAGGAAAATTCAAATGATACATTTTTATTTGTAACAAAAAGGTTCATTTAAACAATACAACAACATGGGAACAATAAAACAAGAAAATACAAAAAAAAACACACACACACAACAACTTTCTTTTGGTTTGATATTGTTTTTAGTGTTTAGGAACCGTTACCTTAACAAAGAACACTGTTGGCAGCATCTTAAGCTTTAACTCCAGTCTTCTTGTTTGGCTCAAACACAAACTTGATGAGAGATTCTTTGATAGACAACATCTCAGGGAACTCAGTCTTCAACTTAGTGGCATCAAGCTCGTTGTTACTCCTTGGAGCCACAATCACTTTAGCTTGTTCCTCCAATGTGAAGTTCTTCCAAGTGAAGCTCGGGTCAATGTACTCTCTGTACATCTCCAAGATCTCGTTGTGGCTCACGACACCCGGGTTTGTGAAGTTGTAGATCCCGGTTAAGTTCCTCTTTGCCATATCGATCGAAATGGGTAGGAGCTCGTCGAGTATGGTCATGGAGTTTGGGATGTCTACCACCTTCTCATACCGAGCAATCTTGGTGATGAAGTTTCTAGGGTTTGATAGATCCGAAGAGATGGGCATCCGCACTCTTAGCGTGCATACGTTTTCATAGTTCTTGAGCAACTCCTCCACCTATTATTGCATTTCAAGAACTTAGCTCAAGATATAAGATCTAATCTGAAGTAATTGAATAATAAAGGGACTGAACATGTGAATAATAAAAAATGAAGAAACTCTCACGAATCTAAAACATTGAACTAATCTACATCCTATCTGAAGTAATCCAAGATCTAAGACTTAAGCAATCACGCTTATTAGAATTGAATCAGCACATTTTTTTGGATCAGAGAGTAACTAAATAAAGAATCAGACAAATCTAAAGTAATTACATAGTTAAGGGAATGTAAATGTGAATCTACATTTGGAACATCGAACTAAAACTAACACCTACATTTCATCTTAAAGCCATTTGGGCCTAACTGCACGTTTTAAAACTTATTTAATCACACGAATGGGATCATAAATAGCTAAAATAAAGAAACAGATCCAATCTGGAAACTCTCTTAAATAAAGGGATCGAAACTGCAAATATCAAAGAGAAACACTCACCATAGCTTTGGTCTTAGAGTAGAAAGACCCAGTGAAGTTAGGAGTATCCTCCTCCTTGAATCCGACACCCGACCCGAGAGGATGACCCGAATCGTATTCAAATATACAACCGGTGGCGTAGTTGATCAGAACGAGTCCTTTCTCTCTGCAAATGTCGGCGAGAGTCAAGGTCCCGGCGACATTCGTACGGATGGTCTCGACCTTGTGGGACTCGCACCAGTCGACGTTGGGACGCCCGGTGACTCCGGCGGCGTTGAAGACGTGGGTAGGCTTCACGGTTTCGATGTCGGCGACGATGGATTGACGATCTTGAAGCCGACCGGATCCGTAAGTGTAGGAGATTCCCTGAGCTTCGCAGAGTTTGCCGAGAAGTCCGCCGATCCAGCCGGTTCGACCGTAGATTAGGAAGTTGAAGGACGCGTTTGCCTCAGCACCCATTCTTTTTTTGTGTCGGTGATCGGAGATTTTGCCGGGGAGAAGGACAAAGAGAGAGAGAGATTGGATCTGAAATGGTTTTGTGTTCGCTAATGTTCTTTTTATCCTATGTTCCGGAGTTCACATATTTAGTTTTACAGCCCTGGATTTTCTCTTTTTGACATTTACAACCCCAATAGATTAAAACATTTACCAATTTGAATCCTTTTCTTGGTCAACAATTTGAATCTTATTAAGTTAATAATAATTAAAAAAAAAGAATCGTATAGCACGTTGAACACGTGGCTAGGTGGTGCTGACGGAAAAAATGTATCAGGGTGTTGTTTCACTTTTATGGTAAATATGAGGGGGTAGAGATAATTTTCAAGATCTTCAGGTTGTGTGTTAAATTTAAAATTATTGTTCGTAGAAGTTGATTTATTTTTAGAATAATGTATTTGTTGTCCCTGATTTTAGACAGATCTGTGAGGTCGGTGGGACGTGAGAAATTGTTATTTAACACAAAGGAGATTCCACTGCATTGGAGGTCTAGATTTCAAATATTAAACGTCCATTAATCTTACATATTTCTTTGTTTCCAAAAATAAGATTTTCTAAAGTGTTCACGCTTATTAAAAATTTAATAAATATTTATAATTTAAATTTTTTTTCTTTATTATACACTTTTCACCAATAAAATTTAATCAATTCAAATATTTTCATTTAATGTTTCTTAAAAGTATAAAAAAATACCTTAAACATATAGAAAATCTATTTTTATGGAATAAGTAAAAAATCTAAAACATCTTACTTTCGGAAACAGAAGAAGTAATATTTGGGGGTGAAAACTAATAATCTCGTTTTGTAGTCTGTATAAAATATAATTTTACTTTTAACTGTTAAAAGCATGGGTGTTTTTTTTATTTGATTCTAAAAGTACGTATCAAAATCTAGCTTTTAACTGTTAAAAATGTATTCTAAAACATTTTTTTAGATTTGATTTTGATCCATGTCTGATGGTACGTTCTGGACCTGACTGAAAATCTCTTGTAATCATTTGTTTCTATAATCTGCATAATTTTGATTTTTTAGGTTTTGAACCTCAAACCTTTTGATGTAGAAAACATTAACGAACTTTTAGTCAAACCGCTGGACTAATGGAGTTTCCAAACTATTAAAATTAAAATATAAAAATAAATATGTTCATATATATATTAATTTTTAATTTAAAAATAAAAAATATTATATTAAAAATTATTATTTATGTGCATGGCGTAAGAAAACTCCTACTCCTACTGATACATTAAATATTCAAAACGTTTGTATTTGCTTGAACAAATTGGTAACTAGGTAATAGAATTCGTCAATGAATTGGCAACCACTGATTTACAGTAGTATTTGAGAAATTATACAAAACTTTCCAATTATAGAAAATAATACCATATATGGTAGATGTAATTAATACGACATAATAGATAACTCCGCCATATATGATGTTAACTTTTTCTATAACTGAAAGTTTCTATATTTATTGTAATCGATTTGACAATGAAACACCTAAATCTATGGGATATTTAACACATCAATATAGAACTCTCAATGTACAAAACCCTCCTAGCCCTTAAATACCATACGTTTCTATTGAAAATATGTAGGATAACCTCTCGTTCCAGTTAATTAGTTAAAACTTTTTGTCAACAGTTAACGATGCGATGGTGGTATAGTGTGAGTTATGGATTGAGAAGCAGCTTAGATTTGAAAACATCCCACTAAATTCAATCGTATGGTTACACAGATATATGTTCATTGCTTAACGGCCATTTAAATATTCAGAAAAAATGTTTTTCCAAATGTTACATTTTTTGTTAGAGATTAGTCTATATCTTTTTATAATTTCGGAATACTCTCATATTAATCGAAAAACACTTTTGTCAACAATTAATTAGCATCAATCATGCGAGTCTGAGATTAAGGAAATGTATATACAATTGGGCTCTCTCAAGAGCTAGATATACTTTTCTATATATAAACAGATCGGATCTTCTGTCTGAATCGTAGTGGACAAGTGATGGGATTCATTTAATGTCTTTGCTAAGATCCAAATCTCAACCTCAACTCGAGAGGTTCTTTTTTACTTCAAAAGTTATCTTTTATATATTTCTAAGTACAGTATTTCACACAAATCTCATAGAGATCTACAAACTCAATTGACCGCCTATGTAGCCAAATTTCCTTAAACCAAATATTTGCGCAGTTTTGGCTTAAGGAAACGATTGTCAAGGATCTCAATATAAGTCCATGTCGAAGATTAGTAATAATTATATTTAAAAACTACATCAAATTTTCATCAACTATGTGAACTCTTGAAAAAGAACCCGAAAGAAAAATGTAACGGTAACTTTTATAAAGTCAATATTATAATATTAACAATGATCGAGTGCACATGAGTCTGCAAGTTAAAGTACGAATAGATCTAAAAACTAAGATTAAACTAATTCATTGTTTTTACCAAAAAAAAAAAAAAACTAATTCATTGCTAGGGGGAGGAAGAAGATGAGCGAAATAATAAAAAAGAACTAATTCATTGTTAGTGACATTTTGTTCATATTATCAAGTATGATATAATACGTTCAAACTAATCAAACCATGACTAAATATTTCCAAATGATAGTCCAGTCAAACAAGAAAGCAAAATCCACAACGAGTCCGGTTACCACAGTATATTTTTGAATACACAGCAAAAAGTGAAAGAAGATGAATTACGATAACAGCAAGTAAGCACTCAAAGCACAAATCATGTAGTGGTTGGGGACTCATCAAGCCTTTGAGTGTTCTCTCTCACGAGTTCGCAATATTTTATTTTCTTCTTTTCTGCCACTGCTCCTGGTGAGCGTGTGTGAGCTTTACTTTTTGTTTTCTGGCTGCCATGCTTTTGATCTAAGGAATAGATCTCTAGCTGGTGGTTGCGGAGGTGAGCGTCTGGATTCTCTGTGGCGTAGATGTGTCGTCTTCGGTTTCATGCGCTGACTCTTCCATGGCGCGCGATGTTCCTGCTGCTTTGAGTTTCAGCGATCTTCTGTTGATGTTAGATGACGGCATCACGGGGTCTCTCAAGCTTCGGTGGTTTGGGGATGGCTTAGAGAGGTTGGTTGTATGATGTTGGAATGGTGGGTTTTGCCATTTGTCGGCCGATGCTCCTGTGAGCGAGACAGATACGTTGAGGATGGTGGTTCCCCTCTCTAGTGTGTTCTGTCTCACCGGAGTTGGTTTCTCGTCCCCTAGGCTTGTATTTTTTTTCTCTTCCTCTGTTTTTTCTCTTTACTCTCCTTGTGCTTTAAAGATAAGCCCAATTTTTTTTATGTTTTCACTGTTTCTCGGTCGTTAATGATCAGCCGGATGTTACTGTTCCGGTGTCTTATTTTGGGTTGATTTTATGAATATACATATTATTAAAAAAATGTAGTGGTTGGGATGTAATAAGCTAAATAAGTACATGATATTAATGAACACACCTCGTTATTACCAAATAACATGAGCTGCATATATCATGCATGCATGGTAAAGCAATGTAATTAGTATGAAAATATTGTGGCAATTATACTACTAAGTAACTAGAGATTAGTGTTTGCGCTTGGACTTCAAGGAAGTGAGGGAGTGAGAGTTGCTGTGCCAATTCCTCTTTCGTTGATTAATAAACCAATTGTTGATTTGCTTCAACTGTAATCCGGTCTCCTCCACCAATTTTGCTTTGTCATCTTCCTGTTGAAATCACAATTATTTTACATTATATACTTTGTTTTAGTTAATTACATATTATAGTTCTCAATTTCTAATTTTGTTTTGTATGATTATGCTAATGCATATGAGGATTTATTATGAAAAAGACAACACTGCAAGCATTTGAGTGTAAATCCAAGTTGAGCCCGATTGTTTCTTTGCGTTTACATTACATGAAAACGTAAACGTAAATGCAAAACAAATAATTGGACCTATATATTTTTTGGTATAAATGGACCCATATATGTTTGTTGGTTTGGATTATTGATCTGCTATGTAGATTAATTAAAAGAAAAACTGTTAAACAGGCCGGTTCTTACCCATGGCAACATGGACATTTGCCATGGGTCCACAAATTTTTTTAATGTTATTTTATGAATTATAAGAACTTATTTCACTATATTAGTTTATCAAATAGTTGATGAAATTATAATTTTAACCCAAAAAAAAAATGTTTGTTGGTTTGTATAAAAAGATGTCTAGTACTCACAGTAGGGTAAGGCCACTTGCAATGTTGCTGCCACCAATTTTTCAATAAAGTGGTTGTGTCCCCAGGCAATTTTCCAGCCCTTCTTTTCCTCATTATCTCTTCTCTTACATCTTCAATTCTCGATTTAAAACCCTTATCCAAATACGAATAACAAATTTAACTAGAAAGATTCGATAAAAAAAAACATAAACGTATTCCAAAGAAAAAACATAAACGTATATTATTGAGACTCCTAACATATAGCTTACCTGTTTGAGTTCGATTTTAAGTTCTTGTCTGACTCTTTCCATAAGAGATCTTTCCGATTCAGTCGGAAGCAATGGACCAAATCCTGTCATGTCGTGTCCGCCGTTAAAATCAACTCCGGAATTATCGGATGAGAAATCCATTTGAAGATCGTCCTCGTCTTCGGACATCGTCGCACCGGACCCTTCTCCTAATGTCACTCCTACGGGAATAGAGAATGTTTAAACGAGATGTTACTACAGGCTACAGCAGTCCAACTAGTAGATTAATATTTAGTTATGTGTTTTCTGTTTTTTTTTTTAATTTTTTTTTAAAACTTTTTATTAAAAGATATTTTTCGGATAGCAAAACAATTTATATAAAAATTATCTTTTTATTTTAAATTATTATTTTTAG
The DNA here is from genome assembly GCF_020379485.1 of Brassica napus. Classification (NCBI taxonomy): domain Eukaryota; kingdom Viridiplantae; phylum Streptophyta; class Magnoliopsida; order Brassicales; family Brassicaceae; genus Brassica; species Brassica napus. Next base: position 9,251,665 of record NC_063442.1, read on the forward strand.
AATTAGGACAATTCTTATTATTATTAATTTTAATCAATTATCTAATCAAAAGAATTTGAATCCGTTTATATTTTTTTGACTAATTTATATATTTTATTTATTAAGAGTATAAACGATATTAACCGCTTTAACTTTTAACGTGATAGCTCTGTTGTGAAAAATCACTTTGCAAATAATAGTATACTAGGTAATAACCCGCGCCTTGCGCGGAATGTGATTATTAGTTTCGTTATTTTTAATAAAAAAGACAATATATCTGTTTAATCTGGATATTGGTTAGGTTTTACGTTTTTTTGTTTTTAATCTTCTAAAATATAACTATTATTTTAAATTAATATTCATTTTAGTTTATTCGGTTAAAACATTTGATTTTTTGGTTTTTTCGGATAAAAACCTAAAATTAATATTATATGTTTATTTTCATATTATGAAGTTTAGATAGTTGTCATGTCAAACCAATAGTTTCATATTATAGTTTTTAAACAGATAATAGTTTAAGAAAAAGAAAAGAAAATTATTAAGACAAATCATTTCACTACAATTTGGTCGGTAGTGAAAGAAACATTAAGAAAAAATATTTCAACTTTCAAAAAAATTAGATACTTCAGCTGTGGTGAATACTTAGTTATAAGATGCTCACATCAAGGTGCACATGTATGTTTATGTAAAAAGTATATAAAAATAGTTGAAAAATATATAAAGATATTGTTAATTAATATTAAATGACATTTTTGTTCAGAATAATACATGAAAGATAAAATTAAAATTTATTTAAAATAAAAAAGACCTTGACATTAGTCATTTTTTCATCAAAAGAAAATAAAATTATATTCGTAAATAGGGGTGGACACATATCAAGTATCTGGATATTTGGAAGCATTCTTGTCAATTCGATCTTTAGCCACCTAGATATTCTGTGACTCCGATATCCGAAATGTTTTAGAATTTTAAAGAATATCCGATTTGATTCGTAAATAAAATAAAATTTTAAAAATAATTTAATAATAACATTTTATTACAAAAATAAAACATTATATAACCTTTTAATTCTAGTACCTAATATAATAAATTTATATTGTAAAACTGATATAAAGTATAATATATATAATTCTTTTCATATATGTATATATATGCATATAACATATCGAATTAGATATATGTTCCTAAAAATATTGGTATTAGTGATTTGCTTCTTTTTTGGATATTGTATTTTAGTATTTGATTTGTTTCGTAAAGTTTCAAATATCAAGATTTTTTGGTTCAAATCAAAACGGATAACAAATCGAATCAAAATTTATGAATATTTTGCTCAATTTTATCTGTAAACAATAAAAATAATATATATATAGTTTGGCTTTTGATTCGTTATCTATTTTTATTCGAACCAAAAAATACAGAGTTTTATTGGAACTATGTATGTGAATTTTATATTAAAAAATCACAAAGTACATAGTGTGAACACATTTATGACTATAGTGTGAACGCGTTAGCATATTTATTATCAAATCATTGTGAGACTGCCACGTGTCTATTATAATGTGAATGCATTTATTACAATGCTTCTCTTTTAATATATAAGGGATATTAGAATAATCATATAAAATTAATCACAAATCATATCTTCTATTTAATTGTGAAAGCTAAATTCTTCATGATCATCTTCCGACACATATTTTAATTATATATAAGTTTTATGTCTACCGGTTGTTCATATCTGGTATTATCAGCGAGAACCTTTAGTTACCTAACTCAACTATTTGTTTTAATATGGCCCATATATTATTGTATGTGGAAGCACTTTAAACTACTGATTAAGGTTTAAATACTTTTACATTTATGTATAAGGTTCGAATTTCAGAGGTTCCAAAGTATTGTAGGCAGAACCGTTCGTTATGGTCATTTGCTGCGAATAGAACTTGTCCATCAAAGATATCATACATGCAGAACCACTCGTCGATCCAAGTGTTTTTGGAGAGAGCTTCATGGAATCATTATCCGTAGAGCTATTTATATCGTGTATGTTGTAGATAGTTGATCATCATATATAACATAATTAATGATTATACGATGATATATGTGTGGTACCAGTGTTAAAAAAATATTATTCTACAAAGGATTAATTTTAAATCTTGTTGATTTTGGTATCACCTGAATGGTTTATACAACATAATACTAATTATTATAAATGAACTGGCTCTTGTCCCTGCCCCAAAAAAATTAAGGGTTTAGGCCGAGAGGCGAGAACTTATTGAATTAAGAAAAAAACTAGTAGAAATGAATATATAGTTTCTAATAATATGTTATAGTCACACGTGTATATATATATATATATATATATATGAGAGAGATTTACGATTTAAATGTGAAATTTAAATTCACATTCTTAATATTTCCCATATGCAAATAAATAAATTCCAAAAGTTGATAAATTTTTTAATATTGTACAGAAATAAATAGAAAATGTAGGAGAAGAACCTGTGAGAGAGTGGAGGTTGTTCTCAATTTCACGGCAAGCCATCACAGCTTCGACGGCATGAACCCTCACGTGTTGTTGCAGCTGTTCTTTGAAGCTACACAATATCATCACATATTGTGCCTGTTTCCAAATTTTGTTATTATTTATACCAGCATAAATGTGTATATATATATTAATGCAGTCATCCAATTCATAACCATTTCCATATATATATATATATGCAAATTACTTCCAAAACTATAGTTGAGATATCAATTCCACTTTAATGCAGTTGCAAATTTTAGTATGGAGTAGAAATCACGGGATTCAACCAACCTGAGAAATCGAAGCTCAAATAGACAATTTCAATTTAATTACAAAAATGATATTTTACATTGAGTCGCTACTCTAATATGAATTGAGCACGTAATCATCGTACCACATAAAGCTAAAGACCTATGCGTGCGTGTATAATATATGTGAAAATTTGGTGAAGATACATAAATTTCCATAATTAATTCACAAAGTTTAACTTTTAATAACATCACTAGATTTTGATCCGCGCTTCAGAAGCGCGGGTTTGTTGAATTATAAATAAAACACATTTTGATATGAATTAGTATTTTGGGTGTTATACATTATTATGTTACAAAGTTGTATATATCGATGAAAAAAATTTATTTAAACTTAATTAGTTTATTTGAGATTTTGAATGTACACTTTTATGTAACTTTCTATCAGACACTTGCATTTTATCCAAACCTAAAAAATTCAAATCAAAACTGACACTGAAATACAAATTCAATTTGTGTCCAGATCCAAGACAAAGTACCTATTTGGGTATATTTTTGGACATGCAGGTTTCGGTTTGGTCTGATTCCTATCTGAGAACCGATCGGCTACCAAAAGTACCCAGATTTTTTTTTTGTATCTGGGTATTTAAGATATGTTTTCGGTATTATGGATATTTTTAAGTTAAAAGAGTAAAGCTATAAAAATTTTACTTATATTTTTTGGGTATTTGAATAAAAATTTGGGTATTATTTAATATTTAGTTTATATTTTGGGTAGAAAAATTTGGCCGTTTAAGGTATTTGACTATTTTTGGGTATTTGTTTGAGTTTTCGAAAAAATTATATTTCAGATATTTTTGTGTGTTTCAGATATTTATAGTATTTTTGTATCCTAAATATCCAAAATAACCCGACTCGTCATATACCCAAAAATTATAGTTATTTAAATTATTGATGTGAATTGATTCGAACCTGAAAAGAACCGATCTGAATCCGAACTGAAAATATTCAAATACCTAGTTGGTCTAAATGTCTGGAACCCGAAAGGAATCATTCCATACCTGGTCCGAAACCCGAATACTAAAGCGTACTCTCTCTCTCATACAATTGTGCATTTTATAAGAGTTATTGTTAAGTTGATGAGATTTAAGATTTACTTGGCACATTTTTTCTAATTTAATATTGCAATCTCAACAATAATATAAGAACATAATACAAAACCTTTTACATTGTCAACAATGTCTGCTATAATTTGCTTTTAATAGTGTTGATATTGGTATATCATTAATGGTAGATGTTATAAGTTGTAGATACTATAGGTAGATACGTTTGGTAACCATTAAGCATTTTTATATGTAGATAAGATAAGTGGGTCACAAAAAAAATTGAAATTAAAGAAGATATTACATATATTTATAAATGTTAAAGAATATTATTTGGTTGCTATATAGTAGGGGTTGGTTATAATATTTGATTGTATATAATAGATTGGATTAAAAATGAAATGGTCCAAACAACATTTTATAAGTAGATTTTTCAAAACTGATTCCCTTTTAATAGAATAGATTCACACATTCAGATTCAATTCACAAAGATCTTGTAAAACAATCCACAAAACAAATAAAATACGTTTTTAAAATATAATTTCACAAGATTTATTAATTTATAGCTGCACTCATAGTTAGTCCACTACCAATCATTAAGAAATTTTATGATGACACAAAAATTTCCATGAAAATTAACAAACTCTACATATTGAATTTCACATTTAAATAATATAAAAGTAAACCACTAAATCATTGAAAAGCATATTAAAAAAATTCTTGAAACATGTTTTCAAACATTGGTGGTCCATCATATATCAATCTTCAAACAAAAACAAAGACCAAAAAAAGTAATAAATAAAACAATTAATCAAACAATACATTAATTTCTACAACAGTTAGTAAAATCGACGTACCAAGAAATTGTCGAGCTCGTGACGATCATGATGCGAGAATCCAACGGGTGTGGAAGCATAAGATCGGAGAAGATGTTCAGAGTGAGAAAGCTGAGCTTCAATGATCGGAAGCTGATCGATCGGAGTCGCTACTCTCAGACATGCCACATGTGCAGCCAATAATTGCTCGCACATGGTATGTGACGCTATCTCTCCTTTCATCTGTCTATTTTGCTCCGCTACCAAGACTGCGTCTCCATCTCCTCCACCTACTGTGGCTCCGATCATACCTAACGCAGCTTCTTCCATATTCATGATCGAGGTCTGAGCTAGTTTGTCCTGAAAACCCTCGTTCCTGAACCCGATTTTGTGTATACGATTAGCTCACAGAGTCACAGACGGAAGAGAGAGAGAGAGAGACAGAGATACTGATCGGAAGAAATCAACGTATATAAAGTTGTCGTGATTTCTTTCCCTTTATTTTTTATTTATATTAACATATATATATATATATTTTAAAAATTTTAAAGACGTTCCTAACCGAAACTCATGTCTTTTTTAGACTATGAATATATAGATTATAGAGTGGGTGGGTTTAAATAATTTCTCCGTTACATGATATTTTCAGAAGAGCTATTAGCTCCAAATTATTTAAACAATGTTCTAAAGAGCAAAAAACAGCAATGTTTTGGATTTTGATCCGACCGAGAGGACTTGTCCGACCATTCCATATTAAAATGTTCCTAGTTCTGATTAGCTTGTACCAATTTTTAAAATTCTTTTAAACATTTTGTACAGTTCAAACCTAAATTTGATATATAATCCCTCATTTTCACAAAAAAAATATCATTTTAGACACATTTCACATAGATAAAGAAAATGATAAAAAAACTTTTATATTTTTATTAATTACACGTATCTAACCAATAATATTTAAGATCCATAAAATTAAGATCAATGTAGTTTGTAATTAATATTAAGTTGTAAATAAGTATAAATTATATTAAAATTATAAAATGATATTCTTTGTATAACAAGAAAAAAATGTCAAAACAATATATTTTATGAAACAGATGGAATACTATTTACATCAATAACATTATATAAATAGGATAAAGCACACTACATGTTAATCTGTTTGTCATTGTATTGGAACTTCATGAATATATATAAAATTAAGAAAAAGTAAATGTGTATATTTTTTTACCCTTTTTTCAAATGTATTAAGAATACGTATTCTTCACTGATTTATAAATTTTTTGTCATTCTCTGCTAATAATAATATTATTTAATATGATCTAAATTAGTATCAATTTTATAACAAGGCTATTAATTTTTTTTGTGAGACTAAGATATTAGAATTATGAACCCTATTAAAAATTAAAATAAATTAAATTATAAGAAAAGATGCGAAAATTGTTGGATGGTGTTTTTCTGTCTAAATATCTTATTAACGTAAACATGGAAAGCATTTGAATATTGTCTCAGTGTAGAAGATAAACTTTTTGGTAAGAGAATAACTATGTATATAAATCTGGGATGCCTTCTTGTGAAGTCATTGACATACAAACTTAATTCAGAATTGGGTTACCTGAGTGTTACTGTTTAAAGGCTACATGCCTAAGTAACTATATAGTTATATCTGTTCTATTAAACAGTACTATTAATTTGGTGTTATTTGTTAAGTGGGTGTAGGAGCATTAGGTGTGTCTACCATCCCTGTCATTAAAGGTAGGAAGATAATTTCTTTATCTTACATTTCTTAATTTTCAACTAATTGTTAAGTTCAAGTTGTTGAATCACTTATTAGGTCTGAAATCATTGTCAAGACAAAAAAACGATGTGTTTTTTGCAAGGTTTTGAAAATCGGACCGGTCGGTCCGACCGGTTCAACCGTGAATCATTTAATATACCGAGTCTGGGTTGAGTTAAAACCCGGATTGAAACTGAACCGTCAAAACCCGGTTAAACAGGCGATTCGGGTCAATAAATAAACCCGGTTCAGTAAAATAATAAATGTAACTGCATTAATTTGTGATGTAAAAATGGTACGTTTTTTTTTATTGAAAAAAGGGTACGTTTTTATTGGATTCTAGATTCTTACCATTCCATTTGAAATCCACAATCATTTCTTTCCTCTTTTAATTTTTATTAACATTTGTTTCCTTCTTTTGTAAATGTAAATGTTTCTTATTTACATTTGTTTCCTTGTGTTTTCTTGTCCAAAGGAAAATTAGCCTTTGTTTTCTTCTTTTCAATTATACGCACTATATGTTTATATCCATTGATGGTTCATTTTATTTTAACTTATATATAAAAAAATATAAAGAATAGTGGTCAGGCGCAAAACAATAGTTAGTGATCATAAAAAAAATTTATTTAATATTTAATTATATGTTTCTTTACTAATACTAAATACTAGGTGATAACCCGCGCCCTGCGCGGAGCGAGGAAATTATTAATGTATTATAAATTTTAATATGTAGGTTTGGTATCGAATTGCTCCACTATTTATATCAACACATCACATAGGTTTTTTACTCTCCACGCCAAATTGAATAGACGATCACAATATTAATACTCCTCTTTAATCCCATATATTACACTTACCTTATTTGGTTATTGCGTGATTCAAATTGGCGTGAAATATGTACTATCAGATGCGTGTTGGTCAAGCGTAAATAAATCAGGAATATTCTTATTTTGATTAAGGTAATGATTTCGATTATTTGTAATTTTGTTTCCTTTTATATGCATTACATTATTATTGTGTTTCTTTTGAACTTTGACCAATTAAGCGATTTGAAATGTTGCATAGAAATGATCATCGAAAGAAGTAGTTGAAATTTCGAAAGATGTTGCATAGAAATGTTCATAATTCCAAGTTTCTTATTAAAAAAGTATGATTATAATACTCATTGATATTAGTAAAAAAAATGTTGGATTCAAAAAATGTTCAAAAAAATAAGATAACAAACCGTTTTAAAAAATGTTGAAGAACCACTCTCACCCTTTTAAAATTCATTGGATAGATGTCGAGATATATTTGTTGCCTTTTTCAACCGTAAATAATTCAGATTCTACGCCTGTCATAAAGTCCCGGTTTGTGATTAAAGCGGATTGTAATGCAGCGGTAACAAAACCGATCGAGTTGTAAATAAAGCATATTGTATAATGTATATGTCCAATGGCATTTGGTTGTAAATATTCTAGTTCACAAAGGGTTATTTTAAAAAGCTAGTGAGAGTGGCTTAGGTGATGACACCTAGGAAATGGCACTCATGTAATAAACACATGAGGCTAAGGTTTATTTGTGATGATGTTTCTCCTTTAATAAGAAAGGGATTTCTAAGTGTATTTTCTGGTTAATCACATTCCCCCCCCCCCCCCCCCCCCACACACACATATATATATATATAACAAAATCTTAAAACCCGGTTGAACCGGTTGTACCGGTTCAACCAGTCACCCAGTAACAATACCGAGTCGATGTCCGGTCCGGTTTTCAAAACATTGGTTTTTTGTTAAAGAGAGAAATGGAAGTTCATTTTACATTTTATATACATATTCACAAAGTGTAGTTTTATAAAGCATGTTATCACAGATATTTTTTTCATAACCTTACGTCAAGAAAATCAGTTTTAAAGCACATATTGTGGAACCAAGCATAATAGCAGATTTCTAATTAGTTTTATTTGAGTCTGGTTTGGAATTAAGAAACCTAATGGAATGAACATAATATCAGTTTTCTTTTTGGACGGCAAACGAAAAGTCAATATATCATTCTCCAATAAATAAGAAAATTACTTGCACATACATATATAAGTGATTTAAATTTTCTTGGTGAAACATTGACTTATTAAGAAACCGAGTATTTGGCTCCAAATGGTAACAACGGATTGAGCGGGACGGGACAAGCGGTTTGACTGTGGTGCGGTTCTGACAGTTATAAAAACGTATAGATATATGGTATATGTAGAGATTTTTGTTACTGTTAACTGCGGTGCGGTGCGGAACGAATGTTACCAAATTGTGAAATTTAAATTAAACACAAACAAACATTTTTACCAAATTGAAATCGTACCTGTAATATGATATTAATGACGTACGTTCTCGAAATGTGTTAACTATCAACTGGGAAATAATAAAGATTTTTCTTTTGACCAGGGAAATCAAAAGAAACATAATTATTTTTGCATGTACTTTTATTGTAGTATTATATGTATTTTTAGGATTACATTTTGGAAAAGCTTAAATATTTTTTTGAAAAATTAAAATTTTACCTATATATGTTTATTTCTGTGTATAGTAAACACTTTTTAAGTTAAGTTTGATTTTATGAAGTGTTTAGTTAATTAATTTAGTTTAGGGATTAGGTTTAAGGTCTAGACGACTAACATGTAAGTCGTATGACGATTAGAAGTGATAATACCAAACTTTATATTAATTTATTGTTTTTGTCTCATGTTTTTCTTAGTAGTTTATCTTGTTTTGCAGGTTTTTATCACATGGTTCTCATCTTCCACTCATTTAAAGGTATATCTATTAATTTTAGATATGTATTTTTGTGTGTTCTATAAAGGAAAATCTATCTAATCTTCCACTCATTTTCTCTGTTTTAAACCATTTGAACGTTTTTTATATGTAGGTTTTTCAGATCTGAGCTTGATATACATGTTTTTTCAGATCTGGAATAGACTTTAGGAGTCTTCTCAGAAGTCTTATAAAATATAATGCGCTAGTAGAAAACTACTGGGAAGTCTTCCAGGTCTCGCAAAGTCTTCTAAAATATAATGTGCTAGAAAACTTATTGGAAGTTTTCTGACGGAACTCTTCTGACGGAAGTCTTCTAACGGAGTTTTCTTCCATATCAAGTGGAGTCCAAACTTTTCTTTGTAGATGATTGATCTATAATAGTTTTTTTTTGTGATCTGTTTTATGATTTGCATGTGTATTTGTTTAGTTGTAATTTTTTTTGTAAGTTTGAAGAGATATTAATAAAATAATTTGGTAAATATGTTCATACCACAATATTATCTTGCCAAAGTTACTTGATATAACTGAAGTTATTGATACAACTTCAATATCAAAACACAATAACACAAAAAATCAATCAAATTTTATTACAAGTTTACAACCAAGGAAGAAGAACTCTCAAGAAAAATTAGTCAAATTCACAAAAGATAAACCATTACATAAGTTCAAAGGTAGAACACTTTCATTAGAAGTTTTCCGGGAAGTGTTCTCGGAAGACTTAGATTTAAAGCGGAAAATTGAAATATAAGCGGCAAATTTAAGCGAAAAAATTAAAATTTAAGCAGGAAACTCAAAATTTTAAGTGAAAATTAAAATTTCAAATTTCTTGAAAGTTAAAAAGTATATCTTATGATCTAAGAAGACACATTAAACCATGTTACTTGATATTCTTGAAGCTACTTAACACTTTTGAAAATTAAATAAACATATCTTAAAGTTACTTAACAAATTTACAAAAACTAATGTAGAAGACTTCCATGAACGTCTTCTGGAAACATTAATACACATGAATGTTGGTAAACTCATAATTAAAACCAATTAAATTATAAATTTCATTCAGGAGCACAAATATCGACTAATATACATGAGTTAACAAAACAATATTAAAAAGTCTTTATAGTTTTAGAAAAAATGAAAATTTATTAAACATTGACGCAGACTACTTCCACAGAGGTCGTCTGGTAGACATCTAGAAAGTCGTCCATTTGTGTTAGTTTTGCAATTTATTTTTAACCTATACGACTTACATGGAAATCGTCCATCTTTGTTTGTTAAAAGATAATTCGAGACGACTTTCATGTAAGTCGTCTAGGATAAACGAGTTAGTTTCGCAATTGACCGGATTGTGTCAGAAATTTGACTTTTTTCACACATAAGTCGTCCAGTAGATAATTAAAAGATCAATATTTTGCTATACCTAGACGACTTCCATATAAGTAATCTCTGGTTAGTTTTGCAATTGAAAAATAAAACAAAAAAAATATCTTTTTCTAGACGATTTGCACGGAAGTCGTCCGTCCGACGACGACTTACCAGGAAGTCGTCCGTCCGACGACGTACAAGGAAGTCGTCCGTCCGACGACTTACAAGGAAGTCGTCCGTCCGACGACTTACAAGGAAGTCATCCAAAATAAACAAGGTTTGACCAAAATCTCGGAATAAAGTCGTGGACGACTTTCTTGTAAATCGTCTAAAAGACAAGTTTCGTGTAAGTCATCTAACAGATGACTTCCGTGTAAGTCTTCTAGAGAAACATATGATGCTAATTAATAGGTTGAATATATATATGGTTTCTTTTTTGGAGTTGGAACATATGATGCTAATTAATTAGATAATTTTTAATTTATTAAATTTCTTTTGTGATTTTGGCTAATATGATATATATAATTGTGGTATATGCTTACAATATCTGGGTAGAAAACAATTGTCAGAGCTTAAGCTGATTGGTTGTAAATGCTTTTCATGAAAACTATAAAAATGATTTTGTATTTGATATTCCATGATCTTGAGAACTCTAAATTTATTTTGTTGCCATAATTATTATTCGGTTGGTTTGTATTGCTTAGAAGCAATATGATAATAATAGATGGTTTGTATTTAATTTATTTCATGATTAATATCTATTTTATTATTTTAATTATTTTTAGAGTGGATCAAGATCAAATTTGTAAATATTAGCAACCCGGATAGTAATAATAATTTTTTGAATTTAACAAAGTGTGGATCCAAATCTAAGTACCATAAGTTTCTAAAATATCAGATTCGTTTTCAAATTTAATTGATGTATTTAACTTCAAATATTTAAATTAACTATTTAAAGAAAATATATAGCAGTACGTAGTTTTATGTAGGAAGGAGCAAGGATCAAAACAGAAAATAAAGTACTACAAGTTTACAGTTTCAACTTTCAAGTAATATTGAAAGATTAATTTGGTGAGGCAAGGCAACCATAAAGTATATGAATACAACAAAACTAAACCATGCGTGAATGGTAGACTGTGTGCTCAAAGCATTTCATCATTCGGATTTGACTTTGGTGTTTTACCTATAGTAAGTTTCTTTGTCAAAACTTTTGTTATCCTCCAATATTGGTCTAACGCTTAAGCAATATTTTAGTGATTTTAATTAACATGTTTATCAAATCTAAACATGATTCACACTCATTAGTTTATAAATAAGGAAAGCATATTTCAAAAAAAATGTTAGCAATTATGGGTTTCTGACTAAAAATTAATTGATGATGATACATGAATTGCTTTATATCATTTACAACATTATTCAAAATCCCATTTTAATTTCTTATACGATAATGGAAGTATGGGAGAAATGTGTAGAAAGAAGAGTAGAGTTGAACTAAAGCAATATCAGTTAAAAGAGAATATTTGCATAAGAATTTTTTATGAGTAAAAGAGAACAAAAGGCAAAAGATCAGTGAGAAGAGAATATTTGCATTTAATTAAACAGAAAGAGAACGATACACGCCTTCCACAAATAAAGAAAAATCAGATTTTCATTTTGTATATATTTTCCGCATTAATTCAAAATATCTGGCGGACTGAGACCTAACCGACTAATCCTTGAAAATTTACCTACCGGTGCCAAACATATCTGATTACAAACGGATATATCTGAAATGAAACATTTCGAATTCAGGGTGATCAACATCATTTTATGCTTACTTTACCATTCGACCATGTTTATGTGATTAATTTATTTTTCTATATTTTTGTTTGGTTGTTTACAACATACCTTTTGTTTTACGCTACGAAATAAAAATGTTCGTCTGATGTAGGAAAAGGAAAGAAACAAAACAAAGAGGGACATACAGTAGTTGGTTGCAACAGAAAACAATGGCACAATATTGTCGTTTTCTTAAGCCAAAGGTTTAAGACATCTCACATCTGAAACAGTTTGTGGCCTCAACTTAAGCAACAAGCATTACAAGTTATACAATACTCATCAGTAATTAAACAAATGGAAATATTTTAAGTCTGGACTCATCAATAGTTAAACAAATGTTTATTTCAATTAGGTTTGTTTAAGCGTTCTTTTTTTTTTTGAAAGAATTTTAAATTTATTCACTTCAAAAAATCTTTGTACAAGCTATACTATTTTCTATTGACAAAAAAAATAAAACCTATAAATTGAAAAGAGAAGAATTTGATAAGAGTCAACCACTCCCAAACCACAACTCCATTGTCTTCTCATATTTACTTCCAGGTTTCTTCCTCAATGAAGAGATTCTGTTTCGAATTTGCTTGTCCAAATAAGTGATTAGTCGAGAAGAAGTTTGAGGAGGCTCTCCTACCCGACGTTTGTTTCTTTCATACCAAATGGCATACGCAACTGCTTGAAAGCAATATAGAACTAAGAAGGTTGTGGTTCTGTCTTGGAAACCATTGACCAGACATTGCAACAAAGGCGGCCATTGAACTGTTACTCCCATTACCAGACCTTTGATCGTACCCTGCAGAACCTCCCCTGAGAAAGCACATTAAAAAAAGAAATGGTCTCTCGACTCCATTCCAGAATTACACAGCCAACAACAAGCAGCGGCTTGAGGTAAATAATTTACTTGTTTAAGCGTTCAAGTAAAGCTTATGCCGATCTATTAGCTAAGAAAGCAACTACAAATAGCACACAATGGAGGTTATTCCATTATTCCATTATTCTGTGGTTGTTTTTCATTGTATTTCGCCAGAAACCCTGTAACCAATCGGCTCTGTTTCCCCGATAATCTATCGTCTGTGTAACTCACCGGATACCCAATTTTGGGTTGGAAATGAATTATATTTTGATCAAAAAAAATGTTTCTTGAATTAGCCTGTGAATATTAATAACAGTATATTATATATAGTTGTCGGGAAAAATGATGAACACACTCAAGTTTGACACGGGTACGGAGACTGGAAATGGGGAGACGGAAAACGGAAAAGTAAGTTTTTTTAGAACGGGCACGTCGGGGATACATCAACTATTTTTTGATTTCCGACCAACGTAAATCCATATACACACACACATATATATATATATATTTTAACACAGTATACACATATATTATGTATACAGTTTATGAGTAAACTTAAAAATAATATAAACCCCACATAGAAGTACAATTTCAAGCATGTATTTGCTCTGTTTTAATTGATTTTCAGCGGATGACTTTGTTTAATTGTTTTAACTGTTTGAACTTTGCAATTTTAAGTATAAAACTAGATCTCGAGGGTGTTTGTTTTCAGTTTTATATACGTATATATTTATTTTAGATTGGTAGTGGTGTACATTTTTAAAAAATTTAATCGTATATTTGAATGTTTATATAACTATTTCAGATACAATAATTTAATAATTTTATAGTTTATATGTTGTAGTTAATCAATTATTTAAAACCTTCATATATATTTGTTGCTTCTTAATCTTATTATATATTTATTTTATTGTATTTGTGTTTAGTTATTAAGCAAATTAATATATGCATGAAACAACATATTTAAAATTATTTTGTATTTAATTTAAGCTAAATTCTGACCGCCTTTCAAAGCTAAATTTCCTTTTAGCAATATTTTTTACTTTTATTCATTTTAGATACTATATTATTATATATATATATAAATCTTAATTCCATAAATTTATTATATAGTTTGCTAATGTTAAGTCGTTTTGTCATCGTATTATATTTTTAACATGAATATTCACATGTCTTACCAACATATTATATTTTGAACATAGATATTAATAATTATGAAAATAAATTATATATAATTTAATATGATTTTACCATATTTATCTCAATATAATAATTTTATTTTGATACGATTGATTATGATTATATAATTGATAAAAAAATGATATAATTTTTATTTTTATTTTATAAACAATAACTGAATATATTAATGCATTATAATATTTCAAAACTAATTACGTAATTAGTGAAAATATTTACATATAATTTTTGAAAATTAATATCTTGTTAAAATCTTTTTAAAACAGATTTGTTAGCTTTTTAAAAATATATTTTTATATTTAAAATGAAAAGATATCAAAAAATATTATGATTAAAGTAGTTTAAAGATTTTGTGTTATTAGTTTTAATAAAATACATTTAATAAAAAAATTACAGGATTGTCCAAATTAAAAAAAAAATCACACATGAAAGAAGTAGATATTTGATTACTCACACGATAAAAGTAAATATTGCTTTGATAAAAGTAGATATTGCTTTGATAAAAGTAGATATTGATTTGATTAGTTACTCACTTGAAACATCCTTTGCAGTGATTTGCAACACGGATGCGGCATGGTCAAAAGAAACAGAGACGGCTGGCTTAGGATGGATGTTCGACAGTCCTGATCCAGCTACGAGACAATGCATGTCCACAACACGCCATGCGGTGTCCTCACCACTGATGGCGGATGCACTGGCTATGCGTGAAGCTCTCCAAGCAGCAAAGCAAGGTCTCCTCTCCAACGTCTGGTTTCGAACCGACTCCCAAGATATCAACTCGAAGTCCTATTCAGTGGAGCTCTATGGAGTTCTCTCTGATATCGAGTTTCTATCCCGATCTTTTGTTTCTGTGTTTTTTTTCTTATGTTCCTCGTTCTCAGAACTTGACTGCAGACTCTTTGGCAAAAAACGCTCTGCGTACGGCCGCTACTTTGTACTAGCCTCTTATTCAATATTAATCTTCTGGTGTTCAAAAAAAAGTTATAACTGATTAGCACTTAATCTTGTTAATTTAAATATTGTATCAAGCGAGCATAATTTAAATATTGTAAGCTTTGAACATTTGTTAATAATTTACTGAATACATTGAGCATTTGGAGAAGATGAAGTTTGGTGCATTGTTAACGTCATTAAGAATTTGTACCTCAATCATTTAAAACCCATCTATGACTATATTTTAGTAGTTACAAATTTTCAACCGCAGAATCTTGTATCAAGCAAGCATAATTTAAATATTGTTTTCAAAACACAATAAGTCATAGAATCTTGGAAGACGTTTGTAACAGTCAAAATTGACATGAACTTGATATCTAACCTATACTAAAAGGAGAATAAGCTCAAAGCTCAGCCTATCCACGTCATCTAAGAAAATTAACCAATCATAAGACTCTATTTTGACACATCACCTTGGCTAAAATAGAGTGGAGTTTCGTATGGGCTTTATTATATTATCGGTCGACCCATTTGAGCACATGCCCAAAAATCTGTTTCGTCGTCGTCTTCAAGCGTCAAGAGTCTCTCCCCCGACTCTTCCACTTCATCTTCTCCAATGTCTGGGTTTTTTTTTCCATTACCTTCTCAATCAATGAGGATGTTAAAGCTATTCTCCAACGTTTTGTTCCACCTACCTTTGATACTTCTCCTATATAAAGCTCTACCTCTAACCTAAATCCATCCAGAATCAAAAACCCTACTCTGCAGAAACTAAATTGCAATGAAATCCACAACGAAGTCTCAGCTTACCACCGGCATATCTCCCGTCGCCGTCTATTTCAACGACATCTCACCAAGACCAGATGAGTCACAGCTTCGGTTTCAGGTAATCCATCCTTTTAGCAGGCTTCTTCGTTTAAATGTGGCTCTTTGCTTATATCTTCGTTTAAAACTGTTGTTATTTCGTTTCTCATGGTTTTGAATCTAAAAATGCTTAGATTCTCTATTGGTCTCTTACTCTGCTTATAAATTGGTTTCAGAATAAAGTCGGCCAGGTATGTGATACTTAGCCACCTTGAGCACGTACACATATGTGTCTCACAATGGAGAGAAAGTTGCTGTGAAAATACAAAGATCTGGACTAAAGTTTTCGATATAGATCTAT
This sequence comes from Brassica napus, assembly GCF_020379485.1. Taxonomy (NCBI): domain Eukaryota; kingdom Viridiplantae; phylum Streptophyta; class Magnoliopsida; order Brassicales; family Brassicaceae; genus Brassica; species Brassica napus. The sequence goes on from NC_063442.1 coordinate 9,268,210, forward strand.
GTAACAACTTTTGTGTTATATTATACAACCTTTGGACATGGATGCTTTATTTATGCTAAAAATGACATATTTTCTTATCAGGAAATTTGATGTTGCTTGATGAATATTTCTGGAAAAGTGATCCATTTGCCCCAAACGCCCCGGATGGTATTTACGAAAAATGTGCCATGTAAGTCTTTTTAACATAAAGTAGTTATAACTCTGGCTCTAAAACATGTGGCGCTGATATATCAAGAGTAATGCTAAAGTGTCAAACTTATAATGGTTTCAAACTTATTTTATGGTTTGGCTGTTTTAGATACTCCAAACCGCCTACTTTCATGATGTTTAAGTCAATTTCAATAATCTTGATAATCAAGACAAAGCTTAACCACTGCTTGAAAAAATATTTACAATCCATTATTTGTTCAATTAGATATTTAATCATAAATAAGAGACTAAATCATGTTATTATGTATACACTATATATTGTTCTCTGTTTGTAGCTTGCAGATAACCAAAGTTATGAGTCATGAAACTTTTTTAAAGGACAGGTGGTGCGCTCTGGGAATCACAGCAAGGATCCTCAGTACCACAGTCTGGATCACTTCTTTGACAGGTTCTAACATGATCATGCCACTTTGGTTACACATTGGGTCTTTTGATTTTGAAAGTATTTGAATTTATATTAGTTCTGTGTTTTGATATAAGCCAGCCTCTAAATGTAGACCCCAAAAACATTTCTGATAGTTTACAGCGTCTACATTTAGATCCGACATGGGTTGTTGGTTCGATGAGGCTAAATAGTTATATTTACATGAAGTTCATGGTCGGCTTCAGTGCAAATGCAAAGGTTACAAAATAAAATACCTGATTTATCTCCATTTATAGAGTTAGTTTCATTACAAAGTTCTCTCTGTTTTCTTTGTTTGATGAAAATATGTAAATAAATTGTAGGCAGCGAATGTATATAAGAAGAAAGCTGAAAGTCCTACGAAAACATGGATACAACATGGTATAGTTACTGGTATCAGTTTCACAGATTCTGTCTTCGTCCTCTTCATTTCTTATGTAGCCAGTTTGTATGATATTGGCTCAAATTATTCTTTTTTGTTTTCTTCTCTATGTTTCAAACAATAGCTCTGTTTTGAGAGAGTGGAAGCTGTAAATCATCAGTAACTGTGGCAGAGGTTTAACGATCCCAATCAGGACAGACACTCTTCGCAGAGTTGATATTAAAGCCATCAGTTGAAAAGGGTAAGGCAGCAAAGCAGGCTGGTAAGCCAAAAATAAGTTTTGTACAGTGTAAATAAACAGAGCAAACATTGCTAACGGAAAAGGAGGAGAAGCCAGTGAAACCAGTATCATCTATGTAACTGAGCTACCTAACGCTCATGGCTTCATTAGTGGACTGCAACAGGTATTTTTAACTGCACTTGATCAACTATGCAGCCCTAATTTCCGGATTTAAACTAAATTGAAAAACGTATTCCCTGTTGCAGGCCTATGATACAATGGTGGGTGAAAGAGGACTTCAGTTATCAGGCAGAAAATAGTAGAGAGTGGTAGCCATAGCAATTTTTAAAGATCCTATGGTGTGGGCCGTGTGGTTTAGGGATGAAGCAACAATTACTGTTGATATTTAGTCAGAGTCTGGGGTTCATGAGTTAATTGCATAGGTTAGAAAGAAAAGCAAGCCACTGATCCCAATATATGAGGGTCTCTATGTTTCTTTAGTACAACTTCATTTGACTGCTTCTGCGAAAACATTTTTTAAGGGATTACCTACCATTTGAGCAAATATGGAATTGACAGCAAACATATTTTCCATTATGAATGATTACAGAGCTTCGAGAATGACATTGACTTTCACAGAATGTTAAAAAAAAATGATCTAACAAAGCCAGTACAATCCTAACGAACCCTGCAATGGCAGAACGCTGCATCCATTACTTCTTACAAGTATAAAAGGGATCACGGCAATTCCTAGGCTACTTTGGTGAAAAGGTTCGCGGGAATACAAAGAATGAGGAAGAAAAAGAATGCAGTACTGAGGACTCCTTTCTCTGATCACCATGTCCGTGAGCTGCTGTATGTCTCCGTAATTAATAGAGACTCTTCAAAATAATTCCATATCGGAAAAGCCTGCCAATACTTTCCTAACTTGAATAGAACTTCGTTGCTTGATTTGTTCATAATTATTTTTTGGATATTACATGGGTGAGGTGCATATAGCTTGGTGTCTCTCAATGCTCATCAGGTGATATCAAAAATTTATAACTGATTAACCTCTAATCCTAAAAGAAGAAGGTGATGACGTGCTCTTAATATTATCATCATGTCTAACTCATGTGAATTATCAACTTAACAAACTCATTAGATGATGTCAAAAAAAAAAACAAACTCATTAGATTCACTCTTTGGGTTATACAGTCATGTTCACCCGAATTGATTCAGAAAACACAAGCAATTCTAATTATCTACACCCGTCCCCTTTTCACATATATTTAATCTACATGTTACATTGTTACCTATATTAATATTTATTAAATCACAAATGTTTTCATTACTTTTTTTCTAAACAGCAAAAGAGTGAAGAAATGTAATAATATAACTAATACTAATGCAACATAATATTACAAATAAATGTTTAAAAAATACATATTACAAACAATATGAATACTCAATCTGTGTGTAGAGGTTACGAAATTTAAAACTACTTTTTCAGCATTCATACTTCAGTCACTTAACTAACCAATTAAATTGTTTCCGTTCTCCATTGAAAAAGGCATTGTTCACAGGGATGTAAAGCTAGGTAACTTTGCCTTCTCTACAAAGAGTCAGACCCGAATTTGAGAGTGTGCCCATGGAGTAAATGCACAGGGCCCAACTTTTACTAATTTTCTTTAGAATTTAGGGCCCTAAATTTTTTAAACCATTACAAAACATGACCTAATAATTTTAATGATTTTACTTTATTAAATAACATTTGTAAAAAAATTTGGACTAGCACTGGACCCTCAATCTCCATGAGACGGGCCTGCAAAGAGCAAACAAGCTATCTCATTGCCTTTATAACCTCGCCACAGTTGGCAATTCTCTAGCACGTTTCTCTTATCTATAGCAACAACTACCGGTTAATGTTTCATATAAAATAATCATAGGTAACAATCATATTTTTTGAATACTAAGGCCATTGTCTAATAGAAGCACTGAACAACTTTGCTAACACATGCGTTCATGTTAAGATAGCTTTATGATATAACCCTAATCATTGAATAATTTTGATATATTTGAACTTTTTTTTTTTTACAAAATTGAGATAAATTTTAAATTTAGTTTCACGTTTTCAGACTAATTTTAATTGATTATCTATAAAAACAGCATTGAAAGACCATGTTGTCAACTACATAATACCAAATAAGAATATATACATAATACACAAAACCAAACTACATTACTCTTTTTAGTGTAGAATATGCGCTAAAAAAGATAGAATTTCATATTTCAAATATACGTCAAATAAAAAAATAAAGTTGTTAGAAATATACAAATTAAGTTAGTACAAAAATATTTACAGATTATGTTAAGAAAACTAAATACAAAATTAAAGTAAACATTTAACATAGACACAACAATCCGTGCGTAGCACGGACACGGACCTAGTTCATTTAAAATCAGAAACTGGAAAGATGATATTAGTTTACTATAGAGTAACACTTCCGAGACGTGAATGAGTTATAGACGTTTATGTCTTTGACCGAAGAACAAAAGTATTCATTTAAAGTCATGAGTTGGCTCGATGATATTAGTTCATTTGGTTATAGAGTAGATATAGAGTAGATATCGAGATGTGTTTCTAATATTGTTTTCTACTTAATATTAAGATTATTAATGATTGAAAAACGTAATGTGATCAATTCTAATAGATGGTCCATTTTAAAATATCGTACATTAAAGAGTCATGACTTCTCTTTTAATAGATTAGATTAAGTTTTATTTGGTGTTTTACATAAATACATAAATACTACGTTCTTATGACATGCTTTATATAGTCAGTGGCTTGCGCATCTTCCTCTCAATTCTCTAGACTATATTTTCTTCAGCAGCTTTTTGCTACATACAGAATTGATAAAGATTCTCAAGTTTATAGCAAATGGCTATATACTTTGTGCATCTAATCTTTCCCAACTAATAATCACCACAAAATGCATCTAATAATAACCACTGAGAAGTCCAAATGTTAAATTCAGGTGTTCCGAAATGTCCCATATCAACTCGTACGTCCCCATTGTTGGGATTGTTAAAGCCCATGTCCAACTCTGTATTATCTGATTAGTACGATATTGTCCACTTTGGGTCTAATTGGCAAGCCTGCATGGATTTACTTTTCGTTTTCTTTCCAAAATGTCTCGTACTATTAGAGTTGGACATCTCTTTATATATTAGACACTTTTTGTCTAATTCTCCAATGTGGGACTTAGTTTGTTATCTCACATTCTCTCCCTCAAACTAAGGATCACATTCATCTCGTGATCCACAACTGACTTCCAGTATCTTTTGACTTGATCTCTGCCACACACCTCTCGTTCCTAACTCATAGGATACCATTCATCTCTCGAAGGGTATATTGGTCTTTTGCAGATTTCTCGTCAACCGCTCTGATACCAATTGTTAGGATTGTTAAAGCCCATGTCTCCCCATATACACATCACTGTCCCCTCATTGTTCGAGACGTCTTGGAGATGTTTATGAGCCGTCCCAATGCTGTCATGTTTTCGTAACGTCTCCCGTATGTGAGAGGGCTAGTGATAGACGTACCCGTGCATCCTAGCCACTAAACCAAAATGTCCATTAGTTTTAACGGCGCATACGGCTTTATACTTCTCCGGCAAACTTTACTTTCATATATAGTCCGGAAGTTACACACATTGACTTAGTCAAGAACGTCCCCCCATTCCACGACGGCCAGAAACGTTTCCGAAATTGACGGTGGACAGATATAAAGCATCGTCTAGGAGGATACTTATATGATAAGAGCTACTCACATCACATTGTTCCTTAAAACGATGTCGAATTATAAGCTTAGACCATCTCCAATGGAGGTTCTCCCCATTGGGATTCTTAATATATGTATTATATGTATATATATGTATGTATATATTATATATGTGTAAATAATTGTGGACCTTATTGTGGAACCCCATAAATAAGAGTTCTTAAGGATTCTTAAAACCTTTTTTTAAAAACCCGTACCTATTTTGTAGAACCCTACAATTACTTATACATATATAATATATACATATATACATAACACATATATTAAGAACTCCAATGGAAAGAGCCCTCATTGGAGGTGCTCTAGAACCGGAGTCAGTGGGGGAGGCAGCATGTTGCACATGGGTCATTTTTTTTTAATTAGATATATCTCTTTGAAAAATTTAGAAAATCATATAAAATTAGTTAATTGACCCATATTAATATATATATTAATTCTAAACTGACCCTCCTAAAATTTTCTCTTGGCTCCGCCACTGACCGGAGTGACAAGTCTATAAGCTGAGAGATCATTGTTATTGTAATTGATATCGGACCAATTTGATCCTAAGATTTTTCTAGCGACCACAAGACGTGTTCAAGGATCGCTCCGAGGCCAATATGGAAATTCTGGGAGTTAAGCTCCATATCACCGGACACTGCCACACGGGAACCTAACAGCGTCAAGATTTATGCTGGAATGGTTAGACGGGAGATGAATACGCTGAAGAATGTTGGTTTTTGAAAGAGTTTAGAGTGTAATTACCTGGGAGGAGAAGAAAAAAAAATTCCTGGGTGGAGATCGAGAAGCCTTGAAGATTCCTTGCAAGGTTTTTGAGTAGTATAGCTAGTTGAGATCGAACCTTTTAGATGAGTAGGAAGGAATGGAAATTATAATGTAAATATTATAAAAATTTGTATGTCAATGACTTCACAGTTGGTTGTTACTGTGAAAAGAGAGGTGGTTTCACATGATGAGCATTTTGCTTTCTTCCTTTTTCCTCAATTTAAAGCCTTCTAAAATTTCTTGAGCCACTAATAGCATGGCTTTATTTTATATATTTCCTTTCAATGGTTAAATATTAAGACTACTAAAACTTTACAGAGGGGGTTTATCTTGTGTTCCAAACCAAGGATGCTGAAATACTTTATCCATAAGCTAGCCAATATATTAATCTGACAGAAAATCCGATTTCGTTTAATTTCGATAGGAAAAGTCGTAGAGCAACGAAACTGAAGTCTGAATGACTCGATCAAAAAAAAAGAAGTTCAACATTTTTGGAAATCAGATCTTCCCATTTACAGTTTTAAAACAGTATAATGCCAAAAGAAAACATCATATCATTTCATTATAAGTTAAATAGTCATACACCCCCAAATCTAAGCATAGATATATACCACGTCTTACAATGCCACATAATGAAGTCAAATAAATAAATTATTCCATGATTACAAATACATCAATAAGTTTACATTAACAAGATTTTCCGCTTAAATGAGAAGGATAATTAATGAGACGGGGAAGAAGGGGAAGGAGAAGGAGACTTGAGATCAAGAACACTGGAATCGACATTGCGGTATATGAAATGTGCAATAGGTTCCGTACAATAAAAGTGGCATGTGTCGAAGCAACGTTTTTGATCGTGATACCTAGGCATACATTTCTTCATCATACAATATTTGGTGCATGAATCTCTATCGAGCGAGCTTCTCGTTAACGTTTTCTTTCCAATAGATTTAGTTGAAGAGATATTTTCACCGTTTAAGCAAGTCGCACTCATTAACATAGCCACCACTATGAATAATATTATCATCTTCTCGTTAATTCCTTTTGTATCCATTTTCTTTTTTAAACAGTTTTTTTTCTTTTAATTTGTTTTTGATTAAAAAGGAATGGATTGTGGGTTGCTATAGTAAGGGTTTTGAGGAACTTATATATGTGACTGTTTTAACTATTTTTGTGTACTAATAACAAATAACTAATTATAGAGCTTTTTCTATTCTTTGTTATTCACTACTGTCTATGGCTTATTGACTTAATATATTTTCTTGGATTGTACAGAGTGAAACAGAGGTGACAATTACTGATTTATTGTTTTTTATTTATTTTCCAGTAGTGACTGATTTTTTATTTATAGAAAATGTTGATTGGTTGCAGTTAAGTTTGTTATATTTTTTCTTTGTTAGATCCTATGTATTTGTGTATGACATTAATCAGAATGAAGTGTAGCAATAACGTTAGAAAAAAACATGGGCATGATTGGTTGAGACTTTAACTTTAGGTTGTAGTATTTTAGGTGTTTTGTTACAAAAAAAGGTAATTTAGGTGTTTTTATTATTTTTCTCTGTAGAATTATTTCCGAAAGCATTCAAATCACTAATTAAAAATTATAGAAAATTTAAAGTTTAGAAATAATATATTTGTCTTTACTCCCTCCATTTCAAAATGATTCATGTTTTAGAATATTTTTTCAAAAATATATTTTAAATTTTCAATGTACTTATTATTAGGTAATAATGGTAAATTATAAACTTCAAAAATTAATTTTGTTTATTAAATTTTTAATGGCTAAAACTTATAGAACATAGTTAATGAAAAATAATGCACTTAGAATAATAAAAACTTTAATTCTTTTCTAATATGTTTGAAGAACTCCACATACATTTTTTGAAACAGAAGAAGTATAATATTTTGGTGTAAATTCGTTTCTAAAAGTAAACATAATCAAATTATAATAAAGTTGTAGAAGTAAAACTGGAGTTCCACATCTTCTGCACATAGCTGATCCTGATTATTTGGAAGCAAATAAACAAAAAAAACAAATTGAGGACTTAAATAGTTCATAAAATTGTATCTTCAAACAAAAAGAACTTAACCTAAAAATTAATATTATCTCTTATTGCTTTTATTACTTTTCTTATATTAAAATAATGAAAGTAGTATTTAAAGTTTATTTGTTTCTACATTTTAAAGTATATTTCACATCTTCTAATGTTTCACTTGTTGTAGTTGCAAGCCGATGACCGGAGGTTTCTATAGCTTCGACATCGGCTTAGTTGATTTGTTTTGCTTTGGTTCCTTAAATTTATTTTAAATCTAACAAAGTATTTCATTGTTATTCAAAGTGTTTCATCCAACATAGTAAAACCATACCTACTTCTGCAACTCTCCCAATCAAACCTTATATCACTATTTTTGTTGTCCTATTCAATTAACCTCAAATGACTATAGCATTTGCTGTGGGATTGAAACTTTTTAATAAATAAAAAAACCAAAGCTGTATATGTGCTAGTACATAAACTAATAATTTTTTGTTAGTTTTAGATATATTTGTTTAAATTATTTGGATATTTTCAAAATATAACTCATAAATTAATAAATGATTAATGAAATTATCAATACTATCTTGTGACCAAACAAAAACTAGAAGGTCCTTTCACGATTTCATCCTTACGAAGTCAACTATTAATAAAAAAAATCTACTAGAGAAGAGCTAGTGATTGGTGATGGATGTGAGTGCTCTACACATCTATAGTGCTCTCTACATCAATAAAAGCAAAACAATCAAGTTTTATTAAAAAAAATTAAAGTTACAGCCAAAAATCTTAAAAATAAAATATATTGGATGTAGAAATCAACTTTTTTTGGAGCTTTATATTTAGTGCTTTTAATTCTCTGAAATAATTCTACAAAAATAAAATCTAAAGTTACAAAATCTACAACTTAAATTTGACAGCAAAAAATTCAAAACTACAGACACTGCCAATCAATCTCATTATCTATAACTTGACCAAACACATTAACACATTAACTTGACCCACAAAAATGTATTCTTGTGTTCATATCCTTGGGTGAGTGAACCTAAAGATTCACCCTTTAAATATGATAACCAATAAAATGTTGCCACGTCATATTTTGTTTATGAAAATAAAAAATAGAAAATAATATTAATTGCCAAAAAACTTTTGACAATATAAAACTGTAAACTCTAAACTGTATAACTCAAGTTCTAAACCCTAAATCCTATGATTAACACTAAACCCTATAACTCAAATTATAAATACTAAACCTTAAACCCTGATGTTAACCCTAAACCTAGGGTAGTCCCAAAGCCCTAGGGTTATCCCTAAACCCTAGGGTAGTCCCAAAGCCCTAGGGTTATCCCTAAACTCTAGGATTTAAAGTTTAGGATCTAGAATTTTTAGGGTTTAGGGTTTTGTTGACGGCATTTACAATTTGGAGTTAACTATTTTTCCGTAGAAGGAGGAGGAAGAGAAAACTCTAAACCCTAAACGATGTCATCAAAACCCTAAACCCTAAACTCTAAACCTGAGGAATTAAAGTTTACCCTAGGATTTAGGGATAATCATAGGGTTTAGGAACATCTCTAGGGTTTAAGGATAATTTTAGGGTTTAGGGTTTAGTATTTAAAATTTGAGCTATAGGATTAAGTGTTAACCCTAGAGTTTCGAATTTAGAATTTGAATTATAAAGTTTAAGGTTTAGTATAATGTCAAATTTTTTTTTTGCAACTATTATTTTTTTTTTCTCAATTTCTGTTTCCATAAATAAAATACGACGTGGCAGCATTCTATTGGTAATCACTTAAGGACTGAACCTATAGAATAACTAGAAAAAACACATTAACTTGACCAAACACATATGCACATTTTCTATCCATAACCAGTCCAGAGAGCTATCTCAGCCGATATATCCATTTTTTTATATTCTTCCAAGTAAAGAGCTGTAGTTTATGATGAATTAGTGAAGATGACAGGAAACAATTCATAAAAATACTCTAACTAAATTTTATTAAGCTTTTTAATACCTAAACTTTTTTTGTACCCAGTTTAATAACCCAACTTATTATTTTAATACATAAACTTTTAAAATTGTACCCCTTTTAATACCTGAACTTTGTTTATCTTAATTGAAAATACTAATAAGTTTCAAACGAAATTTATAAAATCTCTTAAATCTAAGACAAATATTAATTTTTTAAATTTTTTTAAGATTTAGAAAAGTACGTACAGAAATTAGTGAGAAAATTTTAAATTTTAATTTTTAAGGAAAATAAATAAATTTGTTTTCTATTTCAGAAAACAAACTAAATCAATAGTTAAAACTTAAAACTTTGATGGAAAAAATTAAGGTTATACACAATTTGGTAAACTTTTATTTCTTGGTGTTGAGCTCCATATCACCGGAGACTGCCACACGGGAACCCAACAGCGTCAAGATTTATGCCGGAATAGTTAGACGGTAGATGAATAATTGAATACGCCGAAGAATGCAAGTCTTACACGAGTAATGCTGGTTTTTGAAAGAGTTTAGAGTGTAATTTCCTGGAAGGAGATCGAGAAGCCTCTTGAAGATTCCTTGCAAGGTTTTTGAGTAGTATAACTAGTTGAGGTCAAACCTTTTAGAAAAGTAGGAACGAATGGAAATTATAATGTAAATATTATAAAAATTTGTATGTCAATGACTTCACAATTGGTTGTTACTGTGAAAAGAGGGGTGGATTTCACATGATGAGCATTTTGCTTTGTTCATTTTTCTTCAATTTAATTAAGCCTTCTAAAATTTCTTGAGCCACTAATAGCATGGCTTCATTTTATATATTTCCTTTCAATGGTTAAATATTAAGACTACTAAAACTTTACAGAGGGGGTTTATTTTGTGTTCCAAACCAAGGATGCTGAAACACTTTATCCATAAGCGAGCCAATATATTAATCTGACTGAAAAATCCAATTTTGTTTAATTTCGATAGGAAAAGTCGTAGAGCAACGAAACTGAAGTCAGAATTACTCTATCAAAAAAAAGAAGCTCAACATTTTTGGAAATCAGATCTTCCCATTTACAGTTTTAAAACAGTAGAATGCCAAAAGAAAACATCATATCATTTCATTATAAGTTAAATAGTCATACACCCCCAAATCTAAGCATAGATATATACCACGTCTTACAATGCCACATAATGAAGTCAAATAAATAAAACAAATTATTCCATGATTACAAATACATCAATAAGTTTACATTAACAAGATTTTCCGCTTAAATGAGAAGGATAATTAATGAGACGGGGAAGAAGGGGAAGGAGAAGGAGACTTAAGATCAAGAACACTGGAATCGACATTGCGGTATATGAAATGTGCAATAGGTTCCGTACAATAAAAGTGGCATGTGTCGAAGCAACGTTTTTGATTGTGATACCTAGGCATACATTTCTTCATCATACAATATTTGGTGCATGAATCTCTATCGAGCGAGCTTCTCGTTAACGTTTTCTTTCCAATAGATTTCGTTGAAGATATATTTTCACCGTTTAAGCAAGTCGCACTCATTAACATAGCCACCATTATGAATAATATTATCATCTTCTCGTTAATTCCTTTTGGATCCATTTTCTTGTTTAAACAGTTTTTTTTCTTTTAATTTGTTTTTGATTAAAAAGGAATGGATTGTGGGTTGCTATAGTAAGGGTTTTGAGGAACTTATATATGTGACTGTTTTAACTATTTTTGTGTACTAATAACAAATCACTAATTATAGAGCTTTTTCTATTCTTTGTTATTCACTACTGTCTATGGCTTATTAACATAATATTTTTTCTTGGATTGTACAGAGTGAAACAGAGGTGACAATTACTGATTTATTGTTTTTTATTTATTTTCCAGTAGTGACTGATTGTTTATTTATAGAAAATGTTGATTGGTTGCAGTTAAGTTCGTTATATTTTTTTCTTTGTTAGATCCTATGTATTTGTGTATGACATTAATCAGAATGAACTGTAGCAATAACGTTAGAAAAAAACATGGGCATGATTGGTTGAGACTTTAACTTTAGGTTGTATTATTTTAGGTGTTTTGTTACAAATAAGGTAATTTAGGTGTTTTTATTATTTTTCTCTGTAGAATTATTTCCGAAAACATTCAAATCACTAATTAAAAATTATAGAAAAATTAAAGTTTAGAAATAATATATTTGTTTTTACTCCCTCCATTTCAAAATGATTCATGTTTTAGAATATTTTTTCAAAAATATATTTTAAATTTTCAATGTACTTATTATTAAGTAATAATGGTAAATTATAAACTTCAAAAATTAATTGTGCTTATTAAATTTTTAATGGCTAAAACTTATAGAACATTGTTAATGAAAAATAATGCACTTAGAATAATAAAACTTTAATTCTTTTCTAATATGTTTGAAGAACTCCAAAACATACATTTTTTTAAACATAAGAAGTATAATATTTTGGTTGTAAATTTGTTTCTAAAATTAGATTCGTTTCTAAAATTAAACAAAATCAAATTATAATAAAGTTGTAGAAGTGAAAGTGGAGGTCCACATCTTCTGCACATAGTTGATCCTGATTATTTGGAACCAAATAAAAAAAAAACAAATTGAGGACTTAAATAGTTCATAAAATTGTATCTTCAAACAAAAAGAACTTAACCTAAAAATTAATATTATCTCTTGTTGCTTTTATTACTTTTCTTATATTAAAATAATGAAAATAGTATTTAAATTTTATTTATTTCTGCATTTTAAAATATATTCCACATCTTCTAACGTTTCACTTGTTGTAGTTGCAAGCCGATGACCGGAGGTTTCTATAGCTTCGACATCGGCTTGGTTGATTTGTTTTGCTTTCGTTCCTTAAATTTATTTTAAATCTGACAAAGTATTTCATTGTTATTCAATGTGTTTCATCCAACCATAGTAAAACCATACCTACTTCTGCAACTCTCCCAATCAAACCTTATATCACTATTTTTGTTGTCCTATTCAATTAACCTCAAATGTCTATAGCATTTGCTGTGGGATTGAAACTTTTTAATAAATAAAAAAACCAAAGCTGTATATGTGCTAGTACATAAACTAATAATTTTTTGTTAGTTTTAGATATATTTGTTTAAATTATTTGGAGATTTTCAAAATATAACTCATAAATTAATAAATGATTAATGAAATTATCAATACTACCTTATGACCAAACAAAAACTAGAAGGTCCTTTCACGATTTTATCCTTATGAAATCAACTATTAATAAAAAAAATCTACTAGAGAATAGCTAGTGATTGGTGATGGATGTGAGTGATCTACACATCTACGGTTCTTCTCTCTACATCAATAAAAACAAAACAATCAATCTTTATTTAAAAAAATAAAATTACAGCCAAAAATCTTAAAAATAAAATATATTGGATGTAGAAATCAATTTTTTTCTGGAGCTTTATATTTAGTGCTTTTAATTCTCTGAAATAATTCTACAAAAATAAAATCTAAAGTTACAAAATCTACAACTTAAAATTGACAGCAAAAAATTAAAAACTACAGACGCTGCCAATCAATCTCATTATCTATAACTTGACCAAACACATTAACACATTAACTTGACCCACAAAAATGTATTCTTGTGTTCATATCCTAGGGTGAACCTATAGATTCACCCCTTAAATATGATAACCAATAAAATATTACCACGTCATATTTTGTTTATGAAAATAAAAAATAGAAAATAATATTAATTGCCAAAAACATTTGACAATATAAAACTGTAAACCCTAAACTGTATAACTCAAGTTCTAAACCATAAACCCTATGATTAACACTAAACACTATAGCTCAAATTATAAATACTAAACCTTAAACCGTAATGTTAACCCTAAACCCTAGGGTACTCCCAAAGCCCTAGGGTTATCCCTAAACCCTAGGGTAGTCCCAAAGCTCTAGGGTTATCCCTAAACCCTAGGATTTAAAATTTAGGATCTAGAATTTTTAGGGTTTAGGGTTTTGTTGACGGCATTTACAATTTGGAGTTAACTCTTTTTCTGCAGAAGGAGAAGGAAGAGAAAACTCTAAACCCTAAACGATGTCATCAAAACCCTAAACCCTAAACTCTAAACTTGAGGATTTGAAGTTTACCCTAGGATTTAGGGATAATCATAGGGTTTAGGGACATCTCTAAAGTTTAGGGATAATTTTAGGATGTAGGGTTTAGAGTTTAGGGTTTAGTATTTAAAATTTGAGCTATAGAGTTAAATTAGAATTTGAATTTTAAGATTTAAGGTTTAGAATTTTATATTGTCAATTTTTTTGTAATTATTATTATTTTTTATTTTCTCAATTTCTGTTTCCATAAATAAAATACGACGTGGAAGCATTCTATTGGTAATCACTTAAGGACTGAACCTATAGAATAACTAGAAAAAACACATTAACTTGACCAAACATATATGCACATTTTCTATCAATAACCATTCCAGAGAGCTATCTCAGCCGGTATATCCATTTTTTTTATTCTTGCAAGTAAAGAGCTGTAGTTTATGATGAATTAGTGAAGTTGATAGGTAAAGATTCATAAAATTTTATCAAGCTTTTTAATACATAAACTTTTTTGGGACCGAGTTTAATAACCCAACTAATTATTTTGTTCATTTTAATACATAAACTTTTAAAATTGTATCCCTTTTAATACCTGAACTTTGTTTATTTTAATTGAAAATACTAATAAGTTTCAAACAAAATTTAAAAAATCTCTAAAATCTAAGACAAATATTAATTTTTTTTATTTTTTTTATAAGATTTAGGAAAGTAGATACAGAAATTAGTGAGAAAATTTTAAATTTTAATTTTTAAGAAAAATAAATAAATTTGTTTTCTATTTCAGAAAACAAACTAAATCAATATTTAAAACTTTGATGAAAAAATTTAAGGTTATACACAATTTAGTAAACTTTTATTTCTTGGTGTTGAGCTCCATATCACCGGAGACTGCCACACGGGAACCCAACAGCGTCATGATTTATGCCGGAATAGTTAGACGGTAGATGAATAATTGAATACGCCGAAGAATGCAAGTCTTACACGAGTAATGTTGGTTTTTGAAAGAGTTTAGAGTGTAATTTTCTGGGAGGAGATCGAGAAGCCTTGAAGATTCCTTGCAAGGTTTTTGAGTAGTATAACTAGTTGAGGTCGAACCTCTTAGAAGAGTAGGAACGAATGGAAATTATAATGTAAATATTATAAAAATATGTATGTCAATGACTTCACAATTGGCTACTGTGAAAAGAGGGGTGGATTTCACATGATGAGCATTTTGCTTTCTTCATTTTTCTTCAATTTAATCAAGCCTTCTAAAATTTCTTGAGCTACTAATAGCATGGCTTCATTTTATATATTTCCTTTCAATGGTTAAATATTAAGATTACTAAAACTTTACAGAGGGGGTTTATTTTGTGTTCCAAACCAAGGATGCTGAAACACTTTATCCATAAGCTAGCCAATATATTAATCTGACAGAAAAATCCAATTTTGTTTAATTTCGATAGGAAAAGTCGTAGAGCAACGAAACTGAAGTCTGAATGACTCGATCAAAAAAAAGAAGCTCAACATTTTTGGAAATCAGATCTTCCCATTTACAGTTTTAAAACAGTAGAATGCCAAAAGAAAACATCATATCATTTCATTATAAGTTAAATAGTCATACACCCCCAATTCTAAGCATAGATATATACCACGTCTTACAATGCCACATAATGAAGTCAAATAAATAAAACAAATTATTCCATGATTACAAATACATCAATAAGTTTACATTAACAAGATTTTCCGCATGAATGAGAAGGATAATTAATGAGACGGGGAAGAAGGGGAAGGAGAAGGAGACTTAAGATCAAGAACACTGGAATCGACATTGCGGTATATGAAATATGCAATAGGTTCCGTACAATAAAAGTGGCATGTGTCGATGCAACGTTTTTGATTGTGATACCTAGGCATACATTTCTTCATCATACAATATTTGGTGCATGAATCTCTATCGAGCGAGCTTCTCGTTAACGTTTTCTTTCCAATAGATTTCGTTGAAGATATATTTTCACCGTTTAAGCAAGTCGCACTCATTAACATAGCCACCACTATGAATAATATTATCATCTTCTCGTTAATTCCTTTTGGATCCATTTTCTTGTTTAAACAGTTTTTTTTTCTTTTAATTTGTTTTTGATTAAAAAGGAATGGATTGTGGGTTGCTATAGTAAGGGTTTTGAGGAACTTATATATGTGAGTGTTTTAACTATTTTTGTGTACTAATAACAAATCACTAATTATAGAGCTTTTTCTATTCTTTGTTATTCACTACTGTCTATTATGGTTTATTAACATAATATATTTTCTTGGATTGTACAGAGTGAAACAGAGGTGACAATTACTGATTTATTGTTTTTTATTTATTTTCCAGTAGTGACTGATTGTTTATTTATAGAAAATGTTGATTGGTTGCAGTTAAGTTTGTTACAGGGGTGATTTGGTGATAGATGTGAATGCTGTAAACATCGATAGTTCTTTCTATATCAATAAAATCAAAACAATTTATACTATTAAAAAGAAGACTCTTTATTTAGGATTTTATTTAGTTTCGATCTGTGATAAATTATGTAGCCAAAAACATAATTCAATGACATGTTTTGTGAATAAAATAATAGTTTAAATCAAAATACTAAAAATGCATTACATTTATTGTCACTTAATGTTTTACTCCATATAATAATTTTAATAAATAAAAACTCTTTTTATTTCACTTAATTTAGTCAAACACATAAAAATATTCATTTTTATTAGTTTATAAAATCAGTTATGCATGAACATTGGCTATCGATTTAGGTATTGGTTATTTTTTGGGTATTGTTTTTTTTTTTTGAAATTAGGCATCGCTTGAATATTATAAATTTATGTGTGGATTTTGAGTTAGGTCTTTTTGAGTCTGTATGAGTTCAGTTCTGATGTATAGGAACATAAAAATATTTAAATAACAAATGTATCTGAAATAGATTGAAATATTTGTAACAAAATAATCATATTACTCGATTAGGTCCAGGTCTTTTGAATATAATTATTTATATTACGGCTCATCTAAAATATATAATACTAATTATCCAAAACAAATATCAATGTATAAAAATATAAAAGTCAATATCCGCACGAATGTGTAGATCAATCTCTAGTCAAGCTTTTAAAGCTACAATCAAAAATCTTTAAAAGAAAATATATTGGAAGTAGAAATCAATTTTTCTAGATTTTTATATTTAGTGCTTTTAATTCTCTGAAGTAATTCTACAAAATAAAATCTAAAGTTACAAAATCTACAACTTAAATTTGACAGCAAAATATTGAAAGCGACAGACACTGCCAATCAATCACATTATCTATAAGTTCACCAAATACATAAACACATTAACTTCACCAAAACAAATCTTATTCTTGAGCTCATCCCCTATGATTCACCCCTTAAATAATTTCCAATAAAATGCTGCCACATCATATTATGTTTATGAAAACAAAAAAAAATAGAAAATAATATTAATTACCAAAAGAAATTGACTTTATAAAACTGTAAACCCTAAACCTTATAACCTAAGTTGTAAACCCTAAACCCTAGGATTAACACTTAACCCTATATCTCAAATTATAAACACTGAACCCTAAACCCTAATATAGTCCCTAAGCTTTAAGGTTATCCCTAAACTCTAGGGTTTAGAGTTTATAGTCTGGAATTTTTAGGGTTAAGGGTATTGTTGATGGCATTTACGATTTAGAGTTAACTCTTTTTTCGTAGAAGGAGCAGGATGAAGAGAAAAATCTAAACCCTAAACGCTCTCATCAAAATTATAAATCCTAAACTCTAAACTTGAATATTTAAAGTTAACCCTAGGGTTTAGGGATAACCCTAGAGTTTAGGAATACTCTTAGGGTTTAGGGATAATCCTAAGGTTTAGGATTTAGAGTTTACGGTCTAGTATTTAGAATTTGAGCTATAGGGTCAAGTGTTAACCTTAGGGTTTAGGGTTTAAATTTGAATTATAAGATTTGGAGTTTAGAGTTTTATAATGTCAATTTTTTTTGGCAACTATTATTATTTTTTATTTTCTAAATTTTTTTATCAATAAGATACGACGTGACAACATTTTATTGGTTATCACTTAAGGGGGTGAACCTATAAATTTAACCCTAGAATAACTAAAAAAGGCACATTAACTTGACCGAACACAAACACATTTTCTGTCAAGTTCAGAATGCTATCTCAACCAGTATATCCATTTTTTTTTTATATTCTTGCAGGTTAATGTTGTAGCTTATGATGAGTGAAGATAATAGGGAAAATTTAATTAAAATATCCCAACTAATTTTATTAAGCTTTTTAATATCCGATTTTTTGGTATCCAGTTTAATATTCTAATAATTATTTTGTTCATTTTAATACATAAACTTTTAAAACTGTACCCCTTTGAATATCCAAATTTTGTTTATTTTAATTGAAAATACTACTAAGTTTCAAACGAAATTTAAAAAACCTCTAAAATATAACAAAAATATTAATTTTTTATAAAACATTTAGGAAATTAGGTAAAGAAACTAGTGAGAAAATTTTAATTTTGAAGGAAAACAAATAAAGTTTTTTTCATTTTTAAAAAACAAACGAAATTCAATATTTAAAACTTAAAACTTTATTACAAAATTTAAGGTTATATACAGTTTAGTCACTTTTATTTTTCAAACAGAAAATAAAACTAAAATTTTCTGAGATTTGTTTTGTAAATCTTATAGATTTTTAAATTTTGTTTGAAATCTAAAAAACATTTTGACTAAAAAATTGGGTATTAAAATGGACATAATTTTAAAAGTTGTAAAAATAATTAGTATAAACTGGATAACAAAAAAAAATTAGATATTAAAAAGCTTAACAAAATTTAGTTGGAGTATTTTTACGGAATTTTCCCACGATAATATGATCATTGGTATGCTTTTACCATGGTAAATTACATTTTGATTCAGATCTAAACCGTTTATAGTGAATTATATAAAACGATTTAAATCTAACCTTGAGTTTTAAAAAACAACTAGATTATGACCCGCGCTAAAGCACGGAATAATGTTTTTAAAAAACTTTATATAATCGCATTTTTTCTTTATTTAAAGTAGGTTTTGCCATGAATCTGTAAACCAAAGTCCGTATCAAATTCAAACAAACAAAAAAATGATCAGTACCTGGTCCAAAATATAAAAATCCCAGAATAGGTATTGTAGAGTAGTTGACCACATATCGAATTCAAAGCTTTATTAGCCGAACCCGAACGGGCAACAGAAGAAACCAAAAAAATCCAAAAAACCGATCCGAAAGTCCAAATTAATCATAAATATAAATCTTTGAAACATAAATATGTACTTCAAATATTCAGTTCTATATTTATTTTGAAATTATATCTAAAAAAAGTATTTAAATTATACCTTAAATATCGAATTATATAAAAATAATTTTATTTCTTATGTTTTGCTTTTAAATTTTGGATTTAACTTCGGATATATCCGAACCGAACTCATATAACCTGAATTGGAACAATATATGGTAATTTTATAGATTTTAGGATATGATACAAATTAGAACCAAAATCGATGTATTATATCTAAACATGATCCGTACTTACAAATTTGCCAAAATGAGACCTAGGATGTGATATAAATTAGAACTGAATTTCCAAATACCCAACATGTATCCTAACGTGTACCTGAACGCTCAAGCCTAACTTAAAGTATGTTTTATGTTTTGTTCAATTAGTTTTATATTTGATTAATATTTTAAATGTTTGCTTGAATAACCTGTACAATTATACTCATAAAAAATATCAATAATAAATGTTCCAGCATATCATTAAATATTAATAACTATTACTATTTAGTTTATATATATATATATATATATATCTAATTTTTAATACTCTATCTATAAGAATTATATTATTATATATTTGTGAAGGTTTTAAAGAATTTTTTTCTTGCATTTAAATTAAAGTACAGTTATATATATGAATTAGTAGTCATATATAATTCTTTTTCATATTAATAAATAAAATATAATTGATTATTTATTTAACAGTATTGTTAATATAAATTGAAGTCATTATTAAAAAAATATAGATTAGTTATTTAGTTCCATAATTTTAGGTTAGTGTATATATTTAATAATAATTAAGTTAGACATAAATATAAATAATTAAAAAGGTAGTTAAGTGTAATAGTCCAACTTAGACTATTTGTAAATAGATAACTTAGACTATTTGTAAATAGATAGAACCTAAATTAATATATTAGATTCTCAAAACTGAAACTATAATGCATCAAATTGGTATAGCAGAGACATCAAAACACAACAAACTTTGACACCATTGCTTATCGGTTGAAGACCTATCCAGCCGTTACCTAAGAGAACATAAAAATAGAATACGAAACCTACATGGAAAATCTTACGCCAACAATACTACATCCAAAAACTACATTAATCCAAAAAAAGAGAACCAAAACATTACAAATTACTGCACCGTTGCTTCCAAACTTAACCATGATGAATAGGTCAAAAAGACCAATCACAGCCGCGACCAAAGAGAACATTAAGATACAAAAAGCTGCGGAAGCAATTAACATTACGCTACACTACTACAACAACAACATGGCCAGCGAGAGAGAGAGTGGGGAGCCTTACTTCTCCATTCAGAAACCTTTCTGATTCAATCAACAACAATTACTTTCCGAGGCTTTCCAAGTCTCGGTTTTGTTGATGCTTTTTGCTTACTCTGCTTCACATTCTTTCTTCTTTTGGTTCCATTCATATGCCAGTCATCATCATCATCATCATCGTCCTCACTAGGATCAGAATCTATGTACTCATCATCGTCTTCGTCTTCATTATAATATACCTTCCGAGAGGCTTTTTTAGGTGCTGTTCTCGGTATATCATAGACTGGGAATCCTCTTGGTAAGTCGGGGATCTTAGCCGTCTCTGCGAATCCTATTGGATAGAAACCCCAACAGCAATAGTAAGTATCTTCTTCAGCAACTGGTGGTGGAGATGGAACTTTCACCGCCTGGAAAGCTCTCCTACAGCTCTTAGTTTGACATTTAAGCACGCTTTCCTCGTACATGTCGGGATACTCGAAAAGCACGAAGCAGTAAGGACAAGTCGTCCAGAAACTTGGAACCTTCGGGTGAGAATCTGAACTTGGAGTCTGTTCAGTATGTTGGGTTTGGTTAGTGACCCCCGTAGGCTGAGGAGGAGAAGGATTAGTAGAGGCCACTGGAATTGGAGAGGGAGTAGTGGAGACAGCTGGAACCGGAGGTGGAGTAGTAGAGACCGGAGGTTGATGGAATGATTGAGTTGAACTGAAGATAGGAGACAGTGTAGAGGGCCCACCAGAGGCTTCAGGTGGCTGTGATTGAAATGCCTGTTGTGGCGGCTGAGTCACCATCATTGGCTTAGACGTTGAAGGCTGCTGAGATACCGGCAATGGCTTAGAAGCTGTGGTTGGCTGAGATACCATAAATGGATTGGATGATGTCGGCGGTGGCTGTGGCTGAGGCTGAGATACTGGGATTGGCCTAGAGGTCGGTGGTTGCTGAGATACCCGAAATGGGTTAGATGATGTCTGTTGTGGCTGAGATACTGGCGATGCCTTAGCGTTTTGTGGTGGCTGTGAAGCTGGAAATGGGTTAGAAGTCCGCGGCGGCTCAGACACCGGAAAGGGGTTAGAGTTCAATGATCGTTGAGACACAGCAGACGGCTTAGAGTTCGTTGGTGGCTGAGACGCAGCAAAAGGCTTAGACTTTTGTGATGACTGAGACCCAGAGAAGGGCTTAGAGGCAGCAAAAGGCCTCGGTGCCTACATGAAAAAACAATACTTTAATTCATATACATAAAAGATGTGTCTACATTACTAAAGGTTTCTTTTTTATACCTCACGAAGACCAGTCCCTGCAAGAGGGTTAGAAGATGGCTGAGACATTGGGAATAGCTTAGAAGAGACAGGCTGCGGTTTAGACACCGAATGTGTCTGAGCCGGGCGGTTTGGCTGAGACACAGAAGGTTGATCAGAAACCAAAGACAGCAGCGAGAGCTGAGCAGCTTGATTGGACCTAGGAGGCTGAAACTGACCAGAGGATTGCAAAGCTATAGGCTCAGACGTCGGAGTAGGTTTAGACGACCAAGTGAGATCAGTTGAAGGAGGAGGCGCCCTTTGAGACGACGCCTCCTCATAAGACCTACCACTAGAAGACCGTTCTTGATCATGAAAACGCCGACTAGGCTGCACCCTTTCCGTCGCAGTGTTCAAGTTGATAGACCTCTCTTCCTCAACAGGAAGTCTCCAGTCTCTCCCGCTACTACTACTCGAACCACCACTCCTAATCATCTCACTCTCGTGACCAAACTGCTGCAACGGCTGAGACTGCATCACCTGCTGAGGCTGAGCGAAATGCGAGTGCTGGTGAAGCTGAAACGGCAACTGCTGGCTCTGATACGACACCGTTTGGTGCTGAGGAGACTCCTCTTGGTGCTGAGGAGACTGTGGCGGCTGATTCAGAAGCTGAAACCCTAGTTGACCTAACTGCCCGAACTGACTCAGATGAACCTCACGATCGTACAATGCCTTCCTAGAAGGATCGGAGAGGACGTACCACGCGTCGGAGATGAGCCTGAAGGCCTGATCGGAGTACGGAAACCGGTTCCGGCTAGGGTTGAGGAGCACGGCGAGCCTGCTGTACTGAGTGGCGACGAGCTCGGGGTTGTGAGTGAGGCGAACGAGGCGGAGGACGGCGTACCAGTCGGGGAGATCGGCGCGGATGCGAGATTCGCCGGCGAGGAGAGTGTCGGCGACGGCGAGGATAAGCTCGGCGGGATCTACGAGGGAGTGATCGGCCTCGCATGCGCGGATCGCGTAGGTTTTGGAGCCGTTTAGGTCGCCGGATAAGAGGAGCTTCTGCGCAGTCATTAGCCAACGTTCGGCGTCTCCTCCACCTCCGTTACCTCCGCCGCTCATCATTTTTTTTAACAGTGGGAAGACTTTGAGAGAGAGAGAGAGAGATTTGGGATTTGGTTAAGATTCTTCAGTGGAAATGTGAATGTGTTTTTTCCCTTATAGTATATAGTTTGATTAATTAATGATACACAGCTTTTATGGTGTTTTAGCTTTTGGGTTTCAAGGCCCAAATGGATTCGTATTCTGTTGGACACTGAACACGTTGATCTGGAAGTTAGTTTATTGTGCTGGACTCGGAAAACTTAAGCCAATTTTATCTAAATTTTATACGTGCCCCGCACATGTTAATTTTCATAGTAGTTTATTTACTTGGAAATAACAAAAATAGAAAATTTCAAAATAGAAAATCTCTTATATACTAAATCGCAAGTCGCATGGCCAATCAGATTTTGACACATTATCCTATTTCAAAAATTTAAATAAAAAATGTAAATGAAACTACTTGTGCACAGAATAGCTTTTGTTGATTTTTATTTATTTATTTTATATGAAAAATAAAATTCCTAAAATTTCTCACACTACACCATGATCTCTCAATCCTTAAACAGTTAATTTTTTCAAGATTTAACTAACGATTTGTAAATTCCTAATTCTCCATTTATTCTCTCCGAAATCTCTTCTTCTATCCAGAAAGAGGTGACAGCGGTAGCAAAATTTGGGTTCGTGAATGTAGCTATGAGGAATCGATCAGACTTTCTGAAAGGATTAAGGAACAAGGAACGATATGGTGGCGAAACAGGAATAAGGGAATAGTTTCATCAAGGAAGGATGATTTGGAGTTTTCGGACTAGAGTGCTGCAGCAAGAGGAGATCAAGAGAAAATGCTGGACCTTATAAGTTCATTCACAAACATCTATTTTATTGACATGGAAGTTTGGGTTGGTCGGGGAGAAATGGTGATTCTGGAAAGAAGATTCCCAACACCAAATTATCAAGGTATGAGATTCATTTTGTGGGGAAGAGAAAAATCACATATTTTACAGTTCCACTTCCCCCTTCCAACCTCCACGATCACCATTCACCAGTATATCTACCTTTATATACTTAACTACCGATGTGGGCATGCATTGCTTCTTCCTCAGATAAAATTTTAATTTGTATTGTTATTTTTTTCCTTTGCTTCATCTCTGTTGATTTCTCTCTTTTCTCTGTTTCTACTACAACATTTATTTTAATACTAAGTCTCATTCGCTCACATTCAAAGTCTTCTTCGAAAAACTCAAAGTTTTACCTTTTTCCAAATCCAAAAGTCTGAGACAGAGGAGGAAAAATGAATATATTGAATTTTTCAACTTTCTATTTCGTTCCTCTTCAAAAATATATATTCTGTTTAGTAGCCTTTTCCATGCTTCAAAAAATTGTACCCCATTACTAATTAATACTAATGACTAATTGATGCAGGTTTTAAAAGATGTGGAAAAGCAAAAAAAAACTCACTCTATTGAACAGAAATGGAATTACAGGTAAACTTATCAGACTCCTTTATTAACCTTTTTTCGTCATCTATTAACCTTTTTATTATCAAGAAGTATCATATTTTGCATGGTTTCCATGAGATTAAAATTTTGTTTTGAAAAGAAAAGTAACATAAAAGTTACGATATAACACCTACGGTATCATTCCTTTTGTGATTTCTGTTGATGAACTACTTTTTTTGGTTGTTGAAATGCCATTTGAATCACAAGTATATGTTTATTGGTTTATTTACAAAATTAACGTGTTTTAAAATTATGTATAAGTATAGAATTGTGAGATAAATTTGCAGCCCAAACTAGAAAATAAAATTTTGAGTTTGAGTGTATTTCTGGAATTACGTGATTTAGAGAGTTTCTGCAGTTACATGTACTTAAATCAAATTATATTTTATTATTATTTATTTTAAATAAAATTATATTTCCATTTCAGTTTTTAAATATCTCGATTCATAGGTTTTCAATGTTCTAAATTGTTGTAAAATAACATACAAGAGCTCAAAAGAAAATAAGAAAAACAAAGCTACACAAACCTTGCAACCAATTAAATGATTTATTCTTAAAAAAGTAATAATGAATTCGAAAATAATATTATTAATGACTTTGCCCGTCCAAACAGGATGGAGAGAATGTTATTACAATTCTATTAGGACTCAGGTATATATATTTGTCGTTTACAAACATTGCAATGCATTGATTAGCATGATCCGGAATTATTTATTTTCTTCAATGCATACTATTTTAAAATGATTAGGGTAATAAATCAACCAAAAACTGTAGACTGTAGTGTTTTTTTTATCAAAGACTGTAGTGTTAATACATGTTAAAATTAATGAAATCTTTACTCGTACGTAGTACGGGCGCAAACACTAGTATCTTATAATCTTGATATCATTATTTGAAAAAAACGTTTTTTTATTGACCGTCAGGTAGGGGTGGGACAAATTAAGTATTCGGGGTCGGATCAGTCGAATCCATAAAATTGCTATCCGAATATCCAGAATTAAGATATCCTGACTAAAATCCGAATACCTATGGATATCTGGATCTTGATTTTTTTTTTAAACTAACAAATTAACAATTTATTTACTATTCAAATTATTTTTGTAAGAAAAACTGAAAGATTATTGAAACTTAATAAAACCAAAATTTTATTTATTTAATATAAAAATTATATATAATATATATATAAATATAATTATATTTTAATATTTTAAGAATATATTATAGGCCTAGATCCGAGTTCTTCAAATAAATAAGGCGAAAATCACTGAAAAGTACCAAACTTAGTAATAGTAAATTCTTGAAAGAATCAATGACTGCATCTGCCATTTACCTGAATTCTATTTGTGGTGTCATTAGGATACCAATGAACTAACTAATCTAAGCGCAAGCGGCAAGTCAATGGTGCTGCCAAGGAATTGGGAGAACTTCTCGAGCACATATTTTTCTCTTTTTATTTCAGTTCAAAACAACATATATCACATTATCTAATTTTATCTAATGTATTTCAAAATAAAATGAACAATCAAACAAAAATGATGCTAACAATAATTATCAGATTTTTGCCAAACTATAACAAAAATATTTGTTATAAAGATGAATTGTTGAAATTCAATATACTTTCAAAATAAATGACTAAATCCATATGGATTTTTATAGTTCATATCAAATGTCGAATTAAGATCAATTTTTAAATTATTTACTAGAATCTTCTAATTAATTTTCATACATATAAATTATAAAATATATTTAAAATTTCTTACAAAAATTGAAAGCAAAATATTAACCAATTATTATGATTTAGTCAAAAGGGGTCGCAATACTACTGATGAATATCGTTCCGTCGGAAAGGATGAAACTAAGGTCAAATCTCCCTACTGAGGTGCTGGTCACTTTGAAGTAGAAGTACTTGTGAGAAGAGCCTCGTTTTTGCATCCCACTGAAGAAATATTTTTATATTTCAAAAATCGACAAGAGGTCTCCAACATTTAGAGGGATTCGCTCCTCCCTCACTCTTACGGGCGAGTCCAACTGGCGAGTCCAACTGTTCGAGCAAAACTTGGTGATATCTGAAGGAAAGCAAACTCTGACCGATCCAAGACTTCCAGAATAAACCTGGGGATTGACAAAAAATAGCCTGCGAGCGTCAAAATACGTCATGTGGACACAACAGAACCCCCAATTTAATTGTCTCTGAAAAATCTGTATTTTTTTTTGCAGAAGCAACTTTATCTCCGACGAGAATTTGTATCTCTGACAAAATAAACCAAGTTCCTCTCGGAGCGACACTGGGTGAGGATCAAACAAGTTTTTCTTCTTCTCGAACGACATTCTCTCACAGAATAAGGAAAGAAGAAACATAGATTTATATATCACAAACTCAAAGACAGACTACCTTAAGAACATAAACAAAAAGGAAACAACATTGAATACTTCTTTAATTAGGAGTATTAATCATAATTTTCGTGAAAAAGACTCGACGAGAAAATTCAGTGATCAAAATGTAGCATTTATAGTCATGTCATTTTTAAGAGATAAATCATCCTTCCCGAGGAATGAGTAACAATAAAATCAGAGTAAGTGAGATTCGCTATACCATGGC
Organism: Brassica napus; assembly: GCF_020379485.1. Classification (NCBI taxonomy): domain Eukaryota; kingdom Viridiplantae; phylum Streptophyta; class Magnoliopsida; order Brassicales; family Brassicaceae; genus Brassica; species Brassica napus. The sequence goes on from NC_063442.1 coordinate 9,295,176, forward strand.
AATCGAACACTAAACTTTCTTCTATCCACAACTGAGAGAAAAAAAAAATCCAATTCAAAAAATATTATTTATTACATCTACACAAACCTACCTTTACAAAATATAAAAAATTAAACATTTTCTTAACTGTGTGCACAAATCTAAAACAACAATTAAAATGAAACTGAGGAATAATATTGTTGTGATTGTGAAAGTATCGAGTCATTTGAAAAGATTCTCACGGGAAGTGACGTTTCGACGGCTTAGCTTCTTCGCCCTCTATCTTTAGAGACAACATTGCTTCTCCGTCAGACGAGATTGGAGCATGCAAAAATCGCACATTTCTGGTGTCTCCGCCCATTAAAGATAACCATGGGTCACTTAATGGACAAGCAACTGTTGGAGCATGATTTATCACATAAATCTGGTCCAGTAAAAATCCAGTGAAAACGGACTGAATTTGGTACTGATGACATGATCAATCGTTGAAACCCATCTATTCCGACCCAAAGGGCACAGCCAGAGATAGTGAGATCCGAGTATACGGATAACAACCAAGATCCGGTCACCTCACGGTCAATCAATTAATCAATAGACTAAAATCTCTGGAGCAAAGCACGGCATGTACATCCTAGATGCGTAAAGTAGTTGGAGCGAGCTTAGAAGTATAAAATGCAAGGCCAAGGCCAAGATCATTATCATATACACTTCTTAATTCACTCGCCTTAGATCTAGAATACTTTTTCAAGCTGTGTTATCTTATGATTTGTTCTTTGTACTCATCATATTCGTTGTCAATAATATTAGTCTAGTTCGAACAAACTATCTAAGAAATCTACTCATGAATATTTTTTCATCGTTTCTCTAAACATTAATCTATTCATATTTAAATTCTGACTATAGGTTTTAGCTCCCACACGTGGGTTGAGGTTCTCAGTGGATGGTCCTTCTTGTATGGAACCCAGGGTTCGATTCAAACCCTTGTATTGATAGGACACTAAGGTGACACAACTCATCAGAATTAAAGTCTACCCATTTCTCTGTGAAATAATTTTTAGCATGAGACTTTGATAAAATCTCAAATAACTCTATTATAAGCTTTATTTTTATCTGTTTCGATAGTTGTGAATTATGATTAACATCTCAGGTTGGTGCTAAGAGTATAGATAAATATTTTTTAGTTTTCCAGATTTTTGGGTATATACTCGGGTGTTTAGGTGATTTTTTTTGTTTGCTTTTTTGGATTTTCTGATTAATTTTGATGTTCGAAGATATTTTCAAGTTTAAGGTATATCTCTGGTTTTAAACATTTGAACCGAATTGTTCCAAAAAAAAACATTTGAACCGAACCAAATAAAATTTATTTAAATATCAACGGTTCAAAAACTGAGATTCAATCATTCAAACAACCCAAAATTGATACGAACTGGCCTGAAACCGAAGTCCCAATAAAAAACCGATCGAACCTGACCTAGAGACCCAAATACCAATGCTTGTTAGTTTCTATGTGAATGAGCGAATATGCGTGTGTATACATCTCTAGGTTTACGGTTTAGTGGTTTACCCACATGGTTCACGGATACAATACAAAAATACACTAATTTATAACACCTCTAGGTTTCTTGAAAAGTTATATGATTTGGTATCTCGCAATCTTGAGTTTCTTAGACTTTTTTTTTTTTTGAGTTTCTTAAACTTAACATATGATAGGGATTAGTACTTAGATGTAATAATCATGTGGCCGTGATTATTTTAAACCCAATTAGAACAAGTGAGGAGCCCCACATGATGAAGATTCATGTTATATAACGACCAAAACCTTAGCCTTTCTCCACTTGAGGCGGAAACACACACCAAGCCAAATCCATTTTGTTCTACTTATCAACTTGTGTCTCGCATTACTTTTTTATAAGATAGCAAATATATTTTTGTTCTTTTCGAATCAAATGTGTATACAAAGGATAGCCCTTATAGCTCCTGCAAAATTTGTGGCTTATGCAATTTGGAGAGAAATATAAGGACACTATTTTAATGTCCCATCTACGTTATCGACCATATAAGAAATGATACGAAAGAATACTATCTATTTGCCAGCTGGGATCTATACAAATTTTAAATTTTGATTCTAATATTAAAAATTCATTTACTTTTTCCGAAAAGAGAAATAACTTTATTATCTTGCTACTTTTATTAAATTCTTGGAAACTTGAACTTACAAATATATTTGTAGAAAGTATTACCAGTTATTAGTATTGAGAGCTTATACAAGGCATATATACAAGGCATTGAAGGAAGAAATTAACATGCACAGTATTGGTAGATTTATTTAGGTTTTGATAGACAGATGATATTTGCAAATCGCCATGGATTAAAACTCAAAGTTTTGATGCATATCTGATGGCCAATCAACTGATTGATGTACCAATGAGGAGATGTAATATTCAAGCATTAGAGGAAGTCTTTGTAATGGGAGATGTAACCATTATTTTGGCGAATTAACCGGTGGTGTCTAGAGATACCTTTTGGAGCCGGCGGTTAACCGGTATTCGATCAAGTCATGTAATTGGTTGGCTAGTCATCAAAACAAGAACGAAGTGTACAAGGTTACATACTGTCTTCAGTAAATGCGTTGAAATAATATGTTTGAGATGTGTAAACTGCTTGCTTCTAAGCAAACTTTTATGTGGAAAGCCTTAAGTGGAGCCATTCTGGTCGTTGATTTAATCAGAAACATGGGGTGAAATGGATGACAAATGTCAAACGCGTGGATTGTTTGGAGAATCAATCAATCATTTGTTATTTGAATGCTTGATGCCAAGACATGTTATTAGCCTCTTCCTTCCATTGCCCGGCTATTGTTTTTTTTTTCCATCTTCCATCTTTGTAAATTCCCAATATTCGTAGCTCTTATGAGAGTTTGGCCTTGGATTGTTTGGTACCTTTGGAAAATTTCAAATTAACAGCTCACATGTAAGCCATTTTAATGCAATGGAAAGATAGTACACGCAAATAATTGTAGATTCAGATTTACTCTATTCAATGCTTCACTCATTAACTCCAATGTTCAATCAAAAATGTCCATTTGGACCGCACATCTGAATCTTACAGTATATTTACACTTTTACATATAAATCCAATTACATATCCCCAGAAGAAGAATAATAGAAAAGAGACGATAGTTCTCAGAAAATTCAAAACAGACATTTGGACCGCACATTGAATAAATAGTTACTTCCATATTGTTATTATTATGTTGGATTGGTCTACGATGTTGAAGATATAAACAATTTAACAAAAATAGTTTTCTTAATTTAGTAATCATATTACTTTTGAAAAATCTGACCAATCCTTCCTTTTCATCTGAAGACTTGACTGGTTTTACCATATCACCCTTTAAACTATGTCGTTTAAACTGGTGTCAACTGAAAATCTAATACAATAGCCTCCGATAATCCAAAATTGTAGGGACACCAGTTGATAAAAAAAATAAACAAAAGAAGAAGCAAGGGTACAATAGTAATTTACGGACACTTATCTCTCCCTCCAAAATTCTCAGCGACCCAAAGAAGCCAAAGCCTAACCCTTTAACTAAGGAACGAACGAGAGCATTCTCCGCTCCACATAGATTCCCAAAAAAAAAAAAAAAAATCCATTTTTCGTTTTTTACCTAAATCTGAAGAATATTCTGTTTCTCTCAAATCTCTTCGCCGTCGGACTCCATAACCCGTTAACCCGACCCGAAAAACCCATCCGACTTCGATTTCAACACTAAAAACACCTACCCATCATGCTGACCTCACTCCCACAATGACCCGTACCGAACCCAACCGGAGCTCCAAATCCGATTCCGAGAATTCCGGCGGCGGTGGCGGCGGAACCACCGCGATGAGGGTTATCGTTCCGTTACAAGGCGTGGTTCAAGGCCGTGGCGGGTTGTTCTTAGGCTCCGTGATTCCGTGTGCTTTCTTCTACTTCCTCCAGTTTTACCTCAAACGAAACCGCAAAAACGAACCCGACTCCGGCGAACCGAGTCCAGATTCGGATCCTAGTTCGGGTTCTCCGGATCCGACCCGGTCGCAGTCCGTTGGGAACCTCACGGAGCTTGCGAGTTTGCCTCGTTCCCTCTCTCGGATTCTCCTCTCGCCGAGACTCTCCGGTGGAGCTGTCTCGGTCTCGGGTCGAGCTGGTTGTGTAATCAAGGGAGGAGACTCGCCGTACCACGTGGGTCAGAAACGGGTCGAGGAGGATCCGTATGATGAGTCGGGTAACCCGGACGGAGTTATCGAACTAGGTTCAGCTCACAACACAAAGGTTTAAACTTTACACCAAACCCTTCAATAAAGTTTGCACCTTTTTGTGATCTTCTTGACTTGACTGTCTCTCTCTTTGTAACAGATGGATTGGGTTTCAGAGGATCCAGGAGAAGCAATCTCGGATGGGTTGTGTATGAGTGGCATTGCTTCTTACGAGCCTTGTCATGGACTTATTGAACTCAAAACGGTTTTTTACCCTCTTAACCCTTTTTTTTCTTAATACTTGCAAGAAGATGTGTTCATGTGTTCTTGTCTGGATTATGAACAGGCTGTGGCAGGATTCATGTCTGAAGCAACCAAGAACTCTGTTTCTTTCGATCCAACGCAGCTAGTGTTAACTTCTGGTGCAGCGTCTGCGATAGAGATTCTCTCCTTCTGCTTAGCTGATTCCGGAAACGCCTTCCTTGTTCCAACACCATGTTCACCAGGGTAAGGTTTTAGTTCTTAAACTCTCTACTGTTTGACCAGACAATGCTGAAGGGGGATGTTCTGTTGTTTACAGATACGATAGGGATGTTAAATGGCGAACGGGAGTGGATCTCATACACGTGCCTTGTAGAAGCGCTGATAACTTCAACATATCAATGCTTGTGCTCGATCGAGCGTTCTACCAAGCCAAGAAACGAGGTGTTAGAATCCGCGGCGTCATAATCTCAAACCCTTGGAACCCCACGGGGACTCTCTTGAGCAGAGAGAATCTCTACGCGCTTCTGGACTTTGCCCGCGAGAGGAACATTCACATCATCTCAAACGAAGTCTTCGCTGGTTCTGTCCACGATGAAGGAGGAGAGTTTGTTAGCATGGCTGAAGTAGTTGACACGGAGGAGAATGTGGACAGAGAGAGAGTTCATATCATCTACGACCTCTCGAAAGACTTGTCCTTCCCTGGCCTTAGAACCGCAGCTATCTACTCATTCAACGAGAGTGTTCTATCCGCTTCAAGGAAGCTCACAACGCTATCTCCAGTCTCTTCTCCTACACAGCATTTGCTCATATCAGCAATCTCTAGTCCCAAGTTTGTTCAGAGGTTTGTGAAGACCAACAGGGAGAGGTTGATGAGGGTCTACGCAGAGCTTGTCAAGGCGTTGAAAGAGTTGGGGATTGAGTGCACGAGAAGCAGTGGTGGGTTCTTCTGTTGGGTGGATATGAGAGGGTTTATGTCGTCTTACAGCGAGAAAGGTGAGATTGAGCTGTGGAACAAGCTCTTGAACATTGGGAAGATCAATGTAATACCAGGATCTTGTTGTCATTGCATTGAACCGGGATGGTTTAGGCTTTGTTTCAGTAATTTGTCAGAGAGAGATGTGCCTGTAGTTATGAACCGCATTAGGAAAGTTTGTGAAACTTGTAAATCTCAAAATTGATTTTTTGGTATTTGATGATCTGTTCTGAACCCGAATTTGGATTGATATTGACTAAACCGAAAAATGTAAGCATGTAAATTGTGCAATTGAAGGCAATTCAGGATCAGTTTAAGGTAAGAGATGGTTCGGTTATTGCAACCTTTACCAATTTTGGTATCAAAATCAACAAAAGTAGGCATCGTCATTCGGTTTTGTTTGGGTATCTCAGCTTTTTCGAAGTTTTTCCCGATTCTAGAAATCTATAAACTGTTAGTTGACCCAAAAAAATGAAATTTATAAACTGTTTGGATATTTACAAACTTTTATTTGGTTTTTGCTTGGTTGATATACGGAAAGTTTTAGGTGCTTTTTAGTTCTAGTTCAGTCCCAGTTATGTGGATAATTTTGGTAAAAATTTAAGATAATTCGAGGTTTCAGGTTCAATAATTGTTTAGATAAAAATACCAAATAATTTAGATAATTTATTTTAGATTAAAAAAATATTTTGGTTTATCAGGTAATTTTGTATATAATTTATATTTTAAAGATATTTGGCTGAGAAACTAAGTATAATTTATATTTTAGGTATACACTCTACTCTATATTTAAAAATCCGGGTATGCATTTGGTTTTCGGCTTGGTTTCGGTTCTATTTTGATTTCTCTATTTCAGAAATATAAAACCCATTCAGATATATGAAATTCGATTTTATTTTGGTTTTTCAGTTCGGTATGGTATAGTTCTTCGGCTGCCGATAAATGTGGCCAACCTAGACAAAAGAATCAATATTTTTATTATTCCTTGGGAAAAGAATACAATAACAGCTAAACCCGAACATCCCAAATCACAATAGAATTAATGAACGTAAAACTCTGTACAATTTCTCATGATCTCATTCCATTTCTGATCAGCTCAAGAATCTTCACAACCAAAATCAATCACCAAATTCCTAGCCGTCAAGAGAGAAAGAAAGAGTTTTTTTTTATAGGTTCAAGCCGATGGCGGAAGCTTTTATAATTCTGATATCGGCTTATTTGATTCATTTTTTGTTTTTTTCTTTGATTTACTTTATTTCCGGTCACTTAGTTTATTTGATTGCCAATTTATTTTAAATCTGACAAAAAAATTATTGGTTTTTGTATGTTTCTTCCAATGGATTTGGTAATATAAAAATTTCGGTTCAATTAAACCGTTTAGAAAAGGTAATTGGCAAATCTACTATCGATGATGGCGACATGTCTTACTGGCTTCAATCATTGATGGTTCTTCGTCTGATGGTGATGGAATTTTTGCTACAAACTATGGTTACTTCGAAAAAGATATCATGAAATTCTATGTAACGATAATCTCTTTGACTTTGTTATTATCAATAGAGATATATAAAAGAGTTGTCTAGTCTCAGTGACTCATATTAGAATATTAAAAAGAGAGTAACAATCGTTCTCAATTTAGTATGAACCGTGGTGTTTTTGGATTAATACAAAATGATCTTCCTTGAGATTTGATTATTCCAAAAACAAATCTGGAATTTTTATAGAAAAAAAAGTCTTTAGTCATCCATACGCAAATATATATGTGTTAGTTTACATCCATAGTGGTGTACTGATGTATCATTTTTCTACATTTGTTTTGCTATGTTTAGAACTCTTTATCTAGAATGTTTAATTTAGAACTCTCACACACACATTTATATATATATATTATATCAAAAATGCTTTCAGATATGCTACAAAGACTGGGAATTGTTTTGTGTGCAAACTTCAAAAATTGTTTATCTACTAAATATATAATATGTAAGTTTATTGTTGTACATTTATTGTTTTCTTTTATATGGACTAGAGATTTTTTCCGCGCTTCGCGCGGATTGTGTCTTATAAATTTATATTATTTATAATATTATTTGTCGGTTTTTTTCTTTTACATTAACTTCTTGTTTTTCCAATGTTAGTTTTTCTTAATTTAAATTTATATGTTTATAATTTTTCATTTTTTTTGTTGTAATTATATTTTTATTGATGGTTTTTTGTATGTGACATAAACTTTTTGAAATTTTAAAATAATGTTATATATAGTACAATTAACACATTAAAGAAGAGAAACATATTCAAGCACATTTTACACTGATTTTATATGCATAATTTTAAACATTATATATGTATATATTATAAGTTTGAAACATGTAAATGCTTTCTAAAGCTAAATACTTGTTCTGAGTTTACATAACTTATCGAAAGTTTTATCTATTTTTAAATTCAAATCACAGAAAAAAATTTATCAAAAAGTCAGTATAGATTGGTCTTTTGGGCTTTTAAATCAACACTGAAAAATTACATGAATCAGATAACAACAGTTTTATAAACAACTGGATAAAATTTGACTGAGCCAAAGATTTTGACACAATATGTTCTTTCTTCTTCAAATTACGAAATGCCTATAGGCACAAGAAAAAAATCATAATTTTTGTTTTCACTTATATAACATTTTTTATCCTTTACACACGGAGTTTATTACACTGCTATAAGCAATGGAGAACTCTATTCATATAAGATTCACATCTATGCATTTTGACAAAGAAGAATTTTAGCCATCTTTAGTTTCGGAATGGACCAACTTCAGTCATATGCACTATATTTTCTCTATGATTCAAATCTTACAATTTTAATATATGTGCAGATTTCCATGTGAAAAAGCATGCACGCCATTTATCATTCAACCTATTACTTTTTCCAAAGTAAACACTATAATCCTCGTTTGGTTAGCTCCACAAACTAATCTCTTTGGATCAGTTTACTAAAAAATATGGATACTAATGTCAGAAAAGAATATAAACACTATCAACAACAAATATTGGCATAAAACTATTTGGTTCAAGGAACATATTCCACGTAATGTGTTTATATCATGACTGGCTTTGCGGAGAAGACTGCCAACCAAGGATCGCTTGAGGCGTTGGGGGTTAAATGTCTCAGGAACGTGCGTCCTTTGTAATCTGGAAATAGAGACTCACCATCATCTCTTCTTTGAGTGCTCTTTATCTCGTTTGATATGGGAGTCTTTTGCTGCTGAAGTTTGGATTTCTCCTCCGGCTGATCTACAGTATGTTGCAGCCTGGATCAATCAACCTCGCGTCAACGCAGATGCACATGCTACTTCAGTTATCAAGCTCTACTTTCAGTCATCTATCTACCTGCTGTGGAAAGAGCGTAATGCTCGTGTGTTCACAGTTGTCTCTTCACCTTCATCAGTCATCCTTGCCTCTCTCGACCGTATAATGCGTGACCGTCTCCTCTCTTACCCGGCAAGTTCTTCTTTCTCCTCTTCTCTACTTCTTTTTTATATTTTTTGTATAAAACCTCTTTAAGGATTTTTTACCTTGAGTTGTTGGTGGTTGTTTTTGTTTCCTTGTTGTAATAGGTTGTTTAAAAACAACAGTGTAACCTTTCAGAAAATGATAATCTTAACATCTTACCAAAAAAAAAACAAATATTGACTTATTTATGTGAATATATATTTTATTTTAAATCATTTTAGTGGACGAAGAAAACATCATAATTTGTACAACAAATTTTCTTAGATTCACCTCATCATACTCACCATTTTACCATTTTAATTATATAATTTTATATGAGATTTTTCATCCTCCCTGGTTATTTCTCTTTATTTATAACTACAATATAAAGTTATAAACTATATATATATTATAAATTAATATTTTATTTACCCTTGAAATCTAATGATTAAAAATAGAACATAATTCAATGTAGATATATGATTCTATTAATAAATTAACAGTTACAAATATGAAATTTCTAGAAATATTAAAAGTCATATGTTAGTTAATTATCTTCTAAATGACATATATTTCTAATTCTTTATTGATGAGAATATTTTGGCTGAGGTGGATAGTCCCAAAAGCCTTGAATTTAGTCCCTTTTATATAGTAGGATGATAATCATAAAAAAAATTGGATTATAACTTGAATATCATTTTAACTGTCTCACGAATTGTTTATTTCTATTTCTTTTGCTTCTACTTATTGATATAGTACTACTATGAAAGAAATTATCTTCTTAAATTAAACGTTGACATTATTTTTCTTCAAGCAACACTCACTTCTTAAACTACTTTGAACAATTCATTTTCATTTCAAAGAAAAATCAAATACAATCTGACTTGGCAAATTGTATGGATAGGAACGGATGACTCTTTAATTAGTTTTTCTTACAAAACTAACTTAAAATGTTATATTTAAAAGAGGGATAAATGAGCAGACTTGTCCATTGTCACGATCATAGCTTCCAACTCAAATTTTTTACTCCAAGAATCTTAAACTTCCCTCTCAAGAATCTACACACATTGCTATAACTTGTGCATCAAGAAACAGTCATAAGTGCTCTATAATAACATATACTTAGAATATTATAATATTGTGCTTGGAAGTTTTACAATGACTTCACACAACAGACTTTTCCACTCATTTGTCCCAGCAGAATTCATGGAAAGTTATTCTGTTTTTCCTGGAAAGTTACTCATCTTTTATTGATATAGATAGGACTCTGAATAAGATGTTCAACATTATAACCAATGGCATGGAGATCATCTGGAGAACAACTCTTTCAGCACTAATGCTTTTTTTCTTCTTGAGATATTTCGATAATCCTCCAAGTCCACCAAACCCTCTCCTTATTTTCTTCTTCCTCAGTTAGATCCTTTTCTTGTTTATCATCCATAGTAATCGCTTTGTTAATAAAGAAGCCCAAGATTTTAATATTCTGTGCACGTTTGAAGAAGACAGTACTACGCTTGATAATTACACCATAGACAAGAACAAAGATTGTTGTTCTCTCACAAACTATTACTATGGTAATGATGTTGATCTTTTTAGCTATTATGGTGGTTTTCATGAATTTGATTATGAAGGCGATATATGGAATGATGATGAAGATTATAGCCAGTGGAATGAAGATGATAGTGATGATGGTATTGAAAACCATGATGATGATGATCGTGAGCAGGGTGATGATGATGATGATACCTTGACGAATAGGATTGAAGATTACATTGCAAGAGTTTACAATGGATGGAGAGCAGAGAAACTGTTTGTTTGATGTTTTCATTAATCTTGTTTTACTTTCTCCCTGTTATGAAGAAATTGTTGTGGTGTGGTACTTAAGTTTGGTTGTTAGACAGTGACGTGATTCAATCTTGGTTTCATGACTCTGGTTCTTTGAGTTCTGAACACTTAAATTGCGCCAATCGAGTGTTTAGTAGACACAAATGATGATCGAATATATACAAATCTATCTCAATGTAACATGAGCGCGTAAGGATAACCAACTGAGTTTTAAAATTAATCAATAAATCGGTCAAAACTCCAAATTTCTCCAGCAGATCCAGGCAAATAAAATAACCGAGTAAACAGTCTTTGAAGAAGAACAGAGTAGAACCCCTCTGTTTTATGTTTTTGTAACGAAAATTTGAGTACCAGTTTTATATAATTAGGGATGAATGATCAACACATAAGTAATGAAACTGGAAAATAAAAATAAAAACCACGGCTGACTTTCATTTCATGAGATAATAAGTTATCGATATCACACACACATACATATCAATGTCGGAACGGTAACAAAAAAAACGTTACACTTATTTCAACAAACCAAATGCAATTTTAAAGGCAAAACAACTTGTAGAACAACACTGGTTTGTACGAAAAAAAGTACTTGTCCAATCGCCAGTCCAAACAAGACTCCAGGGCCATAGCCTATTGCCGCTGCTTTCCAGTTCAACACTTGTTCTTGCTTTGGAGGTTTGATTGTGCCTTGTCCCTGAAGATACTCTCTTGAAGAGGAAGACCACAAAGACTGATATTTCCTTCAAAAGATGATTTATTCTGTCCTCCAAGTTGTGTGCACTGCGGTATCATGCCCGTGAGTTTGTTATGTGACATGTTAATGTCTTCCAAGAACGAGAGCTCCTGTGGAATGTTTCCAGAAAGTTGGTTTCGAGATAGATCTAGTGACTCGAGCCTAGTTTAGCCCAAGAAGATGGAATATGACCAGTGAAAGATCATTGAGCACAATAAGAAACTTCAAAAGGCCTATAGATTCTGGAATCTTTCCTCCAAATTTGTTTTCAGAGAAATCAATGGATGTATAGGTCACAAGGATCTTTTCCAGCTCCATGTTTATTCATTTGTTTCTCAAATACATGGAAGGGTAATAATACCTATAAAAGTAATCATCTCCCATGTACAGTTTCAAAACCATTCTTTTGCATCACTGAGTCAGACAATACCAACTTTGATCTCTTGGTTTAAGTTTCAAATTAGATAACTTTGGACTTGGATTGCTTTATATAGAAGTACACATCTTTAGACAAAGTCGAATAGACCTAATAGAAAAACTTTGATTAACTATGCAAATGCTATTAAGAGAGATCAGTGCGCGGGTTGTATCCTTAATACTTTTACCACAGTAGTCAGGAATTTAACGAACAATTGCGCGGTTTGTATCCAACCAACAAAAGGCAGAGAGATCAAATTATATCTAAATCTTTGATTTCATACAAGTTAAGAATTTGTTAATTTCGTTTGGAACTTCAGATTAATTTGCAGCTAAACAGTAAAACAAAACCTCTGAACAAGGTAGAGGGTTCCAAATGAAGTGTTAACACTTAAACTTTGATCATCACCGCAAGATCAGAAGAATGTTCACTACATACTAAAATCTGGTTACACTAACAACATACTCTTTAGTAATAAACATATATGATAAACCGTTCCTTTCATGTCGCACCGGGGTTGTGTGTTGCCTTCAGTCCTCATCGTCCAGTGTTGAATAGATTAACCTTAAAAAAAAAAATTTAAAACATAAGTCAAATCTGTCTGTTTTTAATCTGATTTTTTTTCAGGAGTTTGAGGTTAATTTACCAGAAAATGGTGAGGAAGAGAGTGAGGATCATGTAAGCAAGTTTGAAGAGCCGTTTCTTCTTTTCCCAATCCAGCAAGTTGAAGATCTCTGTCACGTCTACCAAATGCTGTCTTTTCGAGTAACTAACATATAAAACAAATACACACTCTTTCACATCAGAATCAGCTTTGGACAATGAACTTGCTCCAAAAAAAAAGTCAAGAGAGAGAGACTCACAGTTGGAAGTTGTAGTAGAGGTAAGGGACGCCAAGTAGTGACATGAACCAGTGACCAGTAACGAGGTAGAAGAAACATAGGAAGCCTTGAAGAAGGAACTCTGGTAATACCACAAAGTTTATTCGTGATGCAGAGTCGTAAGGGTTGATGTAATCAAACTCCAGATCAGCTAAGCATATAAGCTGCAACCCAAACATACGATTAGTCAAGAGACCTATGATCAAGATCAAAACCATTATTATTCAACCTAAATAGAGCTTAATTAATTAAACAACCACTTGAAGCTAGTTAAAAAGGTAAGAAGAAGATTCGATAGAACCAAAGTTTGGTAATGGGATGAACCTGGTAGACGATGAATCCGACAAGAGTGATAAGGATTAAGAATGAAATAATCCATGTCCACACATCTCCCATCCCTCCTCGCTACGCACAACAATTACCTCCTCTGGTTTATTCTTCTTCTTCTTCTATTTAGAGCATCTGGATCTCTACGATCATGCGATGAACAGAGTTACAGAAATAAATTTCTGGTGAAAGTTTACTAACTCTCTCTCTCTCTCTCTCTCTCTCTCTCTGAGTTTCGTTTCTCTGATCGGAACCGGTGTGGAAGAAAGTACGAGACACTTTCTGTGTTTCTGACTTTTTCTATGGTCCGAATGAATCTATTCCCGGTTTGTACCGGTTTTTATTACCAATTGTTAATGATTGTACCGGTACCGGTTAAAGGTACGAATCTGAAGCATTCTAGCCTAACCCAAAAGTTCAAACTGTACGGGTGGTGTATTCAATTAAGAAGTTTAGAAGATTTTAAAGTGTTTTAATTTTAGTGAGTTTTAAGGTGATTTCAAAGTTAATGAGTGGTTTTAATGAAATCTTAAAAAATAAAAATAGAAATCTATATGTGATTTGGTAGATATTCTCCATAAATTTTAGAGTTGTTTAGGTGATGATATTGATCACATATACATGGTTATCTATCAAATCCTACTAAAACAACTAAACGAGAAACCAAGATTATAATTTTATAAGAAAACTGCTCATACCGTCATACGGCATAAAAATTATATATATATTGAACTTGAGCATATGAAGTTAAACTTGTACGTCTATGCATATTAGAAGACTTGGATGCAATCACTGGGTCTGACAAAAGTAATGTTTGTTTTTCCTATAATCTTGTACTTGTTATAGCAACACGTTTCTCTCTTGCTGAGCCAATTGTAAGCCAGCACCCTGAACTGCAGAGTTTCGCCATCAATATTCTGAATAAGACATGTGAAGATCCTTCATGATACAAGCTGAACGGAGAAAGAACTGATGCAATCATTGTTTTCGACTGAGCACGTGAAGAAGAAGAAGCCGACAACAGCAACAACAACAACAACTGATGAAGAGGTTAAGAAGAATTTTGGAGAAAATGTTTCAGAGATTCTTCACTGAGACTGATGAAATCGCCATGCTTCAAGGCTCTTTTTATTTCACCTTTACTAGAGGAGATCCTTATGAGAACATGGATGTCTTTTGTATTAAGTCAAGACGTTGATTGATTTCAATGCTTCCAAAGCTCAGATAGTTAAAAGTTAAAGAGGTGATGCTTGAAAGAGTTATGGAAGCTACTGGAGTGAAGAGTTAGAGCTGAAAGACTTTTGTATGGATACTGACCCGTTCAGCTTTTTGTGAGTTTGCTGTTTCTAGTTCTTTAGTTTGTATATTCATCAAAGGTATGGCTTTTAATGTTGATGAATGAATCAGCTGTATCATTAACCTTGCTCATGCATAACAGTGATCAACTTACTTTTATATATTTTTGAAGTTGGTATGAGATGTGAGAGTCTCACCTTATGTAGCAGTTTCATTGTGGCATGCACGCTTTGGCTCTTTCTGATTGTGGAGCTTAGATCAAAAATCTTATGGGAAAGGAAGAATCAAAGAATGAGCTCCTTCAAGCAACATCACACTGATATAACTTACGTTTTGCTCTTCAGTTTTGTGCTCACAGAGACATATATCGATCAGGTGGTGTTTTAAGTTCGACAATGATAGTTTCTACTAACAAATCAAAGATAGTTTCCTCTGGAGACGGAAGTCGTCTAAAGTCAAACGCCCACGTTCTGCTTTCGGAGGCAAGAAGACGTTAGACGTATCTCAGTTCTAGGTCGATGTACGACACTTTTTTTTGCTGAATGTTTTATTTTACTTTTAATCTATTTACAAGTCTCTTCAAATACCAGCCTTAGGGATGTTATTCTAGATGAACTGTTTTTGACTAAAAATGAATCTAAGATCTCCTAAAATCCTTACCACAACAGTTTTTTCTTAAATATTGTTTAATGTTGAATAACAGTGGATTTGATATAAGTTTTACAAATTGTTAATTGAATAACAAGGGATTTCAAGTGATTTTCAATAACTTTATTCAAATTTCATGTTGAATAACACTGAATTTAAAAGGAGTTTTTAAAATCATCGGTTCAATAACATGAGATTTTAACAAAATCCTAAAATCTCTTAAAACTCTTGTTTGGATACATGCCCGTTACGGATGAGGATTTAAATCTGTTAATGTAATCTATCCAAAAATACATATACTGAAACCGATCCAAAATGAGGATTTAAATTCTTTTACTACAAACTGAATGTGCTAATCAACATTGCTAAAACGGATTTTTATCAATAAGAATCAGCACTATAATTGCGTGAGTGCATGTCCAGGTGACATATCAGACTTTTAGATGGTATGAAGGTTTAAGGGTACATATGATTTTGTATTGTTTAGTGATCATGTAGTGCATTATTGTGTAAAATGGTATGAAGGTTTAAGGTTACAGATGAAGGAAGATTGCAAGCTGAATACAACCGGCTTTGAAGGTCTATCACCGAGAATGGAGACTGTTCTTGAATCCGTTTTTCTTCCATGCCAAAACGCCAAATATAGATGCAACTGAAATTGTAGATGAGTTCTTGCCTATCCAGAGAGTATGTGGCTTTTGCAACTATTGTTGGGACACACGGATTTTTCAGTCATCACTTATTAGCAGTGAACAACAGAACATGGGCCGAGAGAGTCATAAACCCAAAAGAGAAGAGAAAAGGCCCATGTCTGAAGCTCACGTGGTGTCCAAGATGTCAAACAGTAACTGCAGAAGGAGTGCCTTGCAAATAACACAAAAGGACAGAGCTGGAGAGCTGGCACCTCCTCTGCTTTACAATAGATTCCAATCCCTATGTATAAAGAGCCAATGAGAGAGTAGTTAGCTAGGGCATCACGATTAGTGAGGATCTACTATAAGTATGAGAACTATGACATTGTAACAAGACAAGCAAGTAAATACAAAGAACATTTCTGAACAACTTGCCTCTTCTTTCAGTTCTTATTATGGTATCAGAGCTATCATATCTTAACAGGTGAATCGATGGCGGCCTATCCAGAAACTTATCCGTTTCCCTCAAAAGTTCATGTCACAAGTTCTGTAACCTTGAAGCTTAACGATGTTAACTATCTCTTGTGGAAGACTCAAGTGGAGTCTCTCTTGAGCAGTCAAAAGCTCTTAGGTTTTATCAACGGACGGTACACAGCTCCACCTACAACGGTGCAGCAGCGGGTCGATGATGCAGTCCAACTTGTTCCGAACCCAACTCATGAAGCTTGGTATTGTACGGACCAACTGGTGAAATCTTGGATCTTTGGAACCCTAACCGAAGAAGCTCTCGGAACTGTCTGCTCTCTGACTACAGCCTTTGATGTCTGGACTGCACTCGCCAACACTTACAACCGCAACTCTATTGGTCGTGAGTTCGAGCTCAAACGCAAGCTTCAGCTTCTCACTAAACAAGGCAAGTCATTTTCTATGTATCTACGTGAATACACCTCGATCTGTGATCAACTCAGTTCTATTGGGAAACCAGTGGATGATTCGATGAAGATCTGTGGTTTTATAAATGGTCTAGGCAGAGAATATGATGCTATCATAACTGTGATTCAGAGCTCCATGTTTCGCTTACCAACTCTCACCTTTCAAGATGTTGTCTTTGAAATACAAGGGTTTGATGCGAGACTTCAAACGTATGAAAACCCCTCTGTGACTCCTACCATGGCGTTTCAAACTCATTCTGAGTCACAACAGCAAGTCTATCAGACGTCTGGTCAGTACTATAGAGGCAGAGGTTCATACTCCAGATCTGGCTCTAACAGAGGACGTGGTGGCTACTCTTCTAGAGGAAGAGGCTTTCATCAACAAAACGGGTCCTCTGGGTCATCAAATCAGCGTCCAACCTGTCAGATCTGCGGAAGAATTGGTCATTCAGCTTTGAAGTGCTACAACCGGTTTGATCACAACTATCAGCATAACGATCCTCCTCACGCTGCTCTCGCTGCTCTTCAACTCTCAGATAACTCTGGTAATGAATGGTATCCTGATTCAGGGGCTTCTGCTCACATCACCTCCAACGCCTCTGGACTTCAAAACACCACAACTTACAACGGTAATGAATCCATCATGGTAGCTGATGGTAACTATCTCCCTATCACTCATGTTGGCTCCACAAATCTCTCTGTTAGCACATGTAGTATACCTCTCACTGATGTTTTGGTATGTCCTTCAGTTCAGAAACCTCTCTTATCTGTTTCTAAGTTGTGTGAGGATTATCCTTGCGGTGTGTTCTTTGATGCTAAAAAGGTGTACATCCTGGATCTTCAAACACAGAAGGTGCTAACAAAGGGGCCAAGGCGTGAAGGGCTTTACGTGCTGGAGAATCAACACTTCAAGACTTTCTACTCATCAAGGCAACAGACTGTTGATGATGTTCTATGGCATCACAGGCTGGGTCATGCAAGTCTCAAGATTCTTCAGCACTTACAACACAGCAAGGCGATCAACACCAATAAGAGCAGCAAGAGTCTCATTTGTGAACCTTGCCAAATGGGAAAGAGTCTCCGTTTACCTTTTTCTCTTTCTGAATCTTGTAGTTCTGAACCTTTAGCCAAGATTCATTGTGATTTGTGGGGTCCAGCTCCAGTGAACTCTGTACAAGGTTTTAAATATTATGTGGTGTTTGTTGATGACTACTCTCGCTATAGTTGGTTATATCCTCTTTGTTTGAAGTCTGATTTCTGCAATGTGTTCACTCTATTTCGAAAACAAGTTGAAAATCATATGAGTACTCGCATAAAAGTGTTCCAATCAGACAGCGGTGGAGAGTTCACAAGCAAACGTTTTCAGACAGAGCTGGAGACTAATGGGATCAAACATCAGATGTCTTGTCCCTACACTCCTGAACAAAATGGTATGGCAGAAAGGAAACATCGTCATTTGATTGAGTTAAGCCTCGCTATGATGTTTCACAGTAAAGTGCCTTTGAAGTTTTGGGTTGAAGGATTCTACACTGCGAACTACTTGATCAATCTACTCCCTTCCTCTACAATCAACAACCTTACTCCACATGAACTTATGTTCAAAAAGAAACCGGAATATACTGCATTGAGGGTCTTTGGAAGCGCTTGCTATCCATGTCTGAGACCTTACTCCGCTCACAAATTTGAACCGCGGTCTCTACAGTGTGTCTTTTTAGGATACAACGCTGCCTATAAAGGATACAGATGTCTATATCCTCCAACAGGACGTGTGTATATCACTCGTCATGCCATCTTTGATGAAACTCTATTCCCGTTTGCTGATAAGTTTCAACATTTAGTTCCTCAGTACTCTACTACTCTGCTGCAGTCTTGGCAAAAAGCTATTCCTCAGTCTGAACCAGAGCCTGAAGAACGTCAAGGACCATCTCTTCTACCAAGACCCAACTTTGCTGAAGAAGCTCCGCAGGTCCCTCAACATGTACTAATTCCGGATCCCAACAATCATGAAGACAACAATGATCAGCATGATATCCCGGTTCCTAACAGTCGAGTTCAACCTCCTGCTGGTAATATTCATCCTATGTCTACAAGAGCCAAAGCTGGAATCATCAAACCAAATCCACGCTACGCTCTGTTGTCAAATCCTCAGGTCCTAACTGAACCCAAATCTGTTGTTGCTGCCTTGAAAGATCTTCGCTGGACTAATGCAATGATAGACGAAATGGACACTCAAGAAGAGAATCAAACGTTTCACCTAGTTCCGTATGATCCTTCTATGAAAGTCCTAGGCTCCGGATGGATATACAGAATCAAGCTCAATGCGGATGGGTCCTTGAGATGTTGCAAAGCAAGACTTGTTGTCAGAGGAAATGATCAAGAAGAAAGCGTAGATTATTGGGAAACCTTCAGTCCAGTGGTTCAAACTCCTACAATCAGACTGGTTCTTAATGTCGCAACAGCAAAGGGTTGGTCTGTTACTCAGCTTGATGTAAAGTGTGCTTTCCTTCATGGAGACATCAAAGAAGATATCTACATGAGTCAACCTCCGGGATTTGTTGATAAAGAACGACCGTCGCACGTCTGCAAGCTGGACAAAGCAATCTACGGGCTTAAGCAAGCTCCCAGAGCTTGGTTCGACAAGTTCAGTAACTATCTCTTAGAGTTTGGCTTCTCCTGTTCAAAGGCTGATCCATCCTTGTTCGTTTATCATCATGAAGGGAAGACTCTCATCCTTTTACTCTACGTCGATGATATATTGCTCACTGGAAACTGCTCTGTGCTGTTACAACAGTTCAAAGAGGCACTGAGCTCTCAGTTCTCCATGAAAGATCTCGGACCTTTACATTACTTCTTGGGAATCCAGGTTGAGACTACTCAAGATGGGTTATTTCTATCTCAATCTAAATATGCAGAGGACATTCTTTATCAAGCCGGTATGTCTGACTGCAATCCTATGCCAACTCCCTTGCCCCTGCAACTCTTTACTGATGCAAAGCCAGAGATCTTTCCGGAACCATCATATTTCAGAAGCTTGGCAGGGAAGCTTCAATATCTAACCTTAACAAGACCAGATATTCAGTTCGCTGTCAACTTTGTGTGTCAAAGGATGCATGAGCCCACTCAATCAGACTTTAATCTTCTCAAGCGTCTCCTCCGTTATGTAAGAGGAACATCGTCATTTGGTATTCACATCAGTAAGTCTGTGTCGCTGGATGTCAGTGCCTTCATGATAGTGACTGGGCTGGCTGCAAAGAAACAAGAAGATCAACCACTGAATTTTGTACATATCTTGGTGACAATCTTGTTTCTTGGAGTGCAAAGAGACAAACCACAGTCTCAAGGTCTTCAACTGAAGCGGAGTACATGGCTATGGCGGAGACATGTGCTGAATTGACTTGGATTGCTTCTCTGCTCCGTGATGTTCGCATATCTCAGTCACGGCCTGCAGTGTTGAAATGTGATAATCTTTCAGCGGTTCAGCTTACGATCAATCCATCATTCCATGCTCGGACCAAACATTTTGAAACTGACTGGCATTATACAAGAGAAAGAGTGGCTCTAGGCTTTGTCGAAACAAGACACATCTCTGCGGCTCAACAGACAGCGGACATCTTCACAAAGTCACTACCGCGCAAAGCCTTCACCACTTTGAGAGACAAACTCAGAGTTGGTCTGTCCACCACCTTGAGTTTGAAGGGGGGTATTAGTAGTGAACAACAGATCATGGGACGAGAGAGTCATAAACCCAAAAGAGAAGAGAAAAGGCCCATGTCTGAAGCTCACGTGGTGTCCAAGATGTCAAACGGTAACTGCAGAAGGAGTGCCTTGCAAATAACACAAAAGGACAGAGCTGGAGAGCTGGCACCTCCTCTGCTTTACAATAGATTCCAATCCCTATGTATAAAGAGCCAATGAGAGAGTAGTTAGCTAGGGCATCACGATTGGTGAGGACCTACTATAAGTATGAGAACTATGACATTGTAACAAGACAAGCAAGTAAATACAAAAAACATTTCAGAACAACTTGCCTCTTCTTTCAGTTCTTATTATCACTGAGCCTCATGTTCCAGAGAGTATGTGGCTTTTGCAACTATTTTTGGGACACAGATTTTTTCAGTCATCACAGATTTTCTTAGTCATCACTTATGATAAGAGAACGCCTCATGTTCCCGATCCTATATTGCAGGTTAGTATGTTGTGCTCTTGTTTTAGATATGTTGTGACTCAAATGTCGATCTAGATCCATTGTGTTTCTTATTTGAGCTGTCATGATGAGTCTCCGTCTAATATCTATGCTGCAGCTGCTGGTGACTTCACTTATTGATGTTCTGGTGTATTAAGAGAGAGATCTGATGAGAAATCAGGTATCCACCGATTTTAAATGTATATGAGGCTTTAAATTAAAATAGCAAAATTCCAGTAAATGCAAAACAAAGCTCGTAATCCACAAACATGCTTATGAGGGTGGATCGATCCTATATAAAATTAAAACTCAAAATTCTGAAAATAAAAATAAAAAACAAAACAGAAGCATGAAGCACGAAAGAAAAGTTTTTC
Organism: Brassica napus; assembly: GCF_020379485.1. Classification (NCBI taxonomy): domain Eukaryota; kingdom Viridiplantae; phylum Streptophyta; class Magnoliopsida; order Brassicales; family Brassicaceae; genus Brassica; species Brassica napus. The sequence continues at coordinate 9,316,369 of NC_063442.1, forward strand.
TATCAGAGTCATGTTTCTAAGATTGAACACGAAACTCTGTTCGTTTATAGATAAGAAAAAAAATGTAAAGAATTTTCATTAATTGTTGTCCATAAAATTTATAATATTTATTTCAATTTAGTCAATGTTAAAATAAGATAAAAAAAGATTAAGAAAATAAGAAGTCTCGGTTGCGATGAATTGTTGCTTAATTTTAGTTCAAGTGTTTTACAAAATAGGGCTTATTTATTACTGTAAAAAAATATGGTAGTGGTTATTAACAAAAAAATAACTTATAGGTTTTCATGCGTCGTCATAAAATATATACATCTTTTCATGTTTCTACTTTTGTTCGGTTTATTTGGTTTAATCGGTTATAAACTAAATCATATCCAAATCCTACGGTTTTTATAAAATCACATCCATTCGGTTTATATGGTATATACCAAAACCAACCATATTGTTTATTTCAGTTTGGTTCAGTACATTTCGGTTTTACCATATCGAAGAACCCTAACTTTTACTGAATTAATCCAAAGAGCTTTTAACTCTTAATCCTTTTTGGGTTAGAACTTTGACAAGGGTGATCCTTGCCACAACGACTTCAACCAATCAAAATAACCACTTTTTTATTCATTAATCTTTATATAGTTTAACAAAAATAATAAATTAAATTTCTTTTTTTGTCGACTTCGTTTTATTTAAAAGCCCAATGGGCAAGAACAAGTTTACAATCAACAATTCATTCCCCATCAATACAACACCGTAAATTCAAATAGGTCCGAAAGAAGCCCAAGACCAATATAATATTATATCTTCCTCTATAGGATGCCACTTCATATCGGGTGCCACTTCAGATTGCAACGCGCCAGTCGAAAGAAGAGGCAAGCCACGATTCATTCAATGCTTCTGCATGCAATGAACCTGATGCACGCGACTGAACGTGCCGCCGAGTGGAATGACGAACTGATGCTGGAGCTACACCAGCAAGACCACAACTTGCACTAGCTACACCGCCGGTTCGTTGATCGTCACTTGAGAAAGCTTTCCAAATTCCACCTCAACTGCAAATACCTGATCGGAGTTACCTAGTTTACGCCAACTCTTCTTGATCCCCTCCATAAACGACTAAGCAAATCCATTAAACCTTATCAACTCCCACGCGAAGATGCTCTCTTCAACGCCAAATCGGCTAACCTAAGGAAGAAAGACTGAACCTATTAAGGACTGTAAAGGTGAACAGAAAAACAATGAAATCCATTCAGTCACCAACGGGATTAAAGTGAAAACCAAGTGGAAAGCCGGTGATTTCAATCCCAATCAAAGATAACTTGAAATCTTGAAGAACAGCTTCAATTGAACTTCTATTTCAAAAGATTAGATTTAGTTATGTTAATATATATTTATTGGTTTTAAAGTTTAGATATATATAAGGTTTAAAGTATGACGTTTAGGATCTAAAATAATATTTGAGACAAAATTTTGAAAAGATAAAATTTGCAAAGTGTATGTTTAAAATTTAGTGTTTAACTTTGAAAATACTAGATTTAGTGTTTAGATTTATGATGTGGGGTAAAAAGTGTATGTATAGAGTTTAGGTTTTGGAGTATGGTGTTAGAGATTTAGAATTAAAATGATTAAATTTTAAGTTGAAGCTTAATATTCGAAGTTATAGTATGAAAAGATTAGCGTTTTAACGTTAATATTTAAAGCTTATTGTATAAAAGCATGTTAGAGTATATAGGGTTTCGTATAGTTACGAAAAAAAATTTGTAGCAAAATCGTGGCTATTTTAAAATAGTCAATGAAAAATTTCGTGACAGAAAAAATATTTTGTGGCTTAGACTAAAGCGTAGCAATTTTTTGTTTTTGTAGATTAACCACAATGTTAGCTATACTTATTAGAATAGTTGTGGTAAAATTGTGGCTAATTTTTTCTATTTTATAGCAATTTTATGGCTTTTGCCACATTTACTAAGAATATCCACATTTTTTATTTACTAGCTTTTGTATCTGTTTTGTGGTTATAGCCAAGGCTTTTATTAGTATGTGAACATAGATTCCCAAATTATGAAGAAATGTTTTATTAAAGTTTTTAGAAAATGTTTATAGTAATTTTAAATTCTACACGTCGATATTAATATTCTGGATGATTATTTGGATCTATGCGTGACACCTTCCAATTGTAGTAAATAAAAGAACTTCAGGCTGTCTCGTACAACTTTTTTTTTTGGTTATGCGATCAAAGCTGTTCGTTAAGGTCAGGAAGATTATGGAGACTTTTGTATTTGAATTATTTTATACATTTCTATGATATTCTTTGGCGTACAAACAACCAAACGCACAACTTTCTTTTTTTGGTTATGCGAGCAAAGCTGTTCGTTAAGGTCAGAAAGATTATGGAGACTTTTGTATTTATTATTTTATACATTTCTATGATATTCTTTGGCGTACAAACAACCAAACCAAAACATAGTGAAACATGCAGTCTAATATAAATTTGCTACAAACACGTAATGATTAGTCAGTGATATTATGTATAATATTGTATTATAAAAACAAATTTAAGTGTTGGCACGAATAAACTAAAGAGAATTGAGTTGTACACAATCATTGAGTTATGAACTGATTTAAGTTTTGTCTGTCTAAAAAACGAATCAATAATTAAAACATAATTTCTGTCATGATTTAGGTCTAAATCTGGTAATATGCTGGCATGTATGTAAGCGATAACATAAAAACAATTGATATGAAAACTGAAAGCCGCTTTGGTGTTTTACTCCAACAGTACTTTGTAAATGTACTAGAAGATGTGCCTTCTACTCAATATTAGAAAGTGTGCCTTGTTACTCAATACTAGAAAATGCGCCTTGTTTATTCAAAGTTCCAACCAATGAATAATACTAATTGTTTTTCAATTCAAAAGCAAAAAAAAAACTATGAACAATTGAATTGATTATGTATTACATAACATCCATTGACACATTCAGTAACATGATTGCTTAACTTAAACTACCAAAACTAACAATGACTAGCATCTAAAAACAACAAAGATGTTACCCAAATGTTTTCCTTATAAAAAAATTCACTAAAAATATCTCCAAAAAACACTTTATAACTTCAAATATGAATATTTTTTTCTCAAAAAAAAAATTGAAAACTTCAGAATGAGACACTATATTTGAAATTTCACTACTCAAAATTTCAAATTTGAAGTTTCATATTTTTGTTTGCATTTTGTTTCATACAATTACACATCACATTTATAATTCTAAAATATTTTTTCGTTTATCGTTTTAATCCTCAAAATTGTATATCTCAAAAATATTTCAATTTTTTTATAAATTAAAGTTTTACGCATAAAATTAAATACAATTTTAAAATAATATTTAAAATATATAAAACTATATTTAGACAATAACAATATACAAAAGAAACTTAACAAAAAAGCTTTTAAAAATTACATGAAGACATAACTATTACAAAAATTTGAATATTTCAACAATACTAATAGTCAGGTAAATTTGATCTGGAACCTCCAAAATCTCTAAAATATTGTCCAAACAAATTTTGTGAAACCGAAGATGGTTGTTGTTGTTTTTGATGTATTTTCGTACGATTCTTTCTTGATCAGATCAAATATGTTCAAGAGTATTAATATCATCAATAGAAGTTAAGTCTTTTAGAAATATTTTATTCTTCTCTTTTACTTTCTTTTTCATATCTTATGTATTTACAATTATAAATATCATTTATTTTCAACAATTTTTAGCTTGTAATCTATAAATTAAAAATAAAGAGAGTCATTTTACTTCAAAATGCACTAGATGATCATATATGCATTACGAAAATAATTTTGTGGAATAATGTAGTATTTTGCTTAAATTTTAATATTTATTATGTTATTTATATTTAAAATTTTGTATTTTAATATAATATTTATTAATTAATATTGTTGTAATATATTTATATATGTGCTAGTAAATTTTTTTATGAATTTTAATTAATTAAGAAAAACATAAGAACCACAGAATAAAATACAAATAGTTTTGAAGTTAAGTTTAAGGTTTTGCTTCTGATGAACAATACATTTAAACTTCAAATATAGAATCTTAAAAACTTTAAAATAAAGTATTTTTTTGGAGATACTCTAACTTAATAAAATTTTATACCATACACTGTCGCTGACTATGCATGGGCCTGGGGAGAGGTGGTAGGTATGGGCATGGAACAAATATTAGCAACATTTTCTATTATTTTTAATTTATTTCGTATGTTACTGATATCTATTTTTTAATTTGTTTTGCGTCAAAAAAATATAGATATCAAGATAACCAAATATTCTATTTTATTTTCTTGATTTTGTGAACAGAATTTGTTAAAATCTTGTTAGAATAATAGTTATATAAACTTATATATGTAATATTCTAAATTTAATCAAGATATACATGTATTTATATATCCACCGGATCAAAGTGGATATCCTTTTCCTAAAATTTTAGTATTTTTTATTTATTTCGTTTTTAACGGATTTTCATTTTTAATTTTTGCTTTATTCCAAAAGTTTATAGACATCAAGATTTTCCCGATCGGATTAAAATAAATAATAAATCCAATAAAATTTAACAGATAAAACAAGGGATACATTAACTTGATATGTTGGTAAAATAAAATAAAAAATCATATTAACAAATTGGATAATGATAAAAAGAAAAAGTTATAAAAACCTATATAAAAGGTGATGTCTAGCTGGACAGATAAAAATACTGTGAAAGGTCCAAAGTTGTCGTCACGATTGGAACAAAAAATCATTTAAAACTAAAGAGGAAAAAACTTGACGACCAACGTGCCGTTTGACATGCACGACTAATCATTAAAATCCTAATGCACGTATTATCTCACCCACTATATATTCTGGAAGATTATTTGGATCTCTGCTCACACAACTAATCCAACTCATCTCTCTCGGACATCTATCTCCCCTCTCTCCCTTTGAAAAAACAAAGATGGATAAATCATCAATCCAGTGCTTCTTATTCATACTTCTCACCATCATCGTCACCATGATTTCATGTTCGAATGCACAAAGAGAAGTTGGTAAGCTATATACATTTGATCCTGGTTCATTGAACTCCTTGCAAGTTTATTTTTTCTATTTTGAAAATTGTTAACTACGTTTGATGGGTTGATGTATGTAGAGGATGAAAGTGAATTTAGCTACATGCGGAATCAAGAGAACGGGCCAGAGAAATGGGGGAAACTGAAACCGGAATGGAAAATGTGCGGAAAAGGAGAGATGCAATCTCCAATTGATCTTATGCACAAAAGAGTTAGAATTGTTTCACATCTTGGAAGGCTTACTAGAAACTACAAACCTTCCAATGCAACTCTCAGAAATAGAGGCCATGACATGATGGTATTATTTACACATTTATAGATCACTCATTTTTTGTAGAACCTAAATACAAGCAAATATTATCTAGATCTCGGACTAATCCCAAAGACTGTTGAAAGTCATGTATGTTTGCTACTTAATACGTTTACAGTGGAACCACATCAATTTTCGTAGATGATGGAACTTGAATATCCCTATCATGGATTGGGTCCATATGACGAGTCAACTACAGTCTTGTTTTACCCAAAAAAAAGAAAAAAACTACACAGTCTTGGTTCCTCATTTTTAAATTTCAGAATTTATATATACTCTCCTATTTGTTTTGTGACAGGTGAGATTTGAAGAAGGGTCAAGTAGTATTAAGATCAATAATGTTGAATATCAACTCCATCAGCTTCATTGGCATTCTCCTTCTGAGCATACGATCAATGGGAGAAGGTATGCAACATTCTAAAGCACATATATAATTAGTCCAAAGAGGGGAAAATAATATTTTGAAACACATTTACGAATTTCTTTTAATTTATAAAATGCACATATATGAAGGATATTCGAGAGTTTTTAAAATAGTTCTTTTGTGCAATTTTTAAATTGTTTATCTTAAATATGGTAGGTTTGCTCTGGAACTGCATATGGTTCACGAAAGCTTAAACGGAAGCTTGGCTGTAGTCACAGTACTTTACAAAATCGGAAGGCCAGACTCTTTTCTCAACTTGGTATAAATGGATTTATAACTGTGACTAATTTAACATTTGAGTTTCTAAATAACAATTATTACAACCAATTTTCTTTACTGTGTTTTTTTCTGGTTAGTTGGAAAATAAATTGTCGGCGATGACAGACCCCAATGAGGAAAAAAATATAGGAATGATTGATCCCAGGGGAATTAAGTTTGGGAGCAGAAAATATTATAGATATATTGGATCACTTACCATTCCTCCTTGTACCCAAAATGTTATTTGGACCGTCGTTAAAGAGGTATAATTACAATACCATATATTAACTCTTGTTTTCCAAGTTATTTTTACTTATGTTTTTATCATGTATTTTTCCCTTAGTTCATGACCATTTACATCATATTGACTCTTTTATATATATTTGTGTGATTTTTTAGGTAAAGACTGTGGCAAGAAACCAAGTGAAACTACTCCGAGTGGCTGTTCACGATGTAAGTTTTATTTAAATATAAATGTACTTTTATGAGAATTAAGTACTAAAACAACAACCGTTTTTTCTTTTTTGAAACGGCAAAAACGAGTTTTACAAATGTTTACTAATATGTGTTCGCAAAATAATTGCAGCATTCAAATACAAATGCAAGGCCGGTTCAACCTACAAATATGCGCGTGGTCAAATTCAACAGACCAAAATCTTGCTGAAGCAGATACAAATATGAAATATGTTTTTATAAATTTGTTTTACAATAAACAGTGCAATATTGTCATATTATACTAAATAAAGGATGTGTTTCATGAATATATTTGGTGTCCCATCTCCTTCCATTATAATCACGACCTTCAACGGTTCAACCTTTCAAGTTTTAAATGAACTCTTACCAAAACAAAACAAAACAAAACAAAACAAAAAGATTTAAATGAATGACCATTCTCAAAGAATGTGTAGTACATTGATCTGGATTAATACTGACAGTACTGACACATTCCCTTTGTAGCTACGGCAAAACATATGTAGGAAAGTTACGGAACAGTCACGTTAATTAACGATAGGCTATATATATTGTTATAGTAAATACATAATTGTGAATATAAAAAATTAGCTATGGATTAGCGGCTGAAATACCGTCGTAATTAATTTGCATCCAAATACCACAATCAGTTTGTTATAAATTCGTTATACTGACCAGTTGTATTATAGTTCCAGATTAACATATCAATTGGCATTTAAAATTTTTGGATACAAAATCAATAAATATTTTAAGTATTTTTGGTGATTTGAGTATACCTTAACTATTTCAGATATTTACTTTTGACTATCTATATATATTTTCAAGTATTTAAACCAATTTAAAAGTATAATTCTTGATGTTTTATATACGTTAAATCTAAATATAATTAAATATATAAGTATCCGAATACTTCGGTTCGGATCAGATTTGGATCTCTAAATAACAAAACTTTGAATAATTTGAATATTTAATCAATTTATGTTCGGGTTTGGTACTATATTTTCGGATCGGTATCGGGTCTGTTCCTCGGATTCATTTTGCCAAACCCTAATAATTACATGAAAAACAAATATCAACATATTTTTCAAAATATACATCCGCGCAGGCGCGCAGATTAAATATTAACATATTTTTCAAAATATTTTGCTATCAATTTTGGTTCGGGTTTGGTATTACACTTTCAGATCAAGATCGGTTTCGTTCTTCAGATTTTGATTTTTTTCAAGCACTAATATTAACATAAAAAACAAGTAGCAAAATATTTTTGAAAAATACATCCGCGCGGGTGCGCGGGTCAAAATCTAGTATATTTTTATAGTAAATACATAATTGTGAATATAAAAAATTAGCTATGGATTAGCGGCTGAAATACCGTCGTAATTAATTTGCATCCAAATACCACAATCAGTTTGTTATAAATTCGTTATACTGACCAGTTGTATTATAGTTCCAGATTATCATTGTTAGGTTAGTCTAGACTTAGGATTCAGCGTAATAGGTATTTCAAACTCGGACTATACAATGTGGCATGCTTTCAGAATAGTTCATTAAAGACATTCTTTCTAGCTAGGGTTGACCGAATTAGCTGGTAGAATATATCAAAGAAAAAAAGATAAGCAAAAAAATGTGAAGACTAGAAAATTTAAAAAGCTAATTTGTGAAATGACAATAGATAAGAAACGTTTAAGTTAAATGTCAAACCTAAAAGTTAGTAGAACACAACAAAATCAAAAATATCAGTGATAGCAGGTTTTTACTATGCCTCCAAATATCCTACTATATAAAAGGGATTAAATTTAAGGCTTTTGAGACTATCCACCTCAGCCAAAATATTCTCATCCAAAAAAAATTAGAAATAGATGTCATTTACAAGATAATTAACAAACATATGACTTTTGATATTTCTAGAAATTTCAAATTTGTAACTGCTAATTTATTAATAGAATCATATATCTATATTGAATTATGTTATATTTTTAATCGTGAGACTTCAAGGAAAAATAAATTATTAATTTATAATATATATAGTTTATAACTTTATATTGTAGTTATAAATAAAGAGAAAATAACCGGGAAGGGTGAAGAAGCTCATGTAAAATTATGTAACTAAAATGGTAAAATGGTGAGTATGATGAGGTGAATCTAAGAAAATTTATTGTACAGATTATGGTGCTTTCTTCGTCCACTATAATGATTTAAAATAAAATATATATTCACATAAATAAGTCAATATTTGTTGTTTTTTTTTTGGTAAGATGTTAAGATTATCATTTTCTGAAAGGTTACACTATTGTTTTTAAACAACTTATTACAGCAAGGAAACAAAAACAACCAACAACAACTCAAGGTAAAAAAAGCCTTAAGGAAGTCTTATACAAGAAAGATAAAAAGAAGTAGAGAAGAGGAGAAAGGAGAACTTGCCGGGTAAGAGAGGAGACGGTCACCGCATCATACGGTCGAAAGAGGCAAGGATGACTGATGAAGGTGAGGAGTCAGCTGTGAACACACGAGCATTACACTCTTTCCACAGCAGGTAGATGGCTGACTGAAAGTAGAGCTTGATGACTGGAGTAGCATGCGGATCTGCATTGACGCGAGATTGAATGATCCAGGCTGCAACAAAGTATAGATCAGCCGGAGGAGAAATCCAAACTTCAGGAGCAAAAAGCTCTCATATCAAGCGAGAGAAAGAGCATTCAAAGAAGATATGATGGTGAGTCTCTATTTCCAGATTACAAAGGACGCACGTTCCTGAGACATTTAACTCCCAACGCCTCAAGCGATCCTTGGTTGGCAGTCTTCTCCGCAAAGCCAGCCTTGATATAAACACATTAAGTGGAATATGTTCATTGAACCAAATAGTCTTGTGCCAATATCTGTTGTTGATAGTGTTTATATTCTTTTCTGACATTAGTATCCATATTTTTTAGTAAACTGATCCGAAGAGATTAGTTTATGGAGTTAACCAAACGAGGATTATAGTGTTTACTTTAGAAAAAGTAATAGGTTGAATGATAGATGGCGTGCATGCTTTTTCACATGGAAATCTGCACATATATTAAAATTGTAAGATTTGAATCATAGAGAAAATATAGTGTATATGACTGAAGTTGGGCCATTCTGAAACTAAAGATGGCTAAAATTCTTCTTTGTCAAAATGCATAGATGTGAATCTTATATGAATAGAGTTCTCCATTGCTTATAGCAGTGTAATAAACTCCGTGTGTAAAGGAGAAAAAATGTTATATAAGTGAAAACAAAAATTATGATTTTTTTTCTTGTGTCTATAGGCTCTTCGCAATTTGAAGAAGAAAGAACATATTGTGTGAAAATCTTTGGTTCGGTCAAATTTTATCCAGTTGTTTATAAAACTGTTGTTATCTGATTCATGTAATTTTTCAGTGTTGATTTAAAAGCCAAAAAAAACCATCTATACTAACTTTTTGATATTTTTCTGTGATTTGAATTTAAAAAGAGATAAAACTTTCGATAAGTTATGTAAACTCAGAACAAGTATTTTGCTTTAGAAAGCATTTACATGTTTCAAACTTATAATATATACATATATAATTTTTAAAATTATGAATATATAACATGTATAAAATGTGCCTAAATATGTTTCTCTTCTTTAACGTGTTAATCGTACTATATATAACATTATTTTAAAATTTCAAAAAGTTTATCACATACAAAAAACCATCAATAAAAAATATAATTCTCCATCTACAACAACAAAAATGAAAAATTATAAACATATAAATTTAAATTAAGAAAAACTAACATTAGAAAAACAAGAAGTTAATGTAAAAGAAAAAAATCGACAACTAATATTATAAATAAAATAAATTTATAAGACACAATCCGCGCGAAGCGCGGAAAAAATCTCTAGTATATATATATATATATTTAGTTTGATGTATTTGGCGATGTTTGTAGTGGACTAAATTAAATTGTCAAGTTTCAGACTAAATTAATATAAGAAATGTATGATGGTAAACATATATTTGTTTTATCACTTGCCCCTAGACTTAAAAATGTATATTGACATTTTTCTAATAAAATATAATTATCAGATGTTTCCTTGTAAACATGTTAAAGTTATTCACTTTATTATTTTCAATTTTTGGATTTATTGATTCTTTCATTTAAACTAACATATATTCTTTTTTCTATAATGACATTCTCAATTTTAGAAAAGAGAAGGATTTAAGGACTATACTAGATACAAATGTTACAAAATATGCAAATTACCAAAATATATACTTAATTTTGTTATGAAAGTATATACTTTATAGCATTACCTACTTAATTATAGTTTTAACTTTGTATTTGCACCCAGGCCGGCTCAGTGGGAGGGACAAGCGGTGCGACCGCCCCGGGGCCAAGCCCTTGTCCCCCCGTATAATAATAATTAAGGGGCTCAATTTTTTTATAAATCTATATTTTTATATATAAAAATATTATAAATATAATAAATCAAAATAAAAAAGATCCAAAATTATTTGATATGTATATAGTTTTATTTTCATTACAAATATATACAAAATATTACATATTAAATTTTATATATATTTTAAATATTATATGTATATAAATTTTAGAGGGTAAATTTTTTTTTTTTTGCTCTAAGGCTCCTAAGAACGTTGAGCCGGCCCTGTTTGCACCCTAACTCAATTTGTGGACTCTCCCCACTGTAATTTAACTTGTAACCACTGAAAAGGAATGAGTACTAACTGCTCAGTTACGGCCATGTGAGAAAGGGACCACGCAGCCAATGACCACAATATACCGTACGTGGAGAGGCAACAGTCATGCGGCTAGATGGAGTGCATGATGCATTTGAACTTGTATTTTGAAGAAACTCAAAGGTCTCGTATGATATCCAAACAACCAAACAAAATGAATCATACCAAATAAGTAATGATTTGGACTTTCACATGCTCATCTTCGCCAACGGCCATTAAACCTCCCACGTTACTATACCCATAAGAGACATCCACTTTACTTGTATGTTATGGTTCCTTTTTCCAACAAAAATATCGTCAAGATACATGAGAGTCAGAGAGTGCATACGTGGTTTGTGATGGCGAAAGTAAGTCATAAGACACATCAGCTCCAATAGTTGATCTTAATTCGAATTAAAGATTCCACTAGGACTATGAACTTATGTGATATTTATGGATTTACTTATGATTTAGTTGTATTAAAGTTTTACTTGTAAACTTCATTTTATGATATCTTCTAGTATAGAATTTTAAATTTATGATTTATTTGTATTAAACCTTTACTTGTAAATGTCATCTTTTTGTGATATTTTCTAATATATAATATATTAGATGTCAAATTTAAAATTTGATATTGTTTTATTTCAATTATTTATGTTATATTTTCAACAAATTCTGGTAACATGATGAGTTTAAGATAATATTCAACTTTAGAAATTTTAAAATATAAAATATGTAAACCTGAAACCAATCAACAACTAATAAACTAAAATTTAATGACTATTTAAACGGATCCAAAAATCTTTGGATACTAAATCGTACCAAACGCTTAAGAACAACACCAAACCTGAAGCTAAACAACAAGACTACTAGAATAACTTAAAGGATACTAGTGCAGGAAGCAGATGCCCAACCCCAAGAAGATAGCGTAGACACTCAAGAACCCACCACGACCAGCAGCATTAGGAATGACCCCACAGGAAGAAGCGCAAACAGAGACGGTAAGAAAGAGGGAAAAAGAAAAACATGAGCGATTCTCATTTTACAGGTAAGACGTTTTGGTACAAAAAATGTCCAAACCCAATATATCCCGTCGATCTTGAAAACACAGTACATACAAAAAGCCAACATAATATAAATATATAATGGTTTGGTCACTAGAATACCGATATGAAATGATTATTCATAGAACCTTTTGAAATGATTAATATTCAAAATCAGATACAAAATAACTTCAAAATACACGAGTATCATTCTCAAAGAACAGTATTGAGTAGTTGTCTAAACCACTAAAAACCGGTTTATTCCGTGTTCCAACACATAAACCGGTTTATTCCGTGTTCAGTCTTGAGTTGGTGCGTTCTGATTGAGCTCAGAAAACCGCTGACCAACACGCATCGTGTGCTTGAGGAACTTCTCAGCGCACCGCATAACACAAGTCTCCTCTTGTTTCTGAAGAGTCTTGCGCGTAAATGAATCCACACAGTCCACGAAACACCTCTCCACCAACGAATTGTACATCCTCAAGCTGAAAGTTTAGCAACCAAAGTTACGGTCTAGAAAAAAAAAAAAAAAAGATCGATTCTAGCCAATGCATATAGATTGTTGTTCCATTAACGTCCAGAAGCAGCGTCTGATTAGCTGAACTGGTTTTAAGGAGATCTTTTTATTATCAGCTTCACATTTCAGACAACAAGCTACAGGTTTCAAAGCTGGTTGCGAAATAAGAACCATGTGAAGCTTTCAAACTTTCAGACAGCAAAAAGACAAAAATGGAACAGAACAAATCTCAGCTTACAGAATCAAGACTATATAGATCAATACTTAATGCGTTTCTATCTACCGGTTGAATCTGTACTTCAAGAGAGAGAAAAAACACAGAGAAGACGAACCTATCACGTAGCTGAAGCTGATCGATCATGGAGGCCATTTTCGCTTTGTCTTCTTCAGCAAGACCATCGAGTCCAGCCATCATGCTCGCGTCCATTTTTCCTAACCCTTTTTTTCTCTTTCTTGGTCTAGATCAGCAGTTCTTCGTCGCCTCCTTTATTCTATTTTCATTCTTCGTAAACCCTAGTGACCTTCTTTAGTGGGCCTGATGGGCTTAGTTTCTGACATAAATGGAAAACTTTGATAAATAATGGGCTTAACTTGTATAAGTTTGGTTTTAATCAAGATGAAAGAAACCAAGCCCATCCATCTACTTGGGTTTGACAAGTATTTTTGGAAATTAATAGCAAACCATGTTTATCGGGGGAATAATAACAAAGTATTTGGAATATGCAAGTGAAAGTATAGTCGTTTTAAAATGATCTACAACATATTTAAAATTTTCCAAAAATATCATTTCCCTTAACTAATTTATTCCATAATCTTAGAACATCCACATTGATTTTTTTTTTGAAGATACTATCACCAATTATTAATATTTAAGTAAAAAAGTTTTCAAAAATGAACTTGAGAGGAACATATTAAAATCTAATTTAGACTTATGTCGGAAAAACTCTTAATAATGATGGTGTTAGATTAAAGTTAACTATTGCAAGTGTAACATTTAATACGTAACAACACTTCAGTCAAAATTAGTAATAGTTGTCCCTACATGTGCAATCATTCATAATCTTAACGGTTATATTTGTAACACCGTGTTTTTTAAGTTGAGAACCAAGGCTCAAGTTAAGAATGGTGGACTCAACTTTCTTTTGGTGGGATCCATTGACCCCTTTCGGATTGTTATACACCTATCTTAGTTTTGATGGGTCTAACAGATTTGGTATTCTTCTCTTTGCCATGGTTGCGGAAATAAGAGGAAATGAACTTTTTATGGAGGCAAATCACATATATTATACAAAGTGGTGGCACTTGCCACCTTCTTGGCTAACTTACATCCGCCACTGGTCGCTGTCATCTGCTAGATCAGATAACCAGGTTAATCTGATTACCACAATCACCTTCTCATCAGAATCAGATTAACCTTTATGGTGCATTGATATTACCCGTCAAAAACCATTCATCTCCAAGTCTATTGGGAATAGGGTCAGGGACTCTAAACCGCTGCAGCTCTGCCCTCCTTTAATCTGGCACAAGTCTATTATCCCCAAGCATGCCAATGCGACCACCTCTTGGTTATTTATAGGGGTTTGGATATTGATAATATGTATTTGCTATGTGGTTTGTTGCCTGAATGCATGAACCATTTATTTTTTTACTGCACCTACTCGCAATCAATCTGGAGAATAGTCATGTCAAGGCTATCTATCTCAAACAGCCCTCACCGATGTCATGAGCTTATTAACTGGCTTCTCTCTGCGCAATTAGATAGGAATACAAGACTGGCTGCCCATAAGGGATGGCAGACTACAATCTATACTATTTGGCAATATATAAATGATCGTTTCCACTGGGGATCTCCATCACTCCTTCACAACTTGGACACCGAATTCTTGATACAATCAAGACAAAGTGCTCAGCCATGGTTTCGTTGGGACAAAGCTGGGGATTTTGCTTATTACTCGTTGGAGTACTCCACCATAACATCTATAATCTGTTGCTTTGTTATAATCCACTATCAGACCACTGATCCTGTTATTCTATTTCTGCTTCTTTGCTTCCTTTGTAAACTTTTTTAAATAATAATAATAATTCAAGAAAACCTTTTGACAAAAAAAATACCATACTTTTACATTTAACACTCATACAAAAAAAACTCCGTATGCTGTATTTAAATGAACTAGATAGAAAATAATTAGTTTGTTCAAATTGATTTAGATGCAAATGCATTATAACTGTAAGTGGACTTGACATGGTAACGTTGTAGAGACTTGGTTCGGCTAGTGAGTTGAGACGAAGAAGTTATTCTTCTTCTGGTGTCCCCTTTCGTATTTCTCGTGCCGAACATGCAACATTTTCGATCCCAAAAAAAGGAAGTGTTGGTCTTTCTGATTGCCAATAATAGCAGCCAAGATGTCATATCAATCCGGAGAATCGGAGATTATCTACTATCGACTTAATGTATCTAGACAATCTGAATTGAAACACAATTTAATAACATACTAGATTCTGACCCGCGTTAAAACGCGGATATGTTTTATTTTATTTAATTTATTATTGAAAAATAAAATTATTGTGAATGTTAAATTGTTAGATTAGATGTTTGGTTGTTTGGACTTCTGTTACTACTTTAGTGGTTAAAAAAATATTTTTTAAACTTATGCTTTGTGTAGTTGTTAAGATCCAATTTTTAAAGTGGCTTATCTATTATTTTAATTAAGTTAATATAGAAATGATGGCTAGATATTTGAAACTTTTTGATCAGTTTTATTGTAGAAAAATTATGTGGTTTATATTTCTTTCTATAAGTAAAATATCTAAATTTTCTTATGCTGAAATTTTCATAATCGTTTAATTTTCATTATCAATATAATTTGTAACATTTTTAGAACTATATATATACTGGATATATTTCTAAGATTCGTTAGCTTTCAAAATTATAGGAAAATTGCTTAAGTAAATTTTAGGTTTATCCTTAATATTAATGTAACTGATAGTTGCATTTATTTATAGTTAAGATCTGTTTAACCAAGCAATTAGACTATTGTGTTATGATTTTATTAGATTTCATTAAAATATTAATTATGTATTTTATTTGATTATGTGATACCTGATATATATTATTATAGATAGTTATTTTTATCTTCAAATAAATAAATATAAAATGGCTTGACGATTTTGCATAGTAATGTATAATGAAAATTATGCATAAGTAATTCATACATAAATATTGATTTATGTTATGAAAAGTGTGTTTTTGTTCTTGTATATAATTTTTTTTTTAATTTTCTTAGTCATCTAACCCATTGGTTTTATAGTAGTTTGTAGATGAATTATATTATTTGGTTGATAAACCGATGTATAATGTGTAAGTTAATATTGGTTAATATGATATAGAATACGACCATATACATGACTCAACTAAGACTTCAGTATATAAAACCCAGTGACACAGTATAGAGTTAGTTAAATTATTTTCATAACTTTACATACCAATAATAGTTTGTATGTTTAAAGAAAAATAAAACTGTGTATTAATTGATAGATTAGGTGTGCTTAACATTTATTATACACACAAGTTTTTCTTCAATGGATTTTTTCAGAAAATGAATAAAAATCATAGGTAGTGATCTTATAAAATGAGTGAAAATATCTTGGTAACTTTAGAAAATTTGAGTATTAAAATAAGATCTAAAGTGTAAAATCTTTAATACCTTTAGATTGGGTTATATTATTCTATTTGTTACTATTATCATTATGACATATATATATAATACAGGTTAATTTTAGCACACAATTACTTTCTCAACATAATGCACGAAAGGGTTTCACCACCGATTTGTGAATATTGATTCCACACGTGAATTGCTTTCAATTGGATGTTCCATGCAGTTTTGAATGCCCTAATCTCTGAAAGCAAGGTTATTGATAAAATGGGAGCCATGGAAAAAGGGTGAATTAAGGTTTTTGTTTGAAAGTTTTCAGCTATGAATATAATGAAAATGTAGGTGAGTGAATTATATATTTATAGCGTTGAGATTAGGTCTTTCAGATAGAAATTATGGGATAATTTTAGTATATACCGCATATTTGATATGGCAGAATTGATTCTTATTTGTTAAGATTTTGAGGAAAAAAACACTTGATTTCTTGTTATTATTTGTTTAGGTTTTGAATTTGTATAAAAATTATGTGATCTAAATTAATCGTTTTGTTTTTTTTTGTTAGGATAATGTTAAGAAATGATTTGGTTGTTTTAGATAATATTGTTAGAGTTTTCAAAACTATAGGAAGAAGAAATACAAATCGTGTCTGGTTCTTTTTTTGTTAGCGTCATGTTAGAAACTTTTTGGTTTGTTCTAGTTGAGATTTTTAGAATCTAAATTTTTTTAAAAAATTAACAATTTTAAATTTCATATGAAAATATTTACTTTATATAATGGATGGATTTAAATGAACTTAACGATTTAAAGTAATGGAATGGATAAAATTTTTATATGAAAACGTACGTAATTCATATGAAAAATTGGTATACGAAGTAATAATTCATATTCCATTACGCAAATATCGTTTGTATACATATTGTATATACATACGAAGTAATATGATTCTTTCTTTATGTTCAAAAAAAAAAAATATATGATTCTTTCTAAGGAGGACTTTCACAACTCCACAAATTCAAACATGGAGACAATGGGGAGAAGAAGAAACAAATGAAAAGTGTGTATACATATTGTGTAAATATTTGTATATTTTAATATATAGTAAACAATCATACGATACAATTGATTAATGAACTGTCGAAGATTAAAATATAATTTACTCATGCTTGGACATATAAAGGTGAAGATTTTATTATGGATAGTCAACGATTTTTATTAGAGGGGAAGTTATTTTGTATTATTAATCTAATAATAATGAATGTTATATTTTTCTAATCAAATGTAAATAGGTTCAAACTTAAATGACACTCTAGAAAGGGTCCAATTTTAAATCATAACTTTCAAAGGTAGATAAAAAATAGGACTCTATTTTAATAGATTAGATATAATTAGGGACAATTCATATTTAATACATGGGCTCATCTATTTATACTATAGTACGATAAATGTCTTTTTGACTTAACGATCGTATAAGTGCATTATACGATCGTACACAAGAAGGTGGGAGACAGGTGTGACGTGTGGCTATACTGACACTAAGACATTGACCAATTAAATACGGACCCCTACTAATCTCCACTTGTTTACTTTAATTATCGTTTTATTTTAGTTGATTTTCTATATTTTGTTTCTCCCATATTATATAGTATCTTTTTACAAAAAGATTAGCCAATTAAAAATAGTAATTGATATCGATTTCTCATAGTTTATAGATCTTATGAAGGCATTCGATTCCTTGTGCATGAGAGGCTGGTTAGTAATATATATATAAGGATACTATTAGTTATAAAATAGTCAAGAGATTGACAGAGATAAGTTAAATACTGGGACTTCCAAAAAAAAAGAAGAGACAAGCTCAATATTGGATATTCACCTAATTTGTATGAATAAGAAAAAACATAAAGCAATCTTGAATCAATGCGACATTTAAATAAATGAAATATTCAGGGTTGACAAAAAAAATGAAATATTCAGACTACAATCTACAGATAGTGCTGGAGACCAATAAAATTAGTGATAAATAATGTGTCAAGTACATAGTACATATATAAGTTATAATCTACATATTTTTGTAAACTATGAGAATTTTGGGCAAGATCTTAATCTTCCTATAAGTTTGGGACCAACTTTTGCTAATACATGATAGTATAACATAACGTATTTTCCCACGGGAATCAAACTAAACGCATAACAAAACCAACTATTTGTGCTAACTGCTAACCCAATGTCTAACGCACCATTAGTATTTTTTCCTTTTACCATTGGTATTATTTGCATACATATGTTCTTTTTTTTTTGTCACGAAAATTTGCATACATATGTTCAAAAATCAAAACCCCACTACATATCTTTATAAACAAAAAGATTCAACAATAGATAACACATAACTGTATAAGCTAGTAGAAGTAGAGTATATATAGATAAGTCCAATAAAAGTTGGGTAAATAACTTTATAGACAAGAAAGTAGAGTTAAGAGAACAACGAAGAAAAACATGAAACGAGTGTTGTAACTTGTAACGACCATGAGACTCACGTATACCACATTAAGACAGTAAAAAGGAAGAGTAACAAAAGTCGTTGCGTGGGGAAAGAGTGAGAAGTCAAAAATCTATCCTATACTAAAAGGTGAATATGAAGTGTTTCTAGCCTGTTCACGTAGGATAATATATTAGACCAATCAAAACATTTGGTTAATACACGTAGGATTTTTGCTTGAAGTGAATTATGAAATAGGCTGATAGAATAACTTTTAATTTCGTTTGCTTATCCATCAACACGAGAAAGAAAAACGCATAAGTAGCTCAAAATATTTATGTTCACATACAATGTATCTTCCATACATTCATTTTGCTATTTTCAAATTTATTTATTTTAATATATCTTTACAATATATTAGACACACAGTTACATGTAATGATGATGCCTTACGAAAGAATATCAGAATAAACATTAAAACCTCTTCACGTAGTAGGCATTTCTCAAGTAATTTGACTCAGATTTCTCCCTTGCCCTCTCATTAACATCAAACCTCATATATTTTTTTACATTGCTGATGCAGAGAATAAAGACAAGGAATAAGCTTACACGTATTTTTTTCAAATAAGCATATGAAAAGTAAGTGTTTCCAGAGGTCTGAAATCAAGTACTCGCCTAACTCGAACCATCATAAATTTTCCTTTTATGTCTACAAAGTATTCCATATGGGTACGATCTTCTACACTCGACAAGCGAACATACCTTCGTGTGTATTACTTTTAACTTTTTAAAAAATGCTTGGTCGCTAGGTTTAGTATTAATTTGAAGGTTTTTTAGATTTCTTAATGCATACCCGATGTTATTTTTAAAGTTATATTGCCGGCATGCGTTCTTATGATTTTTTTGCTTCTCTAAATAAAACCACAAACCCTTCAGATCAATATGTATGATTTCTTTTTCACTCTTTTCATATATTCAAAATTCTTTGCCTCTAAAATTTTGTCAAGATATTGAACTTACATGAAAGATGCGTTGTAAATATAGCTTTTGGCCAAAGGAAATCATCAAAAAAAAACATTAATAAAAGAATAACAAGATAACTACCTACTTCCCAAGTTCAAAAACTTTGTAATTTTTTTAGGGCAAATTTATCAAATGATATTGCATAGGGCGGACAAATTTATCAAACTTTGTAAGTTCTTTGTATAAACTAAAAAGAAAAATACATCACCACATTATCCGTCCGTAGGGCGGACACGGACCTAGTGTTTCATAAAAATGCGGTTATACTAGTGTGTGTACATGTGTTTATTGCTTGAAATTTTCAACCATATTATAAAATCCAGTAAATATTTTTACTGAAATGAAATAATTATTTACTGGGGGAATGTCCTTTTGGTCAACAACACAGAGACACACACAGTCTTCACTTCCTCTGTCACAGACTCACAGCACAGTCTATAGAAACAAATTAAATTCATAGGTTGCCCAATTATACCCACATTCTGAATATATCCCACATAGACAACAAGACACAAATGGAAAACCCCAGTCATCATTCTTGTATTTCTTTCCTTTTTACATTAATAATTAAAAAACAGCGAAATCAATTAAATTCGTATTTTTACTCATTTATTAACACTTTCACACAATTATCTACTTTAAACCATTTAATGATTTTGTACTAAGTTTGTGAACCTGCTGCTTATGCTTATGTCATGAATGATTTCCCTAAACTGTAATCATATGGGTGGTTACCGGTTAGTTCACAACACGAATTATACCATTTCAAAATTCTTAAGATACCAAATTTGATTACGTTGATAGTTGATACTATATAATAGTACAAATTATTATTTTAATATATGCACAAATAAGAGAGATGTGAGAGAGTCTAACATCCAATGCCCTGTTTCCTTCTCGTACGACGTGGGCCTCTGGTCTCAACCTTGTTCCTATCAAACGTTCCCTTCAATGTTACATTTTCACTACACGCGCTTACCTACAACGCGTGCGTTTCAAAACTTTCCTCCCTTATTTTCTTCTCCTCTCTCTCCTGTCTCCATTCTCTGAATTTTCTCAGTTTCTTAAAAAAAAACCGAAGAAACACGATCAGTGAGAGCAGAGAAAGAGAGAGAAAAGAGAAAAAAAAGATCTAACTACACCATGAGATATCACCGGATCTCCGATTACTCCAGGCCACCGGCGAGTTTCCCGGCTAAAATTTAACATTCTTTTTTTTTAATTTACATTTTTCCGTATTAAAACGAAGGAGTTTGGTTGATTATAGAGTTGCAATGTCGACGACGACGAACGCAGCTCAATCGCAGTCGCCACAACCGTCATCAGAAGAATTAGCGTCGAAAGCGTTACAGAAGCGTTACGAAGGATTAATGACGGTGAGAACAAAAGCAATAAAAGGCAAAGGCGCGTGGTACTGGACTCATCTCGAACCGATCTTACTACACAACACCGACACTAACCTCCCCAAAGCCGTCAAGCTCCGTTGCTCCTTATGCGACGCCGTTTTCTCCGCCTCTAACCCTTCCCGCACCGCCTCCGAGCATCTCAAACGCGGGACTTGCCCCAATTTCAACTCTTTGCCCAAACCCATCTCCACCATCTCTCCTCCTCCTCCGCCGCCGCCTCCGCCGCCGTCTAGTCGGAAACGCAACTCCTCCGGTGGAAGCTCCGTCGAAGCTCCTTCGCCGTTAAATCATCTTCCTCCGGGGTCTTACCACGTGACGCCTCTCACCGTCGTTGATCCGGCGAGGTACTGCGGCAGAGAGTTGCACTTTCCGGCGGCTCAGGGGCATTTGATGCTTTCCGGTGGAAAAGACGATCTGGGTCCTTTGGCTATGCTTGAGAACAGTGTGAAGAAGCTCAAGAGTCCCACGCAGACGCAGAAGCTAAGCAGAGCTCAGATAGACTCGGCGCTTGCCTCTCTCTCCGACTGGGTGTTCGAGTCTTGCGGTTCTGTTTCTCTCTCTGGTCTCGAGCATCCGAAGCTGAGAGCTTTTTTAACGCAAGTCGGGTTACCGATCGTCTCACGGAGAGAGTTCGTCGCCGGAAGATTGGATATGAAGTACGAGGGTTCGAGAGCTGAGGCTGAGTCGAGACTCGGCGACGCAATGTTCTTCCAACTCGCTTCCGACGGGTGGAAGTTCGAAAGCTCCGGCGAGAATCTCGTGAGCTTGATGGTGAACTTACCCAACGGGACGAGTCTGTACAGACGAGCTCTGTTTGTTAACGGAGCTGTTCCGTCTAACTACGCTGAGGAAGTTATGTGGGAGACGGTGAGGGGTATTTGCGGTAATTCACCTCAGAGGTGTGTTGGCATTGTTTCGGATAGGTTTATGAGTAAAGCGTTGAGGAATCTCGAGAGCCAGCACCAGTGGATGGTGAATCTCTCTTGTCAGTTTCAAGGGTTCAACAGTTTGATTAAAGATTTAATTAAAGAGCTTCCTTTGTTCAAATCCGTCTCTCAAAGCTGCTCGAAGCTCGTCGGTTTCGTGAACAGCACGGCGCAGATGAGAGACTTGCTGTGTAAGTATCAGTTGCAAGAGCAAGGAGAATCTAGACTGCTGTTTTTCCCTTTGGAATGTTCGTTGTATAGTCTCCTTGAGGACGTGCTTAACTCGGCTAGAGCGATTCAGTTGCTGACGCAAGATGATGCGTGTAAGGTTGTTCTAATGGAGGGTCATTCGGCTAGGGAGGTAGCTGAAATGGTTGGGGATGTCGGGTTTTGGAACGAGGTAGAGGCGGTTTATTCGCTGTTGAAGCTCGTTAAAGAGATGGCTCGACGAATAGAGGAAGAGAGGCCTTTGATAGGGCAGTGTTTACCCCTTTGGGAGGAGCTAAGATCAAAGATAAAAGATTGGTACGTTAAGTTCAATGTAGCTGAAGAGAATCAAGTTGAGAAGCTAGTTGAGAGAAGATTCAAGAAGTGTTATCACCCGGCTTGGGCTGCGGCGTTTATACTTGACCCACTTTACTTGATAAGAGACAGCAGCGGGAAGTATCTCCCTCCATTCAAGTGCTTGTCGCCGGAGCAAGAGAAAGATGTTGATAAGTTGATAGCTAGGCTTGTGTCTAGAGACGAGGCACATATTGCAATGATGGAGCTGATGAAATGGAGAACTGAAGGGCTTGATCCGGACTATGCAAGGGCTGTCCAAATGAAGGAGAGAGATCCCGTTTCAGGGAAGATGAGGATAGCTAATCCACAAAGCAGTAGACTTGTTTGGGAAACTTATCTTAGTGAGTTCAGGTCATTGGGGAGAGTTGCTGTTAGGCTTATTTTCCTTCATGCTACTTCTTGTGGGTTCAAATGCAACTCCTCTCTTTTGAGATGGGTAAACTCTCATGGGAGATCATCGCGTGCAGCCATGGATAGGGCACAAAAGCTAGTTTTTATATCAGCCAATTCGAAGTTCGAAAGGCGAGATTTCTCCAATGATGAAGAGAGGGATGCTGAGCTTCTCACTATGGCTAATGGTGAAGATGTTGATATTCTCATTGACACATCCTCGGTGTGACTTGTTAATTTTTTACTTCTTTTATGTTAGTTTTCTTTAGAACTTGGCCATTTTGTAGATTGCTTGAGTTCTTTTCTTTAATTTCTTTTTTTTGCTATTACTTGGCTCCTTTTAGGAGGTGAGAAAGAGAGCCATATCATTGTATTTCTATAAGCCTATTTCGATCATAATTTTAGGCGATTTTCGTTGTCCTTTTTCGATTGTAGCAATGATCTTGAGATTGGTTTTGGAATTCATAAATACAAGAGCCATATTACCATTTAAATAATTTGTGTTTCTGCATAAGCTTGGCTTGAGTAGTGATGGAATATAATGTCAAACGACTTCTATTTAGGTTTCTTGTCGTGTCTTAATCATCAATATGTTGGTTCAAAACCTCAAAGCTTGTAGTTAAGAACATTAATGGCATCAACAGAAGATTCAACGACAGCTTCATCTTCTCTATAGGACATTGTAATGATCCCTTTCTCTGTCTCCTTTGTTCTTTTTTCACTAGCGTTAATATTCTTTAATCATGACTGAAACCAATGTCTTTCCATTTCAAGAAATTGGATTAAAAACCTTTTTTAATTTGAATTTTCACGGTTTTTCTCCATCATAAAATGATAGTTTCTCTTGATGTCGACGACGAGGAAAGATGTAAACCTTTTTGTTATCCAACCGGGGTTTTCGCTTTCACTGCCCATATGATTATGATTTATCTATCTAACTATCAATTTACCCTAGTATTTTTTTTCCTTTTACATCCTTTCTCAAAAAAGAAGAAGATATATATATATATGTGGATCCCCACAAGGAAAGCTAGTTTAGTGGGAGGTTCTTGCATCAAATCATAGCTTTTTTGATGTAATATTGAAGTTCTGAAAGTGAAACTGTTGAAGTAGAAGAACAATCTTAAAACTTAAAAGCTTAGACCCGAAAATTCCAAAACCTTGTTTGTTGTTGGTTGGGGATTACAAAAACTTGATTTGGTTTTCATGGATAAAGCTCAAAGATTCGATTCTTGTAGATCTTGTAGCACAATGTGTGTTTACCCATACTTTGTTTTGTTGTGAATGGTTAAAAAGGTCAAGTCTTTTGTCCTTTTAACCCAAGCTCATGATTTGTAGTTTTGTACTATATATATATATGACCATTTCTAGATTTTAAGAGAAAAGATTTTTTTTGCGCAAACCCATGATGTTATGATCTTGTAAATAAATTACAGTATAAGAAATAAAAAGTCAAGAACTGCTGTTTGAAAAAGTTTTAGTTGTTGTATATCTTTTGATATGCAAATCTAACCACCATAAGCTTTATCAATAGTACTGAACTTTGAAATTCTAGTGGTGAAAAATGTCATAAGGAGACTGACTCGACAACTAAAGTGAAACTACACAAATTAAGTAATAACTAATAACAGAACCACCAATAAAAATATAATAAATAATAAAATAATGAATATTTTTTTTAAAAAAAAAAAATATATATATATATATAACTATTAAGAATGTAAACAAAACACACATTCATTTTGGATGGTTTTTTTGCCAGACAAATAGATAGATCTAAGTACTCTCTCCCTTTTTTTGTATGACAATGCCTTGTCAACAACCATTTTCTTACAAATATGTATGTATCTATATTCTTCAGCATAAGATAGTATTGATAGTTTTCCAACCGGCGAGTACTAATCGATCAATTTGCAAGTGTTGAAAGTAATTGTTATGGAGTGCAAACAAATTGGATTGCTTTTAAATTATTCATCAATAATTCATTTTTACTTGCCAAAGGAGGGGTTAAAATTCTCAAGTATATATCAATAATTATACCCCACAAAACAGCATAATATGAAAAGAATACACTTTATTTTTGTCTTGCAAACTTTATACTTGATTGGTATTAGATTCACCTTACCCACCTCCATTAGCTGTTGATCTCAAGAAAATTCAAAACTCGTATATCTACAGAAAATGTTTTGACTAGAAACACAAATTATCTCAGTGTTTATACTTTATACAAATACATTAATAGTGAACACTTCTAAAAACAACCTTTAAGAGATTATTAATACTGAATTTTTATGTTTTAAATACCATCATTTTAAATTTTTTAATTAATATTATAAATATTATGAATACAGCTATCGATAAAACCTTATAATTCATATTTCATTTCAAACAAAGAGATCAAAGAAACAATGTTTTACTAAACAAAGAACACCAACCTTGAAATATGTATATATGAGTGTACATTTTAAAACTTTGGAAATCATAATTTAAAACTGTTTTGATAAAATAAAGTTCATCGATTACTGTTTACAAAACAATTTTTAATATGTTATAAAAACATTCATTCTAAAAATTTAATATATTTATAGTATTTTTCTTTCATTCTTTGAAAAGGAAATTTATACATATATATACAATTATATATTATATTTTTGTGTCGTATAACTTTCTAATAAGATAAACATTACATGGTTTAATCCGTCTCCAAGAGTTTCACCAAACTTAACAATTTTATCAACTTCAGTGTTTTAATACAATACAAATTCTACTGTATTAAAACACATATTGTATTAAAACACTGTACAATTTTAGGATGACTAACTTTTTAAAATATACAAATATTTCTAACCGTTGTTGTGGTTTTTTGTTAGGTTAAATTTTTTTGGTTTAAAATACTTTTTCAATTTTTAGTTTCCATCCAAAATTTGGATTTTAAATAAATTATTGTTTAAGGATATGTTTTCTTTAACATTGTTTGTGAAACTTTGGTAAGTAAACGTATCTCCTTCTTATTTTAACATTTTAAATCTTTTATTTAAACTTCTTAAGTTTTTCGGGTAAATTATTAATTTATTTTTCTTTAAAATTTTCCAGAAATTATTACATATTACAACGGACGGCAACATTTTGATGAAGTTCAATAGTTTACAAATTTTGAGAAAGGTTAAACATTTTATTATATTATATTGTTGTAGTTTTAGCTACAACACTAATGTTATAGACTTCCACAAGTACATTTTTGACAAGAAATTAGTATTGCTGAATCAATAATTAATAATATATATATATATATATATATATATTACATATACGCCAAAGAAAGAAGTAAAAAGTGACGACCTCAAAAAAATAGTTGGAATTATTGATTTGGTATTCTGGTGGTAAGACAGAATTTCCTGTCGGCAAATGCTGACTTCTTACCAAATTCTCTTTCATTATTTGAATTTTATTTTTAATCACTTAAATTTCATTTGTATAAAAGGTTTGAAAAGTTGTAAAGATAAAATTATAATGATATGGTAGAGGACAATCTTTTCAAATTACACAAGAATCTCGTCCTCTCCCAATGCTCTTTCATCATTATACAAATCTATTTTTGATATATAAATAATATATACATATAAACAATAAAGTAGATTCGTTTTTCTGTGACATGTTTTTTTTTATAAAAATGACGACATACCCTGTTAAATGTGGTAGAAAAATGCATTACTATTGGTGGTTATCAGCTGTTTTGAAAACTGGACCGGACCGGCCGGTCGAACCGGTCCGACCGTGACTCGTTGAAGAAACCGAGTTCGGTTCGGTTTAAAACCTGGATTTGAAAAAACCCGGTGAAACCCGGTAAAATCGGTGACCCGGTTCAACTTCAAAACCCGGTTATAAAGAAATCAACATATAATAAATATTTTTTCAATTGTTATTAAAATTTAAAATTTTGTAATTAATATTTAACTTTTACTATTTAATTGGTTTCATTTTAATTCTAATTTTATAAGAAAAATGTTTAATTTTTTTTTTGCTTTCATATTCTATTCTCATGTTTTATATTAATAAAATTTAATACTTTTAGCTGTAAAATAAATAAATACATAATTTAGACGATCAATCATTTTTTTAAAATCAATTTCAGTTGATATACTATTCACTTGTTAACTGTATATATAACTAAACTTATAGTTATTGTTTATTATTTAATTAATAAAAGAGAACATAGAAAATATTATATGTATAACTACATTTTAGATCTAAATAGTGTAGTTATATATGATTGTATATATTTATTTATTTTTAAATATAAAACCGGTCCAACCACTCAACCAGTAGCTATATATATGGAGTCGGTATCCAGTCCGGTTTAAAAACATTGGTGGTTACCTATATAAATATAATCAGTCTTATTACAGGTTGTAATTATTTTATCTGTAGTTTATTTCACCTGGTAATTTGTGTGATCACTGCTTATCTGATTAAATAATGAGACAATATATACTTTCTTGACATTAAATCTGATGATTACGCTAATGTCCTTGACATATGGTACAACGGACAGAGATCATTGCTCTTATGTATGTATCATTGCTCTTATGTATTATGTATATCTAATTTCCTTTCTATGTTTATATCAACGGTAAAACGATTCAACATATGATCATCCTAAAACGACTATACCCATCATAATCGATAATTTACCCATCATAATCGACTGAAGCAGTTCTTAGTGTAAGATAGGGGTGGGCACTTTACCCGATATCCGAAGTGGCACCCGAACCCGATCCGAAAAACCCGAACCGAAATCCGAACCGAAGTAGCAAAATACCCGAACGGGTATTGAATAAGGAGAGATTGGATACCTGAACCCGAACGGATAATACCCGAACCCGAATGGATATCCGAAGATAACCGAACATATGTATAATTAACCATATATTTCTAGTTTATATCTCTCATTTTATATAAAATATTTATATTGATACTACACATACTTTAAGTTCATATGATATACATACAATTACGGAAAAAATGATTTGTTAATCACTTAAAATGCATGTCAAGTTTTTTATTTCAAAAATTAACAAAAACTTACATAAAAAAAAACTAAATTAATGTCTTTTTAATTTTAAAATGTTATGTCCAAATCTATTAACCATTCAATCTATTAAAAATAGAAAATTAGTTAACTAAAAGTTATATTTTTAAATACAACAAACTTGAGAAATGAAAATTTTAATTTTTTTTTTCAAAATCTAAATATCCGAACCCGATCCGAATTAACCGAATCCGAACTAAAAATACCCGAACCCGACCCGAAGTACAGAAATACCCGAACGGGTTCTAGACCTCTATACCGAAATACCCGAAAATCCGAAATACCCGACCCGAACCCGAACGGGTACCCGAACGCCCACCCCTAGTGTAAGAGATCATATCACGAGATTCTCTCATGATCTCAAACTTAATGTATACCGTTCTATTTAGGAACCTTCTGTAATTACTTAACCTAGACTAGTCTCCTCTCTTGTTTATATTCTGCCTCCTATTGTAAAGTTCATATATATATCGTGATATGATCTCTTACACTTACGGAATTCGTAACGATAGAAACTATGTGAACCTTTTAAAAGTTTGATATATTAAAATTTAGTTTCATAATGTTGTTAAAATAATTGAATTATTACATAAATACCATGTGGTCTGAATTTATCAAACAAGAGATTGATTTCTATTATATGTTTTAATTAATTTCCATTATTAAATAATGTGAGATATTACTATATAGTCTTAGAAGTTAGAACGTTTCTTTCTTCTTCTTTTTTGTCAAAGAGCAATTTATTTTTGGTTTAAATGTTTCAAAAGAGCAATTCTAATAGAGAGTTGAGCTCCCAAACCAAATATCTCAAGCTATATTATCCTTTTTATTGAAGGGATTTCATCATAGGATGAAAATCCCTTTTCAAAATACTTTATTAATATGTTTAGCTCTGCTCAGTTATAAGTTTTGAGAACTCTTGTGAGAATTCCTCCTCACTAATTATGTTCTTAACAATAGCCGCTCAGTGAAAATGCTTTTTCTGCTGACAAAAAAATAAAAATAACAATAGCCGCTCAGTTACAACAGTAATTTTATAAACTCTTGTGAGAATGCCTTTTCTGATGTCGACAATCCCAAGTTTAACTAGGAATCTCACTGAGTACACGTTGTCATGTATATTCACTGAGTACACGTTGCTGAAGGAGTAGTAGGAGTAGCAGGTTATAGCTTACAATGTGTAAGAATACGTATATATAACGGCTTCGTTGATCTGACAAGGTCGTTTGTGTTTTGGCACGTGAGGTCAAACATCCCAAGTTTAACTAGGAATCTCATTGGGAACATGACGTGATTGTCTCAATCTTAATGACGTTATGTATCTCAAGTTCTTGAAGAACATATCAAATTATTAAAAAACATTTTCAACAGATTTGTACAGAAATTATTGTATTCGTATTAATACCAACTAATAAATAGCTAACGTAAAGGGTACATGTCCCTTGTTTTAAATGTTTAATTTGAAAGATAGTGGTGATTTTGAGATTTTGAGATTTCATTGTTTTTGATTTTTGAATTTCAAAAACTTAGTATAGTCCATTTTTATTAGTTTAAAATTTTCAAAATTCATTCAAATCTCCTGTAGTTTAGTTATTATTGATTCTCTAATTCTAACAAAATCTAGTGTTCTTGAGAGATGAATTCTATTCATTTTTACTCATAAGATTCAACTTTCAAAATATCATATGTAACCTTGTTATTTTCAAAATTCATGTGATAAAAAACTAGAAAACAAGATAACTATTCTTACCAATATCTATTGCACCTTTAATCCAAATTATATGTCTAAAACTATAATTCATTACATTTATATACTTTTACATTTTTAGAATATATAATTATTTTTATAAATAATTATCATTTTGAATATAAATATTAAAAATTACATCTATAATATTAATAATTTTAAAATAAAATTTTTAAAATATTTTTTAAAAAATTGAATTTTAAAAAGAAAATTTGAGAGCCAAATTCTAGGTTACGCAAACAAACCTGAATTTAGAAAATATTTTGAAAACAAAAATCCAAAATTATTAAAAAGTTAAAATTTGAAAACATATTTCCAAATTATAAAAGAAACTTATTTATTCTCAAATTTTTTATTATTTTATTACTTTTATATATATAAAGCAAAGGGTAAAATCATCTTTTGTGTTTTTCATGAATTGTTTTGGTCATTTTTCTCTTTGAATACTCTCTTTGTGACAACAACTTTAAAATGACTATTTAAGAAATTTTTAAAAACTTTTTGTATGTATCACTATTATTTTCTTTTTAGTTTGAAAGAAAAAATAATAATAATGCTATATGATTTATAAAATAAATAAATTGTATATTTACTTTACAAAAAGAATGATAGAAAATAGGTAATACAAATTCATGAAAATCTATACTAATTCAAAAAAGTTATGATCAAATTTCATAAGTCGATGTATATAAATTTTCACAATTCACATAACTTTTAAAATCTATCAACTCTTAAAATTCACAAACTCTACACAAATTCATGGAGAAATTACATGTTTACCACTTTCATGTTACCACTTTTCATTTTTACCATCACTAAGAAGATATTTTCAAAAATACATTCTTCATTAAGTGGTAAAAGACTCTTATACTCTTGTTATTTATATATATAATAAATCATTATTTAAATAAAAAATAAAAAAATAAAAAATAATTAAAAAATAATAAAAAAATAATAAAAAATAAAAACAAAAAATAAAAACAAAAAATAAAAACAAAAAAATATAAATTTTATGTTTTCGAATCATAGTTTTTCAAATTCAACATTTTTTATAAATTTTTTTTTTTAATTTTTTTTTTTCGAATTTTTTTTTTCAAATTTCTTTTTGAAAAACGAAAATTATGTTTGAAACTATTTTTAAAAATTTTTAATATATTTTTTAAGTATTTATTTATATATTTATTAAGTATTTATTTATATATTTATTAGAATCCTAAATTTCACATTCCAAAAACCCTATTTCACCCCACCCCTCAACTCTAAACCCTAAGTCTAGATTAGTTAATCCTAAGGGTATAATTGTATTTTATCATTCATTAAAAGTAAGAGTAAAATTGGTTAGTGTGAACATGAAAAATGGTATTATGAATGTACCTTTTGGAACTAGATGCTTATAATTATTATATTGTAAATTTGTCATTTTTTTTGTCAAAGAAAAATAATATGTTATGCCAAAAAAAAAAAATGTCATGCAAGTACGTCCTTACATTGTAATGTTTTTACCATGATATTACACAGAATAAATAATTGAGATTTGTAACTCTTTTTCTTTTCAAAAGGGAGATTTGTATTTTTTTTCCTACTTCATCTATAAAAATACATTTTTGTTCTGCCTGAAAATGTATTTGTAAAGTAGTTTTATTAATATATAATAATATATAAATGGGTTTCTTAGAAGTCCATATTGTTACTCCATGTTTTAGTTATATATTTTTAGACCATCTCCAATGTATTTCTCTATTTTTACCTCTAAAATAGAGAAACTCTATAATAGAGGTGGATTTTACTCCAATGTATTTCTCTAAAATAGAGATCTCTATATATAGAGCAAAATATAGAGGAATACTATTTCTTCTTCTATAAATAGAAGAGAAAATAGCAATCTCTATTTTATAGGTAAAAATAGAGATGGGTTGAAGTGATTTTGCCTCTAAATACTATTATAGAGATAGAAATAAAGGTGGGTTGGAGATGCTCAATTGCTAGAGATGCTCAATTGCTAGAGATAGATAGTATTATTTGAAATGAGGGACCATTATTACTTACGAGGGGTTGATACGAAATGCATAATGATAAAAAGAGACTGTGACTTATGTCTATCTGAATTATGATTTTGAGTAATATTATAAACATTCATTATACTTTCTTATGGAGCATGTGATGGAATTATTTCCTCTAGATTTCGTTGTTTGCAAGCAAATCATGAATCAACACTATCAATTACAATATCTTATAAACATATAATCATACTCTCATTAGCACCATAAACTAACATTATTTTTATTAGTAACTTGTTATGTGAGTTAATGTTGTAACCAATCATCACAAAACTTGTGGTTATTTATTTTGTTTTGTTAAAAACGTATGATCTTTTACTCATACAAAAAGGGGTGACGTATATTTCTCATCCCCTATATATTATTTGAGAAGCATTACAACTTCTTTTTGTAGCCACATGTCATCACTAGGATGATTCTTAGAATCATTAGAGAAATATGTTAGTCCATCTAATTATATAATAAGTTTTTTATTAAACTAACAATAAATTCATTATTAATGTATTTCATTATTTCCTTAAATAAAACTACGAAATTGCCTAATATGGTTAAAGTATATATATGACAATTAATGATTTTGAATAATAAAGATTTGATAAAAATTAGTGTATATTCTATCATATTTGTTTAATTTTAAACTATTAAATAAATTGAACAACCACAATAACCATATAATAAAAAATTTAGATTTTTCTATATATGTTATATTTTGAATTTTGAAAAACGATTATAAATTACTAAAACTGTTAAAAGTTTCACATTGAAATGATTACAAAATTATATAAGTAAAAAGTATAATTTAATTAATTATTAATATTGATATATATATATATATATATATATATATATATATATCGTTTTAAATTAAACTATAAACCATATAAAATACATAAATCTTTTAGTTTCAAAATTTACTTTGAACAATTTTTTGGTAAAAGTTTTGAACGAACATTGACAACTTATTTGTTTAAAATTATAAATTATTAAAACTATTAATCTCACAATGAAAATTTTGTTGTTAGTAATTTAAATCTTTTGCTATAAAAGATACAAATGATCAAAAACACTATATGAGTAGAAATCATCATTTAATAGACATTAATATTAAAAATATACTAAAATATACTATTTATGTTAGTATTATTTAAATTTAATTACATATCCTATCAAATATTAAAAAAAAATTGGATTAATAAAATTGATTTATATGTTCACACCAATTTAATTATATATTTAATAGTTACTGACTTTTAATTATTCAATATATATTTATTATTTCATAATATGTAAAAATATTTAATACAGAAAATAATTTTTATATAAAATGTTCATTCCGCGCAAGGCGCGGGTCTTAACCTAGTTTTCAATTATAGTTCAATAGCAACAACGCCAACATTTTTGAAATAGTATATCAGCACCAAAGTTCAGATATGTAATGTTTAATTTTAATATAGTTAATACTTGTATAATAATTTGAAGGTCAGTATAGGATCAGTATGCAGATATATATAAAACGTGTTACGATAAAGCTATAGTTAAGAGAGTGACTGAGAATCTGCTCTCTTTCATAAGTGATGTTTGTTTTTGAGACAAATCACGTTTATATCGCCTTTTCTTAATTAGGTATGGAAGATTCTACTAGTTTGACAAATATATGAACTAAAGTCAGTTTTGCTTTGTCGTTGTATGTGCTAATAATAAGTTAGTTTAAAGAAAAACTAGATTTTAATCCGCGCTTAAAAGCGCGGGTTTATTTTCAAAATTAAATATATATTTAAATAAATTTCTACATAATATATATAGTGTATAGATTTGTGTACATTTATCCGAAACCACGAACTAAACTGTAGCAAACTGAAGAAGAAAAACGAAACCTACATTAAACTGACTTTCATAAATAATCGAGCAAATCTTAATCGTGAAACATTGAAATGGTATGAAAAACATTTTATTTTTGAAAATGATTTAACTCCTTTTAGTAGGAATACATATGTAGTTTATTGACGAATTAAGATATAAACATTGTTTTCATATTTGATTCGGATCTGCAATTGGACCAGTAAACTGGTGGCCGTATATAATATGGACCGGCTTATATTCTTCATGCAAATTCTATCATGATTATACCAACTGATATGTTTCCACAAAATTCAGATTTAAGGAAAACTTATTAATTAAAAATCTGATAAAACCGAAAATCATGCCATTAACCCGTGAACCGACACAGGTTGATCCAATAAAAACTTAGAAAATTTTGATAATATTTTTTAAAAAATTGATTATAATTCTCATATATTTTATAATAATACGCAAAACTTAAAAAACTATTTGATTTGTCTTTTAAACGTAAGATTTGTGTGGATGAGAATGGGGCTTACCAATTATGAATGACAAAATCTTCAATAATTTTAATGATAGTGTGAATTCGCAAACATATTCTCGTTTAAAAATATTGTAAATTATATGATTAACCCATAGAAGGAGTAAAAATAGGTGAATGATATGGTATATAATGTTATTGAATATTGAGTTACTTATTGTTAGAGATAAATAAGGGAATACCAAAAAAATGTTAACCTAATGAAAGGGTCCAACAACTTTTTATAAGTAGATTTTTTCAGAATGTTTCTCTTTTAATAATATAGATAATAATTACTGCTCCTCGACCAATTGACACAAGATTTTCTTTTTCCAAATTGGCACACTTTCAGACTAGTAAATTTTTGCATTAGCAGATGCCAATTTAAATAAGTTATAGATTGATTTTCAATATGAGAGACTGTTTTTAGAAAATGTTGTGAAAGGCCTTAAATACAATAACAAGAGTTTATATGCATTTGGGTTTACAACTTAGCTTATTTTATGAAACAACAATCATTGGGATTGATCAAAATCTATTCGAAACTATGAATATCCAATATTTACATTTTTATAATCGCTTGGCACCCATATTTTAATAGTTTGTATACTAATGTTATCATCATATAAAATATGTTATCATCATATCATAACAACATAACTTTTTGGTCAATAAACATAACTTTTTTTTTTGAGAAAAACAATTTTAATCAAATGTAATAGTGTTTCCTCCGAAGAACTACTCCATGGAAGCGGTGCCGTCCCAAACAATTAGGTGGCTTAAAGCATTTGAAAAAGATGTGATCTTCATATAAATTTTTTGTCCCTTTTAAAACATCGTCTCAAAAACAAAATTATGTGTATCCATCGAAAGGATCAACGTTTTTTAAAAAATCATTGCTGGGAAGAGTTTTTTTTTGTTTGTCAAATAAGTTAAATTTCCTTTTATATCATTTTGATAGTTATAACATTAGAAAATAAAAACTGGTAAAAAAGAATGAGGATCATGCAGGTTTGGTATTAATATTAACTCAAAATTCAAATAGATGAAAAATGTTTGTATACAAAATTTGAGATGGGGCCTAAATTTTTTAAAAAAACTACTAGATTTTGACCCGTGCTTAGAAAGCGCGGATTTATATTTTGAATTTAATAATTTTTAATATAAATTTTTATATAAGATAGTTTATAAGTTTGGCCATATTATTCGGAACCGAATAATCAACCCGTACCAAATTGAAAAAATGAAACCAAGCTTGAACCAAAATTTATAAATAACCGAGCATATCATATATATCTAGAATCAAGATAAATAGATACCTGAATTTTTAAAATACAAAATATATACCTACAAATATTAATTATATGTAATTTCTAAATAACCAAATATCTTAAATATACTATTTATAAGCTGAAGTATCCAATAAAAATAAATTACTCAAACATTTTTTTCAAATATTAAAAAAAAATATCTTAATAAGTCCTCAACATTCGGTCTAATTTTCCACTAAAATGAACCAAAACACCAATAAGTGGTATCTAAAGTCAAACCAGTAAATGCAGTCACCATATATAATCTAGTTTCAATTTAATAAAAAATCTATTATTTAAAATCCTTTAAAATCTAAAACTCATATTAACTCGTGAATCTATACCAGATGACATGGTAAAAATCTAAAATAACATGATAATATTTTTCAAAATTTGATTAAATTTCTCATATAAATTTTACTAAGATATAAAATTGAATAAACTACATTTTCTATGTTATACATTCGAGTTTATAGGTTTTATAATGACTATATTAAGATTAAATTTTTGAGTTTTAGAAATAAAATTATTATTAAGTTGAGTATTGTTGAGTTACTATAAATGTTAAAAATAAATAATATATTTTATTTAAACATAAAAACATTCTAAAAAATGCTATAATTTCCTGAGAAAATATTTATACAAAACCCTTTCTCCTAATAAACCCAGTTGTAAAAGATTTTCATCACAAAAATAACCTAGGAAGGTTTTCAAAGAAAAAGCTATAATTTTGAAATATAATTAAGCTTGTTGTTGTACTGTAAAGTATTTCTCTAATCGTAATTGGAAGTTAATATGTTTTGACCGTCAAAAGGTATCATGTTTTTAACTTTTTGTTAACCATACTTGCATCATGTTTTTATGTTAGTTTGGGTCATAAAACATTTAATATGAATTAAAAGTATGGTATTCTTCAGACTTTAATTACCAATAAATCCAAATGTTTTTTATAGTAACTGCTTTTGTTACAGAAAAATGATCGTGGGTTGTATGATTATTAAATCAGTTATAAAATAATCTGTTTTTCTTAATAGGTTTAGTGGCACAAAAGTAATATTCCAAGGAAAAATAGGGGTAAAATATTTCAATGATTCTGAATTAATAATATTGATGTATAAATCTTTGGTGTATTATTGTAAGTTGAGTATTAAATAAGAGCATTGGTTATTTTATAGTTAGAGAAATATAAGGTAATTGATTAGTGTATAGTTAGACTAATATAAGGTGAGACCAAAAAAATAATTAAATTTAGTGAATATGTCCAACAACCTTTTATAAGTAAATTTTTTGGAACTCCTTCTCTTTTAATAGTATAGATGTGGCCTAATGCTTGTGCTTTAGCTGCCTTAAGGAGGAACGGGCCTGCATGGAAGAGAAAGACTTGATAATGTCAAAACATAACTAAAGTTCAAATATATTTGCATACGTGATGTTAAACGAGAAAAATGTAGTATTTACATGTAGATGGTAATAAAACAAAATCATGCAATGAATCAAAAACAAGAACCCTTAGAGAAACGTCAACTAAGACCATGTAATGATCTGTACATTTGACATTTTTTTCTTCTCTTTTTAATATTAGACATCATCATCTCTCTCACTCTCTTTCATCTAATTATACAACATACACTTCATTTTTAACACCCGCAAATTCTATTCACATATTAGTGTTCAGATATAATATATTAAGCTCTTATAGAATATAAATGCAGACTTGAAATATAAATGTCTGTCTAGTATATATTCACTAGTTCGATCTTTTTTTTGGGCAAGTCACCAGTTTGGTTTAAAAATCATCTAATTCTAGAACAACAAAACAAATTACTTATTTTATTAACCTACACTTTTGAGGTTTAGTTAGTTAAAAGTATACCGATTAAAAATATATATAATATTCCATATTTGTATCTTGACTTTGTATTTTTAAAATAAATAAAAAATTTAATTTCTTCGAAAAATTAAATAATCAGCGATGAAAACATAACTGATGGAAACCGTTCTCTCTCAAAACCTTTGGCGATTTTACCATCGATTCTCTGAAAGCCCCGATCATCATCATTCCTCCGGCCGACTCCAATGTTAGATGTACTCTTTCTTTTTTTAGTTCTTCGTTTGTTGTTTCGGTGAACAATTGTCTTCATCAAAATATCATGTTGTCTTCATCAATGTTTCACCTTCAATGGATTTCTGTTTATCTCTTTGTTCAAGAGAATGATTTTCCGGCCAAATTCCATGGATCCAATGAAGTTTGTGTCGGCTTTCCTCTTGTGGAGTTTTCTTCAAAGGATTTCGATGGTTCATGATAAAACCGGTTCGTTTCTCCCATTACCGAGTCCTAATTGGTTGCCAATATTTTATCTCCAATTTGGGAGAGATAATCCATAATCCGGTTTGAGATCCATGGATTAATCATCTAGTCATATCTTATGGGGTAAGGGTGATGAATCTCCAGATATATGGTTATGAACATCGTTATTTGTTACGGAATTGAAAGCTATATATTGTGAG
This sequence comes from Brassica napus, assembly GCF_020379485.1. Lineage (NCBI taxonomy): Eukaryota > Viridiplantae > Streptophyta > Magnoliopsida > Brassicales > Brassicaceae > Brassica > Brassica napus. Next base: position 9,354,721 of record NC_063442.1, read on the forward strand.
GATGATATGCACAATTAGTTATCACCGGGACTTGGAAATACGACGTTACATCGAAAGATTGCATTCCATGGAGTTTGTTATTCGAAAAGAAGAAGATATCACTGGGAAGCAATGGATGGTGGACAAATCACTTTTGGTCGTGATAAAGGCAGCTTGTTCGTTTTGGTTAGTGGAAGTTGATGTGGCATGTTCAATGGGCGTAACAAGACTTGCAATAATGAAGGGAAAACATATTAATGTTCATTGTTTGATACAATATATGTGGTATCGGGTTATGAGCAAATCTGAATCACTAAAAAACCCTTAGAATATGCAATGGAGGAGACAATGGTTCGGAAATAGAGATGTTTTTCTTTTGTCGTATGATGATGTTCGTATAATCGTTGAAAATTGTTAACTTCAGTAAATTGGATTCTTTATGGAATGATATATTTGATCAAAATTGTGAGTTGGCCAATATTGTACAACAGATGAAATTGGTGTTTATAGGATCTATGTTGCGATGTAAGTTATGGAGTTTCATCTTATGGATTTCCATAAAGCCAAATATAATACTCACAGGAGAACCAGAGTAAAAATGCATAAGAAAATTAACAGGATAGATATCCTGAAAATTAACAGGATAGATATCCTGGTTATAGCTCGGAGAACACGCAACAACGACTCTTCAAAAAAATCATTATCAAATGTTATTTGCGTTGTGTTGCCGTTATGCTGTTGTTATGTTATTTTATTTATGTATATTTGTATTCTTTGTTTTTTGTTTGTAATTTTATGTTTTGCAATTTCCCTTATATTAATATAAATAAAAATAATTGTAGAAAAAGAAAACATAACTGATGGATACGTATACCCATTTGGGCTAAAGGATTAATACTCTCCCAAGCCCATTCTAAACATACGATTGGGCCTCGATATTTAATCTCGGAACCGGCGGTTTTGAACCGTGTAAATCAAATTCAAAACCGGCTAAGCAAACCGTGAACTTTAATAACCGAAAATTTGGCAGCCACGCAAAGCTAGGGTCTTCCTCATTTCGTCGTGTCACTGTTCATTGACATCGGAAACTTCTCAGCCACAGAGCGCCGTGAACAAGAATGGCGGCAATCAGGACGATGACGAACTTGATCATACGCGAGTTTATCCACCACCCTCTCCTCTTCCTCTCTTCGTCGAAATCGTGCCACTCTCTTTTTCCAACGCTCCGTCGCACTCCCGGGATCGCTCTGGTTCACTCCAGTTCCCGATTCGGATCCTTCCGATGCGCGGCGTCGAATTCTGGTGGCGGTGATCGGAAAGTTTCGTCACGGTTGTCTCAGGTGCAGCAGATGCTTCATGAGGCGGAGGAGAGAGCTAGCTCCGCTGGCAACGAGCCTACTCCTCAGATCACTCTAGGTAAGGTTTACTTGCTCTTCATGTGAATGTGATAACTTTAGATAAGATTGAAAGTTTGTAGATTTAGTGAAACTATGCAAGAACTGTGTTCTGTAGTCTCATTTTGATGGAAACATTTGTAGAAAATGTTAATTTTGAGGGAATTATTTTCAGAGAATGTTATATTAATTATGTTCGATAGTCATTTTGATGGAAACATTTACAGAAAATGTTATGATAACTCTATTCTGTAGTCGTTACGATGGAGACATTTACAATTTTGATTTTTGTTTACATAGTTTCATTTGTATCTCTCTCTTTGGTACTTGTAGAGGATGTTACTATCGACGGTGTTTTAGAACTCTGTTCTGTAGTATTTTTGATCTGTTCGCATAGTTTTGTTTGTATATGTGTTTAGTACTTGCAGAGTTAGTGATACTATGTATGGACAATGTTATAAAACTCTCTTTAATAGTGATTTTGATGGAAACATTTTCATGTGAATGTGTGCAGACCATGTTACGCTTAACTTTGCTAGAAGCGGTGGTCCTGGAGGCCAGAATGTGAACAAAGGTCTGACCTTTACACTGTAGTTTGTGACTACTTGATGTATCAATCAATGCTTGTATATCGTTCACATGTTACCTACTTTCTTTTTTTATTCAGTGAATACCAAAGTAGATATGCGCTTCAATGTGAAAAACGCCTACTGGTTAAGTGAGAGGATCAGGGAGAAGATCTTACAGACGGTTTGTTTCTTACGCTATTATCCCTTCTACAATACTATGACCACGAGTTTTATTTCTTGTCATGTTCCATTTAGCAAGTAAAGATAGTTGTTTGATGTTTGGAGCTGATCTCAACAGGAGAAGAATCGAATCAACAGGGACGGAGAGCTTGTGATATCTTCAACCAAAACCAGGACGCAGAAGTCAGTAACCTAACAATCTTCTCTTTCTTGTTCCATTTTCAAGCAAACATTCCCATTTTCTAACAGTGTGTTTTACGCAGAGGCAACATCGACGATGCACTTGCAAAGCTACAGGTAAACTTTCTAATTGAATGTCACAATCTTTGATTCTGTATGATGCTGAGATGTTTTGGTTTAAACTTCAACAGGCGATTATTGATGCGGCTTCATATGTCCCACCTCCACCATCAGAAGAACAGAAGAAGAAAATCGTAAAGATGTAAGATCCAATCCACCTCCATGAATCCATCTCTCTTCCTTCACATCCTCAACGCTTACCAGGTCTTTTCTTTACATTTTCAGGGCTGCAAAAGCTGATGAGAAACGGCTTAAAAGCAAAAAAGTTCTTTCGGACAAGAAAGCTGCCAGAAGAGACCGCAGTAGCTGGGATTGAACTTAAACCAATACAATGGAGTTCACGTTGAGTCCAGAAGCTTTAACTTAGATGAGCATGCCATTTTCTTGGCGTTTAATGTTACGCAACAATCAAAAAAAAATATCATTCAACACTTTATTCTATAGTTTATATATATGTTTACTGTCTAATGAAATGTCTTCTCCTGATCTTGCGTTTGTGTGTTGAATCGATACGTTTAAACCAACGCTTACTGCAATCGATATTGGGCCAGGCCCATATATAATGGAGCTTTAATTTTATAAAACGCCGTCGTCGTCGTCTTCTCTCACTCACTCAAAACCACAAACGCTACACAGATCATATAAGCTTCACTGCAATGGAGCAAAACCAAGAGATCCGACCCGAAAGCCCGGAAAATCCGAAGATGGCCACGGATAATTTGACCAACGCCGAAGCCTCTCCAACGAAGGAAGCCTCCAACACCGACGTAAACGACGGCAAAATCGACAAGAACGTCGCCGCGGCGGATCCAAACCCTACACCCGCCGCGAAGCTGCAACCAAGCGAATCCGACGAGGAGGTGGACCTCCCAAGCATCTCAGAATCCCTCGGGGAAGAAGAATCCTCCGATCTCGTAACAGAGCCACAATCGCAAAACCCTAATCCACTAGAGCCGGGACCCAGGGCGAGAAAACGACGCCGTAGGAAACGTTTCTTCACGGAGATAAACGCGAACCCAGCTTTCCCTCGTAACCGCCGCAACAGCGTCGGGAAAGAGCTCGATTCCGAAGCCATAACGGCGATGTCGGTAGGGTTTCCGGTAAACTCGCTCACAGAGGAAGAGATCGAAGCCAATGTGGTATCGATCATCGGAGGCAAAGAGCAGGCGAACTACATCGTCGTGAGGAACCACATCATCGCCTTGTGGAGATCCAACGTCTCGAATTGGCTTACGAGAGATCACGCTCTTGAGTCTATACGATTGGAGCATAAAACGTTGGTTGATACTGCTTACAAGTTCCTTCTTGAGCACGGTTATATTAATTTCGGTTTAGCTCCGGTTATCAAAGAGGCGAAATTGAGGTCCTTTGACGGTTTGGAGCCGCCTAATGTGGTTGTTGTGGGTGCCGGTTTAGCTGGTTTGGTGGCTGCTAGGCAGTTGTTGTCGATGGGGTTTAGGGTTTTGGTTTTGGAAGGGAGAGATAGACCGGGCGGGCGGGTTAAGACCCGGAAGATGAGAGGTGGGGATGGTGTTGAAGCAATGGCTGATGTTGGTGGGAGTGTGTTGACTGGGATTAATGGGAACCCTCTTGGCGTGTTGGCGAGGCAGCTTGGTTTGCCTCTCCATAAGGTTAGAGATATATGTCCTTTGTATCTACCTAGCGGTGAGCTTGTTGATGTTGGTGTTGATTCTAAGATAGAGGCTTCGTTTAATAAGTTGCTGGATAGGGTTTGTAAGCTTAGGCAGTCGATGATAGAGGAGATTAAGTCAGTAGATGTGCCGTTAGGTGAAGCGCTGGAGACGTTTAGGTTGGTTTACGGTGTTGCTGAGGATCAGGAGGAGAGGATGCTGTTTGATTGGCATTTAGCGAATTTGGAGTATGCGAATGCTACACTGTTGGGGAACTTGTCGATGGCGTATTGGGATCAGGATGATCCGTACGAGATGGGGGGTGATCATTGCTTCATCCCCGGCGGGAACGAGACGTTTGTGCACGCCTTGGCTGAGAATCTGCCTGTTTTTTATGGGAACGTTGTGGAGAGCATTAGGTATGGAAGTGACGGGGTTGTGGTTTACGCGGGGGATAAGGAGTTCTCCTGCGACATGGCTCTTTGCACGGTTCCGTTGGGTGTTCTGAAGAAAGGTGGCATCGGGTTTGTTCCTGAGCTTCCTGAGAAGAAGAAAGAAGCGATTCAGAGGTTAGGATACGGGTTGTTGAACAAAGTGGCGATGTTGTTTCCTTATAACTTTTGGGGGGAAGAGATTGATACGTTTGGGAGGTTAACAGAAGATTCGAGCACGAGAGGAGAGTTCTTCTTGTTCTACAGCTACTCTTCCGTCTCCGGTGGTCCGTTACTTGTAGCGCTTGTAGCTGGAGACGCCGCGGAAAGGTTCGAGACGATGTCGCCTACTGATTCCGTTAAAAGGGTGTTGCAGATACTACGCGGGATTTATCACCCGAAAGGGATCGTTGTTCCTGATCCGGTTCAAGCGCTCTGTTCCAGATGGGGACAAGACAAGTTTTCGTACGGTTCTTACTCGTATGTTGCGGTGGGATCATCTGGTGATGATTATGACATTTTAGCTGAGAGTGTTGGAGATGGAAGAGTGTTCTTTGCTGGTGAAGCGACGAACAAACAGTATCCGGCTACAATGCATGGAGCTTTCTTAAGCGGAATGAGAGAAGCAGCAAATATACTTAGAGTTGCTAGAAGAAGGGCGTCAGAATCGGCTTCAAACCTTGCTAAGTGAGATCTAATCGTTAGGTTCATTTTTAATATCGAATCCTGGAAGTGTCATAGATGTTCTTTGGTGCTTGAACTTGCCTTCGTCTTCTGTATCAAGTTAGTGCTCTTCGAGTTTGACTTTGGCTTGTTCTACACCACATTATCGTCTAAGTTCATTAACTATGATTGTTGTGTTGGGGAACTTGGGATCTTGAAATGATATCATAGATGTTGTGTTTGATCTTCAGCTATGATTTGTAACAGTATCCTTGGATTTTCGTCTAATCATGTGTTGTTGGGTTTCCATGTCAAGTCAAATATACGGCAGAGAAAGGGTTATAAATCTGATTTGCAAGTCATTGAAACGCAGATCACGATGAAGAAAGTGTCTTTTCATCCCATTTTTGTCTTCATGTTCTGCATCAAATCATTTCTCTTTGAGATTGGTTTTGGCTTAGACACATTATCGTCTTGTTCATTTCTTACTCTGGTGGAATGCTGGAATTTATGAGTGTGTGTGGCTATGATTGTTGAGTTGGGAACTTGTGATCTTGAAACGGTCTTAGAGATCTTGGCGTTTGATGTTCAGTTTTGTTTGCTTAATATCCTTGTAATGATTATGAACTATTGGGTTTCCTTGCTAAAGTCTAAGTTCATGGTAGAGTAAGGATTATAGACTTGATGTGCAGATCAATGAAACACAGATCATCAGGAAAAACGTTTCTCTCTTTTCATCTTGTTGTGTCTTCTTCTTCATAAGCAACAAGTGTCAATGTGTGGACATTGTGTTGCAATGACTTTTGATTCGGATCGACCTCGTTCGATTGAATATATTTATTATGTCAGTAGATTATCCAGTTTTTTGTTGCTTGATTAATGAAAACAGTGAGGGAAGTAATCTGGTTATGTTAGCTTTTGTTCTGCATTACAAAGTACAAACCATCAGAAGTCCCAGACCGAATGGGATGATCTCTAGGTGTATTGTATACGTGGTTTGGTATCAACTATCAAGAGAGAGAGAGAGAAGACCAAGTCTTTGAGCTAATATATAATATGATCCATCGTAAATTGTTAAATCTGCTTCATGTATGTATATTACTAATAACCAGGTGGAGTATATTCCTATCTCTTCTTTTAATATACACTAGATTTTGACCCCCAAGCACGTGTTTGTTTTTTAAATTAATGTATAGGTTTGAGTACATTTAGCAGGAACCGCAAACCAAACTGAAAAAATTGAAAACAAAATTTAACTAAACTTCATAAATAACCGAGCAGATTATAAATCTGTAAAACCGAAAAACTGAAACGAACTGAGAACCAAATAGATACCTAAATTTAAAAAATATAAATTATACTTAAAAATATTAATTGTATTTAATTTATAAATAACCAAATATCTGAAAATACTATTTACAAACCGAATTACCCAAAAAAAAAACAAATTACCTAATCAGTTTTTAGTCAAAAGATTAAAAATTGTCCTGATTGTCCGATATTTTTATCCGAACTATCCTATATTTAAAATGGAAACCCCAAATTATCCGATATTTTTATTTCTAAATCCGTAATTATCCGAAATACCATAATCAAATAAAAACTGAATTTGACTCATTTTTTTTTTTTTTGCATATTAGCCGGTTCCCAACTTTTCTTAGAAAGCGTGCATTTTTTTCACTTATTAATTCAAAATTAGTTTAAAACTACCATTATTTTTGTTTCAAATCTTAACAATTGAGGTTTTATGTTTTATCATTTGTTTTTTTATTCGAAATAGATTTAAAGATGATATGTGTGATTTAATAGTATAGATATTATATGCTAAAGAACAAAGTGTTTTCATTATGTAAATGTAGTAAATATATTAATTATCGATTTTTCCATTTAAAACATTTTGTAAATTTTTTATCTATTTAAAGCATTACGCATTTAAATCAGTGTTTTTAAACTCAAACTGGACCCACAGTTGAATTGATAACTTGGTGATGCGATATTTAATCTGGTTTGGATTTTAAGAGATATCCATTATCTTAAAATCCCAAAAACACTAAAACTCGTAGTTTGATCGATATCTAATCTAATTTGTTTTAAATTGCTATTGTTTAAATTCAGAAGTTACTTTTAATGTGTGCATTTTATATTAAATACTTATTATTTTCAATCTTGTTGCATTTTAATTATATGTCGTAATCTGCATAAATTAGAAAAATCTTATAATATATTTCTATAATTATAGGATGTTTTCTTTACAAAGTATTTGAGAAATTGTGTAAAGTGGTTTTCTCATAAGTTGTCTAGTAAGATATTTGCTTAGATATCAGAATAAAAAGTATATATATGTTTATTTATTTAAATGTATTTATTAGATATCAGAATAAAATGTATATTCTCTTGACTGCAGAATATTTGATAATACGGTTTTTTGTGTAATTTACTTAAATGTTTTGAACTACACGTTTTCAAAAGTTAACCTGTTGGTTAAATGGTTAGCTATGACTCGCAACAAACCCAACCCTTAAGATGATGATGGTTTAACATTTGACAACATAGTTAGGACTGTGTCTATATAATAGTCAACAAATTCAGATTGTAGTATTATGGAGTCAACATATTTCGAGATCAAAAACATTCAAAACGTAAATCTATCGACGTCTCACATAGTTTTGTTATGAAGCTGATGAAAGAAGTTGGAAGACATAGTTTTGCAAACATCATTTGTTGCTAACGTATAAACGTTGGTTTGATTAAATATAATAGGATAAGGATATTCGTTTGTTCCTATAATTGAGTTAAATTATATTTTGGTTATTATAATACGTTAAGTTGAAAATAAATAGGTCCAACAACCTTGTTTAAGTAGATTTTTTAGGAGTGATTCCCTTTTAATAGTATAGATTCATGAAGCAGATTTACACATTTTTTTAAACAGAAATGATATAATTCCAGTAAATAACAAATAAATATTCTAACAGAGATGAGTTTTTTATTTTCAATTTATAATTAAATAAATCCACTCAGTGGAAAAATTATATCCTATAGAGTTGCATACAATAATCCAGATTTAAAAAGTCAGAAAATTATAAAGAATAATGAGAAAGTTCCGTTTAAACCGCCAAGATATAAGAACACGCACCGATGATACTCGTGAACAATTAAGAAAATACTTTATCTTAGACCGTTACGTTTTTTTTTTTTGGTTTTTTTCGGTGGCATTGGGCATGCCTTTCTCTTCTCACACAACATTAAGCACGGCTCTTATCGGTACGGTACACCTAAAATCAAATTTAAAATGACCATATGTCTCAGTTTAAATATATTATTTTCATATAAATACAAGTTTTTAATTTAAGAAATGAATCTTTTATCTATTTAAAAAGGCATCTTTATATTTTAAAAGAATTTGTTTAGTTAACCTAATCACGCTTTGACTTCACATGACACTCCTTTAAGTAACTGGTCGACGGTTTCTAATGTTTATCCAAATTTACTTCAACACTTCCGCTGAGTCAAACGTTTTCTCATGGATTCTAGTTTTTCAAGCATTGTTCCTGCTCCCCAAGATCCCATACTCACTGTATCTACTAAACTTTACTCTAAGGCTCTTACTTAATGCTTCTTTCTTGTTTTACTAATGTTGCTTCAATCAATAAAGTCATCATATGGAGCTGTTAACTGATTCTATTAGTGTACAAGTTGTGTTTAACTTTAACGTTTTTATTACAAACAGGTATATTTTGCTAGTAGAGATGATCCTAGTCCGGTTAAGTTGAATTTGAGCGGAGGTTCCTATCGCTCTGAGGTAATTTTGTTTTTTGTATTTTATTTACGTTGCATGGATCTTTACAGTTCACGGTCTCAGTGACTAGGTTAATTTAGTCTTCTCTTGGATTGTTTTTTCTTATGAAAGGAAGGAAAGCCTCTTGTTCTTCAGGCTGTGAGACGAGCTGAGCAACAGTTAGCAAATGACATGTAAGCCTCTTGTTTGTAAGGTTGTGAGACGACTTGTTTCTTTGGTTTCTTGTTTGTTATTTTTTTTTTCTTGGGTTTACCTCAAGGTCTCGGGACAAGGACTACCTTCCCCTTGATGGACTTGCTGAGTTTAACAAATTGAGCGCCAAACTCATCTTAGGTGATGAAAGGTAACAGATTCACTGCTATTTATCTCATATTTTTTTGTTTAAAAATAATAATAATAATCCGAGGTTTGATTGGATTTTCTTTTGTAGCTAACTGCTGGAGTTGATGTTTTTTCATTCTATTATAAATATTATTTTTTGTTTTTGGCAGTTCTGCAGTGAAAGAGAATAGAGTTGTTACAATCCAGTGTTTGTCTGGTACTGGTTCTTTGAGAGTTGGAGCTGAGTTTCTAGCAAAACACAACCAAGAAGTAAATATTTCTCACTATTCATTTATAATTTGGTAAAATAACCTTTAAATTTTATCATACATGAGTCATGACTACGTACATGTAACTTAGTGTCGTGATTGTGTTACCAGTCTGATTCACACTTATGTAATGCATGTTGTTGAAAAACTAAAAAAAATTCTTAATATTCAGAAAGATGCAAAACGAATTAACCATATACTCACAAAACTTGCAACAAATCTCAAGAGTTCTTTTTAACTGAAAATTATGTTTCTCGTTGCTTTCAGCGTGTCATACTCGTTTCAAACCCAACGTGGGGAAACCATCCTAATATTTTCAGTTTGGCGGGTATGTCTGTAGAATATTATCGGTACTATGATCCGAAAACCCGAGGACTCGACTTCAAAGGTTGATTTTATAATTCTGTCTACATGCCAATTCTTTGTCTATCGTATTCATCATTGTCATTTTTGTTGGCTTCTATATATGCATTACTCATTAATTGACCCATTTACAAATGATGTTTAGTGGTGTTACACCAATCATAAATTCTTAACCTCAAAACAGGCATGCTCGAGGATCTTGGCGCTGCACCGTCTGGAGCTATAGTAGTATTGCAAGCTTGTGCGCATAACCCCACAGGAGTTGACCCAACACTCAAGCAATGGGAACAGATTCGACAAGTTGTGAGATCTAAAAGCTTATTGCCGTTCTTTGATAATGCATATCAGGTAATTCATATAAGTATTTGCTTTGTTTCTTTGTTTTACCAACAAACGAAAGATTTGGGTTTAAATGTTTTCCGCTAATTTTCAGGGTTTTGCTAGTGGTGACCTTGAGTCAGATGCACAAGCTGTTCGTATGTTTGTTAATGATGGAGGTGAATGTTTGATAGCTCAAAGTTTTGCCAAAAATATGGGTCTTTATGGAGAGCGTATTGGGGCTCTTACCATTGTAAGGAACCAAACTTTTTTTTTTGTGGTAAAATAAGGAACCAAACTTAAATCTATTCCACACGCAAACGTAGAGCTAGGCGCCTAGGTTTATATAACTAAAGCATTTTGAAAAGTTTATATAATCTTTGTGGGTGTAATGTGAAGGTATGCACCTCAGAAGATGTGGCTAGGAAAGTAAAGAGCCAACTGCTACTTGTTGTGAGACCTATGTATCTTAGCCCACCTATTCATGGAGCATCAATTGTTACCACAATTCTTAAAAACAGGTAGCTCTTATTATAGGAGCTAGAATAGTTCTTAAATTATTTGAAATGCCTATGATTATAACAATATTAATTGTTGGAGCTTGAATATACGGATCTTGAATTTGATTCTTGTTGTCAACAATATGCATAATGCCGGTTTGAAAACGTATAGTGATGCATGCATTGATCACACTAGCACATATAAAGGTTACATACCTTTTCTTATGTGAATTTTGATTACGCTCAAAGTTTATGTGTATACATTTTTGGCAGTGATATGTACAATGACTGGACGGTTGAGCTGAAAGGAATGGCTAACCGCATACTTCGCATGCGCAAACAGTTAAATGAAGCTTTACAAGCTAGAGGTTTGGTTTAATGATTTTTTTCCTTAAACTTTTTCGTTAATTGAATCATTCAAAAGTTCTGATATTTACCATTTTGTTCTTGAAGGCACACCTGGTGATTGGAGCCACATTATCAGACAGATTGGGATGTTTAGTTTTACGGGGTTAAATGAGAAGCAAGTTCGCTTCATAGCCAAAGAGTATCACATTTACATGAACTATGACGGGTGAGGGATATTATATAACTTATCGTCAAATTTTAAAATAGAGTTAACAGCAAGAAAGAAAACCATCTCCAATATATTTTATATTTTTCTATAAAATTAAAAAAAAATTATAATAAAAAGAGGCTCTAATACATATCTTTAAAAAATATATTACTCCTGTAAATCTAGAGAAGATACAGTAATTTCTATTTAGAGTAAAAATAGAGGTGAGTAAGAATAAATTTAATGATTTATAACATTTGAAGTTAAAAAAAGCAATGGTTTGGAGATTTTCTAAAGCAATTTATTGAGTATCATTTTATTCTGAACTACATGAGCTAAGATAGGTGCATATAAATTCTAAGAAAACAGCTGGGAAGATCAATGAATCTTGTCATCTCATTTATTCACCTACAATGTTGTAGGATGTGATTTCCTTCTTTTCATTCACTTTCGTTGTAAATGCTTATTGCAGGAGGGTAAGCATTGCAGGTCTAAGTTCTAAGACAGTTTCTCAACTCGCTGATGCTATACATGCTGCAGTTACCCGTATGGCCTAATCTAGCGATTGTGTTCTTTGTTGTATAATATCTATATGATTTCTTTTGCTTTTTACATTTCAGAAGCGAAAACAACCTGTTTAATATCTATATGATTTCTTTTTTTTTCCTGATGGACTGTTAAACCGAACAAAATGAGGACTGTGACCGTTATAACAAACGAAGAACGCATAACACTAACTCATTACTCAAACATAAACCGCCAGGCAAGCAACCAAGTTCCAATGGTTAAGGAAGCTAAGCATAACCTCTAGCTTCTTCAAGAAAAGGAAAATGGAGTTGCTGATTTCAATACCCGTAGCTATTCCTTCTGATGAATAGTTTTGGACCTCAAAAACGTAATATCTCGGCTCTAAGTTTGAATCTATTCAATTATAAAAATGGACCCTAATTTTTTATGTATTTTCATATTTTAGTGAAAAGTATTTGTAGTTTGTTATAAAAGGGCCCTTATGTAAAAAAACGTGAAAACAAAATTGAACCATGTACCCTGGATATATGCTTAGAACCGGTACTGTTTATCTAAGCTACATTACCATTAAATCATTATATAAACATGTCACAGATAGGGCCAAGCAAGCAAGCAACCAAGTACAAAACTATCTAGCTGCTTCCTTCCCGACGATTCTATGTAATTTCTCCCTTTACTCCATACGATAAGAGATACTTAAGGAATTTTTGTTGTTGTATTCTTAAATTAGTTATCTAGCAGCAATGAGCTCATTTTCTTTTTAATTTTCAATTTCTATCATAACAAAAATCATACTCGAAAGAATCACACTGAATAAACAAACATCTTCCAATCCCATCAGAAGAATTAAATCCAATAGTTATATAATGTTAGAACATGGACACAAATGACACGTGAACAATAACAAAACTTTATTTCATCCTTAATATAAGTTTACCACAACAAACAATCTCGAGAATTATGAGCTAATAATAAACCGGTAAACCTGGTAATTCCGGTTAAGTTTTTTCAGAAGAAGATGGTTGAAACCAAAGACAAGATCACGGTGGTGACTCCATAACCGGTGAGCTTGTTTCCAACTGCGGTGTCGTTTCCTCTTTTTCCTGCTGTTATTATAAATACATACGATAAAAAAGGGTCAACACACAAACAAATGAATGATAAAATATAATTTTGAATTATTTTGAAAAAAAACCATTTACCTAACATGTTATTGATTATTGTTCGAATAATTCAAGTCAATATCGGAGGCAAAAGAAAGTACAAGAAAAAGCTAGCATTCACACTCAACACTGAAGTCTCGGGAAAATAAAAATCTTTGTGTTCTTGTCTCGTTGACTTAACTTAGACCATCTCCGATCTATTTTGCTATTTTTAGACCATTTCTAATGGTTTATTCTATTTTTTACTCTAAAATAGAGTAATTCTATAATAGAGTTTGATTTTGCTCCAATGGTACTCTATTTTAGAGTAGAAAATAGAGTGATGAACAAAGAAAAAACAAATTACTCTATATTTAGAGTAAACCTATTTTTCACTCTATTATAGAGTGAGAAATAGAGTACCATTGGAGCATTTTTTACTCTAAACTCTATTTTAAAGTGAAAAATAGAGTGGGGTTGGAGATACTCTTACCTCTAAAATAAAGAAACTCTATGATAGAAATGAGATATGCTTTAATGTATTTCTCTAAAATAACAATTTTTAAATATAGAGTAAAAAATAGAAAAATGCTATTTCTTCCTTCATAAATAGAAGAAAAAATAGAGATCTCTATTATAGAGGAAGAAATAGAAATGAGTTGGAGCAATTTCACCTTTAAATGCTATTATAGAAGTGGAAATAGCTATGGATTGGAAATGCTCTTAGAGAACTCCAACTCACCCCTATTTCTATATTTATAATAGTATTTAAAAGTAAAATCATTTTAATCTATTTCTATTTATGCCTCTAAAATATAAATTGCTATTTTTTCTTCTATTTATAGAAGAAAAAAAATAATATTCTTCTATATTTTGTTTTATATGTAAAGATTTCTATTTTAAGAAAATACTTTGGAGTAAAACTCATCTCTATTATAGAGTTTCTCTACTTTAGACATAAAAATAGAAAAATGTATTAGAGATAGTCTAAAAACATATGATTTTACAACTAAATTCCAGCTAATCAATAATAAAATGGTAGTATAATTCACCAAACGAGACTTGAAATTAAATTCTAAAAATTGATAAACCAATAAATATTTGAGAAAAATATATTCGATATATTTTTTTTAGTTAAAAAAATGTGAAGAGCAGGTGAAGTTAATTTATACCTGGAGGAGGTAAAGAAGCTTTTGGCGATGAAGCTCCAGTACCTGAAAAATAAATAAAAACATTATTTCTAGTGACTAATTAAAATTAATAAATCTGAGAGATCTGAAGAAGTCACAAGCTACCGGAACAAGCGGAGAGATCAGTGGTGACGTCACATCGACGGCTGAGATTTAGAGCTTGTGCAGTACTGACGTTGAACTGAGAGAGCAAACCAGGAGTGTTGTAGACGGTGCAGAGACATGGAAGCTCATCCTCCACCGCTTCCTTTATCGAGTCACAACAATCCTTTGGTGGCTTCGTGGTCGTTGTCAGAGCACTGAAGCAGGGGACTAGCTTGTTTACGCACGTCGTAGCCGATTGCGCTTCCACCTGCTGCAATGAAACCAAAATCATCGCCGTCATCGCCGCCGCAAAGATCATCGTTGCCGTCGCCATTTTCTTCTTACTCTCTTTCTAACGGAGGTCCGTGTTTATTTTTATTTCTTGTAGGTTTGGGGTTACTTGTGGCTTTTGGTTTTGCTTTTGTTCGGTTTTAAATAATACAAAGTTGATTAAGGAGGAGACCTTTCGCATTGTTTATTTATCTTTTACACTATTAAATTTATATATGTGTGTGTGTCTTTTCCTTTTCTAGAAATAAACATTTTGTCGTTTGAAACAAATGTTATATCCCATATTTTTGACGAATAAAATTCAATGTTTGACAGGTAAATTATAAATTCATTGAAAATGATGTTCCTTGATTACATTTACGCATCTTTGTTTACTTTCCGCACTACTCCCTCCGTTCCTAAAAAATGTATGTTCTGGAAAAAAAAATTTGTTTTAAAAAGATACATTTTTTACTTTTTCAATGTATGATTTTATGAAAAATTGTAAGTTTCAAAAAAATTAATGGTGTTTATTGAATTTCTCTTGGCTTAAAGTTATGGAAAATTGTTATTCACAAAAAACAATGCATATTTAATGAGTTTTCTTAATATATGTGAAAAATCTAGAATATGAATCTTTTAAAAACAGAGGGAGTATTTAATAACATCTCTAATGGCTTACTCTATTTTTTGACAGGTAAATTATAAATTCATCGAAAATAGAGTAACTTTATAATAAAGTTTGAGTTTACTCCAATAATATTCTATTTTAGAGTAGAAAATAGAATGATGAAAAAAAAACAAATTTCTCTATATTTAGAGTAAACCTATTTTTCACTATATTATAAACTGAGAAATAGAATACTATTAGAGTATTTTTTACTCTAAACTCTATTTTAGAGTGAAAAATAAAGTGGGGTTAGAGATGCTCTAATACTCCATCTGTTTCATCCCTCCGTTCCTGGAAGTTAAATTTTTTTAAAGTGTTCACACTTATTAATAATTCAATAATGTTTATAAGTTAATTTTTTTTACTTTATTATACACTTTCCAATAACTTTTCAATAATAAAATTTAATCAATTCAAATATTTTTATGTAATGTTTTTTAGAAGTATAAAAAATACCTTAAACATATAAAAAATCTATCTTTGTAGAACAAGTAAAAAAATTAAAACATTTTACTTTCGGGAACAGATGGAGCATATATATATATATATATATATATATATATATATATATATATATATATATATATATATATATATATATATGTGTGTGTGTATGTGTTTTTAAATTTCAACTAATACTCTCTCCGTTTCGAAATAGATGATGTTTTAGAGAGTTTTTAATGTTTCAAAATAGATGATGTTTTGATATTTTATATTAATTTTATATTTATTAAAAACTATGTGACCAATGATGTTTTATACTTATTTTTAAGGATTGACTAAAATTAATTTTGGTTTATATTTTTAATGTTACTTTTTAGGAAATAGTGTATATCTTAATTCTTGTGCACACACCCAAAACTTGAAGTATTTTGAATTAGAGGAAGTATTTTGTTTAAAGCAAATGTTATGTTCCATATATTTGACGTAGAAAATTCAATATTTGACAGGTAAATTACAAATTTATTGAGAATGATGTTTCTTGTTATTATTGAAAATCCATTTCCTGTTATTTTCAAAAAACAAAATGATGTTTCTTGTCACTAGTTGTCATTTGACGTAAATGTCTAGATTCTTAGTACTACTCGCTTTCATTCTTGTACAATTCAATATGTAGATATGCATATGCCGATACGCTATCTATAACTTTATAGAAAACAATCCATGTTCCAAACGCAACTGAAGTGGCTAATTTTGCACCGGTAAAGTGTTCGGCGGAGCTTTGCCACCACGATTTTACCATAGTCAGATTAAAACCCGGTAAATTAATAAATATAATAATTTGGTAATTTCGAGTCCAAAGTAACAATTTTATAATTTTATATTTTGATAATTTAGTGTTAGTAATAAATAAACTAAGTTGAAATAAAGTAAATAGCAAAAAATGGGTATTTAAGTTGAAAACACAAAACATGGTTGCAAATTAAGTTAGACCTCGAGGAAGAAGAAGAATATCAAAATTACATTTGTATCCTTTTTAAAAAGATCATTAAACACACAAAAATGCATTTTGGTGTTTTCGAACTCGGGTTCTATCGAAAATTTAAAGATTTATTCATCACTTTTTTGATGAAATATTTAATTTATTGATCAACTTGAAAAAATATATGTACAATGTTAGAGAGCTTTAACCGAGCCGAAAAAAATAGTGACTACTCTAGGACACGTGAGCCTCAAACCAACGAGATAAAAGGCCCTGCAGCTTAGCCCTCACGTAGTACTTTGTAGACATAATACGGTTTCTCACGTCTTGTTAATTAGCCGAGCCAGTTGGTCCACCGGTTTAGCTGTATTATTGTGTTTCCTATCATTCTTCTCCCTCCAAATGAAATAGATAGTGACTTGCAGCACCAATCTTAGGAAGATGAAAGTAAACCGGTCATATTTTCCTGTGAGGAACCACAGAGAGGTGTATCCCAGTATGGATCAGGTTTGGCTCCAAATAAATTCCCCACGACCTGCAGCCATAACGTGGAAGTGTACGGACAGGCGAAAAAGGTTTCGAGTCTCATCCGGTTCACCACAGAATAGGCATTCTTGTGGCTGACCCCATCTACGAGTACGGTAACCAGTAGCAAGCCTATCTCTTAATTAAAGATGTGTTGCATGGTTTTAAAAAAACTAATTCATTTGTCATTTCATTTCCGATAGAAAAATATTTAAAAGATGTGTAGTATAATTTCTTTTTAAATAACTACTTCATTTGTCATTTCTGGATAAAAATATTTTAAAGGTATGTATGTAATATAATTTTTTTAAAGAGTTATTCTCCGAGTTCTCTTTGATTTTCTTCACTTTTCTGGTAACTCATTAGGCTCAAGTGAACCAAACGCGTTCCGCCTATCGATTTTTTGAATCTAGAAAAATATAAACAATATATAAATACACGATTAGGTGTTAAAATTAAATAGACATATGTGATATAAGTGAGTAGGGTGGGCAAAATTTGGGTTTGAGTTGGATTCATTTGAGTTTGTCTGGATCTGAAATTTTTTAACTGAAGTCAACCGAAATTAGTTTGGTTATGTTTATGTTCGGTATGGTTTGGTTTGTGTTTGTTTCGGTTTTGTTGTGTTGTGTTGGTTCAGTTTAATCAAGTTGGTTATCGTTTTGTTATAGTTTGGTCACAAAAAACTTAATTTATAAAAAATAAAACAAATCATAATTTAACACTAAATTATTAACTTCTTTATATATAAATGTACATTACATAAAAATGTAGAAGATGAAATCTAATAATTTTATATTATTATCTTCGAACCTAATATAAATATCATAGGTAATTTTTTTGGTTTTGTTGTAATTGTACAAAATTCATGTTCTTTAACATTAGAGTTATGTTTTTCTATTCATTTAAAAGTAAAATATATAAAATTATATTTAATTATTTAAATTAGATAGTTAAATATTTTTAATTTTAATATTATTAGTATACTTAATTAGTTTAATTAAATAAATGCTTCAGTGTTTCTGTTTGGTTTGCCTTAAACCCAACTAAATCGAACTATTTGGATTGATAGGTTTTTTAAGAGTTTTGGTTTGATTTGGGTCTTTTTGAGTTTGACTGGTTCAGTTTGACTTCTCGGTTTTTTCTTTGCCAACCACTAGAAATAAGCGTTGAACCCGTCAAACTGATTTAGGCTGCTGTTATATGTGAATCAGTGTGATGGTGGTCCTATACAACCATTTTATTCTTTTCTCAATTCATTTTTTTAATAAGTAAAATATTTGTGTTCACAACTACATCGTCATCGAAGTTAACCGAGAATGTTGCCATATGTTTTTTGAACATTTTCAAAAATACTCTCCATTTTAAAGTTCACAAAAATTTATATTTGAAATTTCAAGGTGGTATTCTCCAAAAATAAACTCTTAAACTTAATTTCAAAATTATTTATAATTTACTCTATGTGTCTTTATATTTGTCATAGTTAATATAAATCCATAAAAAAATTATAATATATCTAGCACATATATTAAAATATTACACTAATATTAATTAACAAAATGTTACACCAAAATATAAAATTATAAATAGAAATTTATAATTAAATATTAATTTAAAAAGCAAAATACCACAATATTCCAGAAAATTATTTTCGTAATGCTCCAACTTCGGCTACACAAAATTTGTTTGGACAACATCTTAGAGGTTCTAGAGCAAATTTACTAGGTTATTAGTGTTTATAATATTTAAACTTGGGTAATAACTATGTCTTCATGCATCTTTTAAAACGTTTTTAAGTTTCTTTTGTAATATTCTTGTTATTTTTAAAATATTATAATTTTTTTTAAAAAATTTATTTAATTTTCTGTGTAAATTTTGATTTTATAAAACTAAATGTGGAATATTTATGATATACAAAAGTTTTAAAGATTAAAACGATAAATGAAAAATTACTTAAAAATCATAAATGTGATGTGTAATTGATTATAAGGACAAAATGCAAATAAAAAAAATGAAACTTTAAATTTGGAGTTTTGAGTAATGAATGAAGTTTCACTCATTAAAACTCTAAATTTAAAGTATTGAAGTTTATTTTTGGAGAGTAAAAAACTATATATTTAAAGTTATATAATTTCTTTTGGAAATGCTCTAAATTAAATTGATCGGAGATGCTTAGATCTAAATTGAATTGATCGGAGATGCTTAGATTTACTTTTCTGTCACAGTTTAAATTTACTTTGATCAGTTTTTGTATGACCAATAATTTGATTGAACTTTTATTGATTATGTTCAGATAAAAAAAGTTTTTTTAGCGCTTTTCGTTAAGAGAATGTTGAATGTTTTATTTTGATAATTATAATATATTTTTATTTTTTTACAGATAGTTTGAGTATTGAATCTATTTAAAAACGTGTAATATATGAACTTTTATTCATGACATTTCATATGCTATGAAATTTTCTTATGATATCATGACATGTATTGTGGTGGAGACCTAATATCGTTTTCTTCAAAACTCTTAACTCGCATAGAATATTTAAATATCAACTAAACAGTAATCGGTGTTAGCACTTTCCTCAGATGGCGCTTTAGTGCTTCACATATCTATATATTAACGTTTTATGCTGGCAAAAAGAAAAACAAGAAAACAGCGATGATATAGGTGTAAAGTTATTCACGGATCTTTGGAATTATCTCAATCACATGGATGATGCATATCTTTCGTTTATGTCTTATAAAAGTTCTCATTCAAACGCAATTATTTCCTTATTAGCTGCGACGTGGTCATTCAAGTTAGAGATTACAATTTCTGCAAATAGTTGTCTGCTCATCATCTTAAGCACATTCATGCTTGATGCATATTTTAATTTATATCTTATATAGAGTTCTCAGCCAAAGGCAATTAATTTCAGAATTTCTAATAGCTGCTACGTGACCATGACACTTAGAGATTACAGTTTTCTGCCAATAGTTAGTCTGCTCATCTTTATAAAATTAGTAATGACTTCTTCTTTTATTCCAACAAAACCTCTCCATCGACGCCACAAATATTTCAACTAAACTGTCAATGATTTTAACGTTTTTTTTTTTTGCTAAAGTTTTCACCAACGTAGTTTAGTGTCCACTTGTTTACTTTCTTTTTCATCACCTTAAAATATGGAGCAAATTAGCCAACCAGTATATATATAATTGTTGTGCTATTTCAGTTCCCTTGAGGTTTGATCAGATGCTTCGTGGTCCAAGTTATAGGTTGTATTATTTTGAGTATCCTTTTATCAACTCAATTTGTTGCATACTTGCATTTATTTTAATTTTAAAGTTTTTGTAATTTTCCTTGATTATCATTTGCTTTTGACATTAAAATTGGTGGATTATTTTAACGCGTTTTTTTTAAAAAGGATACAACACGAGAACTTTCCGGGAGGTCACTTATCATAATACTACTTTCGCCCAAACACGCTTAACTGCAGAGTTCTGATGAGATCCGATGCATTAGTGCTGGTATGATCACACCCAGAGAGAGGATCCATCTGTAGCGGATACATGCCAATTGTTTACGAAATATTTTAATATCCGGAGAGAGGATCCATCCGTAGGCTGTACTTCTTCTTAGAGATTTGTTTGGGTTATTTTATAGGTCTTGGATATTATATGTTAATTATTTTTTAAAAAAATGAAAATGGTTTATCGGGGGAATTTTTATATGATTAAAAACTGTCTAAATTATCACATGGTCTAACGCCACAAGTCACACTATATGCATGCATTATTTCATTTAATGTATCCTTTCTATATCAATTGAGAAGTATTACAATATATTTTGATAGTCACATGTTATCATTAGGATGATTTTTAGAATTCTTAGAGAAATAAGTTGGTTCATCTAAATATATAATAAACATTTTATTAAACTAACCATAAATTCAATATTAAATTTGTTATTTCCTTAAATAAAATTATGGATTTGCCTAATGTGGCTAAAGTATATATGATAATTAATGATTTTCAATAATCAAAATTTGATAAAATTAATGTATCTTCTATCATATTTGTTTGATTTTAAAATATTAAAATAAATTAACATTAGTCATATAATAAAATTAAGATTTTTCTCTATATGTTATAGTTTGAGTTTTTTTTAAACGACTATAAATTACTAAAACTGTAAAAAATCTCAAATTCAAATTTCGTAATCCATGGTTTAAACTTTTTGTTATGATAAGATGCGAATGATTATAAAATCATATAAGTCGAAAGTCTCATTTAATAACTATTAAGATTAAAAGATATATATATATATAGGCATGGGCATTCGGTCGACCGTTCGGTGGACCGTTCGGTTTCGGTCCGGGTGATTCGGATTTTCTGATTTTCGGTGTTATGCTCAGAAGTACTATTCGGGTTTTACTAATTATCAGATCGGTTTCAGTTCGGTTCCTTCCGGGTTCGGTTCGGATCAGATGTAACCAATGTTTAAAATCCTCCAAAAATATATTTTTTGAACCTCAAAAATTGACAATTGTTTTTTCAAAATATAATAATTGTTTACAAATCTAATTAAAAATTAGTTAAACTATCTAAATTTAACTAAAAAGTATTCAAAATAACAATTAAAACAAACTAAAAAAATATTTTGAATATTCTAAAATATCTAAATCGTCTTAAAATATATAAAAAAATTAACATATTAAACTAATTTTGGATATCTTCGGATCCTAGTTCGGATTTCGGTTCGATTCGGGTTATAACCAAACACCAAAGTAAAACAGTTTGGATTCAGTTTCAGTTTTTCCGGTTCGGGTTTAGATAGATACTTCGGGTTGAGTTAAAAACGCCTAGGCCTATATATATATATATATATATATCGTTTTAAATTAAACTACATACCATATAAAAATACATAAATATTTTAAAAGAGAATTTGCGAAATGACTAAGTTTGCAAAGAAAATTAAGTGCATGTCATTGATTTTGACATAATTAGAAAAATAAAAATTATGCTTCCATTCGTCCGGTTTTAACCCTCTCTTGTACAAGTAGAAGACAGAGGAGAGATGTACATATAGCGTAGATAAAATGAGGTATGGCTAATATTTTAGCAAAATGTTTACATTTGGGAGAATATGAAGAAGCCATATCACATTAATAATAACCACATACAATTTACGGCTGTGTTATTCTATTTTGATGAAATAGTATAGGACACCAACATGACATCTAACCACTACGTATTAGACCCTCCCAAATCAGCTAAATAGTATACCTAAACGATTATTATATTACCCTAATTATAAAAGCTAAACCCTAATTTATACTATTATTTGCGAAGTAAATTTTTGGAATCGAACTCTCAAGTTAAAAGTTAGAGCGGTTAATATCTATTCTACCCTTAATGAATATTTAGATTAAATTTATTCAATATAATTATTTTAAAATAATATAATAACATAGATATCTATATTAGTATATATTAATTTTGGTTTTTTTTATATTGACAATAATCTCGCTTAGCCTTTCTATAGGTTTTATTATTTTCGGTTACTTAAAATTTTATTTATGACTGTAATTTTGGATAATAAGTAGGATGGAGGAAGAAGAGGTATTAGAAGACAATAGAAAGAAAAAAGATACGACCAAAGAGATGAAGTTAAATAGGTGATCATCTAATCGCTTGATCAACTTTTTTTTTCTGAAAGAGCATCGTTTGACTTTGATCAACTTTGTGTCATCTCTTTCTTAAGTTATGTTTGTCAGTAGGTATAGTTCATGCATTATGTTAAAAAGGAGAAGGATACAACCAATAAGATGAAGGTTATCTAATCGTTTAATCAACGTTTTTTTCGGTAAAAAGTTTGATCAACTTTGTGTCCTCTACTTCTTAAGTTATGTTTGTTAGTAGCATGAACTGTTTTATGTTTTCTATTTTTGGTTACATCTTCATAGCACAAAAAGGAAAAATAAAGAACAAGGAAAGAAAAAGATGTTGAATTCTATTGTAATCATGATGCTGATCAAGAAAAAGAACCATTATATATTTAATTATAGTTAACATGATAAACAATTGGCCGAGATTTGGTTGGTTTTGAGTCTTTTGACATGTGTTTCGTAGTTATCTTTTATCAGATAATAATAAATTATAGTATATCAAATATTATTTAACATTAATAAATAACTAAATATGTTAATATAATTACTTATAAATTAAAAAGAATATAATTGAGTTGATAATTATCATTATATAAAAATAGTTTATATTGTGTTATCTATAAAATTATTTAATCATAAATTCAAAGTTAAAATGAATGATTTTTCGCATTCGTTCATACCTTTAATATATTTTTATATATAATTTAATTTTACATTAATAATATTAGAATTTTAAGAAATAGGAGAACTATTATATATTGTGTTGTTATATTGAAATAATATTTTTTATAATAAAATTTTAAAAGACTAAGATATAAAATAATTTATAATTAAATAGTAATAAAGCAAAATAGTTTAGGAAATATGTGAATATTTTTGAAATTTCAACAGAATAATAAGTATGTATATTTTAATGAAAAAATTTGTCATATATATATAATTTGATGTTTGATTTAAACTTTTTTAAAACACAAATAATAATTTTAATTTAATTAAACATAAATTAATAAGTATTCGTAAGAAAATTATGCCCGCATGTGCGGGCAAAACACCTAGTCAATAGAATATAAGCTCAAACATAATGAAGAATCTAACATGTGTACTTAAAGTGAGCCGGTTATACCTTTCTCATTTGCAGTTACCCGGTAAACATAACATATCACACATAATATATGGTCAGAAATAAAGGAAGAAAGAGATACCCACGTTACACGTTAAATAGTTAATTGACCATATACATATGCATTGAGTGTTTTATTCCATATACCGAAGTAGTATATGAGGACTAAACTACACCCACAATCCTTAAATACTAAATACTAAACATTAATCCATTCTGAATTTTCTATACCATATCATTAAATTAGTATATGACTCCAAACCCACTCACAACTCGTAAATACTAAACTTTACTCCAAACTCTCATTCCTAAATACTAAACCCTAAACCTCACGCTTTCCTCTAAATACTAAACCCTAAACATTAATTACTAAACCCTAAACCAAAATATAAACCCTAAACATTACTTACTAAACCCTAAACCCAAATATAAACCCTAAAACCCAATTATCAAAATATAAACCCTAAACATTAATTGTATACTAGAAATTAGAAAAGAATAAATTTGTCAAACAATCGATGGTGATAGTAATACCAACCGTAAAAGTGTAGGTGATTGGTCGGAGTAACATGAAGTATATATGTTTGTCAATATCCCTGAAAATTAGAGATGTAAGTGTTATTCTATTTCTTGTGAATGGTACAAAAATACAAGAACTGATTCATACTATTTAGTTTGGTAATTTGATGTGTTCTACCATTAATCAAGAAAAGAGTACTAATATACAACCATTAAATGTTGCGCAAAAAACTGCAACCATTAAACATAATAGAACATGAAACTAGCTTACTATTGATTGATGAACACGTCAAAAAAGAGAAATGTCGAAATTGAAGATCACAACATATTGTTCGTTTTCACAGAAATAGTATAGAAATACAAGAGTGAGAAGATACTATATCTAATTTTGTCAATGAAATTTTTGTTATAAGTGACATAAACGTTTTGCTATAAAAGATACAAATGATCAAAAAACATATATATGAGTAGAAATTATTATTTAACAAATATTAATACTAAAAATATACTATATATGTTAATATTTTTTAAATTTAATTATATACCATATTAAGTAAAAAAAATTGTTTGGATTAATAAAATTTATTTACATATTCGCACCAATTTAATTGTATATGTAAAAGTTACTGATTTTTTAATTATTCAATATATATTTATTATTTATTAATTAAAACATAAATTATTTTTTTATATATAATGTTTATTTCGTGCAAGACGTATGTCTTAACCTAGTGTTTATATTATATGAATACGATATATACAAATGATGTATATCAGTAGATATACGCGTTGCTGACACGGTTCTTCGTGTTATTATTACTGACTTATATTATTACTTGTCAATTTTGAATGTTTTTCCTTAGAAAATATGGTTCTTGGATTGTTATTGAGTCAATTATAAATTTATTTTCTTCAATAAAATTTAATTAGCTATTTAAGTGGTTATTTGTAAAAATTGATTTGGTTATCAATATCACTAAAATACATTTATATTTCTAATATGTTTTTTAGAAAATACATTTATAATGGATGATTTATCAAAAAAATGATGTTTCGTTACTGTATAAGTGAGACATAATACGGAAAATGATTTGATGATCACAAAATCAATTATAAAGTTTTAAATTCGTCCCTATGGACCTCCTATCTCTGCAGCCTCCAACCTAAGGGTTAGTGATCTCCTCTTCCTAGAAACTAACGAGTGGAATATAGACATAATGAGGCTTCACCTACCTCACCATGACGACCAAATTCGTCAAGTAATTCCGACCTCTTTCCGCTCACCAGCCAAACTGATCTGGCTGGCTGATAAAGTGGGTGCTTATACCACCAAATCAGGCTACAAACTAGCACCTTTGGCTACGCCGAATCTAGCAGCACATGCGATAAATTGGAACAAGTGTGTCTAGAAAATCCCCACTTCACCCAATATCTAACACTTTCTTTGGAGGATTCTAAACGAGGCGCTCCCTATAGGAAACTTGCTTGCTATTCGAGGACTTACTGAGCATATCCATTGCAAGAGATGCGGAGAAATGGAAACTATGAATCATCTGTTTTCAGAGTGTTATTTCCCTCCAAAGAGGTTTGGCTTCAAGCTCCTCTGTCTTTCACAGACCGCCAACAGGCTGGTACCCAAAACATTCAAAACATGTTAGCAAGGATCCCATATGACATCAACCTGCCAGCTTTTACTCTGGTCTCAACTCCGCTGATCCCTTGGTTCCTTTGGACGCTATGGACGGCCAGGAACTTACTTCTTTGAAGACAAATCCATCTCAGTCCAAAACTGTATCAGAAAGGCAGTCCTAGCTGCAAAAAGATGGGAGGAGGCCCTCCAACCAGTTCCAAATCTTGCCTCTTCGCCAACTCCTCTTATGGCTGGTGATAATTTACGATTTCCATCCTCTCTCCGGTGCATTAGTTCTAGTATGATCGCACCCGGAGAGAGGATCCATCTGTAGCGGATACATGCCAATTGTTTATGATATATTTGAATATCCGGAGAGAGGATCCATCCGTAGGCTGTACCTCTTCTTAGAGATTTGTTTGGGTTATTTTATAGGTCTTGGATATTATATGTTAATTATTTTTTTAAAAAAGAAAATGGTTTATCGGGGGAATTTTTAGATGATTAAAAATTGTCAAAATTACACATGGTCTAACGCCACAAGTCACACCACATGCATGCATGATTTCATTTGATGTATCCCTCGTATATCAATTGAGAAGCATTACAACATATTTTGGTAATTACATGTTATCATTAGGATGATTTTTAGAATTTTTAGAGAAATAAGTTGGTCCATCTAAATATTTAATAAACATTTTATTAAACGAACCATAAATTCAGTGTTAAATTTGTTATTTCTTTGAATAAAATTACAGAATTGCCTAATGTGCCTAAAGTATATATGACAATTAATGATTTTCAATAATCAAAATTTGATAAAATTAATGTATCTTCTATCATATTTGTTTGATTTTAAAATATTAAAATAAATTAACATTAGTCATATAATAAAATTAAGATTTTTCTCTATATGTTATAGTTTGATTTTTTTTAAAACGACTATAAATTACTAAAACTGTTAAAAATCTCAAATTCAAATTTTGTAATCCATAGTTTAAAATTTTTGTTATGACAAGATGCGAATGATTATAAAATCATATACGTCGAAAGTCTCATTTAATAACTATTAAGATTAAAAGATATATCGTTTTAAATTAAACTACATACCATATAAAAATACATAAATATTTTAAGGGAGAATTTGCGAAATGACTAAGTTTGCAAAGAAAATTAAATGCATGTCATTGATTTTGACATAATTAGAAAAATAACAATTATGTTTCCATTCGTCCGGTTTTAACCCTCTCTTGTACAAATAGCAGGCAGAAGAGAGATGTATATATAGCATAGATAAAATGAGGTATGGCTAATATTTTAGCAAAATGTTTACATTTGAGAGAATATGAAGAAGCCATATCACATTAATAATAACCACACACAATTTACGGCTGTGTTATTCTATTTAGACGAAATAGTATAGGACACCAATCTGACATCTAACCACTACGTATTAGACCCTCCCACATCAGCTAAATAGTATACCTAAACGATTATTATATTCCCCTAATTATAAAAGCTAAACCCTAATCAATAGAATATAAGCTCAAACATAATGAAGAATCTAACATGTGTACCTAAAGTGAGCCGGTTATACCCTTCTCATTTGCGGTTACCCGGTAAACATGACATATCACACATAATATATGGTCAAAAATGAAGGAAGAAAGAGACACCCATGTTACACGTTAAAATCGTTAATTAACCATATACATATGCATTGAGCGTTTTATTCCATATACCGAAGTAGTATAGGAGGACTAAACTACACCAACAATCTTTAAATACTAAATACTAAACACTAATCCAATCTGAATTTTCTATACCATATCATTAAAGTAGTATATGACTCCAAACCCACTCACAACTCGTAAATACTAAAATTTACTCCAAACCCTTGTTCCTAAATACTAAACCCTAAACCCTAAACCTCACGCTTCCCTCTAAATACTAAACCCTAAACATTAATTACTAAACCCTAAACCGAAATATAAATCCTAAACCCAAATATAAACCCTAAAACTCAATTATCAAAATATAAACCCTAAACATTAATTGTATACTAGAAATTGGAAAAGAATTAATTTGTCAAACAATCGATGGTGATAGTAATACCAACCGTAAAAGTGTAGGTGATTGAGTCGGAGTAACATGAAGTATATATGTTTGTCAATATCCCTGAAAAGTAGAGATGTAAGTATTATTCTATTTCTTGCGAATGGTACAAAAATACAAGAACTGATTCATACTATTTAGTTTGGTAATTTGATGTGTTCTACCATTAATCAAGAAAATAGTACTAATATACAACCATTAAATGTTGCGCAAAAAAATGCAACCATTAAACATAATAGAACATGAAACTAGCTTATTATTGATTGATGAACACGACAAAAAAGAGAAATGTCGAAATTGAAGATCACAACATATTGTTCATTTTCACAGAAATAGTATAGAAATACAAGAGTGAGAAGATACTATATCTAATTTTGTCAATGAAAATTTTGTTATAAATGACATAAACGTTTTGCTATAAAAGATACTAATGATCAAAAAACATATATATGAGTAAAAATCATTATTTAACAAATATTAATACTAAAAATATACTATATATGTTAATATTTTTAAATTTAATTATATACCATATTAAGTAAAAAATTGTTTGGATTAATAAAATTTATTTACATATTTGCACCAATTTAACTGTATACGTAAAAGTTACTGATTTTTTAATTATTCAATATATATTTATTATTTAGTAATATGTAAAATAAATAAAACATAAAATAATTTTTATATATAATGTTCATTCCGTGCAAGGCGCATGTCTTAACCTAATGTATATATTATATGAATATGATATATACAAATGATGTATATCAGTAGATATACGCATTGCTGACACGGTTCTTCGTGTTATTATTACTGACTTATATTATTACTTGTCAATTTTGAATGTTTTTCCTTAAAAATATGGTTCTTGGATTGTTATTGAGTCAATTATAAATTTATTTTCTTCAATAAAATTTAATTAGCTATTTAAGTGATTATTTGTAAAAATTGATTTGGTTATCAATATCACTAAAATACATTTATATTTCTAATATGTTTTTTAGAAAATACATTTATAATGGATGATTTATCAAAAAAAATGATTTTTCGTTACTGTATAAGTGAGACATAATACGGAAAATGATTTAATGATCACAAAATCAATTATAAAGTTTTAAATTCCGTCCCTATGGACCTCCTATCTCTGCAGCCTCCGACCTAAGGGTTAGTGATCTCCTCTTCCTAGAAAATAACGAGTGGAATATACACATAATCAGACTTCACCTACCTCACCATGAGGACCAAATTCTTCAAGTGATTCCGAGCTCTTTCCGCCCACCAGCCAAACTGATCTGGCTGGCTGATAAAGTGGGTGCTTATACCACCAAATCAGGCTACAAACTAGCACCTTTGGTTACGCCAAATCTAGCAGCACATGCGATAAATTGGAACAAGTGTGTCTAGAAAATTCCCACTTCACCAAGATCTAACACTTTCTTTGGAGGATTCTAAACGAGGCGTTCCCTATAGGAAACTTGCTTGCTATTCGAGGACTTACTGAGCATATCCATTGCAAGAGATGCGGAGAAATGGAAACTATGAATCATCTGTTTTCAGAGTGTTATTTCCCTCCAAAGAGGTTTGGCTTCAAGCTCCTCTGTCTTTCACAGACGGCCAACAGGCTGGTACCCAAAACATTCAAAACATGTTAGCAAGGATCCAATATGACATCAACCTGCCAGCTTTTACTCTGGTCTCAACTCCGCTGATCCCTTGGTTCCTTTGGACGCTATGGACGGCCAGGAACTTACTTCTTTGAAGACAAATCCATCTCAGTCCAAAACTGTATCGCAAAGGCAGTCCTAGCTGCAAAAGGATGGGAGGAGGCCCTCCAACCAGTTCCAAATCTTGCCTCTTCGCCAACTCCTCTTATAGCTGGTGATAATTTACGTTTTCCAAATTGCTTTGTGGATGGAGCTTGGCAAGAATCATCTTTGCTTGCAGGTATGGGATGGACCTTAACATGCTCAGCTACTGCTCCCACCATAAAAGACTCCTCCTTCCGCTCCAAGGTTGGATCCGCCCTCACTGCTGAAGCTTTGGCTTTCGAGAAGCTCTTTGAAGCCCACTGAAGGCGAATGTGTGTAACCACTCTCCACATTTACTCAGACTCAATGGTCTTAGTCTCTACCATGTGCTCAGGGACCGTTCTGAACGAAATTGCGGGCATCTTATCAGATATTCGAAGCTTTATGTCTTTCTTTTAGTTTCTATCTTTAAGTTTATCTCTAGCTCTGCAAATATTGTTGCAGATGTTTTAGCTAAAGCCGCTCTGGTTTGTTTAACCGTTGTTTCCCATTTACTGCAAGAGTAATTTTCCTTCAGTTTTAATGATATATAATAGAATGTTGATAAAAAAAAAGTTTTTAATGGACTTTCCAACGACCATCAGACGGATGATGTACTTTGATATAGATAGAGTGAACGCACGTGATAACCCACTGACTATGGCAGGCGTACATTATCATTAGCTAAAATCCAGAAAAATGATATTTATTTCAGTTATACAGTTATCTGTGCGACCAATTGCTTGAATAACACTAATCAAGCAAAGGAAATAGTGGCCTTGATTGAGAAGAGTTAATGTGGGAAAGCCTCCACGGCAAGGAGAAAGGAGAGGGTTTCACACAAGTCTTGGTGACAATGTGTGATTAGTTGTTAACTGTAGCCAAAAAAAAGGATTAGTTGTTAACCAGTAACAACACTGGGGCTATAGAATAAGTCAGTTCATCATAATCATATGTTCATGTCAAACTTGAAAGGCTTCAGAATGTATATATTCATTCGGGCCATAGAAAGGCCGCCCAAGATTCAGCTTAACTGGGCCTTTCCACAAAATTAATACTTGTCCTCCTCATATTGTCACGTGGACGAACGATGATCATCAGATCAAAACGTTTCAACGGTTACAGTCTGATCCAACGCCTCTAATCAATCGTAATTCAACGGCCACAAATAGTCCCGCCATAAAAAAAAAACAGATAAGAGATAGTTAAGGAGATAACGTAACGTAGCTAGTGAAAGCAAAGCCGCCCACAAAAAAATAAAAATAACAATGGCTTCGCTCTCAATAGGAATCGCCTTTGCTAACACCGTCCGTACAATCCCGAGATTTAATACAAGAAGGGGCAAAATCTCCTGCGAATGGGTAAAGAACGAATCATAATCCATCTTTTTTTTTTTACGATTCTTGTTCTTGACTTTGTCTGAAAATTTTCTTGTTAATCACAAGGAAGGATCCGAAAGGTATCTTAGGTCCTGCTCAAACTGGTCATATCGCTCGCCTTGAGTTCAAACGCAGGCTAGAGAGAGACTCCGAGGCTAAAGAGGCTTTTCAGAAACAACTCCGTGAAGAGAGAGAGCGTCGTCAAGCTCTTAGAGAGGTAAATGAAAACTGAAACTGGTTTTTACATATTCATATATGGATAGTATTGTTTGACTGATGATGCTTGTCTCGTCATGGGTTTTGTCAGTCTAGAGTTGTACCAGACACTTCCGCTGAGCTCATTGAGTTCTTTCTTGATACGGAAGCTCAGGAGATTGAGTTTGAAATCGCTAGGCTTCGTGGAAGGTTAGTGAAAATGTTTTTAATTATTTAAGTGAGTTCATCGAATTATATTAACGCCAAAGTGTAACATGTTGTTTGGTTTATTACAAGACAGAACTGAGTTAGAAAAGGTTTGAGTCTTTGTGTTAATAAAGTTCATGTTTTAATGAAATTTTTTGTAGGTTAAATGACGAGTTTTTTGCGCAAATTCGACTTGAAATCGGGCAAATCCGGTTTGCGGTTACAAAAACCGCGGTACAATGTTCTTCAAACAACATTTGAATCCATCACCAGTGGAGTAGTCAACGGCCACTTAACTAATCTTTTGTTTTTTTTCATCATGTAGGAAGATGAAGACAGATTGATTGAGCTTGAATCACTTCAAAAAGCCTTAGAAGAAGGAATAGGTTTGTGTTCTGTCTTTATGGTCTTAACTATTGTATCATCTTACGGGTTTTGATTACTTCTCTTGACTCTTTGTTGTGTTGATATGCAGAGGCTTATGACAAAATGCAAAAGGAGCTTATGACCGCTACAAATAGCTTAACCAAGATATTAACCTCAACCGACATAAAAGCAACAGTATGTGTGACCTTAAAACATTATGATGATGTTTCATGATATCATTTTGAACCATTGTTTTTGATTCTTATTACAGTTGTTGGATATGGTGGAGAAAAACGAGATCAACAGGTCTTTGTTGACACTTCTTGATGAAAACATAGCAAATGCATACAGAGGAAACCAGGTTAGTAGACCCGGTGGATGTTTGAATTGACAAAAGAACATGGTTATGGTTTGAATTTGGATTTTAAACTAAACCGGAAATCTCTAATCGAATTGACCGGAGCTAGGCATAAATGCATAATAAACGTACTAAACCGAACCAAACCAAACCCTATATACCCGCAACAGATCTGCTCTTTATTAGTAGCCTGAACGAACACTAGAGAAGTATTTATGCTGAATTAACCGAATTGCAAACCGAAATAAGATTCGGTTACGTTAAACGTAACAGAAAACCGAATGTGGAACCCTATTTAAAATTTTTAAAGCTTTTCATCTTTGCAGAAAGAAGCAGGAGATTACATGGAGAAGGTGCGTGCTTCAGTTCTAAAGTACTTGACGGTGTAGAATCATATGAGTGATGAGTCTTCAAAGATTTCTCAATCTTTGAAATGTTTACTATG
The DNA here is from genome assembly GCF_020379485.1 of Brassica napus. Taxonomy (NCBI): domain Eukaryota; kingdom Viridiplantae; phylum Streptophyta; class Magnoliopsida; order Brassicales; family Brassicaceae; genus Brassica; species Brassica napus. The sequence goes on from NC_063442.1 coordinate 9,387,592, forward strand.
CTCGGGTAAAATGTATTTATATTTATTTTGTTGAGTAAAATGTATTTCTTTTTTCCCGAACGAATGATTATGTCTTTAAGGTCATATTTTCTAAATTTTCACATTTTAACATGCACCAAGTCTCGAAATATCGACTTTCATAATAAACGGAGAGAGAAAAAAGTTAAGCGATCTCCGAGCATAGTTCTCGGCCGACGATGGTGGGCTCCTTTAGCCACGTCGTCGGTTGGGCTTCTTCCTTTTTATTTCAGTTCTGTTTATCTTGTTTAGTTTCTGGTCCGTCATGCGGTATCGTTGGTTCTTCGGTACTGTATGTTTAGTTTTTTTGTTCCAGTATCGCACCGATCGTTTGGTGGATGACTGGCTTTGTTTCTGGGGCCGTGCCGTTTCTTCTTCGGTGGTGGTTGCCGGCTATCGAATCCTCGGAAGTGATCGAGCTGTATGACGTTTTTCGTTTTAGTGATTGGGTGGTCTGGGTTTGGATGAGATCTTGAGTTTATTTGATTGATGCTATCCAAAACTTAGGCGTATGTGTGGAAAGATGCTGAATCCGTAAAACTTCCAACACAGTCGTCGGATGTGGTTTTCGGTGGTTGTGGTCGTGTTCCCGGTTAATTCCGGAGTTAAAGTGATCTGTTTGTTCCGATAACGACTTTTAAGTCGGTGAAATCGATGGTGGCTCGCGTTTTCGGTGTGATTCCGGTGGTTTCCGGTGGTTTTTGGTTCAGTTGCAGCGACGATTCGCAGGTGGAAGAAGACGGTGATATTGTCTTTGCACGTGTCCCTTTTTTCTCCTGAGTTGAACACGTTGTTTTGCGTCATCTGTTTGTTAGTGGATATGGGCCTGTGTTTGGTTTTCTAGTGTTGTAGTTGGGTCTTGTTGGTAGGCCAGGAGCCCTTTTCTTTTTGATCTTTTGTTTGTAAAAAATCTTTGTTATATAAAATATCAGATTTGAGAGAAAAAAAAAATATCGACTTTCATAAGCTGGGCCCTTTTTCGTTCATTGCATGTCTGTGTCATTATGGGACCATGTTCGCTGTAACGATCAAATCTCTTCTACTCGTAATAAGTGAAATGAATCAATCATTATAAAGTTGTGGAAAAAGAAAATAAATGAATCAAGTATGGTATACTATAAAGGGAACAATAATTAAAGAAACACAATTGTTATGAATTTGAAAACTTATTGGTTCCAGCTTCCAAGCATGGCCTTTCATTATCACCTTTAGCTTTTATTTTATTTTCCACAGTGACAAAATTATCCTAATTATTACGTTCACATGCATATGTTTTTTTTGTGGGTTATCTTTTGGGCTATGCAGTAACTATAGTAAAAGCAAAATGACTTGATAAAAGAATCATGTCTACGTGCCTATCTTCATCTTTGGGCTACCGAAGTACGGTTTCCGAGTAGATTCACATGATCTTTTTTTTCTTTTCTTTTTTTTTTTGTAAAAGGGCTTATTCACATGAACTTATTCTATCAACCATATACTTAATTACACTATTATATCTTTTTCCAAAATTTTCAGAAACTATATGATTTATTAGTATGGATCTAAAGTATCTCTATTGAGAATTTCTTTTTAAGAATTACTATTTTTAAGTAACTAAGATAATAATAATAATAATCTATCAAATGAATGTCAAATGTTAATAAATTCATTTGAAAATATTTCATGAGATATTTTTAAATATTTTAGATAATAGTTTGTAATATTTAAGATATTATTCAATAAAATAGTTTTTATTATCTAGAATATTTAAATTTCTGATAGTAGGAAAATAAAAATAATATTTTTTACAAACAACTTTTTGAATAATGAATTATATATATATATATATATATTTTTTTTTGCTTCATATAAAATATGATGTGTTTGTTAGAAATTTTTCTAAAAAAAATCTAAATCAATTATGACAAACTGGATAAATGATTACTTATTATATATATTTTATTAAAAAGTTTTAGACTCTGAATTGTACATATATCAGTTTTCTTGCTAAAAATATATACTATTACCTCATTTTTGTATATCATCGAGACTGATAAGAGGACTGGATGAAAACTAAAAATCATAAAAATAATATCTTTTTTTGTAAAATTCGACAATAAAAACAATCATATATGTGAGCATTTGTGGTATTTTCTTTGATAATAATTCGACAATAAAAACAATCATATAAGAACATATGTAATATGATATTATATTTTTGTAAAATACAGCGTCAATATTCTATTCTCTAGATCCAAAAATTCCTTGGTCAGTTTCTCAATATTTATGATTCGCTATTTTCATCATGTCAGATATGTAAAAAAATTCTTTTTTTCATGTCGGATATGTATGTTTACATAATTTAATAATTATAAAATTATATCAATTATTATATATGCTTGTAAAGAATCAGTCGATCATATCGAAGATTCACATCATTGTTAATTAAACTTTTTGTATCTTAATCTACAAAAACAAATATCAGATAAACATAATTTTAAAATTGATAGTAATCTATAGTTAACATCTTAAATAAAAGATAATATAATTTAAAATATAGATAACAATTTTCTTTAATTCCGTAATTTATTTCAAAGCTATTACTAAATTAGTTTGTTTTTCTTAATTTTCATGATCAAGAAATTGTCATTGTAGAGTTTTTCTTTTATGAGACTATAAATAAAAAAACCTCTCCCCTTTTGCTCTGTCTTCTCTCTAAAATATGAACACAGAGGAAGGATCGAGAGGTTTCATGTTCTGGTATTCACCTGTCGTTTGGTGGATGACTGCTTCTTGACTCTGGGGCCGTGCCGTCTCCTTTGGCGGTGGTCGCCGGCTTTTGGATCCTGGGAGTGAAAGCTTCCAAAGCTTTACATCGCCGGTTTGTTTTTTCTTATGAAAACATAGATGGGGTTTGGTGAGTTCCTTCGATAGAGATCTCGAATAAATCGAGGTGATACTCTCCGATGGTGATGAAGCGAAAGGGTTGAAGACAAACAAGATGGAGATGTGGGATTTAATCCAGCGACGGACGGTTTGGGGGCTCCGGATGAGATCTCGACGTAGTTCGATGGAAACTCTCCGTGGAAGCAGCTCAGCCGTGGTCGGTGGTGGTGGTTTAGCCGGTGCGTTTTTTCTCGACGACGTGTCGCTTGATTTCTCCGGTGATGGGGAAAGGCGTCAGGATGTGACGACACGTGTACCTCGCTGTTGAGGTGTTTACACGTGTGCCGTAATGTGATTTGGGGCGGTGTTTCCTTTTGGACTTAGCGATTGGGCTTTAATTTTCTGTTGTTGTTTGGTTTTAATGTAAAGTTGGGCCTGTCTTGGGCTTTTCTGTAATGTTTTTCGGAGTTGGATCTTGCTCCTTTAATAAATCAACAGATGGAAAAAAAAGAGTTTTTCTTTTATGATGGCAGACAATATAATGTATCCGTACCGCACATCAAACTGGGTTTCACTCAATAAGACCAAATAATATTCTATTCAGCTGTCCTGATTACCCGGATTCAACGCTCATCCGTTCGCGCTGAGAAATAAATAGTAACCCAAAAAATGCGCATGAACCTCTTGTCGTTATTCCACATGGTCTGGATAAGCATCCTAAAAACACAATAATGCGTTGGAAAAAACTAATTAAATACAAATTGCGAAAACTTCAAACGTTAAACCACGGCTGTGAGTGGTCTGTGAGGGAGCGTAAAAGTAATATAATCTCCAAACTTATTTGCTATCTTTTTCCTCTCTAAAATAGAAGTATAATATATTCCAATATATTTTCCTAAATAATACTTTCTATATGTAAAATAAAAATAAATAATTTCTAGTTATTCGAAAATCACATAAAATAAAATTGTTTACTCTTTATATTCAATGTTATAAGATTTCTTATATTAAAATACAGTATTCATAAAAAAATATAAAAAATCATATAAAATTTAAAAGTCTTAAACATCTTAAAAATGTGATGGAGAATATTTACTTCAACTTAAAAATGGCGCAAACCAACTAAAAACGCATTAAAAATATTAAATTTATTAAAAACTATAAACGCATTTTTGTACTCTAAAATAGCGGTTTTTAACTTTTTTAATTAAAAGTTAAGAGACGGATTCTTATATTCCGCTAAGAACCCCATCCTAAAAATCTTCCATTAATCATGCTTTAACATGTCATACCGGTCACAACAAACATTTAACTCTTAACTTTTAAAAAATTAAGAGACGGATTCTTATATTTCAATAAGAACTTCATTCTAAAAATTTTCTATTAATCATGTTCTACCATGTCATACCGGTCACAGCATACATTTATTTTAGTACTCTAACATGTGTTGATCGATGACTCATCTTGAAACTATAATCTGCACACTCATACATGTAAAATATTACTTAATTAGATTAAAATTGTAGAACAAGATTGTCAGTGAGATTTACCCCAAACATTTTTCTTTGTTTTTGTTTTTTAATAAAAATATATGCAAAAGTCTCTCTACTTTGATTTTTTTGACTTGAATCAAGTCCCATAATAATACCAATCCCTTATAAACCTCCTCTTCACTTCAAACAAACAAAAATAAAGCAAGAACATTTAAACACATCATGGAGCCTAAAAATACAATCTTTCTCGTTCTACTCCTCTCAACCATTCTCCAGTCTTCATCCGCAACTCCAAATCGGTCCGACCTTGATCGGTTCATCGTGACATCATGCCAAACCACCCGATATCCACTACTATGCGTGCATACACTCTCTGCTTACGCCACCATGATTCGACACAAAAACGACCAGGATCTTGCCCAAACGGCTCTCACCATCAGCTTGTCTCGAGCCAGATCCGTTGCTATATTCGTCGCTAAACTAACCAAAGAGTATGTTCTCGTATACCATTAATAATTACGTGTTTGCTTCACAATCACTTAATTAGATTCCATGACAAAAGAAACTAGACTCATCTCTGGAGTTTTTGTATGTTTTCTGAAATACGTTATATTAGCATAACAGTAGATTTGATTTTATTTTTGGATAAACTTTTTATGTATATGTAGAACGTCAAGTTTCAAACGTAGAGAATATTTAGCAATCAAAGATTGCATCGAAGTGTTAGGCAACAGCGTGGACCGGTTAGGCCAGTCGGTTAAAGAACTAGGTCGAGCTGGTCATGCTGTGGCTGGTGAGGACTTCATGTGGAAGATGAGTAACGTTCAGACGTGGGTTAGTGCCGCTTTGACAGACGAAACCACGTGTCTAGATGGATTCTCAGGTCGAGCCATGGAGGGCAAAGTGAAGAGGCTGATTCGTTTGAAAGTGGTTCACGTAGCTCAAGTCACTAGCAATGCTCTTGCGTTGGTTAACCACTTTGCTGAGAAACGAAGCGCGAAGATTCCTTAACTGGAGCTGAGTCCTTTTTTTTGGTATGACTAATTAATGTAAAAGTTTTGGCTTGTATGTAAAATCTCGAATCTTTAAACTGTGTAAAATGTTTATCATCTTTTTGTCGGTCGGAAAGAAAACTCAACCTTTGTTGTTCTTTAATATTGTATCATAATTAAATATACATGTGCTTTTGTTTTTGGATAAATTTTAGATATATTTTCTTATTGGCAAATTCTCTAATTTCAAAGTAAAGATATTACCGAATCGTATTAACAAACTATGCACTATATATTATTTCAGTTTTATTTTGCTACGTGTAATCATTGATAAAGGTGAAGGTTAAATGAATTCACTCGCTATAATGTTCTTCTGAACTTTATTTTAGTCGACACTAGTCACTAGCCAATTATTTTAGATTTTAGATATTGTTTTTGTAGTAATTAACTGAAATAAAAAAACATAATCAAGGTAGAAAGTTAGGAGACAAGATTTTGTCCGGTGACAAAAGTCTTGATTTGTTTCTAGTGATTCAGGACAAAATTAACGTGTTCTATACATAATAATTGAGGAACAACCTAATTTTTAGCTAAACAAATACTGATATCACATAATTATGATTTATGCTATCTAATAAACTAAAGCCATTTTGCTAGCAATCTCTGCACTAACAACAGGCTAACAACCGTATAATTGACCACATTGTCATGAACTGTGTAATATATGATAACAATTTCCCCTTGAAATATCGACTCAACATTTTTAATTTAAAGATTAAAGTGAGTCATTGATTCGACTATATTATTAGATAGTAGTATAGCACTTTTAACCTCCTTAGTGTTTGTCTTAATAATTGTGTTCACAAGCTCAAAAATATTCTTATAGGACAAAGTTTCAACGACAACTACCCACCTTTGTGATATGAAAATTACGTATATCAAATACGAAATCTTGTTCCCGCAATTGACGGTTTAGAAACACAAAATATAAGACTAAGAAAAAAAATTATTTGATAGACACTAGAGATTTTTTTTTTTTTTTTTTTTACAACAAAACATTCACATAGACTCTCTAAATCAAAATGGTAACTCCGTATCTATGTAAACGACGAAAGACGGTTGTCTCCTAGCACTGCGTGCTAAGCTATTCGCCCGTTGGTTCTCCGTTCGAAATACGTGAACGATGTCTGAGTTGAGAAAACTTCTTTGTAAAAACTTGATATCTTTCAGATAACTTTCAAATGCTGATCATTCTTCTGGTTCCGAAACCATCTTCACCAATTGAGAACAACCAGTAGCAAAAATAACCTGAAACTATCTTAAATTCTTCATACATTCCATTGGCCAAATTAAAATTTCCACCTCCAAATGAAAAGGTGAAAGACATGCCCTTACATTCCTCACCTCTAATAAACCATCAAAATCCGGTAGGGTACTATACCAGCCTTGTCCTAAAAATAGTTCTTTATCTTTCCATAAACCATATATAAAGCACCAACGTCCTGACGTTACTAATGGAATTCTAGTCTGCACCTGAAGTTCCTTCTTTTGATCGGTGAGTATTTGTGCTTCAACCCAAAGCGTTGATTTCAATTCTACTAATTTAAGTGTTTCTCTTGGGTCAGTATCCAGATTACTAAATACTTTATTATTCCGACCTTTACATATATACCATAATTTCCAAGCAAATTAATGGTATCTATCTTTGGATTAACTCTCTAAAAAAAGATGATCCATATTACCAAAAAAAGACCTTGTAGGAAAAAAAATTGGGATTTGATGGTATTTTAGATAATGCCCACACTTGACGTGTTGGAGGACATTCAAAAACACACATGATTTATTGATTTCTCCGAGTCTTCACATCGAGCACAATGTATATCCCCTTGTATTTCTCTCGCTTTGAGGTTTTTCATTACCGCTATACAACCTGAAAAGAGTTGCCATAAAAAATGCTTAATAGTCGGCGGACACCGCACTTTCCAACATAAAGCTTTAAGTAAATCCACTGTGGATCCAATAAATTTTGATGGTTTTTCCTTATCAGGATATACCTGTTCCACTTGATACCCTGATTTAACCGAATATTTTCTATTGTTAGTAAAATGTCATTAATTCCTATCTTGCATCTGATGTTTACTCAATGGGATACTTTCAATGATTTTTACATCACGAAGATCCACTAAAGTCCTAACTGCCTGAAGGTTCCAAGTTCGGGATTCCAAGTTGATGAGAGAATCCACTGTGAGATCCAGGTAACTGTGTTGAAGGTTTTTGTTTGCTGATTTTTGACGAGTGGCTAGGATATAAGGATCATTACATACCGAAATAGACACTAGAGACTATCATACAATAAGTAAAAGGGGGATATCCTCATCGTTTAGGCCATCCACGTCGGATAAAATATTTAGCCAATGGCGTCGCGTGTTTCTTCCACGTCGGAACCGATTGGGCCTCGATGTTTAGTTTGATACAGAGTTGGCCCGTAAGCCCGTTACTTACGCAAAACAGACAAGACCTTCCTCTAGCCGTCTCGACGATCTCTAGATTCTTTTCTCTTGCGCAGACAACGATCTGATTCCTTCTGTCCTTTCCATTTCTTCCGTCAATCGGTTCGTGACTGTTCAATCAATCCTCCATCAGATCTGCCTTAAACCTCCATTAATGGGTTCGTTTCGCATCCTTCTATCTTATTTCTTTTATAACCCCGATCATTCCCCCAGTTTTATTACGCGCAATACTCTCTCAACCGATGAATTCCAACAGCAAGAACTCCGCTTCCGGCGATCTTCTCTCCAAGAAACCTAACGGCAAGGATGCTGTCTCCTCCGCCTCCTCGACGAAACCATCCGTGCCCCCGACAAAATCCTCCGCCGCTCCGGTGAAACCCTCCGCCGCTCCGGTGAAACCCTCCGCCGCCCCAACGAAACTATCCGTGCTTCCGATGAATTCCTCCGCGGCATCCATGAAGCCCTCTGCCGCACCTATGAATCCCTCCGTGGCACTGATGCCCCATACCGTCGCACCGATGGAATCTACTGGCCAATCTGGTGTCTCCGGTTATACCTCTACGAAGAAACGTAACGGCAAGGCCGTTTTCGGCTCCGATGTCTCTTCCGACAAAAACGATGGCGTCGTGATGTTCAGAAATGTGACGTTTGGACCACAGGAAAGCGAGTTGAGGTTTCGTCTGATCCATTTTTGGGAGGCCAGGAACGCAATCACAAAGACCCTTATTGGTCTAGAGATGCTTCTGATTGACTAAGAGGTTTGTTACGATAGCTTTCGCTTTTTGTCATTTTCGATAGATTGATAACGATCGTTACTTCGTTGTTTTGAACAGGGCACTGTGATTCAGGGATTCATCCCACCATCGAGGATTGAAACCTATCTGCGACACATGATTCCCGGTTCCACTTACAGACTCAACAACTACTTTGGTTCTAAGACCAAGAAGGTGTATCAGGTTGCTGATCCAGACGTCACCATTGCTTTCTCATGGAACTCCGTACTATCTGTTCTCACAGATAGTTCTATACGGTTTCCTGAAGATCGATTCCGTTTCCATGGTTATGAAGAGTTCGAAGCGGTTTGCGGCCTCAAAGGGGATCTGTTTGGTAAGATATCTCAGTCTCATCTGTTTATGTTGATCAGATAATTACGTGTTGTTTTTATACACAAGTTTTGTTTGAACACACAGATTACATTGATCATATTAGATTGGTGAATGAGCAGACTCTTACCGAGGATCTTGTGCTGGACGAGGACGAAATAGCTTCCATGCGGCGAATTCTGATTCATGTTCAGACATATGAGTAAGTTCTTTTTTGGAGCTCTATATGTATATGATTTTGCGTAGTACATGTGTCTGCTTTGATACAGTGGACCTGTGATGAAGCTCTACTTATGGGACAAGGCAGCTACAGACTTGTGTGAGAAGTTTAAATCGCTTCGAAAACCTCCAAGTGTTATTTTAGTAACAACTGTGAATCCTAAGATTTTTGAAGGTTCGTAATACTTAGCTTTTGTTGTGGTTAAAAGTTGTAGTAAGCTCAATTTGTTTGACTAATTTTTATTATTTTGGTATGGAAAATTGGTTATGCTACAGGTGCTTTATCTCTGTCGTGTCTATCATCTTCAAGGGTGTTTTTTGACATGGATGTTCAAGCAACCAGAGAGTACCTGGCTTGGTATGTATTGACTTGTGTAGCATAACTAAATCTTTACTCTATATAACGGCTTGGTTTTTTTAACATTCAGGTTTGAGTTAAACTCAGAAGCTACTAATAGAGTTAATGCTGAAATTATGACCAAGGCTGAGATAGTTACTATTGAGGATTTACTCTCTTACATGAAGCAAGAAGATGCGAAGGTATGATTTCTCTTTCTTGAATCCTTGCATTGCGATATGGAAAGTTATCGACTATCTTTTCTGTTGCAAAATGTAGGTCGCTTGTATATCTAATGTTTGTGTGAAGACATCACGCAGTTTCTTATGACAAATAAGCAATGATTTTTTAGAAAAAAGAAGTAATGAACAAACCTTTTATCAAGCACTAAGTATATAAAATAATGAAATATACTTATGACTTTACTGTTAAATATTAAGTGTGGGCCCGCCTTCTGCAGGCTAATATATATGTACCCAAGTTTTTTTTTTATTAATTTTTATTTGAACCTGAATTATTAAATTTGATATAAATTTTAACTTAATAATATAATTACTAATTTAAAATATAAATTAATAAATGATGTATTAAATTCTGCTTTTTTATATTAAAAAGTGTTTACTTTAGATAAAAAATCTTATCTAATACTAATAACCAAACCATCATATAATCAATTTGATTTGAAATAATCTTTTGTAATTATGGATCGAAATAATCTCAGTGGCATTGATAATACTAAAAATTACAGTTAACAAAACAGAAAATAAAAATAGTTAGTAAATATCATATATTATTAACAATTTAGATTTTAAAAACTGTAACATAAAAAAAACAATAAATTACAAAACATTATCTTTATATTCTCACAGATAAATATATCAAGTAAAATTTACAGTGTTTCACTAGATTTAAAAAATATGCTACTTGCTTTGCATATCCTAATTACAACGTATATATTAGACATATATCATTAAATATCAAAAATTTAAATCAGCATTACGTTACTTTTTCAAAAAAAATATTACGCGAAAATGAACTCATATAACATGACAAATATAAATAGTAAGTTTTTTTATCAAAAAATAAATAAATATTAAGTTATAGCCAGTTTGAAACTAACGGGATATCTACGATATTATGGTTAGAATTTGTTAATATCTAGTTATTAATTATGTGAAATATAATGACAAATTATCAGTTATCAGTAAAATTGTTTAACACAAACGGGAAACTTTCAACATTTTCTAAGAACTCAATTCACACTTGAAATTAACAGTTTAACTTTTAAGAAATATAAAAATAATCATATGATAAAGATACTAATATTTTATTATTTTAGAGAAATTTACAGGGTTTCTCCCAATAATGATGCCTTCACTTTTTGTTTACGAATATAAAGGCTTGTGCATTCGTTTAAATTTTCCCGTCTCAATTTTCATGCACGCTAAAAGAAATTGTAATCTGTTCTTAAGATTTGGCTGGGCATATTTAACCATTTTCTGTCATCTATGGGCTCTTTGTATTGTGACATTAGGATTTAGGAAGTGATTTTTTTTTTGTCGAACTTTATTTTAAATTTATATCTTCACAATGTAATGTTTACATTTTACTTTCGGCAATGACGTTCTTAATCAAACGGGATAAGACATGCTTTTAGTAATCACTAGCGTCGGCCCGCCCTACGGGCGGGATATGTTTTACTTGTGATCTAGGTTATTATTTTTTGTATGATTTTGTGATATGTTTTTTAGGTTTGCATTTGCAAGAAATGTGTATGATAATGATTTTCGTCTTTCAGGAAGTTTTAGGTGAGATATTGATATGTGATAAGATATATTTTATTTGTTTACAATAGTTGTTTTTGTTTTAAAAAAAAAATAACTTTATGATACTATATGTTAGTTAAATTTTATCTACTTATTTAAGTTATTTGATATATAATATGTGTTGAATTTGATGATAGTATATAAATGTCTTTTCTTTGTAATTCAATAAAAACATCAGAATAGAGAAATTTTTAAAAAGAAAGAAAGATTAATTCATTTTTAAAAGATGATTTGTTTATGTTTTTATAAATATTTTATATAAAAAAGTTATGTTATTATTATTTTATCGAATTCAGTTATATTTTACATATTTCCAATTGAAAATTACTAAAATTTATTAATTATTGTGTCTATTCATTTGCCGAGTATTAATTTATAGACTTTCTACTATATATATTATTTATTTTTTTCATTATTTTGTGTCGATATATATAATGATTCTACATGTTATCAGTTTAATATTTTTATTGCCAAACATTATCGACTAAAGCAATAACTTCACTGATTGTATAATTTTTTTAACAAAATACATTTGAAACTGAAGCGAACATGTAATAGAGTCTATAAATTGTCAATACAAATAATACATTTGTATAATGGAGATCTCCTATTTTAATAATTGTTATGTAATATTTACATGGACTCATCATATTCCACTTGCAGGAAGTTTCTCTATTATATTTTGCTTAACATTTGTTTTTAGTTTAAATTTTTTATTCTAATTAATGTATGAAATGTTATTTTATAATTTTTTTAAAAAAATTTATCATTCTTTTTTTGTTGAACTCGTTTACTGTAAAAGACACAAAGTTAATTTCGTTAGGTGAATAAATTTTCTAATGTAATTGTTGTGATTATCGATGAAAACGTGTCTATATTTATTATATATATACATATATATATATATATTAATATGTTAGTTTTAGTATACGTTATATAAGTTTATTTCTGTTACTTATTTAGTTATAGGTACTTTACATTATGTCTTCTGTCGGACTATGCAAGTATATCTATTAGTTTCATTTTTGTATTAAATTATGGTTGATATTTTTATTTTATTATTTTGTAAAAGAATCACATTTAATTAAATAAACTAACCCTACATTTTGTGTTCACAATACTTATTTTACCCTTAAAACCACTTTGATGTAATTTTTAAAATTTTAATTCATTTTCAATTATATGTGACATTAATTTCACTATTTTTATAACAACTTTCACTATTTATATTATCATTGTTTCTGTAAGTTATATGCAATAGAATATTTTTTTGATATATAATTTTTTTGTAGAATTGTTTTGTTATTTTCCTATAAAAAAAATATTTTAAGGTAGGTAGCATGAAAACCTAATATCAATTGTCACTACTTAAAAATATAGATATTTATTTGATTTTTTATATGCTATTATATTTGGACACCAAACAAAACCATGTTATCTGAATAACTAATTATAATTTTTAAAATAAGATTTATTGATTAATTTTTGGTATAAGAATTTACATTGAATTTATTTTATAAGTTATTTCTTATAGTAACAATTTTACTATGTTTGGTTATTGAATTTAAGAAGCTATATTTTAAATTTGTTATAATTTTTTTTAATTTAATAATTCTTTTTGCTCTAGTTTATTTTTTCTATTGAGAGTTCTTTGGTGATGTAATTAACATGAGCTCATCCTATACCTATAGTTCAAATAGACAGTCTATATAAGTTTGCTGCAGTAGTATAAATATTCCACGGGTGACGGGTGTTTAGGACCAAATTAAAAACTTATAAAAAGCTTATATTATAGGGACAATGTCTTGTATATAATTTTCGTCAAGGCAAAAAAGATACACATATTGGCCTAATACAATGTAAGCAATCAACGTGATCATGAAAGAAACATTCTCATAAAACTATATTAAACCAATTCTCTTTCACTTGATATGGCCGATGTAATGGTCTCGACCTCTGTAGGACGCCACCATGACTTCTGAACAGAGATCACTCCTTCTCCATATCTGGAATGTGTCATTCTTACATTCCATTTCAGTGATTCCATCATCTTCTCAATTTCTCCTATCTTTTCCATGCCATCATTTACTATAAATGTTTCTTGTGGTCTAAGAATTCGGTCCACTTCAACCATTACAGACACCAAGCTGCACCTAAAGGTATTGTTTACACATCAGATTTTGCATTCATAAATATAAAAAAAGGCAATAGAGATGCATATATGTGAGAGTGCTGTATATATACATACCTCTTCTTCAGTGCAGATAATTGATGAATCATCATGAAGGTCGTAAGTTTGAGGAAAGTACATTAATCACACAGAGTCTCACTGTCTCAGATCCTTCAATGCAGCAATAAAACTGAAAGCCAGAAAGAGAGATATATCATTTTGTAACAGATACATGCAGCCAATTTTGTATTGATGAAAGATTTTTTTTCAGTGCTTACCCTCCATATACAGCTCTCAATCCATAACGTTTCTCACATACCACCAATCAATTCCTACACCCTTGAAGTATGACTGAAACAATAGTTTTTCAACAATCATGTCTGCTGTGAAATCCTCTTGTGCTGATTTCCATATGTGTCTTCAAACCACTGATGAACAATCTCTACTCTGGCCACTTTTCAGACCAAAATGCTCCACGTTTTTCTGACTCTTCTGTCACTTTGTGCATACATGCCTCAAGTAGAACATTTCTGCATCAAACGGATGACCATTTATCCTAAAAAAAATGTAAAACATTTTTTTGTTTCCTTTAAGTTATATAGCTTCTTGCATTACGGTCGTCCACTCTGCAACAATTTCACAGCTGTTTCTCGGCATCCTTCTAATCATTATATATATATATATATATATATAACAGATTTTGTCAATAGCAAAGTGCTTAGGATAATAGGCTTTCCAGTTTTACACTTACTTGCTCAAATTATTTCATTTCATCATTGCTTCCATCTCTCTGATTGTCTCCTCAATTTCACTATCTCCTAATTACCAGACAAAAACAATTGAATGAAACAACCAAAAAAATATTACTTGTAGTCGGCCAAGAAGAGATAGATACCGTTTTTACGAATAGCTGCGTGATCAGAGTATCATCCTCTGCTAAGCAACTTCTTGTGAACATAGCTACGTGAACAGAGTATCCGGATGTTTCTGGCTGGAATGAGTGGTGCCTGAAAACAATTACAAACAAAAATAAAAATAATAAACCACCGGATTCAAACCATAAAGCATAATTCTGATATAAAAGGAGACGAAATGAGTAAAGAAGATAATTGATTAATCAATGTGGTGGTGACGACGAAGTGAAGAGTCGGAGACGGTCAACCATCAACCCTTCAGACGAAATAGAAGTGAGATTGGCTAATTTGGCTGCCGCGGCTTGAGATCTTCTGCAATTGGAAGTGAGATCGACGACTTTGGGAGCTAGGAAATAACGTGGCTTATAGTCGCGAAGGAAGCTTGGTCACGGCAACGGAGGGAGGCAACCGCGGAGCCGCCACAGAGATGACATGAGGAGTCGCGAGAATTTAGCTAATTTACATGTTGATGTGTAACATTGATTGGTTCTAAATATTTTAGGTGACGTGGCAGGCTTAGGAAGCTAGAATTTAGTCCCTTTTATATAGTAGGATTTATAAGAATTTATATCTTCACAATGTAACGTTTTTGCTAACGTTTTCAACCTTTGGATGTGGTGGGAGTGGCCATAATTTTGCAGCCATGTCCTCCTGGCATTTTTCAAGTTTTCCAAGCAATATCATTGTTCTAATATATTTAACAAAATAAATAATTAAAAACATAAGTTTCAAAAAAAAAATTTTTTTTGTTAACTTTCAAAAAAATATATTTATTTTTAACTTTAAAAAAATAATGATTAATTCATTCACTTAATATTTATTGTTCTATTTTGCATAAAAACACATAATTGTTTTAAAATCTTGAAAGAAAACCGTGATCTTTATCTTTTGGAAAAGAAAAAGGAGATTATTCTTAACATTTGTTCATTGTATGTTATAGCCTTATGGCGCTAGAGAAGACAAAATATATATCTAGAGATCATGTCCAAATGCTAAGGGGAAAAGGAAAATCTAAAAGATATTGAAGATCAAATATTTTATCCCAAAAATAAAACCTAGCATTGATAGTCCAAAATAGAATTGTTACGTTCCGAGTGCCCACAGATAATAAGCCTCCTACATTTTATTGGCCCGTGGATTTTATTTAGTGCAGACAGGCGATGCATTAATTTTTTTAGAATCCGAAAGTATTGTTTACTGACTTTGCAATTACAACATGACATTTTTTCGTATTTTGGCCTCACTCACACGATATCATGAATCACTTTCCGATAGGTCATTCATCCTTCTACTACTCGAACTCAAGCATACTTAATTCTGGAGTTCTAAACGGATGTGCGCAAGAAGGTAAACACATATGGTGACATAGACAGCCAAATCAGTTCTGTTAAACCTTCCACATAAACTAAAAATCATGATGTTATAATTTACCCCTAGTCACAGAACGCAACCATTGCACGCCACAAAAGGTTTCTAAACGCCTCTCGGGTCAGAACCGAGATGACTAACTTTGCTCTGATACCACTTGTTACGTCCTGACCGCCCACAACTAATAGACCCTCCACGCCCGCTCTCTCATCCCAGAGGCCCCATTCCATGCAACCAACATTGCATTAATTTTTTAAAGCCCAAAAGTATTGTTTACTGACCATGCAATCACCGCATGATCCCTCCCCGTGCTTTGGCTTCACTTGCACGATATCATGAATCACTTCCCGATAGATCACCCATCATTCTACTACCCCAACTCCAGCAGGCTTAACTCAAGAGTTTTAAACGGATGTGTGCCCAAAAAGATAAGCGCACTTTGATGACATATGTAGATAAATCAGTTCTCTTAAACTTTTCTAAATATATCAGAAATCGGATGTTACAGAAACATTAACGACAATTTTCTGGTTTTATTATTGTGGATCTGATTCCCAGGACGATCCAAGTTTAGTTCGAAAGTTAACTAACAAGCCTCTTCTTTTCTCTCTCTCTAAAAACAGAAATTCAACTGATAAAATATATGCATTGATGATATTATAAATTTTCCAGCTTAATTTAATTTCATGTATATATAACTATATAAATTACAACTTCTTTACAATTTCATCAATATAATTTAAAATTTTAATTTAAGTTGATAAGTTAACATTAATAAATCTAGTAATTTTACAACAAGGAATAAATATTTATTCGCTTTAAAATAATTAAACTATATAGTTGTCACCGTAAATAAAAGGTTAAAAGTATACTATAGCAATACAGTATCATGTTGTGCAGTCAAATTTGATATATCCAAAGCATTTGATATAGTCCAGTAACTGCCTACTAGCTTTGCTGTTTCCGTTGAGCTTTTCTCATTTTTTATAGTGGATTTTTATTTGCATTTCGACATCATCTTAGTACCTGTCAATGAAATTTTGGAAGGCTTTTTCCAGTGTGCCGAAGATATTCAACAAGGGTGTTCCGTGACCTTTTTTTGTTGTTGATAACCTGAGGTATCCGATTGACTGAGGCCTAATTGACTAGGCTATGGGGATCTGTCCAACGTCATTAGATATATCCGGTTCATGTTCATAATGGAAATTATATAATTATGCCATCTGTCTACAAACACATAAATATTAGTTTGGTATGTTTCGAACCGAGATTTTTAGCATATTTTCGAGGTCGACGTACAACTCAGCCATGCTTGTGTAGTTTATGTCCTATATTTCTATGTCATTATTAATAATGTCATCTTGAAAATGTTTATTATGTGTGCCTATTGCTTCTCAACAGAAGTTTGGTTAATAGTCATTTTTCAAAGAGTAGTTCTTGAGTTTTTTTGTTTGCCAAATTTGTGTGTATTTCAATGCTATATATAGCCAATATTATTTTGACCAACCAAGACTGCATATAGCTTATTCATCTAGACATCTTGACCAAGCTGCATATGAATTAAATATGAAAATAAGTGATGATACATCTTCTAGTATCTGGTTTGATAAATAGCTTTGAACATGATGCAAAATGGATATCTCAAGAGAATCGTGGACTAGCATTTTGGGCATACAACGAATTATCAGCCTGTCATTGTCTCCAAAGCAGTATCTGGTGCAGCCTAATGTGTGTGTTCGTATGAGCAATAGCGGAGCCACATTAGTTAAGAGAGGGGGGGGGGGGGGGGTGCAGCTGCCCCCTATGCTTTTTCAAATTACTGTAAAATTCTAGATATATCAAATATGCCCCTTTGGTTTTAATAATTCTATCCAAATTTTGGTAGAATTTAAGATATACCCCCCCCCCCCCCCTCTTAACTAGTTTGGTAGAATTTTGGTAAATAGTTTGGTTGATCAATTTCTTTTTGATACTTTTAAAAAAGCTGAGCTATATACAAAATTACAAACAGGGACAAACTCAGGTGGAAGAAGGGTGTAGCATGTGTCCCACACTTCTTTTTATGTTTTCGTAAGTAGTTCAACCAAAATTTATATATATACTCTTAAGTTATATATAACTTAAGTTGAACATTCTTTAGCTCAATTTGGTTTAAAGTTAAACCAAAGAAAAGTTTCTTAAAAATACACGGACTAATTTCTATTTGCTAATAAAATACACGAACTATTTTCGATTCCCGTTTAATAAATAAACTAATTTTTGTTGCCTATTAAATATACAAACTTTTGAAATTCGTAGATTTTACACATCACTTTAGACGACATCAACTTTGTTTAACGAAAGTGATGACGACGTTATTGTTTAACAAAACACGTGGTTAAACTGTAGAAGGAAAATTTCTTAAAAATACACTAACTAATTTTTATTTGCTCATAAGATACACAACTATTTTGGATCCATGTTTAATACACAAACTAATTTTCGTATCCCATTTAATACATAAACTTTTAAAATTTGCAGATTTTACACATTGATTTAGACGATGTCAACTATGTTTAACAGAAGTGAAGAGGACATTAGTGTTTAATTAAACACATATTTAAATTATGAAAAGCAAACTCACCCTCAGACAAAACCTTTCAAATCAATTGCGCTCTAATTCAATTTAGTTTCAATTTCTAATTCAAGTTAGTTTCGATGCGAGTTCCATAATCTGTTCTAACTTCTCTAATTCTCCAAATGTTATTTTTCTTGTTCTTCGCTTTGATTTTACTTTATATCACTTTGAAATGGACTTGATTTCCATGTCATGAAAAAGACGAAAAAATGAGGTAATTTTCAGGTTTCTGATTTTGGAGTGTTATGCATTTTTTATTCATCCCCTCTTCGTTTTGATTGCAGTGACAAGGAGTCACTGAATGTTAAATTACACTATGAAAGCATAACGGAGAAAAAATCTACAATATAATCTATATGGGGAGATTTGAAAGGATTTTTTAAGTGAAAACTAACATTGTTTTCACTTCTGTTAAACATAGTTGACGTCGTTAAAATCGATGTGTAAATTTTGAAAATTTTAGAAGTTTGTGTATGTAATTAAATACGGTAATTAGTTCGTGAATTAAATGGGGATCCAAAATAGGTTTTCTATTTTATGAGAAAATAAAAATTAGTTCGTGTATTTTTTTAAAAAAATTTCTTTCACAGTTTAACCACGTGTTTAGTTAAACACTAACAACACCATCACTTCCGTTAACCAGAGTTGACGTCGTTTAAAGCAATGGGTTAAATCTGTGAATTTCAAAAGTTTGTGTATTTAATAGGTAAAAAAAATTAGTTTGTGTATTAAATGGAGATCCAAAGTTTGTGTATTTTATTAGCAAATACTTCATCCGTTCCACAAAGATAGACTTTTTATTATTTTCACACATATTAAGAAAACACATTAAACTATCATAATAAATGTATAGTTTTCTGTAATTTTTAATTTTTAATAACTTTTAACCAATAGTAATTCAGTAAAGTCAATTAATTTTTTTGAAGTTAACAATTTTTCATAGAAAATACAAAAAATACATCATTATGAAACAAACTTTTTAAGAAAAAAAAATCTATCTTAATAGAACGGAAGGAGTATAAATTAGTTTATGTATTTTTAAAGAATTTTCTCTTAAACCAAACATAAAGATATTTTCACGAGTACCTACCAATATCAGACTTATAGCTATTACATTTAGTATACCATTTTAAGCAAAAAAAAAAACATTTCGTATACCTTTTACCAATATAAAATATGCCTGCAAAAACGATTTATGAATTATGATGTTAACATTTTGGCCATCGTGATTACGTCTACGAAACAACTAGTTCATTATGGAAACGAATGTAACAGATTAGGTATCACTTGTGATTCTAAGACCATAATTATCGCAAGGATTTTAAGGGGGTTTCTTCAAAAAAGCAATGTATGGGTTCCACTAAACCATAAAAATTGGTCCAAAATTTCATAAAATAAGGACCAATTTTGGAGGGGTTTTTGCATTGTTCACGGACTCCACCGATACGTTGCGGTTCGCGATTGATTCACTTTTTAATTTTTTTTATCTTTTTTTAGACAAAATATTTTTTTATAAAGAACCGGATAAACGGTTTTACAGTTAATCATGCTCTAATTTTGCATCTATAACAACAAGATCACAGTATTGTTCTTAGTTTCTTACATATTTTTTTTTTCTTTTATTTTTCTTGCAAAAAAAAAAACTGATTGCAAAATAAATGAGATTGATGAATTCTCGAGCAACACGTTACCATAAATGAGGTTCGCTTGACGACATTGCGTAATAGCATAGTTGTAAAGTTTAGAATTCAATAGAAAATTGTTAAACAAGAAGAAAAAATTGAACCATATATAAGCAAATACCATAATTTATTTTTTATTGTTGACCATTTACAGACCACATATTTTTTTAACAATTAATAATAATTTTAACTAGTAATGATTTATTACTATTTCTAATTCATTTCCCTACAAAAACTAAAAATATATAGTTTTTATAGTAGTCACATAATTGTTTATCTCTAATATGAGAGATTACAAATATAAATAACCATAGTACTACCTATTGTGTTTGTTTCCTTTGAGTTTAAAATAGTATGATGCTGATTTTCGAATCTTTTTTTATTCAAAACTGCACGTTCACGTAAGACTATTCTTTAATCTTGTTCAAAGATATTTTATTATTTTGTTGATTTTAAATAGACACTGATAATAATATGGAATATACCAATATGATCTTACAATTTCTGATGAAGTTTTGAAGTATTTAAATTTTCAAAAAAAGTTTTTAAGTATTTTAATTAGACACTGATGAATTGCAAAATTTGTAGTGTTCCGTGTCTGAGCTTCAGCATGAGGGTTCGAGTTATTCGGCTCGTATACACTATGTAATTATTGTGTTTATAATGGAAATTAATGTAATCCTTTGAAAAGTAGAAAAAGATAATGAGAAAGAAAAGTAGTCTTTTACCAAAAAAAGGAAAATTAGTCATTTATAAATATCCTTAATTGCTCTTCCTCATCAAACCCAGGTTTCTCTCCTGTAATTGTGGAGTTCAAGCAATAATTTACAAAATAAGATTTTAAAAGTTACCCTCTCCGTTTTACTTTATTTTATGTTCTAAGTTTTTTACATGAATTAAAAAATCATTAAATTTTATATTTCTACCCTCAACTAATACATTATTTTATTTGATTATATTAATTAATGAACTAAAATATGATAACATTGAAAAATTAGTAATTAAACGCATTGAAAACATAAAATGACAATTAATTTGAAACGGGAGGTGTACAAGATAAGATTTGAATTGAAATGTTTAACTGAAAATAAAAAAAAGTACAATTCCTAAAAAAAAAATTAATATTCATAACAATTTATAGGCTTCGTATTCAAAAGTGAAGAATTACCATGGACAATAATATAATAATCTTCTAATTTAAAAATTTTCGTAAACAAATACTATCAAGAATAAAAAAAAATAATAAAGTACAAACGTACACTCTCGCGGGAGACTGATCTATGTATTGATATTCAGATTATGGCTTTATTATCACAAAGACATGGTCGAATCTAGAGTTTTAGAAATTATAAGTAATTTAGTATATCAATTTTTAAAATTCTGGAAATCTAGAACTAATATTTCATTTGGTTATGCTAGGACAAAAACATCTAAGACACTTTCAGAAAATTATTTAGAAATATATCTTTAAAAGTAAAAATTGAGATGGTCACTAATTTTTCAGTTTTAAAGCTTTCATTATGCTATACCGTAGATTAATCTCTTCTGATTCAACTCATTATTTACTTTCTTTTGAAAGGATAGAGCTTAACATGGAAACTATG
Organism: Brassica napus; assembly: GCF_020379485.1. Classification (NCBI taxonomy): domain Eukaryota; kingdom Viridiplantae; phylum Streptophyta; class Magnoliopsida; order Brassicales; family Brassicaceae; genus Brassica; species Brassica napus. Next base: position 9,409,310 of record NC_063442.1, read on the forward strand.
GACCTATGGTTGTACCAAACTCAAGTTGGACTAATCAATACATATTCAAATATGCAACCAACTAAAGATCCTCAAGGTCAGGCTTCTCTCACGTAATTATGAGGTTCACAAGGCAGGAACGCCAGCAAATAACTATGATACTTACAACCTTCATGCATGAAGATAATAATAATAAATATCTTTATTTTTAGTCAAAAAATATCTCTATAACCAGTTTACGACAATATGCTATTTTCCTGTGAAAAACAAGAGGCAATATGAGACAACTAAGTATTTGATGTGTATGATGACACAAATACATAAATGTAAACTATTTTAACTAATAAAGTTTATTTTCATGTATCGTTTTCATAGAATTTTCATTTCATACTATTCCAAATTTTTAAAAATGGGAATCCATATTCCACACTCTACTGTTTTAAATAATAAAAACTCTACTGTTTTAAAGAGAAAAAATATCTAGTTTTATAGTTGTAGCTTTTTAGGAAATAAAATTTTAATAATATATATGAACCGGACAAAAAGAAGCATACCTTAAAGATATGAACCGGACAATAAGCTTTCCCACCCAAAAAAAAAACCTTAGCTTCAATCGAATGAGTTATTGCCTATTGGATATGATTGAGTTATTAATATACTCAACCAAATTTCTTTTCACAAGTTATTTATATTACATTAATATATTATATATACACACACACTCATGTACATCAGTTTCACCTCGGCCCATTCCTCTTTCAGAACCAAAAAGATGAAAACCTTATCACAAATCGAAATCATTTTCCTCTCCATTGCTCTTCTTCTCTTCATCACAAGCTCAGCAACTCCATCAACATATTCAAATCAAACGAACTTAGATTACATCAAAACATCATGCAACCTCACACACTACAAAACCCTTTGCTACATCTCTCTATCTCCTTACGCCTTAAAAATCGATTCCAACCCTCAAAGACTCGCCGTCACAGCCCTCAATCTCACCCTCTCCTCAGCCAATTCTGCAGCCAAGTTCATCAAGAACATTCCTCACGGCAGAGGTGGACTAACACGTTTCGAAGCGGGTGCGGTTGCTGATTGTGTGGAGGAGATTGGAGACTCGGTGAGTGAACTCCAAGATTCAATAAGAGAGTTGGAGTCGATCAACTACGAGGATAGTTCGAAATTTGAGATGGTTATGTCGGATGTTGAGACATGGGTTAGTGCTGCTCTCACTGATGATGACACTTGTATGGATGGTTTCGGCCAAGATGGTCGAGCCAAAGCGGTCGTGAAAGATTTGGTTCGGCGACATGTTGTAAAGGTTGCTCGGCTGACTAGCAACGCGCTTGCTGTCATTAATATGTACGCGTCCACACATGAAAAATGATCATAAATGTTCATATATCTTTCTCTTTTTTTTTTCTTTTTAAATGTTCATATATCTTTCTCTTTTTTTTTTTCTTTTTAAATGTTCATATATCATATACAAAATTGTTTTATAACTTCTATTAACATTGCTTATGTTTCATGTTTATATGTATACCATGTACCTTGTTATAGGTATTGTGCATTTTCATGTATACATATTTCAATAATTTTATAATGAAGGTTTGTATATTTTGCGTTAGTTTAGTTTTGGGATGGTATAGAATAAATAATATATTTTTAGAATAATAATAATAAAATTAGAGTTTAATATGCGTACATGCGCAGATATTTTCATTCTTATAGACTAAATTTAAGTTTAAACATGCTTTAATAAACTACTAGACTACTGGTTAGGGTTGAGACTTTCAACCGGAACCATTTACCCGAACCGGATCCTACCCCAAATGGACCAGTTCGGTTCAGTTTCGGATATGGCCTTATTATACTTTTAATACCCGTGGGTATCGGGTCGATGATTCCGGTTATTACCCGAAATCCGATCGGGTACCCATTTAAACCGAAATGGATAGCCTAAAATCCAGAATATTAGAAAAAGTGTCATCAACACAACTTGAACCCGAGTTAGTTAGATAGAAAATTGGCAATGTTACCACCAGACTACTCCAACTTATATGAATTCTTCTATATTGTAAATATATATAGTATTTCAATATTAATTTTTTTTATAAAATTGACATTTTAGGGACTCGAACCCCAGTTGACCATACTAAAAATAGAGCATGTAACCACTGAACCACTTCAATTTAAACATAAATTATTTTATTTAGTAAATATATATATGATTTACATAATAAATAGGTACCCGGAACTGGTGGTATCCGACCCGAAACCTGAACCAACATCTACCAAGTACCTATTGGGTAGATAATTCATTTATCTGAAAGACCCGGACCCAAATGGATCTTACCTGAACCCGATCCGAATATCCGAAGTCCCAGGCCTAGCACATGTGTTTAATTTAACATTTATCTATCTTTTTTATATGATTGAATATATATATATATATATTTAGGTTGCCACTATTAAATATTTGTTTAATGTATTTTTGAGCAAAACAATTTTATAGCGAATTCGATAGACAATAGATTCCATAACATTTTAAATTTTAAGATTATGATAAAGATTTACAATGCATACTATAGTAAAGTGTTTTTTGGAAGTATATATATTATCATTACTAATGTGATAGGTTAATTTAGGGGTTTGTAATGTTAAGTTAGTAAGATATTCAATTATTTTAGGAATACATATTTGATTTCTTAACAGTTTTGAATATACCACCTCTATAGGAAATTTGTTAATTCTTGTTTTAATTTTATGTCCAACTAAATCCATAGGAAATATATTAAATCATTGATTTTTTTGTTTGAAAAAAAATTGAAATAAGTTACAATTAATACAAACTTAAACCAAATGTTTTTTAAATTGTATCTAATTCATGTTACATCTATAATCTGGTTTAGTGATGTTCTCATCAATTACATTTACTAAAAAAATTTCTAATGAAATTTTAATGTTAATTTAATTAGATGTTGACACTTGATTTAAAACTTTTGGTTTACTAATATTCTTTTTAACGCTGGGTAACACATTACATCGTCATATAATCTTTAAATCTAATACATATGATGATCAACTACCTGCAACATATGCGATATTGATGAGCAGCTCCACGAATAATGATTCCACGATGAAGCTCTCCCCGAAACACTTGAAACCACAAACGGTTCTGCATGTACGATATCCTCGATGGAAAGGCTCTCACCGAAACATGCGACCACAATGAATGGCTCTGGGTGTAGAAGCTTTTAAACTTTAACCAATAGGCTAGGGTGCTTCCACTGGTTTACTAATATAGATAAACGATTTTATGCAGAGATTAGGATTGTGGTGCAATGAAAGATGGAATCCATTTTATGGTTTAAGAAAAAATACAGATGTTATTAGTGGGTAATCAAACATTAATGGGCTTATTATTTTCTATGTAATATGGCGTGAAAGTTTACTAATAATTAAGAAAAGTGTAGAAAATTATCGGTGACATTAGATTGTAAATATTTAAGAAAAATCATGGTCAATTCAAATTTGTACTTCTGTTTTAATAATTTACTAGGTGATAACCCGCGCACTGCGCGGAGCGAGGAGATTTTTAAAGTATTATAACTTTTAATATGTAGATATAACAAAAGTTAAAGTCATAGTAAGAAAATATATGTAAGAAAGTACGGATTATAGCTAAGAATTTTAGTATGTCAATATAAATTTATATGCGATGGACTTTAAAATTAAATTGTATATTTGTTTGCATACGGATAAATTATAAATATAATATTAAATGAAACATAAGCAATAGTCTAATAAAATATAAAAAGAACAATGTATAAAAAAACAAAAAAAAAATAAAAAATAGAGACAAAATAACTGCTGTCAATAATGCCTTCAAAAGTCTTCGTTTGCAATCCTATTATGAGCAAGCAAAGAGATCATCTAGAGAAATTAAAAACATTATTTAACAAAATATGTGAATGCATGTATTACCTCAATCGTAAAGCATCAATTTCGGGAACACCAATGGGGTTGAAGATAATTTTGGAAAACCCATCAATGTAAATTGCGTGATGCCTGGACGTGAAATAGGTAAAGGAAATCAGTGATGGTCACGCAAAAAATATATCATAAATATTCCCCTATCTGTTAAGGTGTAAGTCTTTCAATTCTTTGAATTTGTTTCCTTGAATACGTTAACAATTCAATTGTGTTTCCTCAACATTTTGAAGCATTAAGTGATATGTACATTATGATAAACGATTTGACATTATGCCTTGAATACGTTGTACCACGTTTAAAGAAACACTTATTTTGTTGCCTTATTTAAATGAAACAATTTCAAATTTTTGAACATACCATAAAGTCTCTCATAAGAAGGAGTTAATATGCTGCCTTAGTTAAATTCCCGTTTTTTTTTTTTTGAAATTGGAATATAATCAAGTGTAAATGACTTACCATAGACATAATCCCTTTTGAAATCGGAATGTAATCAAGGTTATTTTTGAAATCCGAAATCATATTGTATAATGTAATGACCAATGACATTTGTTTGTAATTATTATAGTTGATAAAGGGTTTTTTTTTAAAAAGTAAGTGATAGTGCATGTGGTGATGACACCTATGAAATGACACTCATGTAATAAACACATGATGCCAAGATTTATTTCTATCAATGCTCCTCCTTTAATAAGAAAAAGATATATATATATTTTTAGGTTCCTGCAAACCTAACCGGATCCGGAAGAATTTGACTTAAACCTCATCCGTAAATTTATAATATTTAAATGGAGTTTAATTTTAAAATCTGATACCCAAAAAACCGGTAAGTATATGTATGTATATTTGAATATTCATATCTAAATGATATGTAAATAAATGAAAACTATTTGTTAACATGTTTGAATTTTTGTCATGAATGAAGCAGTTTCATTCAAACCTGTAAAATTATTATGTTAAAACGTAAAATAAATGATCTTAAATTTTTATAATTATATAAATTAGTGAAGTAATTAGTAAGAGTGAAAAAATAAATGTAAAATGTAATAAACACTTTAAAATAGGAAAGTTCTATTGTGTACTATAGGTATGTATAAAAAAATACAGAATATATAATGTTCAATAGAGTTTAAAAGATAATGTTCAGTTGACATGTAAAAAATGTCAAAGTGGACGATAATATATGCAAAAAGTATACTAACTGAATAGTTAGCAATATAATTTTATAACTCACGTGAAATTTAACTAAATGGGCCCGATCCATACATAATGTGGTGGTGACTGGTGAGGTTAAAATTGCGTTTAAATGTTTAGCATTCATTGGCTTGCATTTAAGTTGGTAATATATTACGAATATTCTCTTAATTTGATTAATCTTTTTAAGTAAAAACTAAGTGGCACAACTTGTAATTAACAAATATAATTAAGGGCTAATTTCCATATGTACTTCACTTTTAATAGTTTAGATATGCAAGGTGTTGAATGCTCATAATATCTATTTTAGATATTAAAACGAATAAAATGATATGTTAAATAAGTCAAAACTGCATGACCAAATAGAAGAAAAAGAAAAAAATGATTTTGTTTGGTGTAAAAATACTAAAACACCATTAATAAAGATTATATAAAAAGATATAACTTCAATAACATTTATGTAAAAACACATGACCTAAATGTTATTTTTAATGGTACTTCTATTATAATCTATACTATTATTTGCGAATTGATTTTTCGCATTCGAGCTCTCGCGTTAGAAGTTCAAGTGGTTAATATCGTATATACCGTTAATGAATAATATATATAATTTATTATATAATTAAAAATAATTTATATTAATAATATTAGGTTTACATGTTATATTAGATAACTGATTAAAAATTAATATAACAAAAGATATTTTTTAAAAGAATACAATTTTTTTATATATTGTGTTGTTATCCAAAAATAATACTTTTTATTATAAAATTAAAATATAAAATTATTTATAATTAATATTAATCAACTAAAAATATTTGTCTATAAAGATTTTTGAAAATAGATCTAATATGTGAGTTTTTGAATTAATAAGACATAATTAATAAGTATTTGTAAAAATATTATGTCCGTATATACATGTATAACATCTAGTAATAAAATAAAAATGGTGAAAAAAAATTGTCAGATTATTTTGGGTTTAATGAACAAGCTAAACGAAGCCCATAGTTTTATCAATATACCATAATATTTTGATAGCTTCCCCGGGACATACCCAAAGTACTCGAATCAAAACAATTTGAAACTTTATTATATAAATAGATAAAAATTCAAAATTTCTCTATTAAAAAAATGCAGATTTGATAAAAGCGATCCGAGTGAACTATTTCAAATCCAATTTGAATATTTTAGTATCCAAAACTATATTTTCAATGATTTATTTAGTATCCAAAAGTTACAATTTTGTATATTCTAAATACAATACTATATGCATGCATGCATAACATTTTTTTTTCATCAACTTAAACAGACTCATTAGACTTTGCAAACTTAATTTGTAGTTCCGCATTCATATGGACTTCAAATGATGGTTGGTTCCATATATATATATATATATATATATATATATATATATATATATATATATATATATATATATATATATATATATATATATATATATTACTAATATTAAAGAAACTAATCTTTTTGCTTAACATAGGATATTCCGCGTCTATGAAACGACCAAGACTAATCTAAAAAATGTAGTGAAAGCTACAGATAAATTTTTAGGTTTTTAAATAAACCGTAAACATGGATTCACATATATGGAACTAGTAATTTCGCAGCAAAGAAAAATCAATTTTTGACATAGACCAACATAGCAATTTCTCATCCATAAAAAGAAACTAATCTCCAAAGATCAATTTACAAATTTTTATGATGGCCGTCATGTCTATCTTCTTATTTATGTCTAGTGCAGCTCCAAATATAATCTAAAAGTAGAAGTTAAATCGATATGATATTTCTAGTTTCCATGAAAATTGAAAATATTTTTTTTTTAAATATTAAATACTTTCGTAAGAACATGTAATTATATTTATATTTCTAATACTCTCGTGGTTTGGTGGTAAATGAACCTCGGCTGAAGTGCCCGTCATCACGAGTTCGAGTCCCGACCACAGCGGATTTAATATGGTTTCCGTTTGATTTCTAGGACTTTCCTTGCCAGTTCTGATTGAACGCGGTGGGATAGTCGGACTAAGTGAGAGGTCCGTATATCTGGATCATCAAAAAAAAAACACTGTATGCTAGCTATGTTCATTGCTCAAAACGCAGTTTAGATTACAAGGTGACGTATCGCCTTATCCATTTCAACCAATAAAACCCTTCATAAAATTTTAGAACCATATAAAAATAAAATAACTATTATTTTATCTAACGGTGCCGAAGCGAACCACGCAAACGCATAGCCCAAAAGGCTTCGTTATCCCCTACCCAAGCCACACGAACAATACGTTATCCCAAAGAGTGAGTGACCACCACATTGATAGCAAGAGAGAAGAAGAAGAAGAAGCGAGAGTTTGACGAGTACCCAAAGCGATAACAATGGCGGCGGATGCTCTGAGAATCTCGAGTTCTAGCTCGTTGGTTTGTAATCTCAATGGGTCACAGAGACGCCCTGTTCTCACTCCTCTGTCTCATCATCGTTCTACCTTTCTCGGTCTTCCTCCTCGCGCTTCTCTTTCTCATCTTCTCGGTAAAGCTCGTATTGGGCTTGGCTCTTCAAAGCTAGTACACCGAAAGAAACAATTCTCTGTCTTCGCCGCCGCCGAAGGTCTATTCTCTATGCTCTCTCTTCGAAAGCTTTAATCTTTCGCTTACCCATTTCCATTTTCTTCGTAAAGTGCTTGAAATTGCATGTATGCCTTCTAAGTGTTCGTTAAAATGCCTCTGAGAAGTGTTTAGTTGCTCACTCTGTAGTGTTTCTATTGTTACTTAGGAGAGGGGAAGCGCGCCGTGCCGCTTAAAGACTACAGAAACATTGGCATCATGGCTCACATAGACGCTGGAAAGACTACAACAACGGAGAGGATTCTCTACTACACAGGAAGAAACTACAAGATCGGCGAAGTCCACGAAGGAACAGCCACAATGGATTGGATGGAGCAAGAGCAAGAGAGAGGAATCACCATTACCTCAGCTGCAACCACCACGTTCTGGGACAAGCACAGGATCAACATCATCGATACTCCCGGACACGTGGATTTCACTCTTGAAGTCGAACGTGCTCTGAGAGTTCTCGACGGAGCTATATGCTTGTTCGACAGTGTTGCTGGCGTTGAGCCTCAGTCCGAGACTGTGTGGAGACAAGCTGATAAATACGGTGTGCCTAGGATCTGCTTTGTGAACAAGATGGACCGTCTTGGAGCTAACTTTTTCAGGACTAGGGACATGATTGTGACTAATCTCGGTGCTAAGCCCTTGGTGCTTCAGATACCTATTGGTGCTGAAGATTCGTTTAAAGGTGTGGTTGATCTCGTGAGGATGAAGGCTATAGTTTGGTCTGGAGAAGAGCTTGGTGCCAAGTTTAATTACGAGGATATTCCAGCTGATCTTGAAGAGTTGGCTCAAGAGTATAGGGCGGCGATGATGGAGCTGATTGTTGATTTGGATGATGAGGTCATGGAGAATTATTTAGAAGGAGTTGAGCCTGACGAGGCCACGGTGAAGAGATTGGTGAGGAAAGGAACCATCACTGGGAAGTTTGTGCCTATTCTCTGTGGCTCAGCCTTTAAGAACAAAGGTGTGCAGCCGTTGCTTGATGCTGTGGTTGACTATCTTCCTTCTCCAGTTGAAGTTCCTCCCATGAATGGAACAGACCCTGAGAACCCGGAAGTTACCATTGTCCGGAAACCGGATGATGAGGAGCCGTTCGCTGGGTTAGCGTTCAAGATCATGAGTGATCCTTTTGTTGGCTCTCTTACGTTTGTGAGAGTCTACTCAGGGAAGCTCACAGCTGGCTCTTACGTGCTGAACGCTAACAAAGGAAAGAAGGAGAGAATTGGAAGGCTTTTGGAGATGCACGCAAACAGCAGAGAAGATGTTAAAGTAGCGTTAACGGGAGACATTGTGGCTCTCGCTGGTCTCAAAGATACAATCACTGGTGAAACATTGAGTGATCCGGAAAGCCCTGTTGTCCTTGAACGTATGGACTTCCCTGATCCCGTCATCAAGGTGGCGATCGAGCCCAAAACGAAAGCGGATATTGATAAAATGGCTACGGGACTGATCAAGCTCGCTCAAGAAGATCCCTCTTTCCATTTTTCGCGCGATGAGGAGATGAACCAAACCGTCATTGAAGGAATGGGAGAGCTTCATCTTGAGATCATCGTCGACAGGCTTAAAAGAGAGTTCAAGGTCGAGGCTAACGTTGGAGCGCCGCAAGTGAACTACCGTGAGAGTATCTCCAAAGTAGCTGAAGTGAAGTACACGCACAAGAAGCAATCAGGTGGACAAGGACAGTTTGCTGATATTACAGTCCGGTTCGAGCCGTTGGAAGCGGGATCAGGATACGAGTTCAAGAGTGAGATCAAAGGAGGAGCTGTGCCAAGAGAGTATATTCCAGGTGTCATGAAAGGGCTTGAGGAGTGTATGGGATCAGGTGTGCTTGCGGGTTTTCCGGTGGTTGATGTCCGTGCTTGTTTAGTTGATGGATCTTACCATGATGTGGACTCGAGCGTGTTAGCTTTCCAGCTTGCTGCGAGAGGAGCTTTCCGTGAAGGGATGAGGAAAGCAGGTCCGAGGATGCTTGAACCTATCATGAGAGTTGAAGTTGTTACGCCTGAAGAACATCTTGGTGATGTCATTGGTGATCTTAACTCTAGAAGAGGTCAGATCAACAGCTTTGGAGACAAACCCGGTGGCCTCAAGGTATAAAAAATTGTGAAACTGAATGATTAAAAAACCGAAACTTGTTTTTTTTTATGAATCTGATGCATTGTTGTTATTGTAATATTGCAGGTGGTAGATTCTCTGGTTCCATTAGCAGAGATGTTTCAGTATGTGAGTACATTGAGAGGGATGACAAAAGGTCGTGCTTCTTACACAATGCAATTGGCTAAGTTTGATGTTGTTCCTCAGCATATTCAGAACCAGCTTTCCTCCAAGGATCAAGAAGTTGCTGCTTAAGTCAGACAGATTATGTTTTCATGTTCAGAAACTACACTGAAGACATACAAATGTGCTATCTTGATAATGTTTAATCATTTCTATAGTTTTGGTTTTGTTTGGTTTTGATGAAGAGAACAAATATATTTAAAACTCTTTTTTTTTTTTGATGTCAAGATAAGTATGGGAATGTAGATAACACTTTGAATGATTCAAGTTCGATGCATTCAACTGAGACAAAGAGAACAAGATTTAATCACGACAAGGTTCACGTCACAATCGATATAGGAAAAGACGAAAGTTATAACAGAAAAATGGGAACAATCGATTTTGGATTTGAGTTACAAAAAGTAAAAACACTGCGTTTAAGTTTATTTCATCTGGACGATTCCTGAGCTGATTAGCTTTTGGATTTTGTTCATGATCATCGGGTTCTGCATGTGTTTTTGTGCTGCTGCTGGATTCTCCTGGAGATCAGACAGAACCTATTCAAAGAAACAAAAAAAGTTGTGAGACTTCAACATGGATAGCACCACCAAATCTTGAGAAGAAATCTAGAGAAGCTTTAAGTTACCTGTCTCATTACGGGATCTGTGAGAATGTTCTGGATCTCAGGGTCTTGCATTCCCTTAGCCTGGAAAAAAGAATGAGCAGGAACTGTGAGAATTCTCTCTATGGAACAAGTTTCGTAACTGTTAGTTAGAATCTAACCTGTCTTTCTTTCAACTCCTCTGGAGTAAGGTCACCACGGTTTGCCTTGTTGATCTGTTGCACACATCTGCAGAAAGTGGTTTACAACACGTTACATAGGCTACTAAGATAACAGAGTGAATAATTCTCTCTGAATTTTTACACATATGCTATATATACCTTCTAACACCGTCTAGGAGCTCCTGATTGTTAGGATCATGTTTGAGACCCTCCTGGTATGTTTCCATTGCATTGTCATACTCCTTCATGAAGAATTGGACTGCACCTTTTCTGCTGTATCCCTTTGAGAATGTTGGATCGAGCTCAATGCACTTCTCCGCATCCTTCAATCCTTCGGGCATTGCCCCCAGTTTTGTGTAACATGCAGCTCGGTTGCTGTATGCCTATGTCAAGTTCAAAAAATGCAAACAAGTTAATTCAAACAATCAAATATACACAGCACCAAAGCACCTATGGTGATGAATCAGCCTTACTCTCGGGTCTTTTGGATTCCTTTTGATCGCTTCAGTGTAGTGTCTCACAGCATCAGGATACTTCTGCTCCTTGAAGAACTGATTACCTGTATAACAAACACAGGAGAATGTTAGTTCAACTTTCTTCACATAACCAAATATATAACTGCAAAAGCAATTTACCTTTCTCACGCTCCTCATCACCAATAGCTGGATCAAAATACTCTTGCTGCTCCAACTCTTTCTTAGCTCTCTCTGCCTCATTCAGCCTCTTCAACGTGTCTGGGTTACGGTGCTCCGTAAGTGCTTTCTGGTAAGTCTCAATCACAGGTTCATAGTCTTTTGAGACTTTAGCCATCTTCCCCAGAGCTGTTCCTTTCCTGGTCAAAGCTTTAGCTACCATCTTGTAATCTGACCTAAGCTCTCTACCCCTTTCAACAGCCTTATCACAGTCCTTGATGCACTCATCATACTGAATCAAACACATTCCACATTTAGACTCAACAACGTACCAAGTAAATCACATATATGTACATAAAAACTATACCTTGATGCATTCATCATACTGAATCAAACATAATCACATTTAGATTCAACCTTATCCTAAGCAAATCATAATACACTAATACACATACAAAAAAACTATACCTTTCACATTAGTGATATAAAAGATATCAATGTACATAAAAACTATCTCTTGATGCACTTATCATACTGAATCAAACACATTCATATTTAGACTCAACCTTGTCCTAAGCAAATCACTATACCTTGATGCACTTATCATACTGAATCAAACTTGATCAAGCAAGCCACTATAGTATACATTAAAACAATGCACTTATCATAGAGAACCAAACACATTCATATTCAGACTCAAGTCAATCAATAACGTACCGAGTAAATCACTATAGTATACATAAAAACAATACCTTGACGCACTCATCATACTCAATCAAAACACATTCACATTTAGACTATGTACATAAAGACTATACCTTTCCCATCTCGAGATGAACAGCAGCACGGTTAGTGATAAAAGAGATATCTTCATCATCAATCTCCATAGCCGTGGAGTAATGCTTGATAGCAGTTTCAAAGTCCTTCTTCTTATACGCAGCGTTCCCCATCTCTTTCTCCTTCAAAGCCTTCTCCCTCCTCTCCTTCTTCTCCTTCTCCTCCGCAACCTCCGGCTCAGGCTCAGGCTCCGGCTCACGCTTCTTCTCAACCACAGGCTCATTCACAACCATCTCATCCTCCTCCTGAGCCCCCTCAGCTTCATCACCAGTCTGAGTCCTGAACTGAACATTCAACAAAACCCCAAGAGACTGCATCACCCTCTGGTCCTTCAAGTAGAGATTAAGACTGCTCGGGTTCCTCTGGATCTCCTGCATCATGTTGACGAAATCAGGCTGCTTCAAGAACCCCCTCGTCGACGGATCCGCCGTCAGCTTGGCCCACATCTCGGGCCCCTTGAACGCATCCCCGAACGGATTCGGCGGAGGAGCGGCGCGTGACCTCGACGCGTCAGCTAAGCCCGACTTCAACGCCTCGTTGCTCGGATCGATCTCGAGCCCCTTGGAGTACGCCTCCACGGCCTCCTCGTGGTGGTTCAGACCCAGGTGAGCGGCGCCGAGGCGGCTGTAGCCCTTGGCCCAGTCCGGTTTGAGCTCGACGGTCTTCTTGGCGTCGGAGAGAGCTTCCTCGTAGTGGTGGAGGGAGGCGTGGGCGGCGGAGCGGTTGGAGAAGAGGACGTGGTTGGTTGGAGCGAGGTTGATCGCGTCGGTGAAGTGGGTGACGGCGGAGGCGAAGTCGCCGGAGGAGAAAGCGGCGTTGCCTTTGGCTTTAGCTTCGTCGGCCATGGTTGGGTTGAGTTGAATCTGAGAGTTTAGGGTTTGTTTGATCTTTCCTTGAAGGAGAGGAGACTATATGGGGTTTTGGTTTTGGGACTTGTTTGGATACGAGTACAACAGTATCCGAGATTGTTTGTTTAGAAAAGAAGATTCTGGAATGATTTAAAAGGAAAAACAGGTTTGCTAAATATGAGGATGGAGCAAGGATGTGTTACTTTTCTTTGTGGATATATATAAAGGTTTATATTAAGATTTTTTTTTAATATTCGTAGTTAACTGTTTGATATCTTCATATAAGTATATACTCTAAAATATTACTTTTCAAACTAGAACAGTAGAACTAATCTTATTTTATAATCTCTTTTCTTATTAGTAACAAATTTAATTAATTTTTTATAAAGTTAAATTCATTAATATTTTGTTTTAAAATAGTAATTTTGTATAAATATAATAATTTTAAAGTTAAAATTATTATATAATTTAATATATGTATATTTTAACCAAAAAAATCTCTTAAATAGTAATCACCATATTAATAACAAAATGTTCTTAATTCAATCATTCCATTTTGTACAAAACTTAATATTTATTTACAAAATAAAGTTAAAAATGCTTATTTGATAATTCTTCTGTTTTATTTTAAGTGATGTTTAATGTTAATTAAATATATTATTAAATAAGATTAATCTAACTAATAAAAATAGCTTAACATATAATTAGTTGTAAATGTCAACTACATTGAATTTTTACTTAGAGAATACAAAAAATTCAATTATCTTGAAAAAGAAAATTTAATTTTAAAACTTCATTTAGAAATAGAAGGGATAGAGAGCAACAATAAGATTGTAAATGAGAATTGCCTATTATTATGTTGAGCAATGGTTATATAAAATTTAAAGGGAAAATTGTTTTTTAGAGCAAAAAATGATAACTATTTCCTTTTAGACTAATATCTATTTTGTATCATTTTTACTTATAATTTCCTTTAATATTTTTGAAAATAAATTTAATAAATATTTTTACAAACAAAAAAATTGAAAAAATAGTAATTATTGATAAAATACCTATATGAACTTAGTGGTATTTTTCAGTTCTAAAAAAATTAAATTATAATTTTCAGATTATGTTCTAAATAGAGTGAAAATGACATTCTACGAACTAGAAAATGAAATCCATTTTTTCATTGAATCTACAATGTTTAGAATACGTGATCTACGTAAATAAGAGTATTCTAAAAATATTTAGAATACACATTCCGCGCTTAACATATCGATATAAAATCTTTTGAAATCAAAATCTACACATTATTATAAATCTAAAACACGTAGAAACCTACTTCTACAAATTTACTGTAAATCTAAAATAAGTAGAAATCAAAATCTACACATTACTATGATTCAAAAAACCTGTAGAAACTGATTTCTACATATTAGATGTATTCTACGGATAAGAAATCAGTTCATAAAAATATGAAACAAAATATTTGGGACTATTCACTTTTATATTTCGAAATAATCGATTTTTTATTAAAAAAATGTGGTAATCTTCTTCTCACACCGTCTTCTATATTCCATTGATTGTTCACAAAAATTCACATTATTTCTACCAAATCAGTGTAAAATTGAGTGAGTTAGGGTTTATGAACGTGAGACTTTGATTTTTTTTCTCTTTGTTCGTGAAGGAGATGAGAAATTATGGGTTTCATCATAAAGAAATCGAGTTTAAAGAGTTGAAATCGTGGTTGGTCGGTTCAAATCAAGTGGGAATCAAATCTGATATAACCAAACAAAACAGAAAATCGCTTTGGAATACTTACATGGGCATAGGATCGATCGGTCTATAATTCAAGATCGGTCAATCTGTATGAAATTGACCTTTGCCGATCGAGTGAAATGGACCAAGTCGATAAGTATATGCTCCACATTTTTTTATTCTGCATAATGATCAGGATCGATCGATCCGTTCGACCTTGTAATTTTGGATCGATGGATCCCACTTTATCGAACCCATTATTTATTATATTTAAAAATTACAATTTTAAGGGCATTATTGCCATTTTGAAATAATTAGCCTAATGTGACATAAAATATATGAAAGGGCAAATCTCCAAAATAGCACCTTTCTAAGTTTATATCACAAAAATAGCACTCAAAAACTAAAATGACTAAAATAGCATTTTATCTTTTGAAAAATTTAAATTTTTTCAGTTTTTAAAATTTGAAATCTTATCCCCAAAACCTCACTTCTCAACTCTAAACCCTAAAACATAAACTCTAAACCCTAAACCTTAAATTCTAAACCCTAAACCCCACCCCTTGAGTGCTATTTTTGTGACTTTTGGCCTTGAATGCTAGTTTTGGAACAAAAACTTGATTTAGTGCTATTTTGGTCTTTTTCTCTATATGAAATTAGTCTAAAGGGACATAATTATCACTTTTTCTCTAAAAATAATTTTTCCAAATTTCTATAACTATTTTTTAAATAGAATATTACATAAGATTTATTTTTTTATTTAAAATAATAAATAAATAATATTTGTTTATCTTAGACATATCTCAAACATATATTTCAAACATAAATAATAATTTTCTAAATAAATAGTAAGTGATTAAAAGTTACAATTTTTAACTAATAATATCAAGATAAAAATATTTGATCACATATAAAACAGACAGTTTAAAAAAAAATAACATTGTATTTTCAAATTTAAATGATAAATAAGATATTTCAAATTATATCATACGATAGTTGTTTACATCAACGACGCCGTTTGACTACATTGCCCAATCGACACCTCTCCGGCACGATTGTTCAGAGTTCGATTTCCATTTTCGGGTGGAAAGATCGATAATTTTTGATTCGGATGGTAGATTCCGTTCCGACAGATCTTCGGATTCGGACACCCTGATCTCAGATTCCCTAAAGTTTAGGTAAGTTTCTACCTCATTTCGTTACCACAGAACAACATTTATGGTTTCTAGCGATTCGAAACCGGCTGCTTGTAAAATCTCACTCGTAGTTTCATGTTTGTTCTTGGGAGTTCCTGGTAGTGTATTGCTCGTATTGTGTTGAAAGGTTCAAACTTTTCCGTCAAATACCAAAGGCTAGTGCTTTGCACACCAGGTGTTTGTGTTAATTCCTGAATGAGACTTATTTTCATTTTGGTTAGTGATCGTTAGAGAATCAGCTCTAGTGTTCTTAGATTGATTCTGGGTTACTGCTGCATTGTCAGATTTGCATCAACTGATCTGGTTTGTGGTCTGAATTTGTTTGCAGGAGAAGAGAAAAGAAGTACCCTTTAAGCTAACCTGATGAACGGACCACGAGGCTCGAGTAGTTTGCGTTCAGCATTCTCTTACTGTGTACAACAAGTGCGTAACTATGACTACCACCACTACCTCTGTCTCCTTGAACTCCCACCTCAGATGCGTAAAGCCGCCTTTGCACTCCGCGCTTTCAACGTAGAAACCGCAAGAGCCATGGATGTTGCATCTGATCCCAAAATCGGCTTGATGCGTTTACTCTGGTGGCAAGAAGCAATCGACAAACTCTACACGAAAAAAACCGTAAACCATCCAGCTGCACAAGCTCTCTCCTGGGCGATATCAGAGCATAGCATCAGTAAACCGTGGCTTAAACGCTCGGTTGAAGCAAGAATCCAAGATGCTCAGAGAGAAGCTGATGATATACCAGAGAGTGTTGAGGAGCTTGAGAAGTACGCTGAAGATACGGTTTCGACCCTTCTGTATAATACACTCCAAGCTGGCGGGATTAGTTCAACAGCAGCGGACCACGCAGCTTCACACATCGGTAAAGCCAGTGGTCTTGTCTTGCTGCTGAAGTCGTTGCCTTACCATTGTACTAGAAACCGTCACCACAATTACATCCCTGTGGAACTCGCTGAGAAGCACGGGCTGTTTGTGAAACATGGTGGACGGTCAGAGATCCTTTTGGATAATGATTCAAGAGAAGGGCTATGCAATGTAGTGTTTGAGATTGCATCTGTTGCCAATGTGCATATCTTGAAAGCTCGTGAGCTGGCGGGAAAAGTTCCTGCAGAAGCTAAACCGGTTCTGCTTCATTCTGTTCCGGTACAGGTTCTTCTGGATTCGTTGAGTAAAGTACATTTCGATGTGTTTGATCCGAGGATGCAGAGAGGAGTTCTTGGTGTTCCTCCTCTTTGGTTTCAGGTTAGACTCAAGTGGTATTCATGGAGATCTACGTTCTGAGAAACTTCATGTCTATGTTTTTTTTTTCTGGTTTTAAAGACATTATTACAAAACTGTTCCAGTTTGTTTGTATTTTTGCCTTGTAATAATACAAACAGTGATGGATTGGATACAAAATAAAAGAATTTGTTTCATTTCTTTTGCTTTCAGATAATATACACAGTTACATAAAAGTGTACAATATGTTATAGTTTTTTTTTGAAAAAAAACAATATGTTATAGTTGAAGAAGCCCATTTTCATGGATTCATGTTTCCTACAAAAGCCTGGGATCATTGTAGTGTATGAATATGATACAACATCGTACTCAAATCCATTGAATGTGAGGCCACAGAACAAATTCTAAGCATTATCCATATTACCAGCATCGCTTCATATAATATCAAGATCCATGCCACTCTTGCTTCCCACACTAATTAGTAAATACAACCATTGCTTACTACTCAATCTTCCTGTTAGTAGAAAGACCATATAACAAAATGTTGCAGGTCCTAAAATTGGCAGCCGAACCATGAGAATCCATTTGTCTGAATTTTTTTTGAGTATAGTGGTGATTGGTTGAGTTGTAGAAGCTGACTTTAATATTAATCTACAACTTTTAAATCATCAATCATGATTTATCTTATTTTCTAAAGCTATACCCAAAAGATAAAAATAAAAAGATGTAAAAGCTTTATTTTCTAAAGCCCAATCTTTTTGGATGTATAAAATATATTACTCTAGCAATCAATTTTAAAGGTACATCACCTAAATAAAAAAATTCTACATTTTAAATTCTACAGTTACAGTTCAACCAATCACCCCCATATCTAACTTTTTCACTTAAAACAACCTTGGATAAGAGTGTCGTAAGAAACTGTATTGCCATTTGCCAAGTAGTTGTTTTTGAGACATCTTGCTCAAGAGTTTCATCACATCATATACTTACTTAGGCTTGCAAAAAATCAAGAGAGTACTCCTTTGTTACCATCAACTCAAGCATTGCTGGGCCTCATCTAAGCGACTATGCATACAAAGCATGTCTAATTTTTAATTCTAAAAATTTACTCATACTTGTAGTTAGGAAACCGGTTCTCACTATAAGCTTGTTCAAGCATGTGCTTGGAGCTTCTAATGTGTTTAATAATTGTGAAGGCCAAAAAATATTTTCAAATACCAACATATGTACTTTTGTTGACCATCTTAATTGTAAAAAGGTCAACGGAGAAGACTGTTGTTGTTGTTGCTGTTCCAGAAACTGATTTGGATAACCATGTAGAAGAAAACACTCAATCGTATCATACCCTTGTGATTGCAATGTGAACAAAAACAATTTGAATTCAACTTCATTGATTAGTAGCAGCATCAGCCAATGGTGAAAAGGTGTTGAAGACTCTGTTTGAACAAAAAAGCATATAACTTCATTTATTTATCTTTTTCACACGCATTGTAGAGATAGTTTGTTCAGCTCGTATAACACGAGAGTAGATAGAATTTAAATGGGGAAGAGGTTCTTCATCAATTATCTAAGACCGAATGATAGCAAAATGAGTTTCGTCAAAGCCGAAAAGAAACTTGTGGATTTGAGCATCCTCTCGTTCTTTCTCGATTGCTGTAATGTAGAACAAGTACACATATTAGCAGTAGTAACTCAGAGCTTTGAAAGCCGACCATAATACTCAATGACTAATTGATCATTTTGTTTGCAGTTGGTGATATCATCTTCAAGCCTGTGTTTAAAGACTCCTTTTTAACAAATAATCTCATTGTAGTGATTCCTAAAGCTTGAATGCATCAGGAACATGAGTAACAGTCGATAAGACTAGGTATGTGGGTTAAGATAGTTCGGATCGGGTAGTTTGGAATTCAGGTAGTTCGGTTCGACCAAAGTATTGCCAAATTGAACCGGAAAAAATCAGTTCAGTTCGGTTTTAATTTTTTTACTAAAATTAATCAAAGTTATTGGTTTCGATAATATTCGGTTAAAAATTCAGATAATTTCAGTTAGTTTGGTTGCTTCGTTTAAATTTTTTTGGTTAACTGGGTAGATCGGTTCAGTTTGATTAACACTAATTCCAATTATGACTAACAGTAAAGTTTCAGTTATATTTATTTCATTATTGTTTTGTGGAATTAAAAAAAAAAGAAAAATAACCGAAACCGAATTAAAAACTGAAGTTTTTTTGTAGACCTGTTAAATCGAACTTAACTAACTGAACTGATATGATTAGAACACTAGGACTATCCGAAGATTGAAGAGTATTTGGAGATTCATACAAATTTGTAGTAGAAGTCATCATTGTAGTGGGCGCTGCTGTAGTAGAAGTTGTAGTAGAAGACGAATTTGTCTTCTATGGCGAAAGAGTAGTTTGCACCCCAAAAAAAAGAGCTTTAGAGATTTATGCGGAATCGATTAAAGCGTTTGATTGAAGAATCAATTATACTTTGATATCATATTATGTATGGAAAAGTATGTGTTTTTACCGAGGTATACAAAGATGGAGAATGTAAAGTAGATTACTCCAAATAAACTATGTACTTATCTTAATAGGAATCTCCTTAATCTGTATCTCAATATAAATAAACTTTATCATTTTTTCAGAGATCATGTAATTAACTGGCCAAGCAAATTTATTTATTTATTTCCATGAGGAAATGGTTAACTTGTTCCCATTTCTTTATCTCATAATTAGTAATTACTGCCAAGCTTGATAATTTAATATCATTGATCCGAAGAAGACATACAAACCAATATGAAATCATTATATCATTCATTTTCTATTTACATTTTACTTTTGTATATAAATATATGGTAGTTAAATTGTTATTTAAATTAAATACATTAACTTGTCACTATTTGTCATCACGGCTTCAGCTGCCAAAGTTGCGATAATGAAGGTTGGTGTGCATATGTTGGTTTTTTTTTTGTGCTAGATATTTGACTATAGGAGTCAACAAGTCAGCTTAAACATAACTTTTCATTATTCTAACTATTTATGTACAAAATATCTTTAACTAATCATAAAATGGGTAGATACCATTCAAATTGAGTCTAATTAGTTGTCGAGTTTGTGTAAGAAATGATTGACTCAAAACAGGTTTGAATTATGGATAAATGTTTGTTATAATACAATCTTATTTTATATATATATATATATATATATATATATATATATAGACACTTGCTGCAGAGTAAAAAACCAAGAAAGTCAGGAGAGAGAAGAGAGAGAGAGAAGAGAGAGAGGGTTCCCGGCCGACGGCGTGGCTCCTTAAGCCACCGTCGGTCCGGTCATGTTTTTCAAGTTTCTTTTAAACGGGGGTTTAGGTGTTTAGGTTTTTAGTTTGTGGATCTGGTTGGGTTTAGTCTCGGCGGCGCACCTTTCTACGGTGGCCGTCCGATTTTGTCCCGGGAAGTGATGGCTTTCTCAGCATCTTCTTCGCCGGTTTCTGTTTCCGGGAGTCGGTGGCTTCTTCAGCACCGAGATCGCCGGCTTTGGTTCCGGGAGGCGGTGGCTCTCTTAGCACCGCTAGCGCCGGCTAGTTTCTCGAGTTACCTCACCGCGATCTACGAATCCGACCCTCTCTTCTTCATCTGCCTCTCGTTTCTGAATCTGGTTCCGCATGCATGTATGTCGGAGATGATGAGCGATTGTAGGCGGGTTTATTCTCTATTAAATTCGTAGATCCGGTTAGTTATGAGTCTCGGTGTGCGTTGGTTGTATTCGAGTTGTGGTGGAATGGTGGGTTTGAATGGTTTCGGCTCAATTCCGATGACGGCGTAGTGTTTAGGCGTCGTATCGCGGAATCCGGAGCCGAAGGAAGAAGATAGGGAGGCGCGCGCTTCGCGCGGATCGAGCGGCGTTGCCCTAGCTAGGGTTTTCGGAATTTGGGTCTGTTGGTCCATAATGGTTGTTGTGCTTTTGTTTAATGTATTTGGGCTTTTCTAGTTGTTCCTTGTAAGGTTTGGGCTGTGCCCTTTTGGGTTGTTTAACCCCTTTAATTAATAAATTCAGATGGAAAAAAAAAAGTTGTAGACACTTGTTCAATCTCTGACTTGGTCTACTTTACGCATTATTTTAATAAATTTGGTAATGAATACGCTAAAGCTAATACTCCTATGTTATTAGTTGAACTAGGATAAAACCCGCGCCTTGCGCGGAATTAAGTTATTATTTTTATTATATTTTGGAGAATGAAACAATAGTTTGGCTTCATTTGGATTACGGGTGTTCAATCCGGATATCGGATTGGTTTCGGTTCGGTTCGGTTTTTTTGGTATTTGGTTAGTAAAATATAACTACTATTCTAAATCCATATGTACTTTGATTTTAGTCTTTCACATACTTTTGAAAGATTTCAACTGGACGACTAAATTGATCAGCCAATCTTGTTGCTTTAAATCATTAGTGTTTATATATATATATATATATATATATTATTTAGTTTGAATATTTATTAAATAAAAATTCATATGCGTTATATTTTATGATCATTTGTAACTTATTATAACAAAAAAATAATTTATTGATCACAAAATTTTCAGAGTGGGAATATTCAAATTTCTAATAATATATAGACGTTTTGAAAAATTCAAATATAACATATAAGAAAAAATATAAATATTTTTATTATATATTTAATGTGATTTTTTAATATCTTTCAATAATATAAAATTAAAAAAAAAGAACTAAGATACCAAAATTGTTATCAAATATTTATTATTCATAATAATTAATTTTCATATATACGTTAATCATATTAGGTAATTTCGTAGATTCTAATTAAGGAAAGTGCAAAAAAAATTTTGGTAGATTATTTATCAATTTGATAGTTAGTTTAATAAAAAATATAATGTAAGTCAAGATGGACCAACCTATTTTTCTAAGAATAGTATATTTTATATAGTCATTTATTAAATGAGAATTTATAATCATATAGTTCTATGATCATTCATATCATTTTATAACTGAATATTTAAATCATCGATAACAAAATTTTCAATGTGAAATCTTTAATAAGTTTATAATTTATAAATGTTTTTGAAAATTCATTGAAAGTTTTAATATTAAAATATTTATGTAATCTTATGGTATATAGTATAATCTATATATATATATAAATATATATGTTTTATTATTAAATGATATTTTTACTCATATGGTTTTAAAATAATGTGTATCTTCTTATAATATTAAATAAAAGTTCATATTAATACAATTTTATGATCATTTGTAACTTATTATGACAAAAAAAATCTATTGATCACAAAATTTTCAGAGTGGGGATCTTCAAATTTCTAATAATTTATAGACGTTTTGAAAAATTCAAAATATAACATATAAGAAAAATTATAAATGTTT
This sequence comes from Brassica napus, assembly GCF_020379485.1. Lineage (NCBI taxonomy): Eukaryota > Viridiplantae > Streptophyta > Magnoliopsida > Brassicales > Brassicaceae > Brassica > Brassica napus. The sequence goes on from NC_063442.1 coordinate 9,432,009, forward strand.
TTATTATATATTTAATGTGATTTTTAAATATATTTTAATAATATAAAATTAAAAAAAGAACTAAGATACAAAAATTGTTATCAAATATTTATTATTCATTATAATTAATTTTCACATATACGTTAATCATATTAGGTAATTTCGTAGCTTTTATTTAAGGAAAGTGCAAAACATTTTTTGGTACGTTATTTATCAATTCGATAGTTAGTTTAATAAAAAGTGTAATATAAGTTAAGATAGACCAACCTATTTTTCTAGGAATAGTATATTTTGTATAGTTATTTATTAAATAAGAATTTATAATCATACGGTTCTATGATCGTTCATATCGTTTTATAACAAAATATTTAAATTTTTAATCTGAAATCTTTAATAAGTTTATAATTTATAAATGTTCTTGAAAATTCATTGAAAGTTTTAATATTAAAATATTTATGTAATCTTATGGTATATAGTGTTTAATATATATATATATATATATATATATATATATATATATATATTATTTTATTATTAAATGATATTTTTTACTCATATGGTTTTAAAATCATGTATATCTTCTTATAATAAAAATGTTAAACCATTGATCATTATTTTTTAACATAATAATTTTAATAGTTTTAGTCATTTATTATCGTTTTTAAAAATTCAAAATATAACATATACGAAAAAATCTAAATTTTCTTTTTATAGCTAATTTGATTATTTAATTTATTTTAATAATATAAAATTAAACAAAAAATGATGGAGGAGATATACATTGTTATCAAATCTTTATTATTAAACTCATTAATTGTCATATATATATTAGTCATTTATGGTAATTCCGTAGGTTTTATTTAAGGAAAGAAAATATCATATCATATCATTATATCATATAGTTTGACCAACTTATATATCTAACAACATATAAAAATCGAATGTGGACCTACTTATTTTTCAATTGAATGTAATTGACTACCTAATTGAGTGACACCTATGCATTGGGGCCTCTTTTAATTAATACAAAATTGAGGTTACATCTTTTCAAATGTTCCTCAATTAATCTATAAGGGATTTGTAGAGTTAGCTAGTATATATTAGTCAAATAGAGAACACGCAGTAACTTTTTCGTGTTCAATCAATTATATTGCATGAAACAATTAGAAGTGGGTTTGTTGGTATATTATTACAAACTACCAAAGCGAATAAGCTATGCAATCAAACAGTAGAACCAGATTGTCCATTACTACAGTCTACAGAATTACAATTAATATATACAGATTATCTTTTTCAAACCACTAAACTCGTTAATTTACTTGATAAGTATCAAGCATGTAGGAGAATCTTTTCTTTAACTTTGTCACCAACTGTTCAAATGAAAAGAATACTAAGTTATGTTCTCATCGCGGACAAGAAACTGACAAGAGGAACGAAGTTCCCCACGTGGTTTTAATCTTCTAGGGCTTTTTTAGATTAGTGGTAAGAGACTTCTAGCTTCGACCAAATCTGTCTTCATGCCACGTGGAATGCGTACATTCCCCAACCACAGGGCATCTAATCCCTTTTAGCTTAATTGACCAATCTTTACTGTTTTAAAATTTCCTAGCGCAGCCGACATACATAAGTGTTAAGTATGGAGAGCATGATAATGAATATTTTCTCAGAAGTACCATTTTTATCTACTATTTAGAAGTTTATTAGAACCATTTCATTAATCACATAATATGATATAATAATTAATAGGAATATTAATAATAAATTAATTTTAACTATAAATTTGAATTTTATCTTCAGTTATAACAAAATCTGTTGAGAAAAATCTAACAAAATCCTACTAAATTTTTAAATAATTTTTATTAAATATTGCATTAATTAATTTTGTAATTAAGTAATATAATGCTTTCATTTAAATAAATTATCATCTACCACTAAAACGGGTTCAAATTTGTTAATCATGTCAGACTTTTTTTATACAAATGAAGTTATTAACATATGTTAAAAAATTATTTCTACAGCTATATATTTTCAAAAATCATATGTTGAAAAATATTTTTTTATTTGATTATTTCAAATTATGAAAACTCAAAAACGTAATAAAAAAGGTAAAATGTATAAAACAAACCCCTATATTAATAAAGTAATAAGAAACCTAAACAATAAAATTAAAGAGTTATAAAATACATAACACTAAGATATAAATTGTATATTTAAATTTATATAATAATATCAAAATTAAATATTTATAAAATAAAAATATACTCGCACGGTGTGCGGGATAAACTCTAGTTATTAGTTATTGTAGATGAAAATTAAAGTAAAATAAGCATTTATTTTACCAAAAAATTCCAGTATCTTAAGGAAAAAATATTAGTATTGGGTTGTTCGTTTGTATTATGGTTCTTATATTTATCATAAGTTTAAATTTATAAAACTTTTATAAATAACTAGCACATATATAAAAATATTAAATAAATATTAATTGATAAAACTTTACACTAATATCTAAATTTATAAATAGAAATAAATTATTAAATATTAAATTACGAGTAACATACCATATTATTTCATAAAATTATTTCCATAATGCTCTTATATATGATCAACTAGTGTATTTCGAAGTAGAGATAACTATATTTTTAATTTGTAGAATGTGAGCTAAAAATTGTTGAAATCAGGTATCCTCATTTTCTGCCATATAATCAATTATGTTCTCATGTAAATTTTAAAAAACTTTTTATTACTTTTTTTTTGTAATATTATTATTGTTTAACTCTAGTTTTAGAATATTTTTAATTTTATTTTTAAGTTTTTAATTTAATTTTATGTGTAAAACTTAAATTTATGAAAATAAATTTGAAATATTTATGAGATATAAAAATTAAGGATTAAGACGGCAAATGAAAAAAAATAAGTATCATGAATATAATGTGTAAATGTAAAGACCAAAATGCAAATAAAAATATGAAATTTCAAATTTAATTTTTGAGTTGTGAAATTTCAAATATAGAATTTGAAGTTTTGAAAATCTTTTTTTTAGAGAAAAAAATTCTATATTTGTAGTTATAAAGTTTTTTTTGCAGATGCTCTTAGCTATCAAATTATATAGCCATGTATATAATAATTAACTCAATAGACTTGAAATTGCATGATGGATAATGTATGTTTAATATACTAGCTAGTTGGGTGGATATAGATTTATTTATATTTAGAGTAAATTAGCAAGCTTCTGCCACCTCTGGCATGCGTATGTAGAATATTATAATTCGATGTCTTGTCCATTTTATACATTGTATTACAAAGTTACGAACGCTATATGTTTTAGGCTCTAAATTAATATTTGTAAAAGGGCATGACTCAACAACAATGTAGCCCTCTTCCTTTCTTTTTTTTGACATCAAATATGGTTAAAAGTTTCCAAAAGATATATCTGTAGTTTTTCTTCTATAATGTACATTCCTAAAAACATAACATTATCTTTTACAACAAAAAGAAGAAAAAACATAACATTATGTACACATTAAACTATACATATATCAATGGATTCAGTTATTTTAATTCCTAACTAGAGCTTAACCCGCGCATCCGCGCAGGTGTTAGTTTTTTTTTATAAATGAATATTTATTTGTACAAGTGATAATATATATTTTAAAATTTACCCATTTAATTTTTTTTAATATGACATTTCTAAACATAATAATTTTATAGTTTATATTGAGTAATTTTATTTTATCATGTAAACCCTTAATTATATCATCCATTTATTTAGAATATGACATGTAAAGTCACACAAATATATTTTTATTTTCTATGGATCAAAACTTTATGATTATATATAATAAAATTATTGTATAAACTGTTCTTATGGATCAAAATTTTATGATCATGTATAATAAAAATGTTGTATACTATTTATTATGTATATGTGGAATTAGTAAAATAATTACCGTATAATGTATGTAATTATTTTCAAACACACATATGTATAATAAAAAAGGAAAAGACAAAGAATATTAAAAGTTAGGTTTATTAATTATTGCTGCCATGATTTTTTAGTTAGAATTTGATTTTGGAAATATATTAATTGAAGAGAAAAAACAAAAATCCTAAAAGATAGGTTAATTAATAACTTCAGTGGCATGTCATTGTAAATATAGTGGAAAACTAAGGGATAATCTAATTTTGTACTCTTTTTTTAATAGATTAGATTCATAATTATAGCGTGAAATTTTAGCAGGATCTACAAAAAAACATTTTTGGCATTTTTATCAACTATAATGCATGGTTTAAGATTTAAAAAGGAGAATAAAATAAAAACAAGAAAAACATCAGAGAATACTGTATCAAATTTAATAATAAACGATAATAAATTAAATATTTTAAATTAAATTAAGGCTCCGAATGATAACTGCGGTTTGAGCGGTGCGGGACAAGCAGTTTAACTGCAGCGCAATTTTAACAGTTATAAAAATATATAGATATATGGTATATGTAAATATTTTTGTTAATGTTAACTGCGGTGCGGGACGGCGCGGTTCGTAACATACGAAGCCTACATATATGAAAAAGTATTGTTCGAACTTGTCATATATGATTATTCCACTTACGGTTGGTGGCCAATAGGAGCTCACCAAAACTTATATTGTTATTTTTATATGTACACATGAGTTTATATTAACATTAAGTGTGGAATACCCCTTATATATTAAAAATAATCATTTTATTAAATAACTTTGCTTTAAGTGTTATTAACAAGTTTTCCATTGTGAGTTAGACATCACCTAAAATATTTTAACACAATTCATATATACGTATCATCGCCACAATGATTCTCAATGCTGGACTTAGGTTCACTCCCTAGGGTGAATCTCTAAGTTCACCAACTAATATGATTGTATTATTTCATATTCGATATCTTTTAAAAAGGAAATAAAATATTGTCAAGTTATATTATATTTTTAAAATAAAAAAGTAATAAATAAAAATAGTAGTAGTTACAGAAAAATAAAAAAATTTAAAAATATTTTTAAGTCATCAGCAAAATACTAAATCCTAAATTCTAAACATTTGGATAAACCCTAAAACCTTGGATAAATTCTTAACTCTAAAGCAAAAACACTAAACACTAAAACAGTCAAGGGGTTAGGATTTACCCAATGGTTTAGTATTATTGATTTAGAATTTATGATTTATTCAAGTGGTTAGAGTTTACCCAAGGGTTTAAGGTTTATGATTTAGGATTTAGTGTTTTGCTGACAACGTTAAATATATTTTTCTTAAATTTTTTTTTCTGTAACTACTACTATTTTTATTTATTTATTTTTTACTTTTTAACTTTAAAACCATAGTATAACTTGACAATATTTTATTTCCTTTAAAAAAATATCAAATATGAATAACACAATTCTATTGGTTGGTGAACCTAGGTTCACCTTAGGAGGTGAACTCAATAATAACTATTTATGCTGACGTGTCTTCATCAAAAACATTCTCACAAAAACTATTATTTTTTATTTCTTTTAAGCATGGAATTACCTAATATTATTTAAAATATATTATAATTAACTATAATGAAAAATAAAAATTTGATAACTATTTTTATATTTTCTATCATTTTTCTTTATTTTTTATTAGTAAAATAAATTAAACAATCACATTAACCATAAAATAAAAATATAGATTGTTCTGTATATATTATATTTTAAATTTTAAAAACGATTGTAAATTATTATAAACTAAAATATTTGTGATCAATGGTTTAATCTTTTACTATAAAATATATTAATGATGAGAAACCATATAAGTAAGAAACCTCATATATCTATATATATAAAAATATGTTCGCCTCTCTCCTGTGATGCCACATCATCAAGTCGTGTGTTATGGGAGTAACACGTGTCCCACTTTATATTTGAGGCCAAAATAAAAAAAAAGGCTGTCGGGGGTAATTGAACCCATCACCTCCAGCACTGGTAATTTCTCTTGAAACCACTAGGATAAAGTCACTTTTTATAAATATGTTACCGCGAAAATACTTATTATCGTGTCGGCTGAAAGCCCATGCTTCTTCTGCTTGTGGCCAGGACCGGCACTGAACTGACGTCAAGATGAAGATCGTGAAGTTAAAAACTTTGCTCCAAACAGTTTTGCAATGTTTCCAACCTTTATAACTTGATGCATATAATATATATCAAAATACATTTGTTGTACACGCTTTTATTAGTTTTGCTTTTTTAAAAAAGTATTTGCAGTTATAAATGTTTTGTGCCAGTGAAGTAATAGTTGAAAAACCTCTATACATATGTCATTTTAAAATAACACTCAACTTCTATATATAGTCAATACATATGTCCATGTTATATTTTAGACCAAATATTTTCTCTTTTAAAAATATAGAAAACAGTTTTTTTAGTCTACAATCAAATGTTGTAGAGCAAGTATGCATTATACAAAATAATATATATTTAAAATCTATACGCAAAAACATAAAACTTGATATATGCCTCTTTCTGACACATGCACATTCCACTATGAATAAGAATTTAAAAAAAAACAGTATTGTCATCAAACTTTATCACAAATCCACATTTGTACATCTATAATTATGAGTTGGACAATTAGTTAATTTGATACAATACCAAAGCAAGAATAATCGAAAAATAACTATACCACCACATACTAATAAGTAACACATAACAGATAACCAAATTTTTGAATCTTAAAACAAATTTCAATTCGAGCATTTAGTGAATATCAAATTAACTAATATCCCGCTCGTAGGGCGGACCGACCCTAGTATATATATATATATATATATATATATATATATATATACTAGGATCGGCCCGCCCTACGGGCGGGATGTATATTAAATAAAAATTGAACCGGTATAGTATGTATTTAATATATATTTATATCATAGAAAACTATACATATTAGTTATTTTTCTTACATGTTTTGGTATTAGCAGACTAATATAACTATACAGAATTACATGTTTTGGTATTTTTCTTACTTTTAATTATATATTTAATATGTTTTGTTTTAATTTGTATTAAACAGAATATTTAATATGTTCTGTTTAAATTCATGTCTGTTTAAATATATTTAATATTTAATATGTATGTTTTTTTTATTTTAGAATATTTAATATGTTTTTATAATATAAATTTAGAATCTATTATAAAAACATAAGTAGCTATAGACAAATATAAAATAATTTTAAATTATTCATTGTTTTTATCTTAAACGATTCAAAATTTGTAGTATCCAATTTTTCTTGTTATAGAAAACTATATATAAGGTGAAGAGCAGAATAAAAAATTAATTAAATTTTAGTTATGGTATTTAATTGGTTGAATTGTAGACATGTTTCATTTCACTTAAAACTATTTATAATGTTTGTTTCCAATTAGTCTCTAAGTAATTTAATGGATTCTCCCTCCCTTAAATTTACAACCATATATATTGTTTGAGATATATTTTCTTTGGGTAAGCAATGTTTTAATAGTTGGTTTGCATTTGGATGTAATGTTTACACTCTTGATGTGCTGTAACTTAATTGTTTTGTAGTATATTAACATAAACGAAGTAGCATATAAACATTTAGTATTCCCTCTACACGTTTTAGGGTATGAATGGTTAAAATGTAGCGGTTACGGGTGCGGTTGTTAAAGTTTGCAGACGTGGATGGTTATGGTTTTTAGCGTTATTAAGAAATTTGTAAAACTGTTATATCGGTTAAAAATTAGCGTTGTTGCGAAATAGTTATGCCAAGTTAATTATGAGACACTCCTGCGATTTAATAATAAACGACCAATATTAATACATTATAATATTATAAATATTAAAAACATAATATTATAAATATTAAAAACATAATATTATGATAAAATTTAATAATTATTAATATAATATAATTAAAAACAATATTACATCTATTTATTTTATTTTATTATTTTTCAAAAATTTATAATTTCACTAAAAACCTTTTGAATATTTTTATTGGAACTTCTTAAAAAATATTTTGTCTTGTTTATATATGTACAAATCCTTTTATATATTTTGTCTTTTATGATTCTTTTAGTGAATTAAAATATAAGATATATATATATATATATATATATATATTTTTTTTTTTTTTGTTTAAAGTATTTCAGTTTTGAAATTTAAATTTTTTTTATATATTTTTTTATTCATTGCAATTGTCCGTAGTAGAAACTATCTTTGATTTTAAAAGGTTTGGAGCGGTTTAAAGCGATTTATAACATTTTGTGATTATTGTCAAATATCAACAACCGCCAATAACCGTAAAATGTAGTGGTAGCGGAAAAACCAGTTAAACCCGTGGTAATGTTACATATCTCTACGCTCATGTGAGAATTAATTGGATAGTCAATTTTTATGCTTTTTATTTTTGTGTATTTTAACATAAACCTATATTTTTGTGTATATTAACTAAATTTTTTGTCCTATGTTTCTTACTCCTTATAAAGATCTTACATATAGTAGAGTCCTATCTCTCTTGTAGCGAAGAACAAAGAAAAATGCAAATTCAATCAAATATCTTTACATTCTTTTCTTAAACCTAACAAAACTAATTAAGCTTCTCTAAACACATTGACCAAAAAACATATCTTAAAACGGTCACTAAAAAATCATAATAAATATGCTTGGCCTGAAACCACTAAAGTAAGGATGAATCGTAGAGTAATGGGATCTATGTGCTGCTTCCCCTGCAAACATGACTTGAAGCTCATGAACCTTGGCTTGATCATGATAATTGACCTGACCAACCTTCTTGTTAACCCTTAGCAATGGTTACCAACCTTCTTGTTAACCCTTAGCAATGGCTCGGCCGTGGCGTCTAGCTCATCCCCGCTTGATTACCGCGTTATATGATTAGCGCTGAATAGTGGGTTACCTCCCCTTTTGTTCTTACAAAACATTTGATATTATATGTTAATTAAGTAAATGCATTTTACTGAGATAAAGAGAGATAGAGTGAGAGACTATAGGAGTTTTGTAAACGTGTTCATGAGTAAAATGATCTATGTCTTTTGATCGGCTGTGTCATCATTCTCATCATTCTCTAGTTTGTTCATGGGAATTTGTTTGACTAACCTATCTTGGATAATGTCTCTTATTGCAGTAAATGAATGTAAAATTTATAAACATTATCTTAATGACTATTTACAAATATAACTGTCTACTCGTAATATTATAATTCAAACTTCAAACCCAATGCTTGCAATTCAAATGATGTAAGAAAAGAAATAGTTTATTTACCGTGATTAAAGTATCTTGAGTGGGTAAGACATTATGAAAACATAATATTAATATTTACTATTTAGAAAATATATATTGTTTTATTTTTACTATGTATCTGATAGTATAGTATTCAGATATTAAATTTACTAACACAGTAAATATTGGATGAACAAATGGTAAATAGTTTTTAAACAATAGGTTAAAAAATAAACAGAAATTATTTGATCATTAAGGTTGTTTTGATCTACTATTTTGTAAGCTTTTCACTATTTAAATAAATAATTTTAAAACATAATACTGAATTAATCAATTTTTAGTAACACAGAAGTGATATAATATTTTACTTATTCTAATAGCCGGTATCTATAAATATTTTTGACATATGTAATGATTAATTCAACTTTGGCTTAAATTTTAAAGAAAACATGAAGCTAAAGAGCCATCAACTTCTTAGTTATTTTCTTGTTTTTTTTTTACTCTAAGGTTTTGGGAGTGTAAGAGTTGAATAGACGTGGTGCCTGTGTGAATTATAACATTTGTTCTTGGCATACGGTTAACATTTGTTCGTGTTTCTTCTGGATTACGAAAAATACATATGCAATACAGAATTACATGTTCAAGTATTAGAATTTATATGAAGCTAATTCTTTATTATATAATTTTGGGAAACCAAGCATTGCAAAAAATATACTCTGACACTAACTCCTCCCTTCAGCCTCTTGTTTCTTACCTCATTACTTTAATTGCTAATGGCTATCTAACAATCTCACTCTCTAATTCTTTAATAATAATGTTTATCAAGTTTTCCACTACATTCTTCATATCCTGGCAATTTTATTGTTATTTTTGAAACAAAGATCAGCACGTCTAGCCAAACTCTATGCTCTAGCACGGTTCACTAATGTCAGATGCCTAATGTAATGTTGAAAACAAAGTTTAATACTAATGCAACTTCTTAAAACGAATGTATCCTATGAAGATCATGATGAATCTTTGCAATATGAATAAGTAAGAAAGATTTGCTGGAATCAGGAACAAAAGCTGCGTGAAACTCGATGAAAGGATCAAAGTTTCCAGCTTTTATACGATTCCCATTACTGAGAATGAACACAAACGTGTTTTCCAAAAGAAAAAAAAAAGAACACAAACTTGGAGCAATTTTCCAGATCATCACCGTCACCCATGGAGAAATCGAATCGAGTCACTGTTTAGAGTAATATAAGCTAGCAAAGTACATCAAAAGAGATTAGAGATGCATTACAAATAAAATCGATCCATGCAATATATCAGCGATGAAAAAAGAAGGGAAACAGACCATCGAGAGAGAGATTGATTATAATGATTGAGGGGAGGAACTGATGAATTTCACGTCAAGAATCTCACATATTTATAGATTGTAGATTCATACCATGGAAGAAAGAAGGGGGTATTGAATGAGACATCATGTAAGCAGTGGTGGGAAGGTGGCATTAATGATGATCATTCAATGTATAGGTCTTCCGACTTCCGTAACGGTGCTGGTTTCATAAGGCGGTGGGAGGAAATCAATCGTGAAGAGAGATCCGTTGTATTCCGAACAGAGATTGGTCGGGAAATAACGTTTCTTGCAACACTTTTTTTTGTCACTGTTCTTAATTGCGGTTAGATGAAGACGGAGTTGAACGCTTGCGGCTGCAGAAGATCGTCGTTAGATAATAAGATAATATGTGATAAAGGTAATCTTTCTGGACTTCAGTTAATTTTATTAGTAGAGCCCAACAAAGAAATATACAGACAGCCCAACTTCAACATGACTATTCTAAGGAAAAGTAATTAAAGCCCAGCAAACAGACAATGTATCTCGCTTAAATGAAACGGTGCACTTTGGTTAAAGTGACACGTGTCACACTCTCAGTCTCCGAATTTGTGACGTGGAATCCCATGTGGCATGCTTAAGAAGGAGAGAAACCCTTCTTTATATATATAGATATATTAATGTTTTTTCAATTAAATTATATACTATTTTAAAAATCCATAACTATTTTAAATTCAAAATTTTAGAAATAAGTATCATACATGAACTGAATTTGTTTTAGAAATTTTACCTTACTCAAAACATTAAAGAGTATTTACTTATTTTTGTTATTACTTTTAAAATACATTAAAGTAAAATTTATTATTTAATAATTATTTTATAAAATATTTTATTTTGTGCACGGCACGGATTGTTACATGGTATAGTAATAATCTAGTCCCAGTGTCAAATAGGTAATCAACAAGAGACAAGGTGGGATAAGAAAATGACACTTTCTACTTTCTAGGATCATGGACTTTGCTTTTGCTTCACTTCTATGCTTCGTTTCAACAACACAAATATTAAATAAGAATAAACTCTAATGCCCTTTAGCTGTATTTTTTTTTTTTTTTTTTTGAAACTAAAAAAGTTGGTAATGAGCTCGGACGGCACTTGCTATCGTCAAGGTTAGTCAGGACGACAGCCTTTCGCTGTATTGCTGATTTTAGTTTAGCAGGAAGAGAAACCTTGCCCTAAAGTCCATAATCTCAGCCGCAGAACATCCCTAATCTAAAGCTATACTGTATTACTATTATTATTATTTTATAAAAGGCTACTTTATTATATATATCATACACGAATTTGGATTTTAAAATATTATTCTTATATATATATATAAGTTAGTGTTTTTTTTTGAACTGGTATATAGTATAAGTTAGTTGGTTAGTTAATTAGTTACCAAAACTTTCACCCAATTCTCTAGAGCATTTCCACACAACAAGAACAACAACTTCGCCTAAAAGTTACCAGATATGATATGTTATCTAATAACATGTTCAAATTATCACCGTCAACAATTCAACTCAAGGCAAATTTATTTCAGAAGTCCTAAGAGCTGAAAACTTCTTATGATTTCACACCAATTTTTAAATCAAAAATACAAAACATAATATTTAATAAAATAATAACATGAAAATATTATTTTTGTTAAAAGAAAATGAATGTATTTTTTCCTTTGAGAACTGACCTATCTTTTCTTATTATTTCATCATAACAATCACCTGATACTTATAAGTTATCCAAAACTAACTTTATATAGGTGAAACTGAAATTAAACTTTTAGATTTTCATGACATTTTGTACCAAAGTGATTTTTCTTGTTGGGTAAAGTTTTGTTACAACTTGTAAAAGATCATATGAAGAAAATGAGAAAACAGGATCGGACCCACACGACCAAGAACAAATTGTGAGATTAATGATCGAAGCCTATCTCACGCCGGACCGTCAGCTACCACGTCAGCAACTTCCAAATGTTAGCCCCAAAATACACTATTACTGGTCGACTCGCAGCATATTAAAATGCATACAAATTTGTCAAATTCAGATTGTGTTTTCTTCTCAAGATTGTGTTTATCAAATGAATCGAACCAAAACGGACGCTAGCTGGTATACGTCCATCTAATATAATTTTTTATTTGCCAAAGGATGTTCTAATAGAATGAACATGTGAATATAATAAAAGTAATATCCATAGAGTACAATAATTACCTTTGAAAAGTATCATATGTATATATTACTTAGTGATTTCATTGGATATATATATATATATATATATATATATATATAATATATATATATATATATATATTATATATAATTGGGTAGTCTTGAAGAAGATACACGCACTTTGACAATAATTAAGGTAATCTCCACATTTACTATCGTTGGAAATGATCATATGAATACAAAATGCATAGATATGACCATACATATTTTGAAAGTGCCTTTTGAATTTGCATAAAGAAAGACTTTTGAAGTCTTTCGAACCTTTTGTTTGAATTTCACAAATAAATATCTCTGCGACTTACACCAAAAAATATATATATATCTCTGCGACGCTGAAAGTAAAGGATCTTATTGTTACTGCCACTGGAAGTAAACTTGTGGCGTCGTGAAATTTACTCGTCAAATATGCGATATGTGAGAAAGCTGAAAGAAACAAAACATGGGCTAGAGACGTCTGGTCGAAAATGTTTCTGAGACGTCTGGTCGAAAATTTGAAACATGAATTTTTTTTAATTAACCTGGGACTATGCCGGACCTATTGAAAGATCCAGACTAATCCAAAAAAAAAATGCAGCCCATAGATAGATTATTTCCTTGGGTATTCAAATGGACTAAAAGCAAAAATCCATATCCATGTGGATATTCAGAATAATTGTGAATTATTTTCACGCAGTAAGTAAACTAAACCTGAAATGTGTTGGCATCTCAAGCCTAACCCCTTACCACCCGATCAGAAGGTCCTAGACAATACATGAAACTCTTGGATGGCATGCTATATTTTTCATGATTTTAAACAGTTTCTTTATCGTGGATTTTAAGATATATTTTGTTGTCAAGTTGTTTTTGAGACTGTTAATTGTGTTTTCAGTTGCCGCATTTTGGGTAATCATTTGTAAGACCATCTCCAATGTATTCCGCTATTTTTATTTGTAAATTAAAGCAATTCTAAACTAGAGATGTGTTTCTTTCAATGTATATTCCTCTATTTTTGACTTTAAAAAATAGTATTCTCGTAAAATATTTTCTTTTTACTTTACAACATGTACCTTTTATTTATGAAAATTGAAAATTAACCCTATTTAATTTTATTATTTACAAGATTTTCATAAAATTCTGATTTTTAAACTAAAATTTCTTTAAAATATTATTAGGTAAATAAAAAGTGTGATTCTAATTTTATCTAAACTGTATTTCCCTATAAAATAGATGTATTAGTTATAATTGTAAAAGTTTCAAAGTTAAAAGACTGTCTTGAAAATAATAAAGTATGACTCTATAATAAATTAATGTTATTTCTTCTTCTATAGATAGATGAAAAATAGCAATTTCTATTTTAGAAAAATAAATAGATATGAAATAGAACATGTTTTCTTTTATTATAGCATTTAAAGGCGAATATAACAATAAGTTGGAGATGCTCTAATAACTAGCAACTAGATTTTGATCCGCGCTTGGAAAGCGCGGGTTTATTGGATTATATTATAATACAAAGTCTTATTATATCGAAAAATATAATTTTTAACAGTTATATAATCTATGAATTAGATTATTTGAGATTTTATATGTACACTTTTATGTAAGTTTCTTTTAGGTATGAGAATTATATCCGGATCAAAATAAAAAACGAACCGACCCGAAAATATAGGTTTAGTCAGGTCCAGAGAAGATAACCTATATATTGGTTTTTTTTGGACCCGCAGGTCTTTGTTTGAGTCCGGGTCCTACCCTAGACCCGATCATAAATACGTTAAGTTTATTAGGTATATTTGGATATTTCGAATATGTTTCGGTATTATGGATATTTTTCTAAGTTTTTGGTTTACGATTATATTTTTTTTATTTCAGGTAAATTTTCAAATTAAAAAAATTGGTTATTTGAATAAAATTTTGGATATTTTTTAGTTCATCATGTCAGATTTTGAATTTTGAATTTTATAGGTATTTGTTTGGAGTTTCAAGTACATTATTGTACAAAAACATGGTTGATGAAATATTTTTCTTGGAAAAAGTATCATAAGGAATAATATTAGGATCTGTTAAAAATATTTAAAATATTGTATGGTTAGAATGATTAATGGTATCACCAAAAAAATAATAAATAGTTATACATGACTCCAAAAACTTTTTATATAAGATTTTTAAAAACTAGTTTTGATTCATTTTTAAGTGAAAAGTATATAAAAGTATAATATCTAAACCAATAATTTTCAAAATCGTGAATAATCAATACTGATATCGTGAAGTCGGGTTAGCTTTAACATAACCAATGAATTTCTACATTTTGAAGGTAACATGAATATTCAGAAAACTCATTTTTAAATATGAGAATATCTATCAAACGATAGACGGTTGAAAGTTTAGTATATGATATGAGATTTTAGTGAAAAAGTTTATATATGATATGATTACTTTATTATAGCGGAAAGGGGAAGTTAGAATGTACACATATATGTCGTATAACTTCTCTTGCTTTAAATCATATATTATATGATAAAAGTGATAATATAAAACATTAGTTTCAATGTTTTTACGATTAAAAATCAAAATGGTAAATATAGTAATAGTAATAATTAGGATTTAAGAGTGGGATTTAAATAAATAAAGGAATTGAATAAATTATTGTTAGAGAAATATATGGTAACATATTGTTAGTCTAAATTTAAGGTAAGACCAAAAAATAATGAGTTAAATGAAAGGGTCCAAACAACTTTTATAGGTAGATTTTTTTAAAACTCCTTACCTTTTAATAGTATTGATTATTCTAGACAGTTTTTTTATGTATAACTTTAATTTTTTTCCTTTATTACATACATTATTCAAATGTTTTAACATTATATATAATTTAATTAATACAAAAGATTTGGTATTAGATTGTTCATACTTTTAATCTGTATAGTATGGGTAGCATCAGTTTATATAACGTGGTGTACAATTTAAAAGTTCAGCTCAGAGATGATATCCACATATACAATTCATATGATGAACAAAATTGTAACCAATGAATATTTTCTTTATTTCAAAATAATATTTTGAAAATGAAATATCGAGCTAGCTGCCTAGCTACATTCCCCAAACATTCATTAGGTTTAGAAAATCCAAAGAGTAAATAATTGGGGGTTAGAACGGTTACATTACGTGTATATACAATATCCATTGGGGGCAATGCCTTAGGTACACATACAAATTATAATAAAAATAGCACAAGAGGGGAAAAATCCTCAAAATAGCATTAATTAAAGGTTAAAATAACTAAATTACTCTTAACCTTAAACCCCCATCTCACCTCCTAAATATGAAACATTAATCATTAAAACTTCCAAATATATATTAATTTTTAATTTTATTTATTAATATTTTTTTCTTTTTTCTTTTCTTTTTATGTGCTACTTTTAGAACAAAAGAGTTTTAGTGATATTGTAGGGTATTTCTCTATCCATGGTTATCATAAAAGTTGAAATCAGTAACATATATTAGAAACCATAGAACTTCTGATATTTTTATTGGACTAACATATACATGAATTATCGGCCAAGATTATAACTCTAGACTAGATTTAATGAACGGCATACACCACGATATGCTGTGTTTGTGATAAAAGAGTTAATGTTCGTCAAGAAATAGTTTTTTCTTTACACTTTAGACGGTCTCCATCAAGAGCTGGTGGATGGTAATAGAGGTTGACATCCATCCCTCTCTCTCAAAATCTTGCTTGAGCCCTCTTATCCGCCTTTCATTTCTCCGAAGCTTTTGCATAAAAGTATCTTGGTTGAGGTTAAAGGACACTGAGAGACTATGATTGATGACATAGAGAGAGAGAGATAAAAGTATAGATTATTAGGACACGGTTGTCTACTTTTTATTCTTGTTCTCTTTCTCCTCCTTCTTCATCATCATCTGATTTTCTTTATTTAACCTTACTCTCTTTTCTCTTTTCCTATCTTCTCCCTCTTTCTTAACTTTCTCTTGGGATTCGATCTCTTTCCGGTGGCTATTCCCGATGATAACTGTCAAATCTTCTCCATTTGCACAACCTCTCCTTTAGGGTTAGCTATCTCCCTCTCTATCTCTCTCTAGCTCTAACTTTATAGTGTATTTCATGAAGTGGTCGATCTTTGCTAAGAGGAAGATTCAGTAGAATCTAACTCAGACTCGGATCTTTTTAAAGGTTTGAGTTGAATCTGGCTGTATTCGAGCTTGCTAAGGTATAGAGCCTAACTTTCTTTGAAGGTTTTACTCCATCTTTGATCATCTCTCTGTCTCTAGGTCTTGGGTTTTCTTGTCAGATATTTCCACATATATTTAACTTTTTCTCTTGAAACTTGTTACCTTTTTAACCATTATCATGATTACGATGATGATCATCATTTACTGTCCTCTCATCCTACTCAATGTTGCCGTTGTTACAAGCTAAGCAAAATACATGAAAGCAGATGATTTTTCCTAAGATCGTTTTTTTTTAACTAAATATATATTCCCTAAGATCGTTAACAGTGAAAAAAATATTTTTTATGAGATGATCAGCGTAGAAATACCAATAAGTTCATATATGAACTTTTCTTCACATGAATTTTTAAAGACTGGATAATTTCTTA